>NC_135813.1:86842301-88042629 GCF_964213995.1 Mustelus asterias | reverse complement strand
AGGTCTCGGCTGTTCTTTTTTTAAAAAAAGTCCTCCCTAGTGTTTGTTCATGAGGAGGGAACCTTGAATCTAAAATCTGACTGAATGGGATCGAAGCCACAGAATTGCAAATCACCAAGAAATGTTCAGCTTTTAAAGTAAATGCCAGAAAATAAAACAGCGCATATCTGGACATGATCTGAAGAGAGAAATCATTTCCTTTTGTCCCGGTTCCTTCAGCTGAAGTATGCAGTGTTTTTATAGCTTGCACTCAGCCTGTCCATTAATTTGGCAGAAAATGGCGGTGCCAGGGAAATGGGGAGGCGAACAGCAATAATATTGGATTAATAAGTGTCCCGGGCGGATTTCTCCTGAACTCATCTGTAAACGTGGTTTCAAATGATTTTTCTCTCATTTTGAAGTCGACGTTCTGACTCAGCCAGTTCCCCGAATTTAATCGGTGTAAATTTGAGTTATGTAAATGTAGGTGTTGAATTAGTTTGTCTTTCATTCTGTTCTGAGCTGTTTGCCATAATAGCAATCAGTATGATGGCACCCGCTCAAAAGATTCTGGCTTCTTGATGGGTTTTTTTTTCGCTCTGCGTTCGCTTATATTAATATCTTGGCATTAAATCAATCCAATCCGTTTAACAACTGCCAAATATGCTTGTAGTTTTTTTGGACTAGAATCGTAGCATCTTGTAGATCATGTGGATTTTGTATGGTATATATGTTAGTCAACTCACCGAGATTAATGCGGAGGGTTTGGCTGGAAATAATAGAGGGATTTTTTTTAAAACTCCATTGAAGAATCCTTTCCATCCAGTCAATGCGAAAGGGAGGTTAAATTGAAATGGGAGTTGTTGTCCGGGGGCCTGGCTCAGAGTTATTAGTCACAGGTAGGCTTTTACATTCACACTGCAATGAAGTTACTGATAGTTTCTAAAGTTGATAGGTCAAAATCAAGGCAGTGTGCCTAACTCATGAACGGTTTTAACCGGTTCATCTCCTACAAAGTTCAAGAGAACCCGATGATATTATCCGCTCTGATGTGTGGCCAACAAAACGTTGTTTAGGGAACAACAAGGGAATGTTGGTATTGTAGCGAGTGAAATGCTACCGGATAATGTAACCTTCAACACAAGTGGAAACCTTGAGACACGTCCTTCTGAATAACTCGTGTCGAAACGTAAGGGCCAAGGGCAGAAATTCCCCCCTTATCAGAAGGCCAGAGTGTTCGGGCCAAGAAAGAACCCATTTGGTCACGGTGTATGCACACGAGCCTTGCCGCCTACTCCCACTCTGCTGCTCACTAACCCTCCCCGTTCAAATCCACAGCAACCTTTTCTACAAAGGGGCATTACCCCTTCTTCAATTAAATGACGAAGGAAATCCAAAACCCTGCAGGGTAAAAAGATCTATCTCAAGATTTCACTGGCAGAGGCTGACTGAAATCACATCTCTATTCATCAACTTAATGAAATGCTGTGAAGCAGATATGCATTTTCTGAAGAGAGAAATGAACATTGTAAGGTTTAAAATTCACTTATTCTAAATTCGTGCTTTAATTGATGTTGGAACTTAAAAAAAACAACTTTAATAATCATTGCATACAAACTCACGCGCGCGCACACACAGACACAGACAGGCATAGTCACACAGATTTACACACGCACACACAGACGCACACAGACACACATACACAGACACACACAAACATAAGCACACAGACATACACATGCCCACACACACACACACAGACATACACACGCACATACTGACACAAACACACACAGACATAAACACACAGACAAAAACACGCACACACAGACATAAACACACAGACATACACGCGCGCACACACATAGACAAAGACACAAACACACACACAAAGACAAATGCTGCCACAAAGACACGCGCACATAGGTACAAGGCACACAAACACACACACACGCACAGACACGCGCACAAAGTTAGACACGCACACACAAACGCACACAAGCATACACACCCACAGACATACACACATACACAAGCACAAATACACACAGAGACACATACACACACACAGACAGCAATCCTGGCCGGTTTATTAGAGCATGTGCCTGATTTAATGTGAGGCAGCGTAATATGAAAACTCCTGTAAAATAACCACAAAATAACTAATGGCAGACCTTATTTTTGTACATATATTTTTTATTTGTATCTAAAGCACAGACCAGAATAGAAAATCCTTAAATAATAGCTGAACTGGTACGGGCAAGGTAACTGCCTGAACTCTTGTATGTAGACAGGCGCATACATAATTCAGTTAATATTATGTTGCAGTAACTTGGTTTTCAATCTCTTAATTTCAATTATTCACCTGTTGGGATCCTTTTTACGGCGCTTCTCGTTTGATCCTCTGTATTTATTACAAAATTATTATTTTATTTCACTTTTAAAATAATAATTCATCGAAGAGAAACCTGATCGGTACCTTTACATGAAGACAAAACGTTGGAGATGTTGGAATCAATTTGGAAAGAGTAGGAAAAGTTCAGCAGAGTCGCAGCAACTGTCAGGACAGATATTGAGTCATCATTTCAGTTTCAGTTTGTTTTAAACTGGACTCGGAATGAAGTGAGATCCATTTTTGTATAAAATGATATTTGGACTTACTGAGTGACATGGAACTCATTCCAACAATTATTCGTCAAGTTTTTTCTTTTTTTTAGTAATGGAATCGTTCTGACTCCCTCATTTTCAGAACAGGGACTAGACTCCAGGCCTCTGGGGGTCTTTTTAACCAGGCGGGTAGGTTTACACAGGTCCAGCTGCTGCCAGTTTGGCATCCTTTTTTTGGGGGGGGGGGGGGGCGAGGGTTAAAAGAGAACATTGCACTTTACCGGGTGCTGAATGCGGTTGTGGATCGGTCCATAGTGGGCTGGAATCCAAACAGGAGCAGCTATTTATTAACCATGTAACTGGAGTTCCTCCAGGTGGGAACGGAATGAGAAAGAGCAGCTAGTCGCTATCTCACAACGAGACCGTTTACACAGAGGGGCATCAGGGCTGGGGGGAGGGAGGGAGAAGTTCATTGCTGTGAGCCGCAGGGGTGCTGGAGAATCGGGGGCAGCACCCACCCCACCCGGTGTTGTGCCAGTTCAAAGCAACCTGGTCGATTTTTGACAGTGCAGGTTTTAATCGCCTTGCTCCTTCCCTCCCACCCCCTCCCCACTTAACAGGAGAATGTTTCCGACTTTCCAAGTGAAGATTTTCGGGATGGATCCCATGGCTGACTACATGCTGCTCATGGACTTTGTACCCGTGGATGACAAAAGATACCGGCAAGTAAAATAAAACTCTGCTTTCTTTAGAGAGAAAAATAAAATGAATCCCCGGTGGGAGGGGGGATTGGTGCGAAATTTATTTGATACAGCAACAACCTGAGAGAGACAAGCAAATAAAGACATTGTAAATTACATGTCACTCCCCGATTGCATACAATGCCAAAATGTATCTTAATACTGATCTATAGATAGATTATATATATATTGCACACGCGTACAATAGATATAGTTGCATGGGTATATACTATATAAATGTGTTGATATGTGTTTATATTTTATAATTTTGAGTGAGCACATATATTGTTTTATATGCATGAATGTATTATATCATATATGTGTGCATATATAGTGTTAAAGTTTAAAGTTTATTTATTATTGTCACAAGTCGGCTTACATTAATACTGCAATGAAGTTACTGTGAAAATCCCCTACTCGCCACACTCCGGCGCCTGTTTGGGTACACTGAAGGAGAATTTAGCCAATGCACCAATGATCATATGTATATAAATATATATTATATATGTGTGTGTTTGTGTGCATTTATAGACACTCTAAACTTCAATTTCACACTGCCCCACCCACCCCAGGATCACCCCCTCCCCAACATTTTCCAAGCTCTACATGTATCCATATGTTTTACGTTTAAGGGGTGAAATAAGTTATTATCTCCATCTAAATCAGTGAAACTAAATACAGCATAAACCTGGAGATGTGCAGCAGGCAATTTATTACAAAATACTATTTTAATTTTTGGAGAGTAAGTTGATCATGAACTTTGGCTATAATTTATTCATATACCGAAGAATAGGATTGCATTTTTATCATAATCAATCATCATTACCAAGTGCACATTTAATGCAGCGTTTGAGCTGTTAATTCCCCTCGTTGCCAGGATATTTTCACTAAATATACAACACGTCCTCGCTCACATTTCCCGACGTATCATATAAAATAATCTGAATCAATTTGTGACAGTGTGGTGGAATTGTTCAGCCCAAGGAACTGCAGTAAATATTGGCAGAGGAAGCAGGTTTAGTGTGGATCTCCAGTACCGGAGGGTTTGGCTGGATTAAACAATGTGTGGTGCGGATGGCGTCATTTTAATCGCGACATGTTTTGAGTGCGGGCAAAAAAAAAATGCTTCCACTCAAAAATAACAGCAGACAGGCAGGTCTGGAATGAGTTTGAGTTGATACGAATTTGCTGAACAGGGAGGAGAAAATTGTACGCTGCACACAGCAATTGTTGTTTCGTCCAGATAAAAGTATAGGCTGTAAAGTAAAGTAATTCGCAGCCCTCCCCAGCACTTAGCTCTTAAACTGAAACTTCTCGCCACGTTGCATCAAAGCACCGACCTTCCATGTAGCACTGAGAAGTGCCACTGGTCAGACCAGTCTTATTGAGACTGTATTTTAAAATGGCCTAGCCTAGGGCAACTAGGGTTGGGCAATAAATGCTGGCCAGCCAGCGACGCCCATGTCCCACGGATGAATTAAAAAATATATCAAATACTGGGAAGAAAGGAAATTGGTTTTTTGCGGTTACTCGCCGACTGAGTGCAAACTTTCAGGGCACTGTCACTGCAACCCTTTACTTTCCATTTCCCAATCTCCTTCCACCCATGTCCATAAGGAATTTTTCTTGTTTTTTTTAACAAGTTGTGAAATGATGATTTTTGCCGCGCGGCTGTTTGATTTAATTGCCCACCTTACTTTATTTCTCAAAGGATGCGTGTATTAACAGAGCGCGCCATTCTCCCAAACTCAGTTTACAAGTTTCTGAATTCCACATCAAACTGACGATTTAAACATTAGATTAGTTAAATTAAGGCATGCTTTTTCAAGGAAACGTTTTGACCAGAAACATTCACTTGCCGCGATTTCAAAAGGTGTGGATGACAAACTCATATCTCAGTACATGAAAATAGAATCTGGATAACTAGAAGGGTCATTTTGTACCCACTCATATGTATGTTGGAGAGAGGGGATTTGGGGGAGACTTGTACTCAGATTTTAAGAGCCACATATTTTTTAAACTAGCCTAAAGGTACACGTGGAGACAACAGGATGAAAATGTAAAATTATTTTTTACTTGAATTATTTGGAATAGAAGCGCCTTTGGTAATATGCAGACACACGAGTCTCCTGCACTATTCTGTTCGGGTTGTGTTTTAATTGCTAGTTAACTGGTTAGGCTTCCTTTACAATTTAAACCTATACCCAACTTGCCTCGTCTAATCCTGAGAAGGTGCCATCGATATTAACGCAGCAAATATGAACCCAGGTGCGTCTTCACCGGAAACCCTTTCACCCAGGCTTAAGAAGGAAATGGTGGGCCCCCACAGTAATTGGGCTTGATTTATAAATTCAATCCGTTATTCTAATGTGTTCCCCCTGAAATAAAAAAAACAGGGCGGTTCGAAATTCTGACTTGCTCATAAATTGAAACCTGCTTCATCCTATAAATCAGATGGATTTCTTCATTGCGTTTTTTCTGGTACTTTCTGAACCCGTTGCTGGTGGTTATTTATTTACAGTAAGAAGTCTCACAACACCTGGTTAAAGTCCAACAGGTTTATTTGGTGGCACGAGCTTTCGGAGCAGCGCTCCGAAAGCTCGTGCCACCAAATAAACCTGTTGGACTTTAACCTGGTGTTGTGAGACTTCTTACTGTGCCTACCCCAGTCCAACGCCGGCATCCCCACATCCTGGTTATTTATTTAGTGAGTGACTGGATATATGTGTTCCTCGTTGCAGATATGCCTTCCATAGCTCCTCCTGGCTTGTGGCTGGGAAAGCAGACCCAGCGACCCCGGGCCGAGTACATTATCATCCCGATTCCCCCGCTAAAGGCGCTCAGTGGATGAAGCAAATAGTCTCTTTTGACAAGCTGAAACTAACCAATAATTTATTGGACGACAACGGCCATGTAAGTAGGCTGAAGATTTACGTTCCGTTTGAATTATTTCTCTTTTTTTGTTTGGGGGGGTGGGACTGACCCCTGAATTTCTAAATAACCTCCTCTATTCCTCTCCCTTCACGCAGATTATCCTAAACTCCATGCACAGATACCAGCCGCGGTTTCATGTCGTGTTCGTTGACCCCAGGAAGGACAGTGAGAAGTACGCCGAGGAGAACTTTAAAACATTTCTATTCGAGGAGACGAGGTTTACAGCGGTCACGGCGTATCAGAATCACCGGGTATGTGTGGATCTGAAGATTATTATTCATTATGGGATCGTCCTCTGGCCCCACATTGACAGGGTCGCAGGATTTGCGAGGCTTCATTCATCAAAGTTGTTACTGATGAATGACGATCTGGAAAGATTTTTTTTCTTAAATCCTGAACCTATCATCAATTCATCGCAGTTAAAGGCCAGGTTTGAGCGCATTGTAAGGCAGCTAACCCCGATTGGAAAGAGTTGCTCTCTTAATCATGATAACCGCTAGTTTTCCTGAACTGTAGACGTGGTTTAAACTTCTCAAATAACGGGAGCAATTTTAAAATACTGTGAGGAGATGAGGAGGAATTTCTTCAGCCAGAGAGTGGTGAATCTGTGGAACTCTTTGCCGCAGAAGGCTGTGGAGGCCAGGTCATTGCGTGTCTTTAAGACAGAGATAGATAGGTTCTTGATTAATAAGGGGATCAGGGGTTATGGGGAAAAGGCAGGAGAATGGGGATGAGAAAAATATCAGCCATGATTGAATGGCAGAGCAGACTCGATGGGCCGAGTGGCCTAATTCTGCTCCTATGTCATAGAAAGTCATAGAAACCCGACAGTGCAGAAGGAGGCCATTCGGCCCATCGAGTCTGCACCGACCACAATCCCACCCAGGCCCTACCCTCATATATTTACCCGCTAATCCCTCTAACCTACACATCTCAGGACGCTAAGGGGCAATTTTTAGCATGGCCAATCAACCTAACTCACACATCTTTGGACTTAGCGTCTAAGTCAGGGGAATTCAATGGTGGGCATTCAATTACTGTTTAAGTAAACGCCTGCCGAGACTGGGAGATGTATAAGACACAGCACTGCTTTAACAACTGTAAATAAATCGGTGAACTTAACCAAACACAGGCCATGCGCCGTCTGCACTCAATTGACTGAAAGAGAGATTTGCAAACGCGCTGTGTTGCAATACTTAAAGGGCACGCAGCTGTTCCGTCTCCCTCCAGGAGTCCCAATTCACAGGGAGGCAAATTAAATTCATGCCCACTTTAAATTTATGGCAACAACCTCAGGCATGCCGGAACAGTTATATATAATATTTAGAAGGCTAAGCCATAAAAGGGATTCGCATGCTCCATCTCGCTCACATTAAACGTGCATGTAACATTGAAGTATGTCAGTGTCTGTGTGTCACCAGTGACATGCCTTCGAATCTTCGCGCTAAATCATATTGTCATCTGTTGTACATCTCTGCCCGGCATGCATGAACCCTGATTACACAGAGCTTGGAGCATGACACGGGTTTTTTTTTTCAAAAGGCAGTTTTGAACTGGGAGCCCCCTCCCGGTTGTCGTTTGAGTGCTGCCGTCTGTTTCGGAGAGAGTCTGGGGGAAGGTGTACCCTCATTCCAGGGCATCTGCTCAGCTCATTCCCAAAATTTCTGCGCGGAACCTGATAGCTGAGGGAGTTCAGGCTCCATATCCATAATGTTGCACATTCAGCCAACCCCAAGGGCTCCCTTCCTGCAATTATGACTATAGAAAACTTCCTAAAACCCACTGGGACGCAATTATCTGAATAAATTCAAGGCCCCGGCTACTTTTTTTCTTCACCGCAAGTATCACAGCAAGGATTGTCAATCAAAGATAGCTCGCCTTTAGTCACTTACTGACAACCCGGGCGATATTTCATTTTAATAACAATGTTTTTGCCAAACCTCTGAAATATTAGTCTGTAGAATATGAAGAGATCTCTCAATACTGATCGTAGCTGCACATTTGTTTCGGTTTGGTGTTTTTTTTAATGAAATACCGATGTGTAACACTGTTGCCATGGTTCTGATGTCTGCGAACAGCTGTCCCAAGTCTGACTACCATACCTCCTGCTTTCCATCAGTTGACCTTTCCGTCTGCAACTGTCAATAACGGATTAAAGTTTGTTTTACAACCATTCCGGACATTTACAGGGGCATATTTTAACCATGAATTAACAACAATATAAAATTTCGCGCCTGATCATATCGGCTTGTGACAACTCAGTGTATGCGGGAGTTAATATTTAAACGTTTGCTACATTTGCAAGTTGTTTAATGCAGCTGTATCTACCGCTGTAAAGTGATTCCTCTACGCATTTGAACAAAAGGAGAAAATAGCTATTGGGGC
This sequence comes from Mustelus asterias, assembly GCF_964213995.1. Taxonomy (NCBI): domain Eukaryota; kingdom Metazoa; phylum Chordata; class Chondrichthyes; order Carcharhiniformes; family Triakidae; genus Mustelus; species Mustelus asterias. The sequence goes on along the minus strand of NC_135813.1, from coordinate 88,033,984 downwards.
CGTTAAAACTGGCCTATTAACAGCAAGGCCTGTCTTTATAGAGAGTGATAAGCAGCCTGATTTAGAAAGGCGAAGCGTGCGGTATCCGTGTACAAAGTGAACACCCAAATTATCCATTTGTCCATAATTTTATTTTGAAAAGGCAGACCTCATTTGCAAATAAGTCTAACACTTTACATATACTCACACACACACACATAGCTCAGTCACTCCGGCTGCACTTGCAATGCTATCTGAATCTCGCGACAATTGAATCTCACCAAAAGTTTATCAATATTTGGAGTGAAAAATATTTGGATTTCCACGAAAATTAACCAGTCAATTATTTAAAGAATTGTGCAGGTTTAGTTTTACTAACTGAGAAGTATTTATAATTAAAACTATTTATTTATTTTTAATCCCCTCAGATAACACAACTAAAAATCGCCAGCAATCCGTTTGCTAAAGGATTTCGAGACTGCGATCCAGAAGATTGGTAAGCCGGTCCCTTGAGTGACGGGGAATTTCATTTGCTAACTTGACTAGATCTTTAACCTTTGTTTATTGTTTGTAGTTTTTAATATATGTATATTTTTGCATGCATTGTCGCTATTTTAAAACACACACAATACCTGGAATTGATATAAATGTTCTCGAATGAACAGTTTTGTCCCATATTTTAGGCCGAGGAATCACAGGCCAGGATCTTTACAATTAATCAGTGCTTTCGCCCGAAACAGAAACTCGGTATCATCACCCCAACAGAACGGCAGTGACAAAGGTACATTATTGCCTCCCTCAGTCGGTGTCTCTAATATCCCAGTCAACACGCTCTTTCCCCACCCCACCCCTCCCCCTCCTCTTCCCAGACCATGTAGTTTTATTTCAAGCAAGTTTATCTATATTTAAAAATGAAGACTAGCTTTATCCCGTGTCAATCCCAGAGCGCTTCCCGGTGTTTTACTTTCTGAAGACACATCTTAGGGCCCAGTTTCTACACAGCAAGCTCCCACAAACAGCAAATGAGATAAATGATCCCTCCTCCCACTTTTACTATGATTTTTGTTGTTTGAGGGGGTTAAATGCCCAACAAGACACTGGAAGACTTTTCGCTTCTTCTGGGATAATATGAATTAATTGTAAAGTTGCTCTCTTAGCTTTGAAGAATTCCTATCTCCTCCAATTAGCTTGTTTTGTGTGAATTTGCAAAATGCACCTGGAATACAGAATGGAATGGATAGCTTTAACATTATTGTGTTCAATCTAATGTGGATTTTAAGAATCGGAGTGAATTTCAATTCAATATTGTAGGAATAATGAAACTCCTTTCACAACTGTTTCCGAACAAAGTGTGGAGCACATGTCAAACTAAAAGCTCACACGTTGTGATAAACACCCATTCAAATAGGAGTGATAACACACTCAGTTGTAGGTTCAAGTGCCACTCCAAAGATCTGAGCACATCATCTATGTTGCTCTTTCAGTGCTGTACCGAGGGAGGGCTGCACAGTCCCAGGTCTATCTTTCACATGAGATCACTACAAAACCCAGGTTCAATTCAGGCCTCGGGTCACTGTCTGTGTGGAGTCTGCACGTTCTCCCCATGTCTGCGTGGGTTTCCTCCCACAGTCCAAAGATGTGCGGGTTAGGTTGATTGGCCATGCTAAATTGTCCCATAGTGTCAGGGGGATTAGCAGGGTAAATATATGGGGTTCGGGGATAGGGCCTGGATGGGATTGTGGTTGGTGCAGACTTGATGGGCCTAATGGCCTTCTTCCGCACTATAGGGATTCTATTCTATTCCATTCTAAAAGCAGTCATCTGATCGTGGCCACATTGCTGTTTGTGGAGTCTTGCTGTGCTCAAGTGGGCAGCCACGTGTTCTACGTCACATTGGCTCCAGAGTAATTTGATTTACTGGAAAGTGCGTTGGGGCGGCACGGTGGCATAGTGGTTAGCACTGCTGCCTCACAGCGCCAAGGACCCGGGTTCAGTTCCTCCTTTGGGTGACTATCTCCCCCCGCATAGGTTTCCTCCGGGTGCTCCGATTTCCTCCCACAGTCCAAAGATGTGCAGGTTAGGTGGATTGGCCATGCTAAATTGCCTCTTAGCGTGTTGATTACGGGGTAAATACGTAGGGTTATGGAGATAGAGCCTGGGTGAGATTCTCAGTCAAAGAGTCGGTGCAAACTCGATGGGTCAAATGGCCTCCTTCTGCACTGTAGGAATTCTATGAATCCAGTTATATGAATGGCATGTTGTTATACAGTAAGAAGTCTCACAACACCAGGTTAAAGTCCAACAGGTCTATTTGGTAGCAAACCTTTAACCTGGTGTTGTGAGACTTCTTATTGTGTTCACCCCAGTCCAACGCCGGCATCTCCACATCATGTTATTATACAACAGCGTATATTCATTAAACGCCCTTAATGTAATGAAACATTCCGAAGGCACGTCACTGAAGGATTATAAAGTTAAAAAATGACACCGTGCCATGAAAGGAGATATTGGGATATATAACGAAAATCTTGATCAAGCCGGTAGGTTTTAAGGAATTGTTTGAGGGCGGGAAGTGAAGTAGAGGGGCAGTAGGGGAGGGAAACCCAGAGCTTGGGGCTTAGCCAACGGAGAGAAACTGAAATGTAAGATCTTTCCGTTGTTTTTCCCAATTGTTGAAAGCAGCTAAACCAATTCTGGATTGGACACTAATTTTATTTTCTGAGCGGCCGTGTTAACAGTAACAGTTTTTTTTTTAAATCCCTGCACCCACTTTAATATGTTACATTCCGTCTCAGATTTAAAAAGAAATATTTCCCCCACACCACAACATTCAGAAAAGCAATGGTCAAATAACTGACACCTTTTCTGACTGTAGGCTTGTCCCGCAGAGCCTGCACCCGAGTCCAACTAAGTTTTTCTAACGCCAATTCCGTCCCTGCAGCATTTCATTGCACTTAACTCACAAGGAGGACTGTATGTGCCTGGGTTTCCGAATGCCGGACAAACACCGTGTCAATGTAACCCACAGTAAGCTGCTCTCTCCCCACACCCATTGAGGAGCTCCTTAGAGTAGTCACCTCAGAAGGGTCAGAGGCTGAGCTTTCTCTGTGGGTCCAGAACCTTAAATCTGCTCAAGCAATAATGAAGGATAATCCGCAATAATACCGTCCCAGTAGCAATTTTTTCACATTTGTATATATATATATATATATGAAGTACGTGAATATTTCTCGTACACAAATTCTTGCTTTAAATGCATGAAAACCGATGCAGCTAGTTACTCTACATGGTTACTGTTGGTTGTATTTAAGCGTGAATGCTTAATTACAGCCAATTCATAGGTCCCGGTCGGGTGGGTGGTTTAAACATTGAGACAATATTCACATTTCATCACTACTTTTATTCTGTGTTAACTTTGCTTTGTCATCAATCCAGAACACCATGTTCCTGGTGATATTTCCTGGAATTTTTAAGGGGGGAGGGGGGACACGAAGTGGCGGAAGGCAAGAGGGGGTGAAGTATTCATAGAATCCCTACAGTGCAGAAGGAGGCCATTCGACCCATCGGGCCTGCACCGACAACAATCCCACCCTTTCACTGTAACGGCACGTATTTGCCCTGTTAATCCCCCTGACACTAAGGGACCATTTAGCATGGCCAATCAACATAACTTGCACATCTTTGGAGTATGGGAGGAAACCCACGCAGACACAGGGAGAATGTGCAGACTCCACACATACAGTGACCTAAGCCGGGAATCGGACCGGGGTCCCTGGCGCTGTGAGGCAGCAGTGCTAACCACTGTGCCACCGTGCTGCCCATTCCAATCCTTTTCCAATCCTTTGCCCAACTTTTCAGAGCATGGACGGGTCACATAAAAATGTTCGAATTTACAGGATACAATCGGTCTCGGTTCTACATGAACCTCTTCCTGCCTACTTCACCTCGCCCTATGAGTAATTCCATTTGCTTCCTCCGGTGTCTAACTAGCTTCTCCTGTAAGTGCATCCTGTAAGTGTATTCGCTCCAAATGCTCCCGCTTTGGCTCAAGAACCTTCTGCTAAATTCCTTGTTGGATTTATCTATGAGTGTTTTTATGGTGGCTCAGTGGTTAGCACTGGTTTACCAGGGATTCCGGAGAGTCGGTGCAGAGTCGATGGGCTGAGTGGCCTCCCTCTTGGGATTCTATGGTTTTGTTTTAAATGTATGGCCCTTGTTTTAGACTCCACAAGTCTTCCCTATCAAAGCCTTTTCCTAATTTGACAATTCCTGGTTTAATGAGTTGATGGGAGTGTGAATGGAAAGTCAGTGTGCGCATTCTCTAAATCTTCGCACCTTATGTTGGTAGACGCAGACACCAGAGGCGACTATGACCGGGATCCGAACCGGACAGCCATGCACCCGGAGCATTCTCATCAGCAGCAGCTCATGTCCCGGGTGCTGAGCCCGGCTCTCCCCGGTGGACTGCACCCGCTCACCCGGCCAAGCCCTCCGCATGAACTGCGGCTGGACCCCCACCCACAGCCGCCGGATAGTCTCCACCACACCTACAAGTACCGCTCATACCACGATGCTTACATCGGTGCCAAAGCCAGACCGAGTCCATACCCGCTGTCTGGCATTGCAAGCCATGGCTATCACCACATGAATCCCACTGCAAACATGTACCCTGCCAGTGCAGCACCCACTAATTATGACTATGGGCACAGATAACCGCGAGGATTCCGTGCTATGTACTTTTTTTAAAGAGAAAAAGAGAGACTACTAATCCTGCAAACTAAAGAAGATGCACAAATCAAAGGGGGAATGATCTATCTCATTGCTTTAACTGAACTGTTACCACCATTTGCAGTTCAAGGGAGGTTCATGTCGGTGGAACTCAGAATCTTTCACTTGATGGGTGAGTGACTGCGTGGCAGGCGATTGATGGCCCACTGACCAATCGCAATGCAGCTGGAAGGAAGGCTTCAGTCGTGATTGGCCGGATCCATGGCAACTGCCATTGTAGCGTTGTAACTGGTTGGTTGATCCACCAATCAGCCGCCGCGTTGGCTGTCGATTGATGACAATGGCCAACCAATTGGGGGACACTTTGCCTCCCATTGGTGCCCAGGGTGGCTTTTGCCCCACGTGTTGTGTCTGGACTGCAATGGCTAAGAGACTTGAGCCAAAGCACTGCACTGATGACTGTGGGGGAATGATAACGTAAAGCGGCAACTGGAGTTTTATTTTATGTCGTAAGGTGTCGAGTTGCACTTTCAGCTTTGACAAAAGCCATATTGTTGTTTGTAACGGGGACGAAGGCACCAATTTATCCAATTAACCACGCAGTTAAAGGCTTAATCCGTTTCTGTGTTAAAAAGGCGTGGGCTTCGATTGTAACAGCGACGCCTCTTATCGGCAAGGCAAATGCAGTCTTTTTGATCGTGTGTTCAAACCGGTGGCCACGTAGGTAAATAAAGATGAGAGCAGCACATCACATTCCCGGTGCATTTAGTATTATGTTTCAACCGAAAATAAGAAATCATTTCAGAACTCACCATGAATTATTTCGCTCAGATAAGTTATGCAATGCAAATTTAAAGCTACCTACTGATCCAAGCATTTGTAATATTTTAATTTAATATATATATATTTCTCTAGTTTTGTGTGCAGATTGCAACTAAATATTATATTTGGGAAATGGATGTGAGGATGTATTTTACATTTATTACTGTGTTACTCTTTAAAAGCAGGCACTTGCGATCAGACAATCAGCCCCAACATTGAGTTACTTCCATGTGCGGATTTTAAATCGCTTGTATTTCTTGCTCGTTCTGATGTCTCACAAAGAATGCCCTCATTTCTGCATGTGTTCTGAAACAGAAAAAGACACCAAAACAATCGCCGACTAGTCAGCCATTCTCCTTATGCCATGTTGCTATTCGTGACATGTTGAACTGTGTCTACATTCACACACACACTCACACTCACCCACACCGACATCCACACTCACACCCATACAAACACACAAACACACACACTAACACACACACAAACGCTCACACACACTCACATTCACACAAACACACACAAACCCTCACCCACACACACACACAAACACACACACACCTACACAAACACTCACGCATACACACTCACCCACACACTGACACACACACAAGCACTCACACTTACACACACAAACGCACATTCACACTCACCCACACACATAATCACACAAACAAACACTCACCCACACCTATAATCACACAAGCAGACACGCATACACTCATCCACACTGATACACACACAAGCACTCACACTTAAACACACAAACGCACAATCACACTCACCCACACACATAATCATACACACAAACACTCACCCACACACACACTGACACACACACCTGTAATCACACAAACACACTCACCCACACGCATAATCACATACTCACACAAAATCATACAAACAATCTTACATAATAACATACACTCACCCGCACGTATTATCACATTGACAAACGTTCAATAACACAAAATCACACACACACACACAACCAAACACACACACACACACAAAATCACACACACACACACAACCAAACACACACACACACACAAAATCACACACACACACACACAACCAAACACACACACACAAAATCACACACACACACACACACACACACAACCAAACACACACACACACACAACCAAACACACACACACACAACCAAACACACACACACACACAACCAAACACACACACACAAAATCACACACACACACACAACCAAACACACACACACAACCAAACACACACACACACACAAAAACACACACACACACACAACCAAACACACACACACACAACCAAACACACACACACACACAACCAAACACACACACACAAAATCACACACACACACACAACCAAACACACACACACACAACCAAACACACACACACACACAACCAAACACACACACACAAAATCACACACACACACAACCAAACACACACACACACACAAAATCACACACACACACACAACCAAACACACACACACACACACAACCAAACACACACACACACACAAAATCACACACACACAACCAAACACACACACACACACAACCAAACACACACACACAACCAAACACACACACACACAAAATCACACACACACACACAACCAAACACACACACACACAACCAAACACACACACACACACAAAATCACACACACACACACAAAATCACACACACACACACAACCAAACACAAACACACACACACACAAAATCACACACACACACACAACCAAACACACACACACACACAAAATCACACACACACACACAAAATCACACACACACACACACAACCAAACACACACACACACACAAAATCACACACACACACACAACCAAACACACACACACACACAAAATCACACACAATATCAAACACACACCTACACAATCACAAGTAAACAAACACACAAATAAACAAACACGCAATCACACACAAACCCACGGACACACAAAAACATACACACACATTCACAGATATTATCTCTTCAAATTATAGTGCCAAAGTTTGGTCACGCTGAATTTATCGCGGAATGAAGTTGCTATTTATTATTTCTTGCAATGTGGATATTCAAATTATTCTATTAAAAACGCGGGAACTGTGTGGTGGAATAACAGTAACCTAAAGGATGGCAGCTGTAAACAGGGATAGTGTAGATAAGTGTAGATAGCGCACCCTGTAGATACTGTATATTTAGATAGCAACCGTGACTTTTTAGTGGCCGATATTGTTTTAACGTGAAAACGATGTCTGTTGTAAAATGGCTTTCATATTTTTTTAAATGAACCAGCGTGTTGTAATTTTCTATATAAACTGGTAAATTTAAAGAAAGACTAAACGTTCATTTTTCTCTCCTGGCGAGGCGTATTTATTCTCATTTCGAAAGAACAACCTTAAATGTCTGATTGCCGCAATGTCCGAAGCTGTGTGCTGGGATTTTATAGAAAGCACCGTGGCAGATTGTCCCTGGTTGCGGGATGTATGGGCTCCCTGTGAATAAGGTAACACGGCAGCTGACAACTGTGTGACAGTCCAGGGCTGCTGGAGGGGAGGCAAAGGATGTGGATAATTGGATCGATTATTTTTCTTTGGTCATCAACATTATCAGCCCGCGCTTTTAACAGCGAAACTGAAAATTATTTGCTAAATTAATAATCACCGCAATAAACAACAGATGTTTTAGAAACTCATTCTGTAAGATAGCATGCACTTTTTTTTGTATACCGAGTCTATTTGCGTTACCCTGAACAAAACTGTGAAACTAAACTAGCCGGAATGTGAGAGGCTCTCCCCTCTCTATTCACTCCACTCACAATCTGCACAGTGTTAGGCGCCGTTATCTTTCCTCAGGAGACATCTGCTTTGAACGCTGGGGTTAGGAGATAACGACCAGGGAATCCCGACCTTAGAAGCATAACCCAGGAATAAAATTGGAATTAGTGAATGGAACCATTTACCCAAAGGTTCAATACAGGCACCCGGTGTTGCAATGTGTGCAGCAGGCGACAATAGATACTGGGAAATACAATTCTGAACTGACCTCCACCGTGACAATAACACACAAAACAACAGTATAATTATTTATTGCACGTAATAAGTATAGGGCTTGAATATTTAAATAGGGGGAGGGGGAACGGTTATATATTGCCAGTTAATGGCCTACGTTCTAAATGACACCCAAACTTCAATCCAATGAATAAAGCTTTTCTTAAGTTTATTTATTAGTCACAAGTAAGGCTTACATTAACACTGCAATGAAGTTACTCTGAAATTCCCTAGTCGCCACACTCCAGCGCCTGTTCGGGTCAGCACGTCTTTCAGAATGTAGGAGGAAACCCACGCAGACACGGGGAGAACGTGGAAACTCCACACAGACAGTGACCCAAGCCGGGAATTGAACCAGGGTCAATACTGCAAATATATATATAAAAGCATGATAAAAAAAAGCGAAAAGATTGGTTCGCCGCGAGTGAAGTTAATTGAACTAAATTGCCGATGCAAAGAAAAACAACACCGCTTCATTCTTAACGACAGCGAATAGTTTTAATGCATTTTTAATTATCGGCCAGTATAACGTTGCAAAATAAAATATCAGCTTTATATTCCGTGAAATTCGGTTTTTTAAATCCTCAAAATTCAAAACTGCAGTGAAAGCAGGAAGCGCTTCATTACACAAAGCAGGTAAGAGATCTTCCATGGTCTAATTGAACAGCAGAGCAGGTTCGAGGAGCAGAATGGTCTCCCCCCCTTCTTAATGCTCCTTGCAATTCGTTGAGCAAAAACAGCGTTCCGACACCGGAACAAAAATGTCTCAGGGAAACAAATGAGTTCTAACCCCGGGTTACTGTTTCCTTAATATTCACCCGTTCTCCATCAGAGAAAAAAAGCCATCTCTGTGGACTGACTTGTGGGCCAGGGAGCCAGACTGAGTTTAAAGCATCTTCCGTCTCGTTACACCCTCGGCGGCTTCGAGGGCAAAACACAAATATACAACTTTAGTGCCCAATTTTCCATCTGATTCGGGAACAAGTTTAAACCACAGTCAGAGACCGGACTGTTTCGCTGTTTGATTCTTCACACGTGGGGTCTGACACCAATGGTAAAACTAAATGATCATGGATATTGTAGGACTTGGATTTAGATAGCGCCTACTCAGAATCCTCTCAAAGCTTTTCAACAATTCCGGCTGCATTGAAAATATTCCAGACCGAACTGTCAGCCTGGCTTTTTAACAAGAGCGGTCTGTGGAAGGTGATTATATAAAACTGGTTTCTGGACACAAAGCCCGTGGACTCTAACGGGATTGTAGACATTGGAGTGTTCCACCCTACTGGTTTCAACAATTGCTATACGCAGATTCCCATTTATTGGAGTGGTTTGATTACTGAGATCGAAATGGAATGTTGGTTGATGGTTTTTTTAAAACTTTATCACTTTAAGGTGGTGTTGCGACGCTCCCAAAATCACACTGGCGCCTTCATATATTCAGCAAAACGCACTGAGAGCTATTCCAGGATGAAGCTGCCCCCTCCCCCCTTAGCGCGGCCGCCCCTTCACATCCCCCCCCTCCCCACACACACCCCACATACACAACCCCCCACACAAACACACATCCAAACACACATCTACACACACACACACACACACCACACACACACGCACATACCCACACACACCCCCACATCCCTCCACACCTACCCCACACACACACACCCCACATACACACCCCCCCCACACACATCCAAACACACATCTACACACACACACCACACACACACACACCCACCCACACGCACCATACCCACACACCTACCCCCCACACACACACCCCACATACACATCCCCCCCCCACACACACACATCCAAACACAGATCTACACACACACCTCACACACATACACCCCACACATACACCCACCCACACGCTCATACCCACACACACCCACACGCCCCACAGCCTCCCACACACACACATCCAAACACAGATCTACACACACACCCCACACACATACACCCCACACACACTACACACACACAAAGTACACAAACATCCCACACGCATATACACCCCACATACACACACCCATCCACATACATATCCACACACACATACACCCCCCCCCCCCCCACACACACACACACACACATAACGTACATGTACACCTTGGAGATTAATTTGAATGCTTTAACGGCCAGTCCCGCATCGATTTCTCGCTGGTGTGGCCGATTCTCAGGATAAATTATCTCCCGCATTTAATACGGATTCCCAATTGGAGGAATACCGTTTGGAAACAGGCAGTTAGTTCTCTGCATACAGATCCCTCTGGGAGCATCTCTCCCCCGGTCACATTCGCTAGCAGCCGGGGAGTCAAGATGAGGGAACCATCCGGAGAGTCAGTGGGAATGTTGAAATTGGGGCTTCCGCTGGGAGGCCGGGAAAGTTTGGGAAGCCCGGGTTTAAAGGGTGGGCAGGGAGTGGAGTTTGGGAGTGAATGGCGAGATGTCCCACTCCCTCCACCAAGGGACAGAATGCTGACCTTTCGGGAAGTTAACTTCTGTGAATCAGTTCAACTCTAGTAGCAAGCCATTGATCCCCCATCCCGGCGGAGGGTCCTGCCTGCTTACCCTTCCTTCAGTTACAAAAAAACACACCCACGGCATTTAAGCCGGGAATTGTCATGGAACAGACTCAAGAAGAAGGCCCCGTTTCAAAAAGATTAAGGAGCAATGTCGGGTAGGTGGAGATAAGGTACAAATCAGCCTGCTTGGATGGCGGAAGAGATTCGATGGGGTGAATGGCCTCCTCCTGCCTAGAATCCTGACCCAGGTCCGTTGTGAAAGCTTTTTAAAAAGTAAACCGGCCAGCTGTAAGACAGGGAATGATTTAAACAGGAGTCTCTGCAGGCGGGCACTGTGTCGACCTGGTTTTATTATGATTACAAAGTAGCTGAAAGCTCTCCTCACACTGGGGTTTAACTCACACTAACCACCCTGGGTGGGAGAAAAAAAATCGCTACCTCTTAACACAAATGTGATTATTGAGATGGGATGTAATATCTTTCAGCCCGCAACACCCACTACCCCCCCTCCCCCCCTCCCACCTCCCCTAATCCCATTAGGTTAAAAAAACACATCCCTCTCTTGCAAACAGCAATTCTGCTGCCGAATAAATGGTTTGCAAAATATTAATTCCATGCGATGATATATTTTTTCCAAAAATATATTTTATTCGTAAAATATCCGAAAGAACATCTAAAAACGGCCATCACACAAAGTGCAATAATAATCGGGTTATCTACATATATCAGTCTTGGTGTGCGGTGTTACCCTTTGCAAAAATATACTTTATTATCAAATATATATTTTTTATTTTTGACCCTATTCTTAAAATTACAAAGTCAATTCTCAGAGTGGACCCGAATCCATCACCTTGCTTGCCCCAAAAAAGCAAATTCAAATTGAATCCAACTCAAGGTCCCCACAAGAGAGACAAACAAGATCCTAGCTGACGAGGTAAGGCATCTTGGGCCTGATCTGACGCATGATCTCAACCCTACGGTCAAGGAGTCTCTGAAAATGTAAAGGCATTTTCTTTGCAGAATGGGTTGTAATCTCCAGGCTTAACAGCGGACGAAGGTGAAAAAAAATCACCTGGAAATATATTAATGCGTAAATAAACACGCTTCTCCGGTTCAAATCGGAAAGAAAATACAACAGTTGTACGAAACTGACAACTGCAATCGGACAGATCGTTTCAGCAGATCTTTCTCAGCAGACAGGAGCGCCTGGTTGAATAATTAATCACAAACTCAATCCTTTATTTCCTTCCTGGGCTGTGATAGGGGTTTCTCAATGAATCAGGCAGGGGCTTGACAACCTTGTGAAACTAACTCAGATGTCACTATAGGGGCAAATCGGGGAGGGTGTGAGGGAGGGAGTTAAAAAAAAAGGGGGATTGGTTTTCTAAAGGGCAGAGAGAAGATTCTGTATCGAAAATCCACATGGCCAGATATGGTTAGCCCCAGTTTTATTAACCCAGACCTCGAGGAGACTATATTCGGTTCCTTCTTCCCGAGGCTTAAATATATTTCACTCAGGTTTTTGCGCCTGTGTTGTGTGGTCGGCTTAATGCTTCTTTTCGTCGGTTAGAATGTGACAATCTTTCACTGAAATCTTCACGAGTTAAATATTCATACCCAATCAGAAGACGTATGGAAAAATACCACGCTCAGATGAATCTATTCTATCCTGTCCCTGATTTTGCTGCAACTCTGTACTGATGTATCTTGTTAGACGGGTCTGAATTAATGTTCAGTTTTGCCTGGATCGGTGAGGTCTCTGTATTAAAAGTGGGTTGGATTGCACTCCAAACCCACCCTGTATTAGAGGGGACCTTAGCACCGCAGAGAAAACAAACGCTATTACGAATGATACACGCAGCAAAGCCAGTATAGAACACACCGTTTTTAAACTGTAAAGTGAAAGTCTAGAATAAGCAGTTCGTTTGGACGTGAACTGATAGAGGGGACGGCAAGGCCAGTGAATTAAGAGTGAAGTCCTTCGATAAACTGTTGTGAGCCACAATGGTGGATGCTATTTAATTGGACTAATATCACCTTGCATTCGTATCCATTTCTCCCAGTCTCATTATCATGCATGAATATTCAGTTGTGTTCACAAAGGCCATTCTCTCCCCCCCCCCCCCCCCTCAAATGTGCCTGAATCATTACTCGGAACCCCTGTCCTCTGTGTTGGGACAGTAAGAAGTTTAACAACACCAGGTTAAAGTCCAACAGGTTTATTTGGTAGCAAAAGCCACACAAGCTTTCGAGGCTCTGAGCCCCTTCTTCAGGTGAGTGGGAATTCTGTTCACAAACAGAACTTATAAGACACAGACTCAATTTACATGAATAATGGTTGGAATGCGAATACTTACAACTAATCCAGTCTTTAAGAAACAAAACAATGGGAGTGGAGAGAGCATCAAGACAGGCTAAAAAGATGTGTATGTGTCTGGAGACAATACACATCTTTTTAGCCTGTCTTGATGCTCTCTCCACTCCCATTGTTTTGTTTCTTAAAGACTGGATTAGTTGTAAGTATTCGCATTCCAACCATTATTCATGTAAATTGAGTCTGTGTCTTATAAGTTCTGTTTGTGAACAGAATTCCCACTCACCTGAAGAAGGGGCTCAGAGCCTCGAAAGCTTGTGTGGCTTTTGCTACCAAATAAACCTGTTGGACTTTAACCTGGTGTTGTTAAACTTCTTACTGTGTTTACCCCAGTCCAACGCCGGCATCTCCACATCTCTGTGTTGGGTACAGTAAGAGTTTTAACAACACCAGGTTAAAGTCCAACAGGTTTATTTGGTAGCAAACACCATTAGCTTTCGGAGCGCTGCTCCTTCGTCAGATGGAGTGGAAATTAACCTGGTGTTGTTCAAACTCTTACTGTGTTCACCCCAGTCCAACGCCGGCATCTCCACATCTGTGTTGGGTGTCAGGTGAGTTGCATGCGCTGATAATCTCTCCCTGCGGATCCGGGTGCTCCCGAGGAATTCGATTCCCGCCGCATTTTATTGTTGCAAGATATGAAACCAGCGATTGCAGCAAACTCTGACGGGAACAGGGTTCGGCTCCAACTCTTCTGGGCAGTCCAAAATTAAACAAAACCTCGCCCACCACATCATACCAAAACGTAAACATGTTCCTTGCGGTGAAGGTCGCCAGAACTCTGCATTTTTTTTGTAATTCATTTGCCCGTTCATCATTTCAACTTGCCCTCAATAGAAATATACTTCATTGCAGTGTGAATGTCAGCCTACTTGTGACAAATAAATATACTTTACCTCTCTATACACTCGGGTCTCGCCATGGTATTGAGTTAAGAAACAGAAGGGGGATTAGGTGTATTTTGAATACACTAAAATAAACTTTCCCAAGCACTCACCAGAGAGAAACATAGAGAGAGTGCGACAAGTAGAGAGATCGAGAGACGGATAGAAAGAAAGAGAGAAGTAAGGAGAGAGAGAGAGAGAGTAAAGAGAGAGACGGGTATGGAAAGTGACAGGTAGAGAGAGAGATTTAGAGCAAGAAAGGGAGTTATAGAGAGAGACAGATAACGAGAGTGAAAGAGAGGTAAAGAGGTAGAGAGAGAAACAGGTAAAGGGGGGCAGGTAGAGAGGAGAGAAAGAAGCAAGTAGAGAGAAAGAAAATGAGATATATATAGATAGATAGATAGAGAAGTAGAAAGAGAAAGAGAGAGAGAGGTATAGAGAGAAAAATGAGTTAGTTGAGAGAGACAATGAGTGATAGGTAGAAGTAGCGAGAGGGAGGCAGATAGAGAGAGAGGCAGATAGAGAGAGAGGCAGGTGCAGAGAGAGGCAGGTAGAGAGAGACCGTTAGAGAGTGAGAGAGAGAATTGCAGTGGAAAAAGACAGCGGCATTGAGGGGAGAAGGGGAACGGGAACAGCCCTGGGAACAGGAACAGAGACCTGAAGTGAGAAGCAGAATGAGAAAGGGGGGTTGGGGAGGGGACGACAGATCATGAGCCCTAATGGACTCTAATCTTCATACAGACTGGATAAATCCAACTGGCAAAGGTAGTCTGGAATGTGAGCTTGTCGAGTTTTCGTGTCAGTTTCTGGGAACAATATGTGATGAAACTAACTGGGGATGAAGCTATTTTATATCTAGAATGGTGCAATTTAAAAAGGCTCGTTTGTGATATCATGATAAATGATCCCCGGGGTAACAGTGATCATAATACAATTAAATTTATATTCAGTTTGAAAACACCATATTGCAGTCCCAAATAACAATCTTCAAATTAAACAAAACCCATTACATTAGTATGAAGGGGGAGCTGACTCAGACTAATTGGACAAATAGACTACAGTGTATGGCCATAAATAGCCAGAAACATTATTTTTAAATCAAAATGATATCAAGGAATACATTCTATGCAGAGGCTGGTTAGGCTGGGTTGTTTTCCTTAGTAAGAAGTCTCACAACACCAGGTTAAAGTCCAACAGGACTGATGTTGTGAGACTTCTTACCGTGCTTACCCCAGTCCAGCGCCAGCATCTCCACATCTTGTTTTCCTTCGAGCAGGGAGTGCCGAGGGGGTAGGGTCCTGAGGTGTTCAAAATTGTGAAGGACATAGATAGGGTGGATGGAAAGGAACCTTTCGCCTTATTAGAGGGGCCAATAACCAGGGGGCACCGATTTAAGACAAGGGGCAGGAAATTTAGAGGGGATTTGAGGAAAACATTTTTACCCTAGAGGGTGGTGGGAATCTGGAACTCACTGCCTGAAAGAGTGGGAGAGGCGGGAACCCTCAGGACATTTAAGAAGCATTTAGGTGAGCACTTGGAATGCCCTAGCACACAAGGCTACGGACCAAATGCTGGAAAATGGGATCAGAATAGATAGGTGCTTAATGGCCAGCATAGACACGATGGGCCGAACGGCTTTTTCTCTGTCCTGTAAAGCCCCATGACTATATATGACTCTATTCCATGCTTGTTTTAGGATTACGAATAGTTTCAGATGAAAGAAAGAGATTTCTAACATTTACTGGCGAACCAGGGGCTTGGAAATGATTTGGAAAGCCGCGAACAGCGAGCAAGGAATTGGTAAACATGACGGTCCTTTACAAAGCCACTGAGTTGCAATCCCTTAAAGGAAACTTCATGTCATCCTTCAACAAAGTTTCGTTTTGAGAATGTGCCGCTCCTTCTGCTCCAAACTGGTCCTCGGTGCATACCTGCGGCTCACTGCATATTGACAGCTTTACCCTGCTATTGCCTCTCGGCCTCCCAACCCCCCCCCCCCCAATCCCCTCCCCCCCACCCCAACACCCTCCCCCATTCCCCCTCCTTCCCACCTCCACCGCCCTGATGAATAGTGGGAAAATTAATGTCCTCCTTGCCAGCGCTTTCCTGTTCAGGGAAAGGCAGACGGAAAGCCGGGGGGGGAGGGGGTTGGAATCGAATCGGGCTCCCTTCGCGTGAGATGGGATTGGATTCAATTCTCTCCCGGCAGGAAGGTGCAGAAGGAGAAACTCTTCCGCCGCTGGAGCCCAGCTGCGCCGGTTCACCTGCCAGTTCTCAGCTCTGGCGAAGAGGGAATGGAAACATTGAGCGCGGTGGGTTCAAAATAAACGCTCCTGGACTCCGAGATGTTTTAAAATCAGAGTAACCGAAATGTGGGATTGAATCGATTGTAACTTCCCGCCCGGCTACTATTCATTATCATCGAATTGGTGCGAAGTTCTGTTTAAATATTGTGTCGACTTCTCTTGGATGTTGCAATGTTACCCCGCACAATGAAGGATACAAACACATATTAATTAAATCCTGCCTTGAATTCCATTCAGGAAATGGCATTTCGCAAACCAGCCCAGAAAAAAAAACCTTTTATCCAGAAAAAAAACTCCCCGCCTCCCCCAAAAAAAATCAAATTTCAAGTTTATTTATTAGTGTCACAAGTAGGCTTATATATTAACACTGCAATGAAGTTACTGTGAAAATCGGTGCTGGAAGTAAATTCAATTAAGCTTAAATTATTTTTTGCATGTCGATGTCGGATAGTTGAGCAAGAATAATTCAATGTACGCTGAACAGATTGTTTGCTCATTAATTTTACCTGCAACCTTTAGAATTGGAAAGTTCGATTTACAATTAAAATCTGGCGTTAAATCAATGGTAGACTTTGCAAAATCCTCTCTCGCTTCCGAAATTAACCGTTTTCCAATCGTACTCGCGCTATTGTCCTAACCTCCTTTCTAACCCATGTTACCCCCCTCCAAGATATGTAACTGGAAGTAACTGAAATTGATCTTAGTTAATTAAACACAAGTGGGACATCATTCCCTTAACTTTTCTTTATTGTTTTTCTTTACTTTTCTCCCCCCCCCCCCACTCTTTCCCCCTATTTTATTCCCCTTTCCTTACCTTTTCTCCCCTCTGCTTCCCCTTTCCCCCCTTTTCTCAATTTTACCTCTCTTCCACCCATCTCCCCCCCTCCCCCCACATCTTCATCTGTCACAGTTTACCCTCTGATTTCAGCTTCTCTGCCGTTTGGCCGTTCACACCTTCTATTCTCTATGGTCTGGACGCTTTAAAACAGAGATGAGGAGGAATTTCTTCAGCCAGAGAGTGGTGAATCTGTGTTGCAGAAGGCTGCGGAGGCCAGGTCATTGAGCGTATTTAAGACAGAGATAGATAGGTTCTTGATTAATAAGGGGATCAGGGGTTATGGGGAAAAGGCAGGAGAATGGGGGATGAGAAAAATATCACCCATGATTGAGTGGCGGAGCAGACTCGATGGGCCGAATGGCCTAATTCTGCTCCTATGTCTTAGGGTCTTATGGACTGCAGCCTTACCCCTGTTTTTTTGTGGCTATGACTCATCTTTCATTCCCTCACCCAGCAGTATAAATATCTCCTACTTTCTGTGCCTTTTAGCTTTGACAAAGGGTCACCTGGACTCGAAACGTCAGCTCTTTTCTCTCCTTACAGATGCTGCCAGACCTGCTGAGATTTTGCAGTGTTTTCTCTTTTGTTTCCTTTAACTTTGATGCTGAAAGCTGACGCAGAATTTAATCAACAATCGCTGTTATAATTGTGTTTGAGAAATAAGCTTGTAAATTATTTATTGTTTGATCCGCTTGCCCGACACTAACCATTTTCAAGAGGCTAAAATATTCCACGCTCTCTTCCTGATTTTGCTCCATTCCATTTATTTACACCACCCATTGCGCCGTGATGTCACTTTCTAACACGATCTTTCTATTTCTTTTCATGTTGTGTTGATTTGAAAAATGCAATGGTGCCACACTTGTAAACATTGGAACGCTAGCACCCTTGTCCTATTAATTCCACAGACACATTGTCCCATTGTTCATCATAGAGGGTCAACTAACCCAGCCATATTGAAGGAACCGTGATATAAATTTTAAAGTTTATTTATTAGTGTCACAAGTAGGCTTACATTAACACTGCAATGAAGTTACTGTGAGAATCCCCTAGTCGCCACACTCCGGCACTTGTTCGGGTAACACTGAGGGAGAATTTAGCATGGCCAATGCACCTAACCCGCACGTCTTTCAGACTGTGGGAGGAACCCGGAGCACCTGGAGGAAACCCATGTAGACACGGGGAGAATGTGCAGACTCCACACAGATAGTGATCCAAGCTGGGAATCGAACATGGGCTCCTGGTATTAAGCCTCGCGGTTGCAGTCCGAGATAATAAAGATGGCGCAGGTCCAGGTTCTTCACAAACTCACTTTATTCTCTTTTACAACTCCATATACACACACCCAACACCCAGTGCCACCTTTAACCCCTTTATATATCCCGGTGAGTACTATTAAACAATTATCATTCAAATTAGGTCTAAAGTGGAAGGCTGCAGTTAACTCATTCCTAACACCTGGTGCTGTGATGCAGCAGTGCTAACCACTGTGCCATCATGATATATTCCAAGTCAGGAGGATGTGTGACTTGGAGAGGATCTTGCCGTTGATGGTATCCCTTTGCCTCTGCTGAATTTGCCCTTCGAGTTGGCAGAGGTCGTGTGTTTGGAAGGTGTTCTCAAATAAGCTTTGGTGAGTTGTTGCAATGCATCTTGTATATGGTACACATGGCTGCCACTGTGCATTGGTGGTGAATGTGGTGCTGATCAAGTGGGCTGCTTTGACCTGGATTGTGTTGAGCTTCTTTAGTATTGTTGGAGCTGCACCCATCCAGGCAAGTGGAGAATATTCCATCACACTCCTGACTTGTGCCTTGTAGTTGGTGGACAGGCTTTGGGGAATCAGGAGGTGTGTTACTCACTGCAGGATTCATAGCCTCTGACCTGCTCCTATAGCCATGGTTATTGAGGTCCTGGTCCAGTTTAGTTTCTGGGCAATGATGGCCTCCAGGGTGGTGATAGGTAACGTTCAAATAAACCCTATGTCTAAAGTAATAATCTGACTCGGCTGCAACATTTCCTCAGACATCACACAGCACAGGCAGCCTTTCCAAGACAAGCCAACGCAACTAATCAGGTAGAAGGTCCTGTAGGGAAGGAAATCTGCCACCCTTCCCTGGTCTGGCCTACACGTGACTCCAAAACCACAGCAATGTGGTTGACTCTCAACCACCCTCGGGCAACTAAGGATGGGCAATAAATGCTGGCCAGTCAGCAACACCCAGGTCCCACAAATAAATAATAAACAGTATTTTACATTGTCCTGAATTTAGTTTGTACTTTTAATGAGAATGGCAATTCTCTGTAAAATGATGGAGCGGCACGGTGGTACAATGGTTAGCACTACTGCCTCACAGCGCCAGGGACCCAGGTTCGATTCCCGGCTTGGGTCACTGTCTGTGTGGAGTTTTCCCATTCTCTCCTTGTCTGCGTGGGTTTCCTCTGGGTGCTCTAGTTCCCTCACACAATCTGAAAAATGTGCTGGTTAAGTGCATTGCTAGATTCTCCCTCAGTGTACCCGAACAAGCGCCGGAGTGTGGCGACTAGGGGATTTTCACAATAACTTCATTGCAAAGTTAATGTAAGCCTACTTGTGACACTAATAAATAAACTCCCTTTGCTTTCAGCCACAAGGCTGTGGGTTTATGACCCACTCCAACGCACAATCCAGGTCAACATTTAGAGCCACATCTGCCACACTGCCATTCAAAGCAAAGCAGAGAAATGTTCCCAGGTGTCTAAACAGTATCTTAAAGGGATGGTCTGAATGTTATTTCTGGGAGCTTGGTGCCTTTGTCACATTACAACAATAAACGCATTCACAGCCAGTCATCCTCTTTTGCAGGATCTGAACGGCGCTATGGAAATGCAAACGTGGTTTTCAGAGCTCCATATGGGCAGCCGCCGCCACTAACCGGATAAGTGCGATGTCAAACGGCAATGGTTAGAACACTGGAAATCGCGGGTCACGTACTTTGTGTTCAATAGTGGGTCGTTATAGGGAGTCTGAGAGAGATCCAGTGGAACAGACTGGCGCAAATTTACCAGCGAGAAGAAGCCAGCTGCCGGAGATGGGACACGAATGCATTAAACCCATTAACATCCAATGCAATAACTCAGTCTCTGTGGCAATTCTGTGAAGATTAGTTTTCAAAACAGTGGGAGGTACAGAACACTTAGCACCGAGAACCTGAGGGTGGGTCACAATGAGTGTATTTATCACCATTGTGCTTTTAATCAGTTGAGGTGACCTTTGCATTGCTAACACCAAAATCGCTCCTTTAATTAAAAAAACATGTCTCTGAAAGAATACAGTAAGAGTTTTAACAACACCAGGTTAAAGTCCAACAGGTTTATTTGGTAGCAGAATATCCAGCGCTGTGCGGGCTCTGGTTTTGCAAGGTGCTATGTTAGTGTTTTTTGAAAGTTGGCTGGCGAGTGCAGAGTTGAGGTTTTAAATCTGAAACCGAGATATTGCTGTCGGAGCCAAAGGATTCTTGCACTTTCCAAAACCAGTCGCTGAATGTGTTAAAAACTGCGGCTCAGCTGAATAAACCGAGTTGAAAATCCGCCTTAAAGTCACTCAGCGATTCACCCGAAACTTCCTTCAGATCGAGTCCATTCTCTGGTTGGGGAAAAGAAGAGGAGGGAGTGAGTTTGGGATCCAGTCCACAAATCAACAACATTTTGTGTTAAGATTAAAGCTTAGGCGCGGTCACTCTTTGAAAGTTTAGGACGCCTTGGTTGCATTTGAATTGTTGTCTCTCCTTGGCACATTCTAATTTAAACTTTTATTTAAATACTACAAGCTGCCTTTGTGGGAATAAATGTACAGATAAATGTGCAAATACCCAAACTACTGCATCCACATATAGCCTGAACTCAGAAACTTACAAACGGCTGCCATCTAGCGGAGAGGTCGGTAAACGTAACTGTGAAGGTCAAGTTAATCTGAGATAAGGCTGTTGAAATAAAGGTTTGCATTTAGATGGCGCCCTTAACAACGATGTGGAGATGCCGGCGTTGGACTGGGGTAAACACATTGGTGTTGTTAAAACTCTTACTGCCCTTAACAACCACAGGGCGTTCCAAAGCGCTTCACAGCCAAAGACGTACTTTTAGAAGTGTGGTCACTGTTGCAAGGTAGGAAATAGGGCAGACAAATTGCGCACAGCAAGATCCCAGAAAAAGCAATGTGACAAACAAAAACAGAAAATGCTGGAAAATCTCAGCAGATCTGACAGCATCTGTGGAGAGAGAATAGAGCTAATGTTTCGAGTCTGGATGACCCTTCCTCAGAGCTAAGGGCAAAGATAATCTTTTGCCCTTCGCTCAGACAAAAGGTCATCCTGACTCAAAACGTTGGCTCTATTCTCTCCCCAGATGCTGTCAGACCTTCTGAGATTTCCCAGCATTTTCTGTTTTGTTTCAGATTCCAGCATCCGCAGTATTTTGCTTTTAACAATGTGACAAATACAGGCTTGCTGAGGCCTTCATGATCAGATAGTTAAAGCTTAGCAGAGAGGTCACTATACATAGCTATCAACTAAAATCTTAAATGGCTAAAATGCATTTAAGCTGGATAACTGTAAAAGGAACAATTAAATGGAAGGATGTGCAGATCGGGTTAATCGAATGACCTGTTTCAGTGTCTGAAATGTTATGTAATTGTATTTAAGAACATAAGAACATAAGAACATAAGAAATAGGAGCAGGAGTAGGCCATCTAGCCCCTCGAGCCTGCCCCGCCATTCAATAAGATCATGGCTGATCTGAAGTGGATCAGTTCCACTTACCCACCTGATCCCTATAACCCCTAATTCCCTTACCGATCAGGAATCCATCTATCTGTGATTTAAACATATTCAACGAGGTAGCCTCCACCACTTCAGTGGGCAGAGAATTCCAGAGATTCACCACCCTCTGAGAGAAGAAGTTCCTCCTCAACTCTGTCCTAAACTGACCCCCCTTTATTTTGAGGCTGTGCCCTCTAGTTCTAGTTTCCTTTCTAAGTGAAAAGAATCTCTCCATCTCTACCCTATCCAGCCCCTTCATTATCTTATAGGTCTCTATAAGATCCCCCCTCAGCCTTCTAAATTCCAACGAATACAAACCCAATCTGCTCAGTCTCTCCTCATAGTCAACACCCCTCATCTCTGGTATCAACCTGGTGAACCTTCTCTGCACTCCCTCCAAGGCCAATATATCCTTCCGCAAATATTTACAGCCCTTTGGCTAATATCAAGCGTAGGATCAAGTGTGAGATCAGGTACAATGCCTGTTCTTGTCAGGTTGAGTCTAGTATGTCTCTCTTGTGGGGACCATGAATTGGATTCAATTTGAATTTGAATTGTTTTTTTGGAGAAAGCGGGGAGATAGACTAAGGGCATGCGTTGTCCACACTGCGCACTGGCTTTGTAACTGAGAAAGGATTTTTTTAAGTCATGTAATTGTATTTACAATTATCTGTAATAAAAGGTGCATTTATACACTATTTTAATTTTGCAGTAAAGTAAAAGTAAAGTAAAATAAAAATTATTTATTAGTCACAAGTAAGGCTTACATTAACACTGCAATGAAGTTACTGTGAAATTCCCCTAGTCGCCACACTCCGGCGCCTGTTCGGGTCAATCCACCTAACCAGCATGTCTTTCAGAATGTGGGAGGAAACCAGAGCACCCGGAGGAAACCCACGCAGACACGGGGAGAACTTGTAAACTCCACACAGACAGTGACCCAAGCCAGGAATCGAACCCGTGTCCCAAACTGCTTTCCACTCAGTGCATAATGAATGATGAAGACCAGCAATGGTGACACGGCACAGTGGTTAGCACTCCTGCCTCACAGCACCAGGGATCCAGGTTCAATTCCGGCCTCAGGTGACTATCTGTGTGGAATTTGTGCGTTCTCCCCATGTTTGTGTGGGTTTCCTCCGGGTGCTCCAGTTTCCTCCCACAGTCCAAAGGTGTGTAGGTTAGGTTGATTGGCCATGCTAAGTTGCCTCTTAGAGTCAGGGGGATTAGTGGGTAAAATACTTGGGGTTATAAGGATAGGGTCTGAGTGGGATTGTTGTCGGTGCAGGCTTGATGGACTGAATGGCCTCCTCCTGCACTGTCTATGAACTGACTCCAGATTGCACCAGAATCTCAGAAGTGAAATTCTCTGAAGTTAAGGCGTTTCACCCCCCCCCCCCCCCCCCCCTCAAACTGCAGGTCTTGTTTAAACATAGCTTTCTGCAGTGCACAGCACTGCTAGGGGCATTCTCTTTATATTATGATGTTAAAGTGTGCCTAAATCAAAAGGCTACAAACTGATATCACAATCAATAAAGATTTGGAAGAGCAACTGTGAAGTGGTTCACTCAGTTCAGTTAACAAAGTGCAAATGCACAGTGATACTATTCCTGTCATGTTGTAAAGACTCATTCATGCTTGTGATATTTCCCCAAAGTCATATCATTTATTCAATAATGACTGCAACATACAATCAGTTTCTTTCACACTGTGTGCAAGCCTATATCATGTTCAACCTGCCAACCAATGTATTATATATGGACATTCACTTACATAAAGGCTTGCATTTAGCATGTCAATCGCTCTCCAGGTATCAAACTACGTATAAAATATCAAATCATAAGTGAGCAAACTCTTTTTGTTTAAGCAGAAGCACCAAAAAAGTTAGATCCTGCTGATTTTTCTGATCAGGAGATAATCTTGCTACTCTCCAAGGACAGGAGGTAAGCTGCTTCCAATGTAGAGAAATGTTTGGCAGAAAGCAATTAACTAATAATTGGTCTTAGGTAAATGAAACATCCTGTCAATTTTGCCACCGTTGTTCCTTTCTCCATTCTGTTATAGTACAAATCGGGTGGACAAACTAAAAAGTCTCATTCGCAGAAAGCTGTCCATCTTGTTTTGGTAGGCACAGAATATAAACATGAGACCAGTGTCAGATATCCATGGGAACAGCAGAGCCAGTCACTTCAAATACTAGCATCTTGTGGGGTTTTGTTTGTTTGTGAGTGGTGGATATATTATATATGTGCTGTGTTTGATTGACAGTTCTATTAATAGACACAAATTTAAAATTCATTTTGCCTGGGAAATTGAAGATCGAAGGATTTAGAATCAGGAAAATGTTCCAGCGCAGATGAGGCCATTAGTCCCATCAAACCTGTGTCAGCTCTTTGAAAGAAATTTAGCCCCAAGGTACACCCCATAACTCTGCAACTTCAAGTACGTGTCAAGTACATGTCCAATTGCCTTTCAAAAGTTCTGATGGAATCTGATTCCAACCTAACAGGATTTTGATAATCAATTGGGTGAGAAGATTCTCCTCCTTTCCGCTCTAGTTCCGTGGCCTTTAGTTACTAACCCACTTGATCCAACTGATTGGCTTATCTAAGTCATCAGGGAGAGATTGAAAGGCTAGAGTCAGTCTATGGACAGTCAGCAGCAAACCATCACAAGGGAGATAATACTCAGGGACCTGGTTTACACTGCAATGAGCAGATCCAACTATTGTTTTCTTTAGTTTCCACCTTCACAACTAAACAGCTTGTTAGATCATTTCAGGCAAAATTAAAAGTCATATGAAGCCCATTAGTGAATCTCTTTGATTCTTATGACAATCCAGAAACTTTGATGACAATTATTCAAGATGTTAAACCATAATTCGCTCAATTTCATGAATTCAGTTTTAATAATGGTTAGATTTGAACTTATGAGCCTCTGACCAATTTAGATACAGTGAGATCCAACATTAAATAAACAAGCAGTTAATCTGTTTTGATGAGGAGTGAATGTTGGCTCCTTGCCCTCTTTTCTTTTTAATAAGAAGGACAGCATGGAATCCTTCATACCCACTTGAAGAACAAAATGGAGCTTCAGTTTTAATATTTCACCTAAAAACTGGTTCTTCCAGGGAATAGCCCAGATGTCCTTAAGGGGAAGCCGTATACGTACACGAGAGGCAAAGGAATAAAAGAATATGATGATAGGGTGGGATGAAGTAAGATACCATCTTCCTCTCAGCCAGATTGAGATTTAATGATATAATTGCTGCCCAACTCCAGGACCTGACACATAATCAAGTTGACACCAAGTACTCATTCAATGCTGCATTAAGAGAGGAAGGAAGACTTTATATAGTGCCTTTTAATTTCAGGATATCCAAAAGCACTTTACAACCATTGAAGCAGTGTTCTGAATTGTAGACCCTGTTGTAATGTATGAAACAGTAAGAAGTCTCACAACACCAGGTTAAAGTCCAACAGGTTTATTTGGCACTAGCTTTCGGAGCCTGAGACTCCGAAAGCTAGTGCCAAATAAACCTGTTGAACTTTAACCTGGTGTTGTGAGACTTCTTACTGTGCCCACCCGAGTCCAACGCCGGCATCTCCACACCACGTAATGTATGAAAAGCAGCAGCCAATTTGCACACAGCAGGATCCACAAGTGGCAATGTGATAATAACCAGATAATATGTCTTTAGATGTTAGTTGAGGGATAAATATTTAGTTTAGTTTATTAGTGTCACAAATAGGTTACTGTGAAAATCCCTAGTCACCACACTCCAGTGCCTGTTCGGGTACACTGAAAGAGAATTTAGCCTGGCCAATGCACCTAATCAGCATGTTTTTCGCACTGTGGAGGAAACTGGAGCACCCGGAGGAAACCCACGCAGACACGGGGAGAACGTGCAGGTTCCGCACAGACAGTGACCCAAGCAGGAAATCGAACCCGGGTCCAGGGCGGTGTGAGGCAGCAGTGCTAACCACTGTGCCACCATGCCATCCAATTTTAAATATTTTCCAGTAGAACGGGGAGATCTCCCCCGCTGTTCTTCAGATAGCGCCGTGGCATCTTTCACGGCACGGTGGCACAGTGGTTAGCACAGCTGCCTCACAGTGCCAGGGACCCGGGTTCAATTCTGGTCTCAGGTCACTGTCTGTGTGGAGTCTGCACGTTCTCCCCATGTCTGTGTGGGTTTCCTCCGGGTGCTCTGGTTTCCTCCCACAGTCCAAAGATGTGCGGGTTAGGTGGATTGGCCATGCTAAATTTACCCTCAGTGTCAGGGAGATTAGCAGGGTAAATACATGGGTTTATGGGGATAGGGCCTGGGTGGGATTGTGGTCAGTGCAGTCTCGAGGGGCCGAATGGCCTCCTTCTGTACTGTAGGGATTCTATATCGACCAGAGTGAGCAGGCCTCAGATGAATGTCTTATCTGAAAGACACCACCTCCAGCAGTGCGACATTCTCGTAGTTCTGGCACTGGAGTAGCAGCCTAGGTTTTGTGCACAGGTGTCTGGCGCGGGGGCTTGAACTCAAAAACCTCTGACTCGGAATGGACACAGCTGTAACTCTTTGACAGCTCAGTATCTGTTGCTGAGTCACATCTACCAAGATCATCCTCGGATCAAACAGAGATCTGTGCTGCATTATCTCTAATCCCAGCAAAAACAGACTGCATCAATGTGTCTGAAATGCAATAACCACACTGATATCAAATGTCACTGAGCACAATGCAGCTTGGGTTCTTAAAAACAGGAGAGAGCATGCATTCTTATTTGGGATTCTGGATTAGCATGTGTAGATTGGTTACACCAGCTGACTCATTAAATCATACATGTCTGGATGGGCAGTCATGCATGATTCTATGATCATATGGGGCAGCATGGTGGCACAATGGTTAGCACAGCTGCCTCACAGTGCCAGGGACCCAGGTTTGATTCCAGCCTTCATGACTGTCTGTGTGGAGTCTGCACGGTCACCTCGTGTCCTGGTGGGTTTCCTTCGGGTATTCCGGTTTCCTTCCACACTCCAAAGATGTGGAAAGGTTAGATGGATTGGTCATGGTAAATTGCTCCTTAGTGTCCCAAGATGTGTAGGTTAGATGGATTAGCCATGGGAAATGTGTGGGGTTAGGGGGTGGGAGACAGGACCTGGGTAAAATACCCTGTCAGAGAGTTGGTGCAGGCTCAATGGGCTGAATGGCCTCCGTCTGCACTGTAAGGATTTTATGGATCGTATGATCACATGCAGTACTTTGATTTGATTTATTATTGTCACATGTATTGGTGTACAGTGAAAAATATTGTTTCTTGCGAATTATACAGACAAAGCATACCGTTCATAGAAAAGGAAAGGAGAGAGTGCAGAATGTAATCTTACACTTATGGCCAGAGAAAGATCATCTTAATGCAAGGTAGGTCCATTCAAAAGTCTGATGGCAGCAGGGAAGAAGCTGTTCTTGAGATGGTTGGTATGTGTCCTCAGGCTTTTGTATCTTTTTCCCGACAGAAGAAGGTGGAAGAGAGAATGTCCGGGGTGGGTGGGATTCTTAATTATGCTGGCTGCTTTGCCGAGGCAGCAGGAAGTGTAGACAGTGTCAATGGGTGGGGGGCTGTTTGAGTGACGGACTGGGCATCATTCATGGCCCATTGTAGTTTTTTGCGGTCTTGGGCAGAGCAGAAGCCATACCAAGCTGTGATACAACCAGAAAGAATGCTTTCTATGGTGCATCTGTAAAAGTTTGTGAAAGTCATAGTGGACATACCAAATTTCCTTAGTCTTCTGAGAAAGTAGAGGCACTGGTGGGCTTTCTTAACTATAGTGTCGGCATGGGGGGACCAGGACAGGTTGTTGGTGATCTGGACACCTAAAAACTCGAAGCTCTTGACCATTTTTACCTCGTCCCCATTGATGTAGACAGGGGCATGTTCTCCTTTACGCTTCCTGAAGTCAATGACAATCTCCTTTGTTTTGTTGACATTGAGGGAGAGATTATTCTTGCCGCACCAGATTCTCTATCTCATTCCTGTACTCCGTCTCATCATTCTTGGAGATCCGACCCACTACAGTGGTGTCATCAGCAAACTTGAAAATCGAGTTGGTGGGGAATTTGGCCGCACAGTCATATCACAAGATATATGGAGCTGCAACTCCCATAGAATTCAGTCCTCAGGCATCCAAATGAATTTTTAATATTTTCAAATTCAGCCTTGGGATATGGACATTGTTGGCAAGGCTAGCATTTGCTGCCTATCCCTAGTTGCCCTCAGGAAGGTAATGTTGAGCTGCCTTTTGAACTACTTCAGTCCATGTGGTGTCAGTATCTCCACTGTGCTGTTAGGGAGTTCCAGGATTTTCACCCAGTGAAAGTGAAGGACTGGTAATGTATATCGATATCTGGCAGGTTGATGATTTGGTGGGGAACCTATCTAGAATCTCTTGTCATTACAGACAGTAAGCATTCAGTACCCTAAGACAATCAATGACATTTTTTATGAAAGTGGAGGGGAAAACTCGCATAATCCAAATATCTCTCCTGCAGAGATGAGCCTAAGTAGGTTTAAGAATTCTGAAATAAAAGAATTTCAATATTAAATCCAGTTAGTTCCAAAAGTCCAATGTCCATCAACAATAATAACATAAAAATTAAAAGCAGGATAAGGGCTTACATCCCCCCCCCCCACCGCCCCCACCCCCCCCTGCTCCCCCCCCCCCCTGCCGCCCCCCCCCCCCCCCCCCCCCCACCCGAGCCTGCCCCAGCAGAGAAGATCATAGTTCATCTTTATTTCATTCATTTGTGGGACATGGGCGTCGCTGGCTGGCCAACGTTTATTGCAACACCAGGTTAAAGTCCAACAGGTTTATTTGGTAGCACAAGCCACAAGCTTTCGGAGCACTGCTCCTTCATCAGGTGAGTGGGAGTTGTGTTCACAAACAGGGCATATAAAGACACAAACTCAATTTACAAGATAATGGTTGCAATGCGAGTCTTGGTTGGAAATGATAATGGTTGGAAAGACTTGCATTCCAACCATTATCTTGTAAATTGAGTTTGTGTCTTTATATGCCCTGTTTGTGAACACGACTCCCACTCACCTGATGAAGGAGCAGCACTCCGAAAGCTTGTGGCTTGTGCTACCAAATAAACCTGTTGGACTTTAACCTGGTGTTGTGAGACTTCTTACTGTGCTTACCCCAGTCCAATGCCGGCATCTCCACATCAGCATTTATTGCCCATCCCTAGCTGCCTTTGAAACTGAGGCCTTGCTAGGCCATTTCAGAGGGCAGTTGAGAGTCAACCACATTGCAGTGACTCTTGGTCAGACCAAGTAAGGACGGCAGATTTCAATCCCTAAAGGACATTAGTGAACCAGATGGGTTTTTCCAACAATTGACAATGGTTTCATGGTCATCAGTAGATTCTTAATTCCAGATATATTTTATTGAATTCAAATTCCACCATCTGCCCAGACAGGATTCGAACCTGGGTCTCCAGAACATTTAGCTGAGTTTCTGGATTAATAGTCTCAATTCCACTTTCGTTATCTGTCTCCAAAGTCCATGCTCAGATCTGGAACTGAATCCATTGCAGGGAAGCAAAGAAACCCTGGCAGCATTTGACCCTCACTCCAGAACCACCAGAAGAGCTAATGTGAATCCGGAAATATGACACAATTCCATGCCAACATCTCATCATGCTGGCAAAGTAATTTCATGGTTGTGAACCTCTATGCAATTGGATGATGCATAGAGTTATCAGTTAAAATGGAGGCTCAGTGCTGAGCATTGTCCACTCCAGGCCTCAGCACTTGCCCTATCATACCCAGCAGAATACCACACACCTGTATGACACACACACATCCTGTTGACACCCATTGAATTCAACAATGTGCATCATAACTGGAACTCTCCACTCAAGACCCCTCCCCTTGGCTTTCTGTCCTTGTGGGGCAGCACGGTGGCACAGTGGTTAGCACTGCTGCCTCACAGCGCCAGGAACCCAGGTTCAATTCCGGCCTCGGGTGACTGTGTGTTTGCAAATTCTCCCTGTGTCTGCGTGGGTTACCTCTGGGTGCTCCGGTTTCCTCCCACACTCCAAAGATGTGTGGGTTAGGTTGACTGGCCATGCTAAGTTGCCCCTTCGTGTCAGGGGGTTTATCAGGGTAAATATGTGGGGTGCAGGGATAGGGCCTGAGTAGGATTGTTGTTGGTGCAGGCTCAAAGGGTCGAATGGCCTCCTTCTGCACTGTAGGGGTTCTATGATTCTGTTCTATGAAATATCACACTACAACACATCCGCAGACTGAAGAAAACAGTGCTGAAACAGTGTTGAAACAGTGCTGCATCCTCCCTACCACTCCATGGTGACCTGTTCAACCCACCTACTGCCCAACTCCTATCTCAGGAGCGCTCATCCTGAACAAGATCCACCAGCAGACATTCTTTGGATCAAGGAATGGGAAACACAGGAAGTCACTGACAAGTTCCTTGTGACAAGCCCCATTCGTCAGATGGCAGGCTTTGAATTTCCATGGAGTGAGGGGGTCCTTGCTAAACTGGTTCAGGACAGGCCAGGGCACTTGTGCAGCCAACCTCCACCATGGGAGCTCAATATAAACCCCTTCTGCCACTTGAAAGACACAGACAACACTGCGCATACCCAGGAGTGTCCCCGCCACAGAGTAAAAGCAGATTAATCACCTTAAACTCAGCAGGCTTGGAACTGGAGATTTGCATTCACAAAATAAATAAACTGTCCATTTTCTCCTTTCCCCCATCTTCCTCAGCTCAGTTTGGGTTCAAGTCATGTTTCTTCTATGTATGGCTGGTATCAATGAATATACCAATGCCGAGGTTGAGCCTTTATTTCAATTTTAAACTGGTTTGAGCAGAAATGGTGGTGCATTTTTTTTCACTTTCTTTCTTTGCACATGCAACATACGGGTGCAAACTACAGAATGTTATAAAGTAAATAGACCGGTGATTACAATTTGCGTCAATTGTTAGCAGACCCAGATGTCTGATAATCTGATTTGTAAAACCTTGTGCATGTCACGTGTGGGATGGAATGTACTGCACGACTGACAATTACATATTTTTCCCATCATGTCAAGTAACGCAGATCATGGAGCTGGCCCACGCCAAAAGGCAGTGGGCCAGTTTGACCATATAATTCAGGTTAAAACTTGCGAGCAAATTTATTTACAAAAAATATAATTACACAGAAGCAAATATTGACCAAATAATCAGTGATATGTTTCATTGCATCCGAAAATTGATAAAATATCCAAAAGCTTAATGTCCTTTCCAGACTCTTTATCCTGACCCAGATGAATTTGATGCAGTAGTTTGAATAAATGAAGCCCATCCCTTTGCTTTGACATTGATATCACTCGTCAAACAGGCAGCAGGAGAAAAACCAGTAGAACATACATTACCCAAAGAATGCAGCAACACCTCATATCAAAGCACTTCCTTGGCTGTCAATCAGGCCATTACTCAATTTGATCACTTAGCTAGATACTAACCAACTAGTAGCTTCCAGTAGAACATAGAACATAGAACATAGAACAGTACAGCTCAGAACAGGCCCTTCGGCCCACGATGTTGGGCCGAGCTTTATCTGAAACCAAGATCAAGCTATCCCACTCCCTATCATCCTGGTGTGCTCCATGTGCCTATCCAATAACCGCTTAAATGTTCCTAAAGTGTCTGACTCCACTATCACTGCAGGCAGTCCATTCCATACCCCAACCACTCTCTGCGTAAAGAACCTACCTCTGATATCCTTCCTATATCTCCCACCATGAACCCTATAGTTATGCCCCCTTGTAATAGCTCCATCCACCCGAGGAAATAGTCTTTGAACGTTCACTCTATCTATCCCCTTCATCATTTTATAAACCTCTATTAAGTCTCCCCTCAGCCTCCTCCGCTCCAGAGAGAACAGCCCTAGCTCCCTCAACCTATCCTCATAAGACCTACCCTCCAAATGAGGCAGCATCCTGGTAAATCTCCTCCGCACTCTTTCCAGCGCTTCCACATTCTTCTTATAGTGAGGTGACCAGAACTGCACACAACATTCCAAATGTGGTCTCACCAAGGTCCTGTACAGTTGCAGCATAACCCCATGGCTCTTAAACTCCAACCCCCTGTTAATAAAAGCTAACACACTATAGGCTTTCTTCACAGGTCTATCCACTTGAGTGGCAACCTTTAGAGATCTGTGGATATGGACCCCAAGATCTCTCTGTTCCTCCACGGTCTTCAGAACCCTACCTTTGACCCTGTAATCCACATTTAAATTTGTCCTACCAAAATGAATCACCTCACATTTATCAGGGTTAAACTCCATTTGGTTCCATGTAGGTTCCATGTATTCAACACGTCAAACAGTTTCTGATACTGTAATTTGTGAACATATGAAATGATTTCAACAGCAGCTCATAGAGTAGAATCATCATAGAGTCCCTACAGTGCAGAAGGAGGCCATTCGGCCCATCGCGTCTGCACCGATCACAATCCCACCCATCCCCATAACCCTAGCTAGTCCCCCTGATGCTATCGGGGCAATTTAGCATGGCCAATCCACCTAACCCGCACATCTTTGGAGTGTGGGAGGAAACCGGAGCACCCAGAGGAAACTCACCCAGACACGGGGAGAATGCGCAAACTCCACACAGACAGTGACCCCATCCGAGATTTGAACCCAGGTCATTCAGCCCCTCAAATCTGTTCCACCAGTTAATTAGCTCGTGGCTGATGTGTACCTCAAATCTATTTGCCAAGTCTTTGTTGCATATGCTCGCAAGTCTTAACACAAAGGGGCGGCACAGTGACACAGTGGTTAGCACTGCTGCCTCCCAGCACTAGGGACCTGGGTTCGATTCCCAGCTTGGGTCACTGTCTATGCGGAGTCTGCATGTTCTCCCCATGTCTGAGTGGGTTTCCACCGGGTACTCCGGTTTCCTTCCACAGTCCAAATATGTGCACATTAGGTGGATTGGCCATGCTAAATTCTCCCTCGGTGTACCCGAACAGGCGCCGGAGCGTGGTGACTGGGGAATTTTCACAGTAACTTCATTGCAGTGTTAATGTAAGACTACTTGTGAAGCTAATAAATAAACTTAAAAAGAACTAAACTTTAAGCATTCACAGTAATTTGTTTTTATTTTAGATTTATTAGATACCCATATTGATGAAGCCTTTGCAATAGTCTTGAGAGAGTGGAATATTTCTCAAGTAGCAAACAACATAACATTTACAGAACAGCCCACCTGTGGTATTTGTTACTGTCTGCACACAGGGACTCCACCTTGTCATCCCAATAAGTTGAATATGAGTAGGTACTTATGGCAGGATTCACAGCAAATGGTCTATGTTTAAAAACATACCTATTTCTTCAGGGCAGCATGTATCAAAACAGCACACTACAACAAACAGTCTACCGAAGTGTCTTTGAGTTGAGGCAGTCAAAAATTGGGTCAATAATTAATATTAATGGTACATCCTCACAGTTGAAGGAGAAATATTCTAATCGACTGTTACGAATGGATCAATCCTACTGAGCACAGTTCTGATCTCCATACTGCAAAATTATAAAGACACACTGGGGAAGGTGTGAAAATGTTTTTTCCAAGAATCATACTTGAACTGAGAGAAATTAGAAACTAAGGAAATTTGGCATGTCAGCTACGACTCTCACCAACTTTTACAGATGCACCATAGAAAGCATTCTTTCTGGTTGTATCACAGCTTGGTATGGCTCCTGCTCTGCCCAAGACCGCAAGGAACTACAAAAGGTCATGAATGTAGCCGAATCCATCACGCAAAACAGCCTCCCATCCATTGACTCTGTCTACACTTCCCGCTGCCTCGGCAAAGCAGCCAGCATAATTAAAGACCCCACGCACCCCGGACATTCTCTCTTCCACCTTCTTCTGTCGGGAAGAAGATACAAAAGTCTGAGGTCATGTACCAACTGACTCAAGACAGCTTCTTCCCTGTTGTGGTCAGACTTTTGAATGGACTTACCTTGCATTAAGTTGATCTTTCTCTGCACCCTAGCTATGACTGTAACACTGCATTCTGCACTCTCTCGTTTCCTTCTCTATGAATGGTATGCTTTGTCTGTATAGCGAGGAAGAAACAATACTTTTCACTGTATGTTAATACATGGGACAATAATAAATCAAATCAAATCAAATCTAAAATTGGCCGGGATTCTCCCAAAAAAATTCGAAGACTCCAATTCGCATGAAAACGAGAGTAACTCCCGTTGGTTTTTTTAGCGGGATTTTCAAAATGAATCCCCCACATTCTGGGTACTGCAGAGTGCCCTAGCAAGATTCACTCTGAAAATCAATGGACGGGCCTATTCCCGCTGGAAAGGCCGGCAGCATAGCGCTGAGTGGCCCATTGTGCATGCATCGATCTGCCAGCGCCAAGATCGAGGCATGCGTAATGGCCCTGCACAGCTGGCCTCCCGATCGCTGGTCAGCCCCACTGTCCCCCATCGCTGCCCCTCCAACGCCTCCAATCCCCCCACCCCCTGATCGCTGGCCTCCCAGACATTTCCAGGCCAGCGTCGATGTCCGCCTCCCCCACCCCGGCCAGCCCTGATCTCCCTGAAGCATTTTGAATTATCCCTGAAGGCAGCAGGACTGGTAGATAAGGTGGTTATGATGGATCTGGCAATCCTGACCCACACCCCCAGCCGTTCCAGTGGGCAGTGCCAAGGTGCCAGTTTGCCCTTGGGCAGTGCTAGAGAGACAGGCTGGCACAGCCAGGCTGGCACTGCCCAGGGGGCACCCCCCTTACCCCCAACATCCTAGACGCGAGTGGGCCCGGAGATTCAATCCCAGGCCCGCTAATCAAATGCTAATCCAAAGTTAAATATTGAAATCAGTTCCAGACCATTTTCCGACGCGGAGCTGATGATGCTACAAATCTTGGCTCCGGAGACACGTGGGGATCGTGGCGCCCAGCGGGGAACCCGCGAAAGGGCCTCTGCTGATGTCTCCTGGTCTGAGGAGCGTTGCGGTTTGGGAGAATCGCCCCCTATCATTATAAAGTTAAAGTCGTCATAGTCCCAGATAACCATCGGCTGCTCTCCCTTTTAACGGGGGGGAGATGACAGGTAGTGATTTAACCTGTGATTCTAACTATATTCAAGAACTATCTACATTTTTCACTTGACAGCAGAGCCCTTCTAATAGAATTCTTTAAAAGGATGAAGGGGTTCGCCACTTCGATGTATAGATGTTTCCACTCGAGGCGGGGAGGGGGGGGGGGCGTGGTGGGGGACGGGGGAGGGTCCAAGACTTGGGGTCATAAATGTAAGAGTCACTAATCCCATTAAAAGCAAATCAGATGAAACCCATTAGGTCAAAAGGCAATGTTTCTATGCTCCAAAAGCTGAGTAATGTGTGTATATATGCATTCACATTCACACCAGTTCAGTCTTGTTGCAAACTGAGATTGGAGGGTTAAATTGACTCCAGGGCAATGTGGTGCAAGTCTCACTCTGCCCAGGACCTCTGTCACCACCTTGCACTGGTGCCTCACCCTGGCATTGGGGGCAAGTGCTTTAGGCTGCATTAAGGTGGCGAGGACCTCAGCAGTGCCCAAAACTAAGCAGCTTCACAGCAAGTGGTGCGAACCCAGCCCAAAATGTGCAGTTGATTATCATTTCTTTGAAAAGAATAAATCATTGTCGACATGCCACTGGGAGCAGACCCAATCGCTCAAACTTTATCAAAGAATCACCATTTCTCCCCTCGCTTCCCTTTATTGACTTCCCAATTTACCCAGAATGATTCTCAGCACTTCCTCGCTCATTATGTTTATTGCAAATCTCTGCCCACATCTGTTTGTAATATTAAAAGAATTCGATTTATCACAGAATAGGCGGAAACCCCATTAAACGTCTGTTCTATTGCAGCGCTCTGACTCAGTGATGGGAAGCTGTCAGGGACGCTCAAGGTCGAAGCAACAGAGTGGGGGTAACTTTTATGGATTTTTTCCACGACTGGCCCTCTCCTAACTTTAAAAAAAAATCGTAGCCCATAAGTGGCGCCTTTGATTCCATTTCCTTTCCTGTGTGTTGCCAGTTACTGTACAACAGATGCAAAGGGGGGTTGGTGCAGACATGTGGTTGAAAAACACGAAAGTCAACAGGACAACAACGGATACCAGGCATCCCAGTGATATTCACCTGGGAGGAAAGGTTAGCGCTGAAAAATAACCGCTCCAGTAATACTGCATGCAAGAACAATCGCTACAGTTCAAAGCGGTTCAATGCGTGTGAAGCACTCTGAGGGACACGATGTGCCGGATTATCGATACACAACTCTCTAATGATCAGTAAGAGAATAACAACATGTTCCTTACTCAGGTCAACAAAAATTATTGTTATTTACTATCTGTCTCTATCTTTTATTATGCAAATCGTCTTGATTTCTGCTTTATTTAAAGTTTTGTTATTTATTAGTGTCACAAGTAGGCTTACATTAACACTGCAATGAAGTTACTGTGAAAATCCCCTAGTCGCTACATTCTGGCACCTGTTCGGGTACACTGAGGGAAAATTTAGCATGGCCAATCCATCGAACCGGCACGTCTTTCGGATTATGATAAGAAACCGGAGCATCCGGAGGAAACCCACACAGACACGGGGAGAATGTGCAAACATCGCACAGACAGACCCAAGCCAGGAATTGAACCCGGGTCCCTGGAGCTGTGAGGCAGCAGTGCTAACCACTGGGCCACCCCATTGATGCCATTTACACACATTTCCATGCAGGATATGTTCCCAAATGTTTTTTAAACAACATGTATTCAACAGATATATAGCCGGGTGAATTGATTCCTGTTTGTCAGATGATTTTTCCACATTTTTTTTTAAAGTTAAAAATTGTTATTTGACCAGGGGTTGTGATACAAAAGTTCAGCATCTGTTTCACATTTGGAGCAGAGTTTGATTTGTCTCACAAATAAAATCAGACTGCACAGAATGAGGCCACTCGGCCCACTGTGCCTATGCTGGCTAATTAGTCCCGCTTCACTTCTTTGCCCGTTGTTCTCCAAATATCAGCCATATTTGGAGAATTGCACCATGTTCGTTACTGAGCATGAATGGGGGGTAAATGGGGCAGCGCAGAAAATTATGAGAGGAATATAAACAGAGAGGGAATGATAAACTCTCCCATTTAAAGGAACTCTAGTATATATGTAACAGAACAAGGCACATACAGCACGGAAGGGGAAACTTTGTCTTGAGTAGAAGTATCCAATTGATCAGGAACTTGTATTCCAATAGGAGGAATAACCATGTCCATTCCAACAACTTGGCACTCCTTAGTCAGTTCAGGTACAATAGCACCAGATTGAATCTTGAATGGTTATAGCACAGGAGGAGAAGTTTTGTCCCACAGTGCCTGTTCTCTGCAAGAGCAACTTAGCCAGTCCCACCGACACCACACCCCCCTCCCCCCTCCCCTGCCCTTTTCTCCTGGAACCACATTACGTTTCCCTTAAAGTGCTGAAATGTCACTGATGGCACAGTGGCCCAGTGATTAGCACTGCTGCCTCACAGCGCCAGGGGCCCAGGTTCGATTCCTGACTTGGATCACTATCTGTGTGGAGTTTGCACTTTTTCCCCGTGTCTGCGTGGGTTTCCTCTAGGTGCTCCGGTTTCCTCCCACAGTCCAAAGATGTGCAGGTTAGGTACATTGGCCATGCCTAAATTGCCCCTTAGTGTCCCAGAATGAGTAGGTTATAGGAATTAGCGGGATAAATATGTGGGGTTATGGGGATAGGGCCTAAATGGGATTGTGTCGCACCAGTTCACCAGATTCTCTATTTCTTTCCTGTACTTTGTCTCATTGTTGTTTAAGATCCAACCCACTACAGTGGTGTCATTAGCAAACTAGACTTGATGGGTCGAATAGCCTCCTTCTGCACTGTAGGGATTCTATGATTCTATGAAATGCTCTGTTTCTCTCTCCATAGATGCTGCCAGATCTGCTGATTTCAGCATTCTGCTTTGTTCTCAATCAATTCCCTATTGTGTGCTGTCTGAAAGAATCCAATTCCCATCCCAGCATCTGCTGCAATTGACCATCCCTTAAAATTAACCAATAACTCCCTGTTTGGTCCGGTTTGATACGCAACATAACCATCTCTGAATATTCAGAGAAAAAATGGTACAAAATTAGCTACATTTTGATCTGATTTGATTTATTATTGTCATGTGTATTAATATACAATGAAAAGTATTGTTTCTTGCCTGCTATACAGACAAAGCATACTATACACAGAGAAGGAAAGGAGAGAGTGCAGAATGTAATGTTACAGTAATAGCTAGGGTGTAGAGAAAGATCAACTTAATGCAAGATAGGTCCATTCAAAAGTCTGATGGCAGCATGGAAGAAGCTGTTAATGAGTCAGTTGGTACATGGCCTCAGACTTTTGTATCTTTTTCCCACCAGAAGAAGGTGGAAGAGAGAATGTCCGGGCTACGTGGGGTCTTTGATTATGCTGGCTGCTTTTCTAAGCCATTGAGAAGCGTAGACAGAGTCAATGAATGGGAGGCTGGTTTGCGTGGTGGACTGGGCTTCATTCACGACCCTTTGTAGTTTTTTGCGGTCTTGGACAGAGCAGGAGCCCATACCAAGCTGTGATACAACCAGAAAGAATGCTTTCTATGGTGCATCTGTAATAGTTGGTGAGAGTCTGATCAGACGTGCCAAATTTCCTTAGCCTCTTGAGAAAGTAGAGGCATTGGTGAGCTTTCTTAACTATAGTATTGGCGTGAAGGGACCAGGACAGGTTGTTGGTGATCTGGACAACTAGAAACTTGAAGCTCTCGACCATTCCCACTTCATCCCCATTGATGCACACAGCGGCATGTCCTCCACTACACTTCCTGAAGTCAATGACTATCTCCTTCATTTCATTGACATTGAGGGAGAGATTATTGTTGTCGCACCAGTTCACCAGATTCTCAATTTCTTTCCTGTACTCTGTCTCATTGTTGTTTAAGATCCAGCCCACTATAGTGGTGTCATTAGCAAACTTGAAAATTGAGTTGGAGGGGAATTTGGCCACACAGTCATAGGTGTATAAGGAGTATGGTAGGGGGCTGAGGACACAGCCTTGTGGGGCACCGGTGTTGAGGATGATAGTGGAGGAGGTATTGTTGCCTATCCTTACTGATTACGGTCTGTAGGTTAGAAAGTCAGGGATCCAGTTGCAGAGGGAGGAGCCAGGCCACGGAGTTTGGAGGTGAGTTTTGTCAGAATAATGGTGTTAAAGGCTGAACAGTAGTCAATAAATAAGTAAAGTAAAGTTTATTTATTAGTCACAAGTAAGGCTTACATTAACATTGCAATGAAGTTACTGTGAAATTCCATTATCACCACAGTCCGTGTCTGTTCGGGTCAATGCAGCTAACCAGCATGTCTTTTCAGAATGTGGGAGAAAACTGGAGCACCCGGAGGAAACCCACGCAGATCCAGGGAGAACGTGCAAACTCCACACAGACAGTGACCCAAGCTGGGAATCGAACCCGGCTCCTTGGCGCTGTGAAGCAGCCGTGCTAGCCACTGTGTTACTGTGCCGCCCCTGACAGAGTCTGACATAGGTGTCTTTGTTATCCAGGTGTTCCAGGGTTGAGTGTCAGGCCAGGGAGATGGCGTCTGCTGTGGACCTGTTGCGACGATAGGTGAACTGTGGTGGATCAGGCAATCTGGGAGGCCGGAATTGATTCGTGCCATGACTAACCTTTTGAAGCACTTCATAATGATGGATGTCAGAGCCACCGGACAATAGTCATTAAGGCATGCTGCTTGGTTTTTCTTTGGTACTGGAATGATGGTCATCTCTTCTTGAAGCAGATGGGGACCTCAGATTGGTATAAAGAGAGGTTAAAGATGTCTGCCTACATCCTACACTGCTAAAGAAACATCTGCATTTATGTAGCACTTTTCATGGTCTCAGGAAGTCCCAAGGCCCTTCACCATCAATGTAGTCACTGTTGTTATGTAGGAAATGTAGCAGCCAGTTTGTACACAGCAATATTCCACAAGCAGCAACATGATAATGACCAGGTAATCAAATTCGGTGATATTTGGCCACTCCACCTGGGAGAATTCCCGTGATATCTTTTAGAGCTCAAGAGGGCAGATGGGGCATCAGTTTAATGTCTCACCTGAAAGAGGGCACCTCCAACATGGCAGCACTCTCACCATACTGCGTCAGCCCGCATCTTGTGCTTGTCTCGAGAATGGGGTTTGAGCCAACAATCTTCTGACTCAGAGGCAGCAAGTGCCACTGAGCCACAGTAACACTATTTATACAGTCAGACACATACATATAAAATTACAAATCGGACACAGTCATTATCCAGACAATTTCAGAGTTGATTGAGATTAGCAATCTCTCCAAATACACTAATTTATTTATCGGGATCTAAGGTAGCAGCAAATATTGGAACTCCAGATGTAAGTGATCTGATTGCAGGATATGTACACTGCTTCTTGGGAATAAGACAATGCTTCCTCTCAGAGAAAGACAGTCACTCCATGGGCATGAAATTAAACTACAAAAAGCAGAGTGAGCTTTTACCAACACTGCAAACAGCATTGGAGGATTCAGAGACCAAGTAGGATTTTGTTAAGGACCAGATCAGAAACTTCAAGGTATTTTATGAAGTTAGCCTAGACTCTAACTTTTACATTTGATTTTGGCATTAGGGTGAGCATAAGCTGTTTCACTCCAGGTATGATTCAAGCGACCCACTAGGAAGCTTTTATCAAACAAACTTTGTTTAAGAGCACAATTAGAATATAACAAAAAGATTTAACATAACTTCTACCAATTAAAAGACTTAAACATGACCAAATATATAAATATATATAAATATATAAATCTATTGGAGATTTAGGAGAGCTAGGAGGGAACATGAGAAGTCCTTGGCGGGTAGTATCAAGGAAAACCCCAAGGCTTTTTACTCTTATGTGAGGAATAAAAGAATGACCAGGGTGAGGTTAGGGCCGGTCAAGGACAGTAGTGGGAACTTGTGTATGGAGTCAGTAGAGATAGGCGAGGTGATGAATGAATACTTTTCTTCAGTGTTCACCAAGGAGAGGGGCCATGTTTTTGAGGAAGAGAAGGTGTTACAGGCTAATAGGCTGGAGGAAATAGTTGTTCGGAGGGAGGATGTACTGGCAGTTTTGAATAAACTGAAGGTCGATAAGTCCCCTGGGCCTGATGCAATATATCCTAGGATTCTTTGGGAGGCAAGGGATGAGATTGCAGAGCCTT
This sequence comes from Mustelus asterias, assembly GCF_964213995.1. Lineage (NCBI taxonomy): Eukaryota > Metazoa > Chordata > Chondrichthyes > Carcharhiniformes > Triakidae > Mustelus > Mustelus asterias. Next base: position 87,992,325 of record NC_135813.1, on the reverse strand, counting down.
TGGCTTTGATCTTTGGGTCCTCACTGTCCACGGGGATGGTGCCAGAGGACTGGAGAGTGGTGAATGTTGTTTCTCTGTTTAAGAAAGGGAATAGAAATGACCCTGGTAATTATAGACCGGTTAGTCTTACTTCGGTGGTTGGTAAATTGATGGAAAAGGTCCTTAGGGATGGGATTTACGACCATTTAGAAAGATGCGGATTAATCCGGGATAGTTAGCACGGATTCATGAAGGGCAAGTCGTGCCTCACAAATTTGATTGAATTTTTTGAGGAGGTAACTAAGTGTGTTGATGAAGGTAGGGCAGTTGATGTCATATACATGGATTTTAGTAAGGCGTTTGATAAGGTCCCCCATGGTCGGCTTATGATGAAAGTGAGGAGGTGTGGGATAGAGGGAAAGTTGGCTGATTGGATAGGTAACTGGCTGTCTGATCGAAGACAGAGGGTGGTGGTGGATGGAAAATTTTCGGATTGGAGGCAGATTGCTAGCGGAGTGCCGCAGGGATCAGTGCTTGGTCCTCTGCTCTTTGTGATTTTTATTAATGACTTAGAGGAGGGGGCTGAAGGGTGGATCAGTAAATTTGCTGATGACACCAAGATTGGTGGAGTCGTGGATGAGGTGGAGGGCTGTTGTCGGCTGCAAAGAGACATAGATAGGATGCAAAGCTGGGCTGAAAAATGGCAAATGGAGTTTAACCCTGATAAATGTGAGGTCATTCATTTTGGTAGGACTAATTTAAATGTTGATTACAGGGTCAAAGGTAAGGTTCTGAAGACTGTGGAGGAACAGAGAGATCTTGGGATCCATATCCACAGATCTCTAAAGGTTGCCACTCAAGTGGATAGAGCTGTGAAGAAGGCCTATAGTGTGTTAGCTTTTATTAATAGGGGGTTGGAGTTTAACAGCCGTGGGGTTATGCTGCAACTGTACAGGACCTTGGTGAGACCACATTTGGAATATTGTGTGCAGTTCTGGTCACCTCACTATAAGAAGGATGTGGAAGCGCTGGAAAGAGTGCAGAGGAGATTTACCAGGATGCTGCCTGGTTTGGAGGGTAGGTCTTATGAGGAAAGGTTGAGGGAGCTAGGGCTGTTCTCTCTGGAGCGGAGGAGGCTGAGGGGAGACTTAATAGAGGTTTATAAAATGATGAAGGGGATAGAGTGAACGTTCAAAGACTATTTCCTCGGGTGGATGGAGCTATTACAAGGGGGCATAACTATAGGGTTCGTGGTGGGAGATATAGGAAGGATATCAGAGGTAGGTTCTTTACGCAGAGAGTGGTTGGGGTGTGGAATGGACTGCCTGCAGTGATAGTGGAGTCAGACACTTTAGGAACATTTAAGCGGTTATTGGATAGGCACATGGAGCACACCAGGATGATAGGGAATGGGATAGCTTGATCTTGGTTTCAGATAAAGCTCGGCACAACATCGTGGGCCGAAGGGCCTGTTCTGTGCTGTACTGTGCTATGTTCTACGTTCTATTGCTATTGTTCCGATTTAGCAGTATCCCCACATGCGGGGATGGGAGTGGGAGTGTGCGGGGGGAGGGGGGCTATTAGGCAAGAGTGGGGGGGATTGAGGGAGAGTGGAAGGGGAAATTGAGAGTGGGGGGATTGGTGGAGAGGGGGGTTTGGGGGAGAGTGGGCGATTGAAGAGAATTCAGGGATTGAGCAGAGTGGAGGAGGGGGATTGAGGAGAGTAGGAGGGATTGGGGAGAATGGGAGGGGGATTGAGGGGAGAATGGGAGGGGAATTGAGGGGAGAGTGGGAGGGAATTGAGGGAGAGTCGGAGGCGGATTGAGGGGGAGTGGGAGGGGGATTGAGCAGAGAGTGGGAGGAGGATTGAGGGGGAGTGGGAGGGGGATTGAGGAGAGTAGGGGAGGGGGATTGAGGGAGGGGAATTGAGGGAGAGTGGGAGGGGATTAAAGGAGAGTTGCAAGGAGATTGAGGTGGTGTATGTCAGGGGGTTTGAGGGGGAGTGGGAGGGGGTTGGGAGAGTGGGTGGGGTTTGAGGGTGAGTGGGAGGGGGATTGAGGGAGAGTGGGAGGGGGATTGAGGAGAGTAGGGGAGGGGGACTGAGGGTGAGTGGGAGGGGGATTGAGGGTGACTGGGATGGAATTGAGGGAGAGTGGGAGGGGGATTAAAGGAGAGCTGGAGGGAGATTGGGGAGAGTAGGGCAGGGGGTTTGAGGGGGTTGGGGGGAGTGAGTGGGGTTTGAGGGTGAGTGGGAGGGGGATTAGGGGGAGTGGGAGTTTGGGGAGAGTGGGTGGGGTTTGAGGAGGAGTGGGGGGAGTGGGAGGGGGTGTTGGGGAGTGTGGGGGGTGGGGATGGAAGGAGAATAAGACAGAGGGAGGGGTTCGGAATTCACTATCTGTCCATTCTAATATTCCCGACACTCGCCCTTTCCCAAGCTGGTAACTGGCTTTCACATTCTCGGGAAGCCACAGGCACCGAGTGGCTAAGCAATCTCCCCGGATTTACATAGTGACAGGGAAATGAAATCTGAAAAGTGAAATCATTTACTGGAATAAACTTACCCTTAGTAGCTGTTTCTGTTGAATTTAGATGGTGAAGGTTGTGGAATCTTTATTAGGGGGGACTCAGAAGCGAATGGATAGACCACATTGTGACACCACAATTTTGCAGAAAGGAAGATTGCCAAATGAGTCATTAGAATTGGAGTAGCCCAAAACAAAAGAGTTATCGCTTGCAAAAATATTCGGCAATGAAGTAGCTGAAGTGTGTGTGCCAGTGACTCATTCCCTGCCGGTTCCTCATAATATGCAGGATTATTGGAATTTTCCCTGTCCAGTATTTCCATTCAGTGTAAGACCAATGTCAATTTAACCAAGCATTGATATAGAATGTGTCTGAGGAGATACCCTCTCGCCCCCTGGTTTTAAAACGGTTAGATGGAATGGTTATGAAATGGTTCATGGGTTCGCTCCTGTTTCGGGAGCTGGCTGCCTTTTTGCAGGCTGGATTCCCGCTTGTGAGTTGTTGTGCTGGTGGGTGCTAGGTAACCGCTCCACACAAATACAGGTGTGTGTGTATAAAAGAAGCCAGTGTTCCATCACTATCAATCACTCCGCAGTGTCACTGTCTGTCAGACAGGCATTTCCAACGGCGACCCATACAACTGGCATGGGTTAATTATGCTGCAAAGTGTGTCCCATTCAATTGTTCTCTCCCTCCCTGCACGCTTCCGATTCATGCGTCTTCTTTAAGGGAAATCTGATGGCTGCATTTTAAAATAATCATGTACAGAAGGAGACCATTCGGCCCATCGAGTCTGCACCGACCCACAATCCCGCCCAGACCCTATTCCCGTAACCCCACGCATCTACTCTAGGGGCAATTTAGCGTGGCCAATGCACCTAAACCCTCACATCTTTGGAGTGTGGTAGGAAACCGGAGCACCCGGAGGAAACCCCATGCAGACACTGGGAGAAAGTACGAACTCCACACAGTGACCGAGGCCGGAATTGAACCCGAGTCCCTGGCGCTGTGAGGCAACAGTGTTAACCACTGTGCTACCGTGCCACCCATCAATTTCCACACCATCAATTCACACTCTTCAATAGCTTATCAATCTTGTAGAATTTAAAGCGGTAAATCTGACTGGCTGCTGACGATGGATTTCAATGAAATAATCTCTTACAATTTTATCAATAAATCAATTCTCTTTGCCCACAATGTTATGATTCTGCATTCAAATTCCTTTGATGGCGGTTCTGTACAAGATAACATGCAGCAAATGCCGACCAGGCAGGTTCCAAACACCAGTCGATCAACAGCGCACTCACTTCAGTTATTTTAGTGACACTGCCTTTTCTAGAAATTGCACTGGTTAATTTTCACCGTCCCCATGAAACCAACATAACCCCCTCCCCCACACAAAAATGTTGCAAATTCATGACTACAAGAAATACATTGGAGGCGGAACAGAGCTATTCTCCAGGATGCAAAGCAGAAGGAGACCTGTTTTTACAAACACAAATGCACTATGTAATCAAATTGGCAGCTCTAATTGGCAGCTCTAATTTTAGGAAGTCACCCCAGACTAATTATAGGGCCGAATCTATAACTCTGTGAAGTGCTGCCCCATGTGTTGTGGCACCGTCACTGCAGAAACACCTTGAATTGGACCTTCGTGTTGTTGGCAAGGGCACCGCCTGATTGTGCAATTCTGCAAAGGAATGCAACTTAGTTACTCCTGCACTACACTCCCGAGGGAGTGCTGCATGGTTGGAGGTGCCATCCTTCATACCAGACGTTAAACTGAGGCTTCCTTTGTCCTCACGTGGATGTAAAAGATCCCTAGGAACTACTCCAAAGACCTCCCTAGTTCTCTGGCCAATACTTGTCCCTCGGCCAAAACATAAAACAGATTACCTGGCCATTTATCTTATTCCTTTTTGTGGAATGTGCTGTCCAGTTTCCCCACATTACAACAGTAATGGCACTTCAAAAGTACTTCATTAGCAATGAAGGGCTTTGGAACATCCTAAGGTCATGAAAGGTGTTATGTTTCATATGTGTAAGTAATTTTTTCAAAGTTATTCAAAAACAATCAAAACTGAATGGGGTTAGTTGGTATTAACTTAGTTGGGTGTAAATTGAGAGAGGTGAATATTCAGCGAGACCTTGGTGTCCTCGTGCATCAGTTGCTGAAAGTAAGCACGTAGGTACAGCAGGCAGTAAATAAGCAAATGGTATGTTGGTCTTAATAGCGAGAGGATTGAGTATAGGGAAAGATACATTTTCTTGCAATTGTATAGGGCGTTGGTGAGGCCGTGGCTCGATTATTATGTGCAGTTTTGGTGTCCTTATCTGAGGAAGGATGTCCTTGCTATAGAGGGAGTACAGCGAAGGTTTACCAGGCTGATTCCTGGGATGGCAGGTCTGTCATATGAGGAGAGACTAAGTCAGTTAGGATTATATTCACTGGAGTTTAGAAGAGAGGGGATCCCATAGAAACTTATAAAATTCTAACAGGGTTAGACAGGGTAGATTCAGAAAGAATGTTCTCGATGGTGGGGAGTCCAGAACTACGGGTCATAGTTTGAGGATTAGGGGCAAACCTTTTAGAACTGAGGGGAGGAGAAATTTCTTCACCCAGAGGGTGGTTAATGTGTGGAATTCACTACCACAGAATGTAGTTGAGGCAAAAACGTTGTCTGATTTCAAGAAGAAATTTGATGTAGCTCTTGGGGCTAAAGGAATCAAGGGAATTGGGGGGGAAGGGGGGGGAAATCAGGATATTGAATTTGATGATCAGTCATGATCAAAATGAATGATGGAGCATGCTCGAAGGGCTGAATGGCCTACTCTTGCTTCTAGTTTCTGTGTACTGTATATAAGTAGGAACTGCTGTAACTCAAGCTAATAAACCAGGCACTCTATGCAAGCATCCATTGGAGCAGTGTATTCTCAAACATGCAGAAGTCCCCAACTTTGTGACAATAGCTGACTGGCACCATGTAGAAAGAGACTGCATCAGCAAAAGATACCTCAGTCTCTGGCTTGGGAATGTGCAGGAATTAACATCGAGGAAGAAGTCATAGACAACAAGTAGCCTGTCAGTTTGAAAATATATAATTAACTTTTTAAAACTGAGGCAAAACTTTGGAAGTATTTCTCACACTAATGTTAATGCATTATTATCACTTCAAACTTTTTTTTGACCTTACGTGAAATTTTTTGTTCATGTTTTGACTCTTGGCCTTCTTCCAGTAATGTGGTCAAGTTACCACTCTCTATATGTAAGCTGAGTGGGTGAATGTTGGAAGGCCATTCAATCATGAAGGGTAGCACAGTTGTCCTGATCCTCTTTTCACTCAACACCAGTACAAGCTTTTCCTGCGAGGTTAACTGATTGGCAGTCAGGAGAGGGAACCCTGGCAGACTTCCTCCTCCTCCCCAGCATTCGGGCACAGAGGTTATTTGTATCGACCCGCGTGTCACCATGGTTGACATTAGTTAACCCAGTTCAGACTGGAAACTAAACCTGGAATCTTTCTGCTTCACAAGGTTCAGCATAACATCAAGCCGCAATTTTAAACAGTGAACAACAAAGATCTTTTTAAATGTAGGAGTGCAATGTAAAGTACATAATTGGCTGTAAAGCACTTTGGGATGTCCTGAGGTCTTGACAAGGTGCCATATAAATGGAATTCATTTTTCCATTGGCTGATCCTATTAATGCTGTGTCTTTAGCCAATTTTTCCAAGTACAGCCACCATGCTGGCATACATCCAGCAATGTGGAAAACTGCCCAGGTATGTCCTGCCCACAAAATGCAGGACAAATCCAACTTGGCCAATTACTTCCCCATCAGTCTACTCTGGATCATAATAGAAGGAGTTGTTGACAGTGCAAGCAGCGCTTACTCAGTAATAACCCGCTCACCGATGCTGAGTTTGGGTTTGACCAGGGTCATTCAGCTCCTGACCTCATTACAGCCTTAATACAAACAAAAGAGTTGAACACCAGAGGCGAGAATGACTGCCCTTAACTTCAAGGCAGCATTTGACTTGAGTGTGGCACAAGGATCCCTAGCAAAACTGGAGTCAATGGGAATCAGGGGGGAGACTCTCCACTCGTTGGAATCCTACCTGGCACTAAGGAAGATGGTTCTGGTTGTTGGAGGTCAATCATCTCAGTTCCAGGACATCACTGTAGGAGCTCTTCAGGGTAGTGTCCTAGACCCAACCATCTTCAGCTGCTTCATCAATGACCTTCCTTCATTAGGTCAGAAATTGGGATGTTCTCCGATGATTGCACAATCTTCAGCACCATGTATAATTTTGTTCTGATAATGTGCGATCAATCAATCGCTAACTTTTTATTTGTATAATGGAAATGAATTCTTACAGTATTTAATTTGCATAAAAATTTTAGTTTTAGCAGTGCAATATTTTTCTTAATGATTTACAGGAACTGGGAGTAAATGACCTGGATGACGAAGTGGAGGGATGGGTTGGTAAGTTTGCCGACGACACAAAGGTTGGTGGGGTTGTGGATAGTCTGGAGGGATGTCAGAAGTTACAGAGGGACATAGATAGGATGCAAGACTGGGCGGAGAAGTGGCGGATGGACTTCAACCCAGATAAATGCGTAGCGGTCCATTTTGGCAGGTCAAATGGGATGAAGGAATATAAAGGGAAAGACTCTTAGTACTGTAGAGGATCAGAAGGACCTTGGGGTCCGGGTCCATAGGCCTCTAAAATCGGCCCCGCAGGTGGAGGTGGTGGTTAAGAAGGCGTATGGTGTGCTGGCCTTTACAAAGAACAAAGAACAGTACAGCACAGGAAACAGGCCCTTCGGCCCTCCAAGCCTGTGCCGCTCCTTGGTCCAACTAGACCAATCGTTTGTATCCCTCCATTCCCAGGCTGCTCATGTGACTATCCAGGTAAGTCTTAAACGATGTCAGCGTGCCTGCCTCCACCACCCTACTTGGCAGCGCATTCCAGGCCCCCACCACCCTCTGTGTAAAAAACGTCCCTCTGATGTCTGAGTTATACTTCGCCCCTCTCAGCTTGAGCCCGTGACCCCTCGTGATCGTCACCTCCGACCTGGGAAAAAGCTTCCCACTGTTCACCCTATCTATACCCTTCATAATCTTGTATACCTCTATTAGATCTCCCCTCATTCTCCGTCTTTCCAAGGAGAACAACCCCAGTCTACCCAATCTCTCCTCATAGCTAAGACCCTCCATACCAGGCAACATCCTGGTAAACCTTCTCTGCACTCTCTCCAATGCCTCCACGTCCTTCTGGTAGTGCGGCGACCAGAACTGGACGCAGTACTCCAAATGTGGCCTAACCAGCATTCTATACAGCTGCATCATCAGACTCCAGCTTTTATACTCTATACCCCGTCCTATAAAGGCAAGCATACCATATGCCTTCTCCACCTGTGTTGCCACCTTCAAGGATTTGTGGACTTGCACACCTAGGTCCCTCTGTGTTTCTATACTCCTGATGACTCTGCCATTTATTGTATAACTCCTCCCTACATTATTTCTTCCAAAATGCATCACTTCGCATTTATCTGGATTAAACTCCATCTGCCACCTCTCCGCCCAATTTTCCAGCCTATCTATATCCTGCTGTATTGCCCGACAATGCTCTTCGCTATCCGCAATTCCAGCCATCTTTGTGTCATCCGCAAACTTGCTGATTACACCAGTTACATCTTCTTCCAAATCATTTATATATATCACAAATAGCAGAGGTCCCAGTACAGAGCCCTGCGGAACACCACTGGTCACAGACCTCCAGCCGGAAAAAGACCCTTCGACCACTACCAATCAAGGGATTGAGTTTAGGAGTCCGGGGATAATGATGCAGCTATATAAGACCCTCATCAGAGCCCACTTGGAGTACTGTGCTCAGTTCTGGTCGCCTCATTATAGGAAGGATGTGGAAAAGATTGAAAGGGTGCAGAGGAGATTTACAAGGATGTTGCCTGGATTGAGTGGCATGCCTTATGAGGGTAGGCTGAGGGAGCTCGGTCTTTTCTCCTTGGAGAGACGTAGGATGAGAGACCTAATAGAGGTATACAGGATGTTGAGAGGCATAGATCAAGTGGACTCTCAGAGGCTTTTTCCCAGGGTGGAAATGGCTGCTACGAGAGGACACAGGTTTAAGGTGCTGGGGGGTAGGTACAGGGAAAATGTTAGGGGGAAGTTTTTCACAGAGGGTGGTGGGCGAGTGGAATCGGCTGCCGTCAGTGGTGGTGGAGGCAAACTCAATAGGGTCTTTTAAGAGACTCCTGGATGAGTACATGGGACTTAATAGGATGGGGGGTTATAGGTAGGCCTAAAAGGTAGGGATATGTTCGGCACAACTTGTGGGGCCGAAGGGCCTGTTTTGTGCTGTAGTTTTTCTATGTTTCTATTCACAACTCCTCAGATACTGCAGCAGTCCATGCCCAATGCAACAAGACCCGGGCAATATTCAGTCTTAGACTGATAAGTCGCAAGTACATTCACGTCACACGTGCCAGGCAATGACCATCCCCAACAAGACAGAATCCAACCATCTTCCATTGATATTCAATGGCATTATCATCATTAAATCCCTCACTATCATCCTAGGGGTTACCATTGCCCATAAACTGAACTGGACCAACTGCAAAAATACTAAGGTTACAAGAGCAGAACATAGGCCAGGAATTCTGTGGTGAGTACCTCACCTCCTGACTGAAGCTTGTCCACCCTCTACAAAACACACGTAAGGAGTGTGATGTAATATTCTCCGTTTGCCTGGATGAGTGCAGCTCCAACAACATTCAAGAAGCTCAACACCATCTAGCACAAAGAAACCCGCTTAATTGGCATCTCAAGCGCCAACTCATATATCCACTCATTAGCCTACTAACACAAAGTGGCAGCAGTGTGCATCATCGATGTAATGTACTATAGCAATTCACCAAGGCTCCTTCGACAATACCTTCCAAATCCATGAACAACTACTACCTAGAAAAACACGAGCAGCAGACACATGAAAACACCACCACCTGGAAGGTCCCCTCCAAGCCACTCACTGTCCTGACTTGCAAGCATGTTGCTGTTCCTCCTTAACAACACTGTGAGTGTACCTACACCTGATGGACTGCAGTGGAAAACTGACCAGCAATATCAATCCTTGCAAGTCCAACTGAGAATTGCCAAACAAGCATATCTAACAATGGATCCCTAAACATAATAAAGAAATGAAAATGTCCCAAACCCATCTGTAACTGCACACTGACCTTCCAATTGTTTTCACTACTTGGAGGTTTAGTATTCAAATGTTCTGTGCACTTGTCTCTCACAAAAATAATGGAGTTTTGCAAGATGCATTCAGTTGCAAACTCGTGGTCAATTTCAGGAATATGAGCAGCATTCCTCAACTTTAAACTGAACATTCTCTTTACAATTGATAGAAACCACCACCACCAACCCCCCACCCCACAAGGTCATGGGTCAATGCCTAAACTGTACAAACACCATCCTTGTTTCTTAGTGCACCATTATAATCCTGTTCCTTTAATAGAATAACTATATTAAACTACTAGAATATTAATAACTCTCCTTCCACCACCATTATAACCCATTTCCTTTAATAGAGAAAACTATATTGAACTACTAGAATATTAACAAGTCACCTTCACCACAAACACAATCTTCACAAAAGCAGTTACATTTTTAGTTCCTAAAAAGAATTACAGTAACACCACTTGTCATGATCCCATGCAGAACAGTAACTTTAAATGGATTTGAATTGCTAGTGGCCAACTTAAAGGGATTGCACAACATGATTGCAAATTTTAAGACTTTTCTGTAACAAACCAACTAGAAGCAACATCGACTAAACATTACCTAATTCTCTAAACCACGGGAAAGTTAGCCTTTATTAATATATTAACATGACTGGTGGGCGGCACAGTGGCACAGTGGTTAGCACTGCTGCCTCACAGCGCCAGGGAACCAAGTTCGATTTCCAGTTTGGGTAACTGTGTGTGGAGTTTGCATGTTCTCCCCATGTCTGCATGGGTTTCCTTTGGTGCTCCGGTTTCCTCCCACCATCTGAAAGATGTGCTGGTTAGGTGCATCAGCTATGCTAAATTCTTCTTCAGTGTATCCGAACATGCACCAGAGTGTGGTGACTAGGGGATTTTCACAGTAATTGCTGTGTTAATGTAAGCCTATTTATGACAAATAAATAAACTTTAAAAAAAGACTGATAACAGAATGTCACATACATATCACAATATTTTCTCCGCAAGATTACAGAATTTATAAGAAACCGTCCAGTTTCCAGCTGTGATTAATCAGGTCTAAAACACAAATAGCTTTTTATATATTATAAAATTATTATTTTTGCATTGTACATACAAGTTCAATTAATTACTTTGTTAAATATACTTAGATTTCCTGTGGCATAGGTTGTTAGCTTGTCGAGAGCATGGGATAAGGGAAATCGGGAGAAAGTTTTAATCAGACATGCCAAAGTCAATATCTAAATTCCACAAGAATGGAAGGCAAAAATACATTTCAATCAAACATGTGTGCATCAAGGTGCAAAAAAGCAACGGTGAACTCTAAAGTCAGGACTGGACAAAATAATACCACAACCCAAGGCCCATTTTAAGGATCACAGCTGCAGGAATAGAACAAGAGGAAAGACTAAAGTGTGAGGTTGTGATGAGGAAGTTAGAATAGAATCATATATTCTTACAGCACAGAAGGGTGCTCATTGTGCCTCTGCCAGTTCCTTCAGAGTCTTTAATTATTGAAGGTATTAGAGAGCACCACTGTTACGCTTTTGAACACACAGATGTTCAGATCACCAACAAGCGGTCCTGGCCCCTCCATGCCAACACCAAAGTTAAGAAAGCCCACCAAAGCCTCTACTTTTTCAGAAGGCTAAGGAAATTCAGCATGTCCACAACTCTCACTAATATTTGCAGATGCATCATAGAGAGCATCCTTTCCCGATGTATCACAGCTTGGTATGGCTCCTGCTCTGACCAAGACTGCAAGAAACCACAAAGAATTGTGAACGTTGCCCAGTCCATCACGCAAATCAGCCTCCCATCCATTTACTCCATCTACACTTCCCGCTGCACTGGAAAAGCAGACAAAATAATCAAGGATCCCATGTACCCAGACATACTCTCTTCCACCTTCTTCCATCAGAAAAGATATACAAAAGTCTAAAAATACATACCAACCAACTCAAGAACAGCTTCTTCCCTGAAGCCATCAGACTTCTGAATGGTCATATCACATATTAAACTGATCTTTCTCTTCACCCTATCGGTAACTGCAACACTATATTCTGTACCCTCTCCTTTCCTTCTCCCCTCTGTACTCTATAAATGGTATGTTTTGTCTGTATACCGTGCAAGAAACAATACTTCTCACTTTATCCCAATACACGTGACAATAAAAATCAATTCAATTCACTTTTTGGCTAATCCATTTTATTAAAAATTAAACTTTTGTGCACTTGCTCAAACTTTTAAGGAAGTTATAGTTAGCTGGGTAGGTAAACAGAGTCATGAAAGACATAATTTTCAAGGAGGAGCTTGATTTCCTATTTTTTTGAAATAGTACTGTTATGATACAGCAGGTGGTAAGTGCCGCGCGAACCAAATCCCAAAGGGCAATTTGGCAAGCAGTCACAACTATTTTCTATTTGTATAGATCCATTTGCATTGCACTAGGAGAAGAAATTATGTGTACTAAAGTCAGCAGCCCCAAATTTCAGTATCGCTTTTGGAGATTTTAAATATGGAATTAAAACATTTATTAAAAGAAAACTTAAACACACATTACATTTACAGTTAAAATTAGTCTTACAGGACATTCCCCAAACAGACTCTTACTTGGTTAGACTCACAAATAAACACTCCGTTAGGCAACAGTCCCCATAGATATTTAATCTATTAAAATCCAGTAATATTAACACAAAGCACCCACTGTTGCTGTAGGGAAGTTTCTCAGGGCTTCTCTCTCTCTCTCTCCCATTCTGCTGTGGAAAATTCCAAAAACTTTAAAAAACCTTGCATTCTGAATAAAGATATTTTTCTGGGTTGGCTCCAAACTGCTTCACTTTGCTTCTTTTCACAGCTCTCTGCCAGCATAGAGGACATTCCAGGAGGTCTTACACAGCCACGCCTATACCCAACCTATCTTCAAATATGTTTTTTTTCGCTTTCATCTTTTTCCATTGTCATTATCTTTTTTTGAAATTTGCCTTTCCAAAAATATAATCCTTTAATGTTTTCCTTATGACCATCACTTTTAGGCATATTAACATTTAATAATTTTTCCTCGTGTATTTATGATCTTGTCTAACTTGTAAACCCCTTCTTATCACCCTTTTGAAATTCAAACAGCTAAAAACCCACTTACTCACTTAGCTCCTAATGCAAATTTTATGCATGTTGTGTTTACTTGTAGAAAATCCAATTTGGTAATTTTTTACTTTTACCTTTCATACCTAGCCTCTTTGATCACCTCATCTACGTAGACACAAAAACCCTAATTAATTAGTCTCTCACACACATACACATGAAAACTACAGTCGACCCCAAAAAATTAAAAACATTTTCTTCACAGTACTTTTGAGGTATTATAACATGTGTAAGAGTTTTTACACAGAATTTACAGCACAGGAACTAGCCCAATTACCCGTGCTCCACAAGTTTTTTGAAACCAAACTTGTAAATAAATTGCACATAATGTGTTATTTTTTAAGTCAGTTAGTTTTGAGTGAATGTGAGGTTTGTGCCAGTCCATGTACAGTAAGCCCAAATGCTCTCCAAATACTTTCCCACACAAGGGAAATTTAACAGACACAATCAAAATGATGGCAAAAGGAACAGCTATCAGTGGAAAGAGATTCAAGATAATTAGCAAAGAATCCAAGCAGGTGAGGAGATTTTACAAAAAGTTATTGTCTGGAATGCACTGCCTGAAAAGATGGGGAACAAAATAATTGGTAACTTTCAAAGGACAAAGAACAAAGAACAGTACAGCACAAGAACAGGCCCTTCGGCCCTCCAAGCCTGCGCCAATCATGATGCCTGCCTCAATTAAAACCGTATGCACTCACGGAGTTCGTATCCTTCCATTCCCATCCTATTCATGTATTTGTCTAGTTGCCCCTTAAATGCCGTTATCGTACCTGTTCCCACCATCTCCCTGGGCAGTGCACTCCAGACATTCACCAACCTCTGTATAAAACACTTGCCTTGCACATCTCCTCTAAATGTTTCCCCACACACCTTAAACCTCTGTCCCCTAGTACTTGACTTTTCTACCCTAGGAAAGAGCATCTGACCACTCACTCTGTCCATGCCACCCATAATCTTGTAAACCTCTAACAGGTCACCCTCAACCTCCGTCATTCCAGTGAGAACAAACTAAGTTTATCCAACCTCTCCTCATAGCTAATGCCCACCAGACCAGGCAAAATCCTGGTAAACCTCTTCTGTACCCTCGCCAAAGCATCCACATCCTTCTGGTAGTGTGGTGACCAGAATTGTACACAATATTCTAAATGAGGCTAACTTAGGTTCTGTACAACTGCAGCATGACCTGCCAATTTTTATACTCAATGCCCCGACCGATGAAGACAAGCATGCCGTTTGCCTTCTTGACTACCTTATCCAGCTTATTTCAAAAGGGATGTGGATATATAATTAAAACAGTAAGGAATTCCAGGGAAAGAGCAGGGGCTGATACGAATTGAATTATTATTTCGAAGAACTGGCACGGATACAATGGACAACATAGCTTCCTTTCGTGCTATAAGATTCGCTGATAAAACTGCAGGTAAATCATTGGATGCTGTACTAAGGAGCAGGGATACTAGAGGGTCAAGCTTATGACTATTCCAATGTTTCGAATATAGCCTTGGATCAAACTACTGTTCTGTTTTTTCTATTCTTCTCTACGGTGGCACAGTGGTTAGCACTGCTGCCTCACAGTGCCAGGGACCCGGGTTCGATTCCCGGCTTGGGTCACTGTCTGCGTGGAGTTTGCACGTTCTCTCTGTGCCTGCATGGGTTTCTTCCTGGTGCTCCGGTTTCCTCCCACAGTCTGAAAGACGTGCTGGTTAGGTGCATTGACCCGAACAGGTGCCGGACTTTCACAGTAACTCAATTGCAATGTTAATGTAAGCCTTACTTGTGACTAATAAATAAATAAACTTTATCCTGTGTACACATATAGGGAAATGTACTGGAACACAAGCAAGAAATTAAAGAATTACAGGAAAATTGCAGGCAAAACCAAATTCTGTATCGTACAGGAAAAGTCTGATCCGGAAGCAGCTTCTGCCAGATCAGTTAGAATAATAAAAGGGTGGAAGCTAATTCAAATGCCAAACAATTAGAGAAACAAATGGATTACAAACATTAAATGTATTACCTTAAATTGGTAATGGTTGACCCAAGAAATAATTGGAAATTAATAAGGACTTTAGACTGAAGGCAAGTTTAGATCATATTTTTGGTATATATTGATAAAAAACTAAAATAAAATAATGGCCCATGTACAATTTCTGAAGAGACCAATCTCAGTCACGTCAACATTCATGGCCACAAGTCTAATGGGACCAGCTTAGCTGATGTCACCTCGTTGTGTACTCCTTTGCTTGTTGAACAAAATGGAGTAAAGAGTTACACAAAGGAGTATTGCATATAAAAAACATACCTTTAAAACAAAGACATTTCAATTAAGTATGAGCTTATGTTTTAAAAAATCGACACTATTTCTGTCTCTTTCCACAGGAAGCATTGTGTTAAACACAATGAAGTCTCATGAGGTACTAGAGTTAAATTAATTTGTTAAATTAACCTCATGCTAACAAGTTGCTGTAGAATTTAGAGTTGTGGCAATGGGTTGCAAGGCTTATCCTTACAATGTGCTGCAGGATCTTAAATGGTTATTTCTGATTTTAACTTTTGTTTTTTCTTAAATCCCATGGTGATTTTCATGTAGTATGGGAGTTCTCATGATGTTCTAGCCAACATTTATTCCTCCATACTTACCTCATTAAAACCAACTAAAACTTTGATTAACTGGTTGCTCACCTCATGGCTATTTGTGGGACTTTTGTGTGTGCAAAAGAGCAGCTGCTCTTGCTTGCAAACCAAGTGATTACAATTCAAAAGCAATTAATTGGCTGTAAACAGTCTTGGGATGTGAAAAATGGCACATGTATATATACAAGCTCCTTCTTTACTTATAAATTTTCTTTAATTATAAATTCAATAAGAGACAACCCATAAAGAAAATAACAAGATTTACAGCCATAATAGAATTAGTACAAAATGCCCACAAGGCCGACATACATCATCCATTAACAATCAGGCAATATTGCTCACACAGTCTTCAGCATAGTCAGAATACAGATGATAATGCTTCCGTATAAAATTAACTCTTTCATGGCTCATTGTAGAGTGACCATAAACTTATGCGCTGGTCTTTAGATCCTGCAGCCATTAACCTTTCACTTAAGGCAACATGATCTGAGAATGTCACGCAGTGGACACTGGCTGTGTGGTACGGTAAAATGGCCAGGGGTTTCAGCTGCTTCCAACCAAAGACTCGGACCTGATGATCCCAACCAGCTGTGGCTAATATCTTCTTGTCTTGGCGAATGCAGGTGTCAGCTATCCCAGCATTTACTAGCGTCATGGTTTTCTGCAACTAAGGAATTAATTGGAAATAATAATGATTTTTCTTGTAAAATATTCAACATCTAATTTCTTCCCCCCAGTGATTTCCACTTTGTTTCAGCTTTAAGACTAAACTATTTTTATGCCATTTTTAAACGAAAGTGTAAATGTAGCAGCTAGTAATTGTAACATCTTTCCAAATCTTGATAAAGGGCTTTATTGAGACTACATCTGATTTAATGTGCACAGCCTTGGTCTCCATAAATAAGGAAGGATATACTTGCCTTAGAATGATGGAGGGAAATTTCTGGGATGAGAAGGTTGTCTTATGATCAGAGACTAAGTAAATTGGGCTTTTCTGGAGTTTAGAAGAATCAGAAGTGATCTCATTGAAACATATAAGATTGACAGGATGGACACTGAGAGACTGTTTCCCCTAGCTGGGGAATCTAGAACCCCATGGCACAGTCTCAGGATAAAGGGGTTAATTCTTTTAAGAGTCATGGAGTGGGATCTTCCAGTCGTGCCGACAGTGTACCCCTGCCCCGGGCTCCCTAGTGCTGCGGGTGGATTCAATGGAAATCACATTGACAGTGGCGGGACTGAGGGAAACAGAGGATCCCCACCGCTGGTCAATGGTGGGTTGGGCCACCTCCTGTTGCCAAGACCCACGCCACAGGGGGGGCCAGAGAATCCCACCCATAGAGGTTTACAGCACAAAATGAGGCCCTTTGGCCCATCATGTCTGCGCCAGCCATTAAACACCTATCCATTCTAATCCCATTTTCCAGCACTTGATCCGTAGTCTTGAATGCTATGGCATTTCAAGTGCTCATCTAAATGTTTCTTAAATATTGTGAGGGTTCCCACCTCTACCACCCTTTCCAGCAGTGAATTTCAGATTCCCCCCACTCTCTTGGTGAAAACGTTTTTCCTCAAATCCCCTCTGAATCTCCTGCCCCTTATCTTAAACCTATTTTGGTTATTGACACCTCTACTAAGGGGAAAAGTTGCTTCCTATCTACACTATCTATGGTCCCTCATTATTTTGTACACCTCAATCAGGTTCCCCCTCAGCCTTCTCTGGTCTGCAGAAGGCACCTCTAACCTAACCAGCTTCTCTTCATAGCTGCAGGTTTGGTTTCTAATATGTGGGATTCAACCATAACATAACTGTAGTTATGACTCAAATTTTAGAGCTATTGTTCACTGAAATACAATACTGAGATAATCAGAACATTTAGCCTTAGGGAAATAAAATTAATCTTAGTATGATTGCACACAGTCTGATCTTCAAAATGTAGCATTAAAATAATATTTAACTCTGAAGACATGAATATCATAATATCATTGGGGCAGCACGGTGCACAGTGGTTAGCACTGCTGCCTCACAGCATCAGGGACCCAGGTTCGATTCCCGGCTTGGGTCACTGTTTGTGTGGAGTTTGCACGTTCTCCCCGTGTCAGCGTGGGTTTCCTCTGGGTGCTCCGGTTTCCTCCCACAGTCCAAAGATGTGCGGGTTAGGTGGATTGGCCATGCTAAATTGCCCCTTTGTGTCATGGGGACTAGCTAGGGTAAATGCATGGGGTTATGAGGATAGAGGCTAGGTGGGATTGTGGTCGGTGCAGACTCGATGGGCCGAATGGTCTCCTTCTACACTGTAGGATTCTATGATTCTATGAAGAGCATTCAATCACAATGAGTAATGCAGCAGATCTGAAATATGCTTTTGGTTTTATGATCTTCAGCTTATTTTGATAGTATGTCAACCTAGCAAAGAGAATGTGCAGATTGTCAGGAAACAGAGGTAGCTTTAAGTAATCTATATTTGGATTTGTGGGTATTAGAAACAAAGTATAGCTTTAAATGAGTTTAATTTTCTGTTTTTGTGTAAGAAGAGGTTAAAACTTTGGTTAGCTACACTTCAAACTGTATTGTAATTAAAAGTTTATGACATGAAAACAAACAGGGTTTAAAGAAAGACTAGGCTGTTGCTTAGTAACCAGGGTCCCACACTGAAAGTATAAGCACTTGTGGTTCAGTTGGAACCAGGTAACTGAGAAGCAAGCAGCTGTCACAGAAACTGCCAGCAGACACACTGGGCAATGGAGCAAGGGGCAAAAGGCAACTCCCAGAAGCTAAAGAACAGACAGTTTTAGAAACCAACAAGTGAAAAGTCCAAGGAAGAATGAAGTCAAAAGGATAAAGAACTGGAATCTGAACATGGTACTGTTCACTGAAGTTAAAGAAAGGGGCAGAGAGAGGCTCTCAGTTAAAGACAGACTGAAAGTTGCAGGCCTGGTAAAGTCAGCTAGAGAGAAGCCAGACACCTGAAGTAAGCCTAAGGTTGGTGACACCTTAACACAGCCCGTGGAGCAGTGGTGTTCTATTGGCATGGATGGGTACCTGAGAGATTGTGTGGAAGCTTGAATGCACTTGGCAATCCAGGCCAGAGGAATAGTGAAAGGAGAAAATGGAGTGGTTTCTTGCTGAAGGCATCTGAAAGAAAGCATTGTTGGGGAGAAAATTCCAAGGCATGTTTCTTCGAGAGTGGAACTTGGAAACACTTGTGTGGTAGTCAGATTTCAGTGAGATCAGTGTGATAAGCATGTGGGCAGCTTAGATGAGAAATCGCCAGAAGTTCTATTGGGTGGCACCTGCCAGTGTGGTGTGTCTGACTACAGTTAGCCTTTTGGACTACATGGACTGGGCAGTGGAGCCTCGGTACTTACTGAGAACATCATAGTATAAGATATATTTTGAAACTTGTGTTATCCTTAAAATCCATGTACATCTATGAAATTATAGATGGGGTGAAAGAGTATTATATGCAGTCACTCTTTTCATGTTTAATAAATGTTTCATTCTTTTGTTAAAAGATAATTGGCAACTCCATGACTCAGTTCATCCACATCTCTAAACAAAAAATAAAAGCTCTGATCTATTGAGCCAGGGCTATATTCTGGGACCTGACTGCCCTGTTAGAATCCTTCCTGCAGAAGGAGGCCATTTGGCCCATCGAGTCTGCACCAACCACAATCCCACCCAGGCCATACCCCCAAAACCTGACACTAAAGGGCAACCTAGCATGGCCAATCCGCCTAAGCCGCACGTCTTTGGACTGTGGGAGGAAACCGGAGCACCCAGAGGAAACCCACGCAGACACAGGGAGACTATGCAAACTCCACACAGATAGTGACCCAAACCGGGAATCGAACCCAGGTCCCTGGCGCTGTGAGGCAGCAGTGCTAACCACTGGGCCACCGTGCCGCCCCTATCATAACAAGATGAACATAGGCCAAGATACAAAATTCTGGCAAAGTTAATCCTCTTCTTTAGCTTTCTTTAGAACTATTAGCAGATATAGCTTGCTATAAAATTGTGTGTTTTTGGCACTATAGGCAAAATGGAACAAACAGAAGGCATATGAGGATAATTTGCCAGAACTCTAAGACTCTTGAAAACATAGAACATGAAAAAAGTTAAAATTTCAGTTCCTGCTAGAATGACAATCCAGACAACATACTCTATGCTCATATATTGTAACTGGTACATGATTAATTAGCTTGGACTCTGCAACAACTCTTCTTCATGACTAAATATTTTTTCAGCATATCAGACTGTTGGTGCAACACTGAATAAATGACACACGGGTCATTGTTGCTGACCTTAAGGTTCTGCTGCTTGTCAAGTCTCCAGGAGCTGAGAACCTTCTCAGAGGAGCCGGAGATACCCTTGACCTTCTCTGGGTCAAAGTCAAGACACATGATTGGTTCACTGTGGCAGGCGAGACGGCTCAACATTTTCTTTTCCGATGGGTCCCAGAGGGTCACAGACCCATCCTCGTATCCAACCAGTAATAAAGGCCGAGTACAGGAAAGAGGCTAGTCAGAAAGATAGAGAAAGGGATAGTAACGTAGCATGAAATGTGCTATGAGAAATTCGCACTGTTGCTGCAGTCCAATATACAGCAAAGATTCAGACCTAGCGCAACACATTTTGATAGCATATATTTAAAAAACGTACAGGTCTCCCAGTGTGACTACAGAAAAGGGCTAGGTGGAGAATAAATTCTCACTCGGAAAACTGCTGCAGAATTTTCAATGTTTGGAACAGGCTCAAGGGGCTGAATGGGCCTACTCCTGTTCCTGTATTCCGGTTTACACAAACATGAGTACGTGAAAAAGTATTGGCCCTCCAGCATCAATAGGACTATGTTACATTTGTTTTATATGTGAATTAACTGATTTCTTCATACATGGTTCAAGTTCTTAACAATTCTGAAGTAATTGTTTATTTTTCTCTTCCTTTCTCTTTTGCCTTACTATTCTTTAATGTCCTCATTCCTATCTGCAATATTTCTTCCAATGTATTTTGTTTCTTCCTCATCCCCACCATTTCATGGCTCTTTATGTTACTACTTTGTTTTGCTTTAGTCCATTAACTTTGTCCACTGCTCGTTTCTATAATGCTTCCCTACAAAGGGCACAATCAAGATTCTGTTGAGAAAACACAAGTTATTTATGCTTTGCAGCCGTTTGTTAATTTGGAGTACAATGTTTAGGCTGTATTGGGTATTAAAAAAAGCAAGCAGTTCCACCAAAACTATGGACAATTCTTTGCAGTAAAGTGTGCAAACCCTCCTCGAATCCTCCAAGTGCATTCAAACTTCGGACACTAATAAAAATAATAAATACTCAAAAATGAGTTGTCTGATTGAAAGTGCATATTTTTCACAGATAAATGCTACCAAAAGGTCATGTCAGGCCAAAAGAGCATCCATCACAACAGGTGTGGAAGATTAAGAGCTGTCCAAAGGCGTGGAAACCATTTGGGACGGATGGAAAATCTTCAAAGGCATCATCAGAAATGGTCAATGGCACTTCATCAAACCCCAGTGGACACTGCCTTGAAAAACTCTAAATGAGATGTGTACCAATTCCCCGTCCTCCTGCTAAAGATCTAACAGCTACTTCAACCATTTAGCAGGCAGACAGATTGGAAGAGAACCCAATGTGGGCAATTACAGAACACTAATGTTTGTGAATATCAGCAAAAAAACTTACAAAAGAAATTATCAACTATGACAATTTGGCTGGGTAATTTCAGAGATAAAGGGGGCGATTCTCCCAGTGCAGCGGGCCGGGAGACTTAAGCAGAGGCTGTGTAGCAGGTTTCCCACTGGGCGCCATGGCCTCCGCGAGTCTCCAGCCATCGGATTTATGGTGCCGTCAGCTCTGAGCCCGGGGGAAGAGTGGGGGGGGGGTTGGCCTGGTCAGGGGAGAGGGGATGCCGGTGGGCGGAGGCAATCAGGACTACCAGGAAGGGGGGGGGGGGGAGGGTTCAAGGCTGACCCAGACACGTTCAGCAGGGGGGGCGGGGGGCAGCAACAATCAGGGTGATGCTGGGTCACGGGGTCGGCCAGCAATCTGGAGACCGGCAGTGCGGGGCTACTGCACATATGCCAATCTCCGCTATGACAGATCGGTGTATGCGCAGTGGCCTGCTCAGTGCTATGCTGCCGGCCTCTCCAGCGGGAATAGGCCCTGCCCACAGATTTTTAATGATATTCACGCTAGTGCACTCTGCAGTGCACAGAGTGCGGGAGATTAATTTCGAACGTCCCGCTGAAAGAAAATGGGATTTACTCCAGTTTATGCGCAAATTCGACACTTAAAATTTTTTTGGGAGAATCCCACCCAAACTCTTTACTTTGTTCCAGTATTGTTAAACCCGTATTCTGCATACCTAATCCACACAAACTGCCAATTAACTACAGTGGACCGTATAAAAATATTTCAGTTCTCATTGAAATATTGAAACATTTTTCAAATGATCGCACAAGGTACATAACCAGTAGCTTTTGTAATCAAATATCTTTTTGAAGGAGTGTCTTGTTAATCCCAAAATAATCTAAAGCCAATATTATCATTTCCTGCTCGTGACATTTGCAACATGCCAAATTTCTCAGCCAACAACCCAGCCCCCGCCCCCTACACGCACACGCATGAAACAAACAGCGCCTGCTGTCCAACTGTCTGCAACACTAAGTGCATCTGTGCTGGAAAATTATAGTTTGCTGGAGGAATCGGAGACAAGCTAAACAGAAAACAAAAAGAGCACCTGATCAAAACATGAATCACATGCTGAAGGCAAAATGAGTCAGTGTTCAGGTTTCCGCAACACATTAGGGTTTGTGTTACCTGCCATAATTTCAGACACATAGGCATGCCCAGTTTAGCATCTGCTGGCGGCTTTAGGATCCAGACTGGCGTCTTCTTAGGTAGGTCTAAAATCTTCACCTACGTTGTGGAAGGTCAAAAAACACCATTAATTCAGCACTGTGCTAAGCCTACACTTGTTGCATCCTACCTAAAAAGCCATGTGCAACAATTTGTCAATAATTAAAACTGCACAAAGCTGGTCTACCTTATCTCGTTGCAAAGCAAAACTGCATTGTTACTGACCAAGAAACAGTTTGTCTCCATCCAAATTACTTTCAATACTTTCATTGTTTTCTGAATGTAAACACTCATACTACTCTTATACACTGTTCCAAAAGCTGTAAATGGGATATCTAGAGGCAATTTTTAACTAGACACGTTCTTTGTCAAAGGTGAGAGACATAATACCCGATGTCTAATAACGGGGTGAAAATCACAAGAGTTTATTGAAAGTATAACAATTGGAAAGATAATAATCTAAAATAAAAAAAACTGCAAGTCTGGCAATCCAATAATATAACAATACAACCTTGTAGAAACAGTACTTTCACTCTGTTTTAATTAATTACTATTTGACTGTTTCCTTCAAGCTGTCATGTATAATCTTGTAACATAAGTACTCTATTCAGTTACAATAGATATGCACACAAAGCAGATTTACCACATTGTAAAACTCTGTGAATGATGTATTCTTATTTCTTCTGTTATTAACTTTTCAATGAATGTTTCACATTGAGTTCCTTTCCAAAGCAGGTCTCTATTTTTATTTCTTCTTTTCAAATGTTGACCACACTTCGCTCAAGCATACCCTGTCTATACGTGACACAGTGTCAGGCACACCCCAGAGCATTCTCACTTCTGAGTCTGAAGGTTGTGGATTCAAGCCCCATGAGTCACAGAACTCCTACAGTGCAGGAGGAGGCCATTCAGCTCATCGAGTCTACATCAACTCTCTGACAATGCATCTTACACAGGCCCAATCCCCCTGCCCTATCCCCGTAACCCTGTGCATTTTACCATGGTTCATCCCCCCAACCTACATATCTTGGGAAACTAAGGGATAATTTAGCATGGCCAATCCACCTAACCTACACACATTTGGACTGTGGGAGGAAACCCGAGCACCCGGAGGAAACCCACGCAGACACAGGGAGAACATGCAAACTCCACAAAGCCAGTCACCCAAGGCTGGAATCGAACCAGGTCCCTGGCACTATGAGGCAGCAGTGCTAACCACCGTGTCACCACGTTGCCCTAGGACCCAAGTACAAAATCAAGGCTACTGAAGTAATGAGGAAGCGCTGCACTGTCAAAGGTGCTGTCATTTGGCAGTGATATTAAACCAAGGCACTGTATATCTGCCCTCTTGAATGTAAAAGATCTCATGGTACTTCCAGAAATTATCCCCAGTGTACTGGCCAACAGCACATAAACAAATTATCTGTCCATTATCGCATTACCATTTGTGGGATTTGGCAAGGCAGAATTTGGCTGCTGGGTTTCCTATATTACAACAGTGACTGCACTTCACAAGTGCTTTATTGGCTGTAAAACACTTTGGAACATCCCAAGTTGTGAAAGGCACTACAGAAAAGCAAATTCTTGCTCTTCTTATGTTGACTGGAGAGGTAGCTCAGAGTTATTTAATGCTCTTTAATTCAGCTTTAAAAAATATTTCAAGACAGTGTAGCCAACACCGATTACAAGATGTTACAAAATGTGCCAAAAGTGCTAAAAAATAAATTAGTTTTGCTCACATGCATGCTGGTAAATGAGATTGAGACATTGTTAAAAGAAGGCACTTAACATTGATTCAGACTATTCATGAGAGCTTACCTGAACAGACCCTGATCAAGGGCACCTCCTATCTGTGTATTATGAGTAGCACAACTGTATGGTACATTATACAATTACCTCTGACAAGGTGCTGCCCGGTGAAGCTAAAAGGTAATGGTCAACATCTTTTTGCATTAGCGAGCATTGACAAAATCCATAGCTATCCAAAGGAATGTAGTCAATCACTGCAGTGCGCCCTTCGGATAGGTTCCATGTGCAGACAGCTGAATCTCGTCCCTGGCTGTATGAAAATATGGAACGCAACATATTCTCATTTAATTCCTTCATTAAATGAGCAATAATTTGCAATCAGAAGAAAGCCTTCCTTATTGCAATGATTTTAACTCATGCGAAATTAAGCTATGGCTTAAACATTTGAGAACCTTTTTCTTTTAAACAATTCCAAGCCATAAACAGAGTATCCTATAGTTCAGAATGATTTAGGTCACTCCTCTCCAACAGCAACGACTCAAGGTGTGTATGATTCCACGGATGCCAGTGGTTTTTGAGTACTTATTCCAAGAGACCACTTTCCATGTGTTCCTAAACCTCCCTATATTTTAAGCAAAGACCACAATGCAAAGTTTTGCTTTACAGCCACTCTAGACAATGCATCACCGCAAAGCACTGATGTGCGATAGGACCAATCTGTACGTACAAAGAATAGTGCTGCACAGGAACAGGTCCTTCGGCCCTCCAAGCCTGCGCCGATCATGTTTACCTATCTAACTAATTGCTTATATCCCTCTATTTTCCGTTTGTTCATATGCCTATCAAGATAAATCTTAAATGTTGCTAATGTAACTGCCTCAACCACCTCACATGGCAGTGCATTCCAGGCCCTAACCACCCTCTGTGCAAAAACAACTTCCCCGCACATCTCCTTTCCCCCCTTATCATTGTCATTTCTGCTCTGGGAAAAAGCTTCCAACTGTTCACCCTATCTATACCCCTCATAATTTTATAAATTATAAAGCCTCCGTCTTTCCAGGGAGAACAATCCCTGTTTATTTAATCTCTCCTCGTAGCTAATACCCTCCATACCAGGCAACATCCTGGTAAACCTTTTCTGCACTCTCTCCAAAGCCTCCACGTCCTTCTAGTAGTGTGGTGACCAGAATTGGACCCAGTATTCCAAATGTGGCCCAACCAACGTTTTATACAATTGTAACATAATTTGCCAACTTTACAATCCTTTGCTCAATGCAAGCTTCTGATTTCAGTCATGGGCAGTTGTCAAGCATGAGCTGGACCCTTCACCAAAGGAAGAACAACAAACAGTATAGGTCCAAAAGCTTTTTGCTGGACAGTAGGAATAGCAGAAAGAACAGCAGTCAATCAGATGTTGGCACAACATGCCACAGCCAAGCAGGAGGAGAGTAAAGGCCCCAAGGCAGATAGAGCAGCATTATTGTGAGTATCAGCAGGCTACTCATTCATACAACTGAGTCTAATCCTATCCTTCAACACTTCTCCAATACAGACACACAAGCGCGCGCGCGCACACACACACCACACACATGCACTTACATTCTGGCAGGATTAATCAGATAGTGAACAGGAATAACATTGCAATCAAGTTGAATTGTAGTGCTTATTCTATAATGCAGATCAGTTAACTCCGTGTTTTACATATGCAGGTCTTTGTAAAACAATGTATAATGGATATTTGGAGAAGGTGTCACATATTATAAACTAAGTGACATAATAAAGATTACACTTTTGACTAGATTTTAATGTTTTCACTGAATCTTTATAACAAAGCACTGTGATAAAAGGTTAACTTTTTTTCAATTACCTTATGCAAATTTATAAGTTAATTTATTTCCTCCTATTAAGTGTTCTGAAAGGTCCCCTGACAACTCAGCGACTTAACCAATAAGTCAGAAGACACCAAATTTGATCCAAGTCTGTGCTGAGTTAGCTGATCTCTGTT
Organism: Mustelus asterias; assembly: GCF_964213995.1. NCBI lineage: Eukaryota > Metazoa > Chordata > Chondrichthyes > Carcharhiniformes > Triakidae > Mustelus > Mustelus asterias. The sequence goes on along the minus strand of NC_135813.1, from coordinate 87,966,140 downwards.
GGAGCAACAAGAGAGGCAACGCCCACCTCAATACCCTCTGTTATTCTGAGCCACACCTTAATCTAACTTCCTCTGCCCTAAAACATTTGTGATTCTCAGGAATGTCAACCACCAACTAGCAATTTCTACATTTACATATGCGTTATCCATTGAGAAGGACCAGATTTCAGAGTATAACGAACCTGATGAGACAATCCCTCCCTTGCAAAGATTGTATCCATAAAACAGATTGTCCACTGTGGCTCTCCAGCACTTTATCTGCCCTGTGTGTCTTTAAGTTCCAGATGTGTATTAGTCCATTGGCTGAGCTGTTCAAAGAAAAATTGAATTAATAAGTTCAACATAAAATTGTACATCGTGTCAAAACAAAAAAGCTTAAGCATAATTATCTAATTCGGCAAACAAAGCTCAGGGCATCAGTAATATTCAGTGACAGAGATTCTTGGTTGATTTACAAGCTAAGTGTTGACTCTAACATGTCTGCAATGGCAAAAATACGCTGGAAAATAAGATTTTCACTGGCCAATCCATGGTCTACTCTAGTGCACGCTAGTGCAGCGCAAACATTACAAAATATTGCATAATGAAGAGTGATGGTGCTCAGCATGGGAGCTACAATATGCTATCAGAGTGGTGCAGTGCAAACTGACACTCGCGATCTCCTGCAGACTGAGCTCCTGATTTCAACTGAACTAAGGATAAAGCATCAAACTAGCGTCTAACATGCCCCACAGAGGGTAGAAACCAGAAATCAGAAGCTACCTCAGATCAATGTCACGCAACTCAAATGCATTTGCAGAGGCCTTGCGAACATACTAATTAGAAGTTGGAGTAGGCCATTCAGCATTGATCCAGCTTCACCATTTGATAAGCTCGCAGCTGATCTGAATGTGGCCTCAATGCCACTTTCCTGCCAATCCCCAAACCCTTTGACTCAACTTGTTAGTCAAGAATCAGTCTGCAATAAAAACATTCAATGCTCCGCTCCCTACTGCTGTCAAGGCAAAAGAGTTCCAAAGATTCACAACCTTCTGAGAGAAAGAAATTCACCTCAATTCCATTTTAAATGGGAGACTCCTAGTTCTAGTCTCTCCAAAAAAGGGGAAATATCCTCTCAGCATTCACCTTGTCAAGTCCCCTCAGCATTTCGTGTTTCAAAAAGATCACCTCTCATTCTGCTAAAAGCCAGTGGATATGGTACCAGTCTGTCCAACCTTTCCTCATAAGATAATCCCCTCATCCCAGGAATTAGTCGAGTGAAACTCCTTCAAACCGCTTCTCGTGCAATTATGCAAGGACAATGTACCTAACCAGCACATTTTTCGGACTGTGGGAGGAAACCACAGCACCCGGAGGAAACCCACGCAGACACAGGGAGAACATGCAGACTCCGCACAGACGGTGATCCAAGCTGGGAATCGAACCCGGGTCCCTCACGCTGTGAGGCAGCAGTGCTAACCACTGTGCTGCCCAATAAGCTACTTCTAGTCCTAATGAAAATACACACACATTTGGAGGAAAAATAATTGTAAGTTTTTATTCTTCTTTCGTGAGGAACACTCAAATCAAGAAGAAACCTGACCGCATGACCCATTAATAGGAAAGGACAGATAAGTATCTGGAAAAATTCCAAATATACTGTTGTAAATAATGGTGTGAGGCAACATTGGAAATCACCTGTGATTTGGCATGCTCAGACCCAATAGTTTGTTGACAGGCATCGTTAGTCCAAATCCCACATCAAACTCAATGCAATGCCACAACACCAGACAATAGCAATTATCATTTAGTTTCTTTACTAGTAATTATTTTTTAATGACCACTTTGGAGCAAAAAGATCACAAGGAATTATTCTTTGGGGCATTTGCACAAAAGTCTATTACAATAAGCTTAAATTATGTAGTAATTTGCAATCAGATCAACCCTCAAAACAATTTGATTATTACCTTTCCCTAGCACGCAGAGGTGAAACATATAATTTGGTGACAAATCTATGACAACATCCACACAAGATGGAGGCTGGGTAAATAGCCCATTTGGACATTTTGTTATTGATAATTTGGGCTTGGTTTTCACTCCTTATTGATGTTCAAATCAGTTCCAGACATCTGCTGGAATGAAATGCATTTTCAACTCCAACTTGCCTTCCTGAAATCAAACAGTGCAAACAAAGGAAATGTAGACTATAGTTTATACTCCTTTATAAAACCATAAAAAACAGGAGTAGGTACAGCTTCTCGAGCCTGCTCCGCCATTCAATACTATCACGAGGCTATGTCCCTTTAATTTTCAGAAGTAATTGTTTTTAACCTTGAACGGACTAGAAGCTTTGCAATTTGAAATGAGACAAAACTAACTACTTAAAAATGCAAGGCCATCTTCCAAACTGAAGGTGTAAAAGCAAAGTGGGACAAATGTATTATCAGATTTGGAAGACTACTACAAATCTGGTAGTAACTGCAACATCTTCTACACCTGACCACATCCACAAAACCAGCTAATCCAAATCGGCCGCAAAGATTAAAAGTCTACCCCCTCAAGGGCAATCAAAGGACACTTAACTGTATATTTTTTTTTACTGTACTCTAACTTCCCTTATTCCTGATACCAGTATGTGTGCGTGCATGCATGCACACACATTTTTATTTTTTTTTAAATCTCAAATTTAGTATTTAACACACTTGCTCTTTCTCTAACTCAAGGAAACCTTGTTGATTGGCTCCATATTGCTCACTGCGTAAATAGTTAAATATATTCTGATTTGGAAAAGTCATATCCACTTGTGAAAATTAAACTTAAACTTCTGTTGTAACCACACAATGAGACTGAATAGAGGGGAGCCAGTTCATTACTTCTCATCTGGTCATAACAATATGACTGTGGCTGGTCCTGAGCCTCAACCATTTTCTTGCCTGTTTTCCGTATCCCTTGATTCCCTAAGAAATCTGTTTATCCCCAGCTTTAAATCAATTCAACAGTGGAGTAACTGCAATCCTCTGGGGTAGACAATTTCAAACATTCACAACCCGTTCGAGTGAAGAAATTTCTTCCCTCTCTCCTAAATGATCTGCTCCTTAACCTGAGACTCTACCCATATTCTAGATTCCCTAGCTGGTGAAACAACCTCTCAGTGTCTACCCCGACACGCCCCTTCAGATTCATGTATGTTTCAGTGAGGTCATCTCTCATTCTTCTAAACTACAGAGAATATTGGTCCAATTTACTTCGCCTCAAATTATTGAACAAACCTCTCATCACAGGAACTAATGCTACAAACCTTTGCTGTACCACCTCCAATGCCAGTATAATAATAATAATTCATTAATAATTTTGTTATAAAAATCTCAAGGAAGTACAATCTTATGTACCACATATCATCGCAATTTCCCATTTCTTGATAAAAATTGATTCATAGAATCCCAACAGTGCAGATAGAGGCCATTCAGCCCATTGAGTCTGCACCGACTCTCCGAAAGAGCATCCCACCCAGGCCTTGCCCTCCACCCTATCCCTGTAACCCAGCGCATTTTACCATGGCCAGTCCACCTAACCTGCACACCTTTCAGACTGTGGGAGGAAACCGGAGACCCCGAAGGAAACTCAAGCAGACATGGGAAGAACGTGCAAACTCCATACCCAAGCCCAGAATCGAACCCGGGCCCCTGACGCTGTGAGGCAGCAGTGCTAACCACTGTGCCACCGTGAATACACTCACTCAATCCACTTTAAGGATATAACTGCCGCATGCAAAGATTTTTCCTTGTTTTCTCAGTTACGCTAACTTACAGATCTGCCAGACCTCCTTATTAGGAGGTTCTCTTTGGTTTTAACACAGAACTATCTATGTGTCATAATGAACCAATAATCATTTAGATTATGCTGTACCTTACTGAAAATCACCTAATTGCGCTACACAGTTTCCTCTGAGTGAAAGCAGTACAGTATATTCCTTAATATACTGTACTGCGGCACGGTAGCACAGTGGTTAGCACTGCTGCTTCACAGCTCCAGGGACCTGGGTTCGATTCCCGGCTTGGGTCACTGTCTGTGTGGAGTTTGCACATTCTCCTCGTGTCTGCGTGGGTTTCCTCCGGGTGCTCCGGTTTCCTCCCACAGTCCAAAGATGTGCGGGTTAGGTTGATTGGCCATTCTAAAATTGCCCCTTAGTGTCCTGAGATGCGTAGGTTAGAGGGATTAGCGGGTAAAATGTGTAGGGATATGGGAGTAAGGGCTGGGTGGGATTGTGGTCGGTGCAGACTCGATGGGCCGAATGGCCTGTTTCTGCACTGTAGGGTTTCTATGATTTCTATGATGATTTCTATGTTTCTAAGCATCAGACATAGGAACAGTGGAAGGCTATTCGGCCTCTGAAGCCTGCCTTGTTATTCATTTAGTTGTGGCTGATCCATATCTTAAATCCATTCACTTGCCTTGGGATACAGAGCAAATGACTACTTGTGGAAAGAATTTACCTATATTTTGTGAGCATTAAAACTTCAGCACACTTTACAAGTTATATTTGATTTTAATGATAGGTTCTGCTAGAAAGACAGTTTGTGATAGGCATCTGATTTTTCTGCAGGGGTTAGTTTCTCCACAGGTTTTTGTCACTCAGTGCAGAATACTGAAGCTCGCGGTGCCGCTGCTGTAAATGACTGTGGTTCTCAGGATTATTTTTTTGCTGGAATGACACATATTAATTAAGGCCTCTTGTCATTGTTACTGCTTCTGCCGAAGCTATCATCTGCTGATCTCTACACAGAAGGTCTATTCACCTGTCATCAACTGGCCTCTCTATCAACTTGAGCTGAAGTGACCAGAAAGCAGAAAATGCTGCACAGTCCAGTACGGACAAGGTGGGCCAAAAGGCCTCCTTCTGTGCAGTATATCTACGGTTTCATATTTACAGACTCAATATTCGTTCATATTTTTCGCACAAAGCAGAAGCTGGATGCACAGAACCCTGACTGCCCTGGCAAAATGTCAACGGGTGCATATCTACCATCTCAACACCAAATATTTAGAAATGGTTGAGGTATATTGCATGCAGCACCTCTTTTGGGCACAATGCAATTGGGAGCCCAATTCTGCCTGTAACCCTTAGGAAGATTAGAGCCCTGCTTCAGATTCCTTCTAAGATGTACACAGATATAAGACTGAGCCATTCCTTGGAGCACTGTTGCATCCACAATGTTAGAGGATCTACAAACAGCATACAATGCAGTATCTGCATTCTAGCACCTCACTGCAATAAGGTTTCTTTGATATCAACTATTTCACAAGGAATTAGTGCACAAGAATTGAAAAACTATATTATTCAGCCAATGTGCAGGCATCACTAGTTGGATGGAGGAACAGTTTTGAGGAGCTGATTAGCTAACTTCTGTTCCGATGTTCCTCCAAACTCCACAGTTAATTCAGATACAACTGTTCTTATCTAAACGTTTTGAGCCATTAAGGCACTTACAGACTTAAAGAGCAGCACAAAGAATTAAACTAGCCACCAGTAGAGGGCAGGCCAATCACCAGGGGCACATTAGTGGTCAGTAATTATTTGTCTTTTTAGCAAGATTGCTGTTGAATAATCCAAAAACACTGTGCCGTATTATTTTTACTGGTTTCCTAGTAAATTGATGTATTTAAAAATGAAACCCCTTCCCTCCTCCCAAAAAATATCTCATTAGAAAATAATTTATGCATTTGCATACCCAACATCAGTTTATCACTATACATTGTATATATTTGTATAAACGTCAAATTTTTTAGACCAATTCTTTTGGGCTAAAAGCCACAGCGTCGATTTTTACACAGGCAATGTTTTAAAGCGATTGACATGTCCACTTGGTTTAGGCCCAAGTGAAATCCAAAAGAGGCCGTCACAATGGAATAAAGTAAAAACCAGCAACACTAAGGAATTCATATTAATTATCTAACATTTATTTATGTTATAGCAATACAAACTATATACATTTCATCATATTAGTTTTCTAACATTTATTCATTTAGTAAACCGGCACTCCTTTTCATTAGTATTTATACTGAAATCAAATCAATAACATCTCCAGGATTATACTTTGGTTTTAAAATTTTTGGATTTTGATCTCTGAAAAACAAAGTCAATTTTTTACATGAGGTATGTGAAAAGTAGTGTTTTTTCAGGTCAGGATCACGGGGTTGACTTTTACAAGAGGATATATGGTACATTGCAAATTTTAAAATGGTCAGTGCCGCTACGAAAAAAACAGCTGCCTAATGAAATCATGGCAGTGGACGATGTTGGAATGTCACCATAAGCAGTTTGCAGTAAGTTGGCTCAAGAATCTTCCTGCACACAGCAACATACCACAGGATGCCAGAACTGGTAGCAGAATCCTTAACATGATAGGAAATTCTCCATTTTATTAGTTACACACGTGCTACTTTCGTATTAAGTTTCAACAGACTACTCCATGCACCACAGGAGATGTATCTCACCCTGAGAAGAGTACAGGATCACAGCCCTCCTGATCTCTGCAGCAGAAATGCAGAGTATTTACTGAAGCTCCAGTCCCTCGAAGCACAAACTTTGGATCAGGTGGTTGCAGGGCCATAAGAGTTGCCACGACAATCTGCGGAGAGAACATACAATGATTAATGCAACGATGGTTTAAAAATTGATCCAGTATTCCTTAATTCAGATGCATTAGCTATGCCTATCGCTGCCTTTTCTAAAGAATCTAGACTTTCTTCTGCATTTCACAAAATATGGATCACATGAGAAGAGCAGAAATGGATTCTAAAAGCAAATCAACAGCATTGAATAGATAAATAATTGTAATCACCATGTGGATTTAGAAAACCACAAATGGTTATTCATCAAGTGGAGTTATGGTACAAAGTAGATTCTGTTGGCATAATATATGCTTAAAAACCATTAACATCACCGGGTAGCCTTGTCCAATTGAACGATTAGATACAGTTCCACATTTATAATTTTTCATTTGGTAAATTTCTGATTTTAACCATGCAATTAATGAGAATTGCCAAATCATGGCAAGACAATTTCCCTTATACGCCTGTATGGGGCGGCACAGTGGTTAGCACTGCTGCCTCACAGCGCCAGGGATCTGGGTTTGATTCCCGGCTTGGGTCACTGTCTGCGCGAGTCTGCACGTTCTCCCCGTGTCTGCGCGAGTTTCCTCCATGTGCTCCAGTTTCCTTCTACAGTCTGAAAGACGTGCTGGTTAGATGCATTGGCCATGCTAAATTCTCCCTCAGGTGTACCCCAACAGGTGCCAGAGTGTGGCGAATAGGGGATTTTCATAGTAACTTCATTGCAGTGTTAATGCAAGCCTACTTGTGACAATAATAAAGAAACTAATGGAGGGGGAGTGCATTTCCTTATTTGTTCAAGATCAGCATACACAGAGCAGGTTACCTCCTACTCTTCAAAGCTGCACCTCACATTTCTCCAAATTAATTTGATCTAATATCCATCTACACAGTCTACCTGTAAATATTCTCCTGATGTCCCTGGAAGTCATGTTTACAGTTGACAAACTTTTGGGTGACCTGCAAGTTTTAATATTATGTCCCAGTATATCCAAAGCTTGTATAAGTTACATGTAAAACAAAAGTGCCCCGGTCTCAGAATTCCCGACGTGCCACACTTGTAGATCATGTCACTAATGTAGTATTATGTGATAAATTGGAAAGCAATGCAGCAACATCAAACATGACATGATAACCCAAACAATACCTTTAGAAAACCCCAAACTAAGCAGGGAGAATAACAGGACACAAGCCCCATTTAACCAGAAAAATAGGTGACCAAATACAGTAATGCCAGCTGCAGACACAGACAATAATGCAAAACAAAGGGGTTTAAAGTGAACCAAAAGTGTAAATCAGCCACAAAGAAAAACATCTTGGAAGGGGAAGAACGGACTACTTCAATTGAAAATCATTGCAGGATGTCAGTGGCCCAATAACGGTAGCGACACCTCATGAAAACAGATCTCCAAAGATGTAAAATTTCAGGAGAGTGGTCACTCAGGACAATGGGGGAGGGGATTCCTTATCCCCACACTCTGAACCCCCACCCCCCAAAATGTTGAGAAAATATTTGGCAGCTACCTACCCTGACCCCACCTCCTGCAGTTTCCTGTCAACTGCTAACTTTTATTCTCTTTTGCTACTTGGCTCACTGGTAAGTTTCACACATATTCAGTTGTGATTCCTGGCTGAAGAGTCATTCATAAAAACAGGATATCAGGTGCAAGTCACACACAAAACCAACTGTTTCTCCTCCTTCTGGATGGTTTAATTTAGCTCCTCGGGCCAAGAGTGTAACATCTGCACATAAAAATGTATTTTCCTCTGAATAATAAGTCTCATGATATTTTTCAAACCTTCACGTGAGTTAGCTTTTACGGTAATGTCAGCAACATTTAGAAGAATTGGATATCCTGTCTTGATTAGAAAACTGCTTGGTTAAGGAGCCCTCTCTTAATTGTGCATTGCTAATCTGTCAGCCACACAGATTTGTCAGCCCAGCCTCCCTAATTAAGACCAGCGCCAGGAATGCTTCCTAAGTAAATGTTGAGCATTTAAGATAGCTGTTCTCACAGCCATGTACCACTAAACATTAGGAAGTATACTTTGTGTGAGTTATCTTCTCATTTGAGCAGAGGTTTTTTAAAAGGCTTTTACTTATCAACATTTGACCAAATATAAGAAACGCTACTTTTGTTGCACAAAGTAATTAATTTCACATGGTTGACATGGGCTAAATATTCAGTGCCATAAAATGTCACAATTGATGCTACATTATTAGCAGGCAGACACTTTTAACATTTATATATAGTACAGTAACTTTGACATAATATCAAGATTTCAAAACATGGTATCAAAACTTAACACATGGTTTAATATTCAAATATTTTAACTTTGCGTACTGTGACAGGACACAGTTTACATAAATTAGTCTGCAATATATTGTCTTAATTTGTAAATAAAAACATTCACATTTTAGCTGTAGAGTTATACTATGTGATGACGACTAAAGTTAATTAGAACACAGCATTTGTTTCACTTTTTCTAACTTATACTGAGGACTAACAGGTTACAAAAATGCAAGGAAAGCACATTTTTCAAAAATCCAACAAACGTTTGCTACGTTTTATATTCGCATAAAAAATATACAGCTTCGGACTAAATAAATTGAGTACAGATTCTTATTCATCACATTTCCAAAGCTGAAATTGGATCACTTCTGTAATCTAAACTTTAAGACAGCGATAATTTAAGATTGGGGGGCGGAGGGGGTACGGGGAGGGGAAAGATAATTAATTTAGTTGGAATGAATCAAAGAGATTTTCTTTTTCAATATTCTCATCCCAATCCCATATATTGTGGGATCCCATTCCTCTTTGAAGAAGTAACCAAGAGTCAGCCTTGTAGTCAGCAGAAGCAGATAACACAGGAACTGTAATCTGACTCTAAGCCTTGGATAAAGAAAGTTTGTTTCCTTGTGACCATATGATGGCTTGTCCATCAACACATTCTCACTAATTAGGCCTAATTATCAGCCAAAGCTCGCTTCCCCTTCATGTTATTAAATCAGAAATAATCACATGCCCAGGCTTCTGTCAGCACCTGAGAGACCGGAGACCCCAATTCAATTGAAACCACTATCAAGCTCAGCTTTTGGAAGAACTTGCTTGGCAATTTCTCCAGGCTTCAAAGATCCAGGTCCCACAGCCGCATGCCAGCGATGCGTTCTCGGGAGTGGATGCGACCATATGACTGACAGTGACACCCTTGACCCCTGCATTATTTCACAAATTACCTCTCCAGAAAGATACTGATTAGCTATTGTGCGTTAAAATTGGGTAAATGGCACACCGAACTTTTGAAACGCATTCATAACAGAACATGGCGCATAGAGTAAAAGAAAAATGATCGCTGTCAGCGGAATGGACTCTGTCCAGGTCCCACATTTTGACAATGGCAGGGTAGATTGATTAGAATCAAACCGCCATGATTGTGTTACGCATGAGCATTTATAGAGGAATCTGTAAGCCAGGGATTTAGATAAAGTTTGAAAACAGGAATTCTGGTGAAATTTGAGGAAGTTTTCAAAGTCAACACATGAAAATCTTGCCAATTCTACTTCCAGATTGTAAAGTTTTGACAAGAAATTATGTTATTCTCAAATACTAATCAACATCGCTTTTATTTTGATTCCACAATGTTTATGGTTAATCCAGTGGAAGCTGTTACTGTTTCTAGTCTACAGACTTGGATGTGAACGAGACATCAGTACACAAAAAACTTATAAAAACTGTGTGAAGTAACTAAAACACTTGGGACTGGAAAATAACTTGAAAATCAGATTGGATTATTTCCCAGTAATCAATTAATCATCATAAACCAGATAAAGCTTGCAATGAATAGGCCACAATCATTAATCCCTCACCACATATCCTGAGAGACCACATGCCATAAACCAGTGCTAGCAGTGAGCTGCAAACAAAGGCTGGCCCCAAAAACAGGACAACACCACTCCGTTATAGGAAAATACATTTGTATACTGGAAGGTAGACCTGAAAACATATCCATTCCACAAACATCAAGCAACGCTCAAATTTCTTGCCAATCACATTAGAACACACCCACACCTAAAATCAGAGAAAACAATCAGGGCTCAAGGAAGGCACCAATCTCACACCCTATATTCCTTGAAAATACATGTTTTATTTATTCCCTTAATCAACATCACTAAAAAATAACACTCATTCAACAATCATTTATGCACAGCAAAATCAAAAACCATTTAGATTGTGAAATGTAAATATTATCAGACTAAGTGATTTCAAACTGGAATTTGAATCTGATTTCTACATGCCCCACTGGTTAACAGGCAAATTTCACCAGCAGAAGAATTTTCTCAGCTGCCTCTGTATGCCTCCTATCTACTGCTCGAGTGATGCCGATACAGATCTTGGGGAAAAATATAGGAGTTACTCCCTAAATAGTAAAATAAATTATTCCTTTGAAAAGTCATTCTCAGATGTCTAATAATGGGGTCTTGCGAATTGCTTTTTACTTCACATACCAAACAAAAGGTTCTGGAGCCAAAGAGAAGCACGGCAACTTCCCCCTCTGGCTTTTAACAGAAAAATTATTGGAAATTCTTTGTGAACCAAGGCGAGACCTAAGAGTACTTCAAAAGCAGCATCTGAGAGTTACATTGCACATATAATGCCCAAAGTGATTGTGATTGCAGTGCAGTATTGAGGGAATACTGTATTGTCCAAGGTGCCATCATTCAGATGTGACTTTAAACAGAACCCCCCCTTTGCACCCCCCCCCCCCCTTTACTTGAGAAAGGATATAAAGTATATACTGGCACTGGAGGGGGTACAGAGGAGACTCACTAGGTTGATTCCAGAGTTGAGAGGGTTGACTTATGAGGAGAGACTGAGTAGACTAGGGCTATACTCATTGGAATTCAGAAGAATGAGGGGAGATCTAATAGAAACATACAAGATTATGAAGGGAATACATAAGATAGAAACAGGGAAATTGTTTCCACTGGCAGGTGAAACTAGAATAAGGGGGCATGGCCTCAACATATAAGGGGGAGCAGATTTACTTAGAAGAAACTTAGAAATCAGGAACCAAGATCTCTGTACAGCATCAATGTGGCTCCAACAGGGTGGGAAAATCTATATTCAGAGTAACGTTGAGAGTAAGGGTGTGCTCCACTATCCACCAACATTATCATAGAAATCATAGAAACCCTACAGTACAGAAAGAGGCCATTCGGCCCATCGAGTCTGCACCGACCACAATCCCACCCAGGCCCTACCCCCATATCCCGACATATTTACCCACTAATCCCTCTAACCTATGCATCCCCGGACACTAAGGGCAATTTTAGCATGGCCAATCACCGTAACCCGCACATCTTTGGACTGTGGGAGGAAACCGGAGCACCCGGAGGAAACCCACGCAGAGAATGTGCAAACTCTACACAGACAGTGACCCAAGCCGGGAATCGAACCCAGGTCCCTGGAGCTGTGAAGCAGCAGTGCTAACCACTGTGCTACCGTGCCGCCCATTTAGGACTGAGTGGAGGAGGAACTTCTCCACTCAAAGAGTTATGAATCTGTGGAATTCCCTGCCCAGTGAAGCAGTTGCGACTACCTCACTGAATGTTTTTAAGGCAAGGATAGATAAATTTTTGAACAGTAAAGGAATTAAGGGCAGGTAAGTGGCACTGAGTTCATGAAAAGATCAGCCATGATCTAATTGAATGGCGGAGCAGGCTCGAGGGGCCAGATGGCCTAGTCCTGCTCCTAGTTATGTTCCTATGGTTAGCATCAAAGAGCTCATGGCACTATTTCACAGAGATCTTCCTAATGTTACAGGCAATATTTATTCCATCAACTAACATCACTAAAAATAAAATTAACTGATCATTATCTCTTGCTGTGTTCAGTTGCCATATTTCACACATTATGAGTGATTACAATTCAAAGGTACTTCAGTGGCTGATGGGCACTTTGGAAGGTGTGAAAAGGAAAACTGCCTGTTGATGGTGTGACTAGCCTCCTGGCAACGTACATTGCTGATGGCAGAAATACTTTTGGCACTCAATGGTTATGTAAATGTAACAGTGTGCCTGAAGGCCACAGAAGATACTGCATAATGCAAGTTATTTTATGTAAATAAAGATAACCCTTTTTTTAAACCAAGGATGCCATTCTGTGCTCTTATTACAGAACTGAACAAAACATAAGAAAGCAGTTTGCCACACCCAGCCCTTTCAGTATATATTTTGAACACTTGTACATACTGAAAACTTTCAGCTTGCCTGCTGTCACACACACGCGCACGATTACATTTACATAGCTGACTGAGTGCCGAAAGTATTTCTGCCATCAGCAGCAACCAGCAACGTACATTGTAGGTGCTCTTGCTTCACCAGGCCAATTACACCATCAATAAGCAGATTTCCCTTAGGCACCTTCGACAGAAGCACCTTCTCTGACAATCACATGAAGAGAATGCGGCTTGCTGTGAAAGGTACCGGCCATCACCTCTTTTGGCCTACAGGAGTGTGATCCAGCCATTTTGTACAATTTGGGTAATACTCACTGGCCAACATGCACTTTCTCAGTTATTGCAAAAACTGAGACAGCAACAACCACAGAGCTGCAAATCATGTCTTTGAAACTGTACAATTTCACACGGGGGCAATCATTCAAAAGTGAAACTTGGTGCTGCAGAAACAGGCCTGTTATATAAAGAGGATCCTTCCCTTACAGATTCTGATCCCATTCAAATCAAAGCTCATTGACCCGAAACACTAACTTTGTTCCTCTCGCCACAGATATATTTCCAGCACTTTCTATCTTCATTCCTGCCTTACCGAACCTGGGAATGAAATATGTTGCAGAACTGCAGTTCTTCAAATAATCTTTTAATACAGATGCACCATGTGATATCAGCTGGAAAAATTCTTAAGGGAGAGGTATCATACGGATATTTTTTTTTAGTTACACGCCCTGATATTTTCTTCTGGTAAGCCATATCTAAAATGTTCAAAGCATGCACACAAAGTGAACATTTTCAATTGTCTGGACTCACAAAACAAAATAGCTCTCCCTGACCATATTTGAAAGCCTCTTAGGAAGAACTGTACTCCTAAAAAGTATATATATAATGTTCTATTCCCCAGCATTGTCATCCATTCCCTTAAACTTGTATAATTAAATCTACTGATCCCGTTACATAATCCTAAATGTTAGACTACCTTAAACATTAGAAAAAGAAACATCCAATTTATCAGCCTCAGAGATGATTAATAAGCTAATGCTGTCTTTCTGCATCCTATATTGCTTGGGAAACAAGGTCAAACTATGGGCGGGTGGAACATGCAGTTACAGTTCCATCAGCCCACCCACATTGAATAAAGCAGCACCTATCAGAAGGACTGAAAATGAACCTTTAAAAAATTGTCATATTGATATTGCAATATTGATAAATTTACTGCCAACAATATGAAATTAAAGCTCATCATTTCTTTAAGTGAAGTTTCACTGTCTAGTGCCCAAAGGCAACAAAATTCAAGATAGGTCTGTACTTCACTTGCTCTGCTACTACGAGGCAACTGAGCCGAAAACTGCACAGCAAGTCCAACAGCACAACTTCATCACAAGGTTCTCAGAGATTAATGGGATTATTACAAGTCAAGCACATCCCAAACATGTTTCCTTCTGCCCAAAGCAAAGGAACACATTCAAAGGGAAGACCGAGCTACTCATGAACTAGAATTTGGCCCTTTACAATCAGCTCTTCCCTATGAATTACACATTGCAACTGACAGAGATTACCACCATAAATAAATTCCTGATCCCCCTGAACGATGGATCAAACCTCTCTCAGACTGCTTATGCTAGGTCACAGTTATAAATGAGGTTATTAATAAAATTAGGAGAATTAAAAATTAAACACAGTAGACAGATCATTCAGCATTGTTCAAATAACTTGGAAAAAATTGCAAAACATGTTCAAGATTTTCTCAGCTCAAATTACTATCAGGGGAAGATTATATTTGAAGTAGAACAATCACAGAGTTTTCCATTACTTCCAGCTCACAACTGTTAGGTAAATTAGGAGTTCAGCAAAGAAGTCTTCACAATATTCTGGGGTACCATTGACCAGAAACTGAACTGGACTAGCCACATAAATACTGTGGCTACAAGAGCAGGTCAGAGGTTAGGAATCCTACAATGAGTAGCTCACCTCCTGACTCCCCAAATCCCGTCCACCATCTGCAAGGCTCAAGTAGGGAGTGTGATGGAACACTCTCCACTTGCCTGGATGAGTGCAGCTCCAACAACACTCAAGAAGCTCGACATCATCCAGCATAGAGCAACCGCTTGATTGGCACCCTATCCATAAACATTCGCTTCCTCCACCCCTGAAGCCCAGTGGTAGCAGTGTGTACTATCTAAAAGATGCACTGTACAAACTCACCAAGCCTCCTTAGACAACAGCTTCCATATCCACAACCACTACCATCTAGAGGGACAAGGGTAGCAGGAACATGGGAACACCACCACCTGGAAGACCCCCCACCCCCCCAAGCAACTCACTATCCTGACTTGCTAATATATTCCTTTCCTTCACGGTCGCTGGATCAACATCCTGGAACTCTCTCCCTAATAGCACTTTGGATGCATCTACACTGTATGGAATGCAGTGGTTCAAGGCAGCTCATCACTTTCTCAAGGGCAATGGGGGATGTACAATAAATGCTGGCTTAGCAAGCAATGCCCACATCCCATGAATGAATGAATTAAAAAATGGGATCATAATGATATCCCTTCTTTATCACAATGTCCAACTATTAATTTAATGTCCCTAACCAAATATTACCTATATTTGTTCATGTGGGAGCTTAGCAGCTTAGTTTACCTACCAAATAAGTGAGGACACTTCAAAAGTAACTGTTGAGGATGTGATAAGTTACACACGGCTGTGTTATAGGCATTAACGCATCATAAGTATGCCCTAGATTAAACTAACTTCTAAGCAACAATTTCATAGATATATATAGGTATATATACATCCCAATATTAATAATATAGAGTAAGACATACTGCTCCTTTAAGTAAAACATCTTTCACATCAGAAAGATTGAGTAACTTAGTTTTACATACCTATATTATTAGTTTTTCCACTCCAAAATGTTAATTATATTAATTTTGGTCAGTTATGATATGGAGGAAACTTGTACTTTGAAAACTCCTAGCCAACAGAAAGATTTCAGTTAGCATCTAGTGTGGATATTAATCTGTATATTGCAACTTTATCATTAAGTCCACGCAAGTATAAAAATGATTGAACTTACATTTATATAGCAATTTTCACAATCTCATGATTTCCCGACTTGCTTTACAGTCAGAGGTATTTTTTAGAGTGTAGACACTGTAATAATCTTGGAAACTTGACAGTCATATGGTACAGCTACACAAAGCCCCGGTTACACCTGAAATACTGTCAGCAGTTCTGGCACCACACCTTCGGAAATATATATTATCTTGGGGGTGTAATGGGCTTACTGAAATGATACATTAAAAAGACTCTGTACTAAGTTGATAATGCATCCAGGAGTTCACTTCAGCACCTGTCAACATGGTCTCACACCACAGTACAGTTCTATTCCAACAAATTCACACCCAAGCAGTAAGACAACAGTACATTAGTAGTCTGTGTGTGCTCAGCAGTTATTTAGGATTTGGTTCCTGGGTCACACTGCCACTTTTGCACCGACGGCCATCCAAAAACACTTCACAATAGCACAGAATTAGCAGTATAACTACAGCTTTGGGCTCACACACCATGATTAAAAGCTTTACTTCACCACAGATAGCTCACTGAATCACTGCGGTACGAAGGCACAGTGGTTAGCACTGCTGCCTCACAGCACCAGGAACCCAGGTTCAATTCTGGCCTCGGTCACTATCTGTGTGGAGTTTGCACTTTCTCCCTGTGTCTGCATGGGTTTCCTCTGGGTGCTCTGATTTCCTCCCACAGTCCAAAGATGTGCAGATTCGGTTGATTGGCCATGCTAAATTGACCCTAGTGTCAGGAGGATTAGCAGGGTAAATGGGTGGGGTTACGGGAATAGGGCCTGGGTGGGATTGTGGTCGGTACAGACTTGATGGGCTGAATGGTCTCCTTCTGTACTGTGTGTATTCTATGATTCTACTTGAAAGTGTGAAATTAGGAAATGTTTTCACACATAAATTGCAGCAGAGGTTTGGATCTCTCCTGCAAATGAATTTGATGCAAGATCATTTGTCAATTTTAAATCTGAATTTTTGTTGACTATAAGCAGGTATATAGATTTAGGTCACGTATCAACCATGATCTCACAATAAGCTCAAGAGGTTAAGTGGCTGACTCCTATTACTAATTAATGTTCTTCAACCAAAGTAAATTAATTGAAAATATTAATTCATTTATTTTATAGTTAATTGTATAAATTTAGGGGCTCCTTTCACCTTTGTCTGTACGTTGATTAGTTCCTATCCTAGACCACCTATACAATGATGGATTTCCATCCCCACTTCAGTAAGATCTTTCCTGCACAGCAAGAGGTTCCCCTCCCCCAGACAGCAGTGGTGGGCAACCTGCGGCCCAGGGTTCTGAGTGCGGCCCATGAGACGTTTTGTTAACTGTTGCTCACACAGCCACGTTCCACAGGCTTCCATCCACAGAGTTTTTTTCCTGTGGGTATGATTGAATTGATACGCACGTGAAGGGAGGGCACGTGAAGTGAGATGCATGCGGATTGCACACAACATTTACTTTAAGAGTGCACGGCTCTCACAAGTAAATTTTATTTATTAGTCACAAGTAAGGCTTACATTAACATTGCATGAAGTTACTGTGAAATTTCCCTAGTCGCCACACTCCGGCGCCTGTTCGGGTCAATGAACCTAACCAGCATGTCTTTCAGAATGTGGGAGGAAACCAGAGCACCCGGAGGAAACCCATGCAGACAGTGGGAGAATGTGCAAACTCCACACAAACAGTGACCCAAGCCGGGAATCGAACCTGGGTCCCTGGAGTTGTGAAGCAGCAGTGCTAATCACTGTGCTACCGTGCCACCCCCTGCGCCCAATCAAGTGTGAAGATTTATTTTGTTTTTACCACTTGTAGTTTTAATATATGAATGATTAAGCTTTTTTTATAACTTATGAAATATTCAGTGTGTATTAAATGTGTTCAATCTTATTCAAGGGTCATGGTTAGTAAACAAGCCCGATTTCGATCTTGCGGCCCACTGAGATGAAGGAAGGTCACTCTTGCAGCCCATTCACTAGCAAGGGGTGGTTCCCCTCCCCTCCTTTACTTTGAAGGAATCCCCTCCCCAAGACTCCATTGTATAGGTGGACTCCCTCCCCTCAGATCTTGCTTTATATTGAGGGTCCCCCAGACCACCTGTATGATAGACTCCTCTCCCCCTACACAGAGCAAATCTCCCCTCCACAAGACCTCCCCTGTACAGGTGGACTCCCATCCCAGAGATGCTGCTTTACATTGAGGGCCTCCCCTGTGTAGATAAGACTCCAGACTCCCCTCCCCAAGATCCTCCCTCCTCCAGTGAGGGGCTCCCCTCCCCAAGACTGCATGTGGGACTTTCCACCCCAGAATCTCTCCCCCGCCCCCCCCCAAAAAAAAATCACTGAAGCGTTTTCCCTCACAGGGGGGTCCCTCTTTACATTGAGGGCTTTCTCCGGTCTGGCTGTGCAGTGAGAGCGGCTCCCCAGCCCGGTGCCGGGTCTCCCCTATCCTCCTCAGCCCGGTGCCGGGGCTGCCGCCTGCGGCCTACTCGGCTCGTTGTCAAGGCAACCGCGGCCTGGGCCCAGGCCTGTCAGGGAGCCGCGCCGCCGCGGAAACCCACCCCGACCGGGAACCTTCAGATTCACACTCGTCCTGCGACATTATTTACCGGTTAAATTTCCATGTAAGCGAATGAACGCTGCACAAATCCGAATAATCCCTTCCAAGAGTAACTTCCGGCCACTGCGGGGCATGCTGGGTAATGTAGTGTCGGCTGCTGATGGTTTTAAATGTGTCTTGATTTGATTTATTATTGTCACACGTATTAGTATACAGTGAAAAGTATTATTTCTTGCACGCTATACAGACAAACCATACCATTCATAGAGAAGGAAACAAGAGAGTGCAGAATGTAGTGTTATAGTTATAGCTAGGGTGTAGAGAAAACTCAACTTAATGCAAGGTAGGTCATTCAAAAGTCTGACAGCAGCAGGGAAGAAACTGTTCTTGATTCGGTTGGTACGTGTCCTCAGACTTTTGTCTCTTTTTCCCGACGGAAGAAGGTGGAAGAGAGAATGTCCGGGGTGCGTGGGGTCCTTCATTATGCTAGCTGCTTTTCCGAGGCAGTGAGAAGTGTAGACAGTCAGTGGATGGGAGGCTGGTTTGCATGTTTGCACGTTCACGACCCTTTGTAGTTTCTACTCCAAAGATCCACTACCTCAACCAGAATTTATTCTCCATGTTGATCTATGTTTATGTGGCAGATTTGCTTTTCGTTAGTTTGATCCTATACTCCTTTGTTTAACTGCCTTTCTTGAAGAAGTCTGTTATCAGGTTGCAATAACTGACAACAAATACTAACAACAATGAGGGTTTATTAACGCACTGAGCAGCTCTTAAACGATGTGCATCTGCCCGCGCCCCGGGAAGAACTCCCACACTGCAGACACGTGCCCCCTTTTGTACCCACATCATCCCAGCATCCATGTGACCACCCAGTCTACATCTTCCCTGTTTAAGTTGGAACAACTGGTAGTTCAGAGGTGTAACAGTGTAAGAGAACAGTTACAGGGTGTAAGCTATTTGCAACATACAGAGTTAAACATAGCTAACAAAGCATAGCTATTTATTTCGTGCAAAGCACCGATTGAGCTGCTGCTGCTGGCATGTAGCATCTCTTTCCTCTCCACTCCACTTTTGAAAACATGGTTCATTTGTAGACTAGCTCATGGCGTTTGTCCTTGAACCTTGTATTTGGCTTACTCAGGCACCCTGTGCATGTGTTTGTGCCAGTTGCCTGTGCTTGGGATGCCCTCAGGTTGTTGTTCTCAGTGTGTTTGGTATCAGGCATCCTTAGGGTGTACCCAGTGGCTACTGGGCTTACTGCGTTGGAGGATCCCCCATTTCCATTGGTGTAGGGGACTTAGATTCAGGCTGGATGCATTGGGTTCTGTGGTGTTGATAAATGAAGATGGTATTTTTCAATACTGAAGGACCAAACAATGATGATGATGACTGGCATCATCTGTTGGGTCAAACAGGCTCAATTTTCCAGACTGCAGACATAACAGCTCCAGCAAATTCCTCTATTTTTTAAATCCTCGTCACCAATGTTACAATTCAAGCTGAAAGAACAACACTCCAAGTCACAGATTTAACTGCAAGAACAACTGCACTTAATCTACCATGCTGGCTAACTCTCTAACATGTGCTGTCTGACCTTCAACCCTCAGGTCAATTGCCCCATATGTGGTACATAGTGTACCTTACAGTACCTTGCCAGAGTACCGTATTGAATCTAATACTCCAGCCCACACCGACAATCAGCTATCATCGTGACAAAATCAGTCCTGGTGAAAGGTCACAGACCTGAAGCGTTAACATTGTTTTTCTCTCCACAGTTGCTATCTAACCCGTGAGTATTTCCAGCATTGCCTTTTTTATTTCAGATTTTTTTTTTATCTCCGCAGATGCTGCCAGACCTGCTGGCTATTTCCAAGATTTTCTGTTTTTATTACAGGATTCAAGGTGTGGTTTTCTTTGTAAAACTGTGAGGAGATGATGTGTTGCACCAGTGTTGCCAAACAAAAGTGCCTCTTGTTTTAATTTAAATCGAAACCATAAAACAAATATAATGTAAATAAAATAATACGATCCGTATTTATTCACCATCCTCCTGTCCTTGCGGTCCCCATCAATCATGGAAGATACCAAAACAAGTGTGTTAAATGTGCTGATGGAGGGGCGGCACGGTAGCACGGTGGTTAGCACTGCTGCTTCACAGCTCCAGGGACCTGGGTTCAATTCCCGGCTTGGGTCACTGTCTGTGTGGAGTTTGCACATTCTCCTCGTGTCTGCGTGGGTTTCCTCCGGGTGCTCCGGTTTCCTCCCACAGTCCAAAGATGTGCGGGTTAGGTTGATTGGCCATGCTAAAATTGCCCCTTAGTATCCTGGGATGTGTAGGTTAGAGGGGTTAGTGGGTGGGATATGGAGGTGGGGCCTGGGTGGGATTGTGGTCGGTGCAGGCTCGATGGGCCGAATGGCCTCTTTCTGTACTGTAGGGTTTCTATGATTTCTATGATGGGGCTTGTGTTGGAGCTTTGTGTGTACAAATTGGCTGCCATATTAGAAACATAGAAGCAGGAGTTGGCCATTAGAGCCTGCTCTGCCATTCATTATGATCATGACAGATCATCAAATTCAATATCCTGATTCCCCCCATATCCCTCGATCCCTTTGGCCGCAAGAGCTATTTATAATTTCTCCTTGAAATCAGACAACATTTTGGCCTCAACTACTTTCTGTGGCAGTTAATTCCACACATTCACCACTCTCTGGGTGAAGAAATTTCTCCTCACCTGAGTGCTAAAAGGTTCCTACATTACAATAGGGATTACGTTTCTAAAGCATTTCATCAGCTGAAAAGTGCTTTGGGTGTTCTGAAGTTGTAAAAGGTGCTTGGATGTCCTGAAAGGCACAAGATAAATGCAAGTGTTTGTTTTCTTTCTTTAAAGGGTTAAATGAATGGAAGAGCACCCAGCCCACACAGTGAATAAATACAGGTCAAAACGTGCTCCATTGATTCTGAGTAAAGAACTGAAACCACATATGAATCAAAATACTTTGTTATGTACACATGGAACTTCAGAAAAATGATAGAATACCATTGCCTGCAGCAATCGAGTCAAAGTGCTAGAAAAATCAAAAAGAAGGAATATGTAGCAGCATGCCAGCTGTGTTGGCTGTAAACCCATCTCCTCCTCATTTATGCAGATGAGGGTAAGTTTAGTTGAAATTTTTGTCAGTGTATCAGTAGAAACTTTTATTCCTTTCAATTCATAAATTGCATGGCTTATATGTTATATCTAAACTGTACTTACCTGCAAATCAACCTTAAAACAGTTCAGTTTACCACCCTTTTAGCATCTGGTTACAGCAATGAAGCAAATTTTAATACTCATTTTATTACTCTTATCATTTGGAACATATCAGTCTCAAGGGGTAGCAGTGAGTGAACACTTGCCATATTCCATTGAAGAAGAGAGTTGGAGAATCTTGTCTCATTGCTCACCACCTCTGAACAGCTGCGTAAGAAACTCACGATGTGGAGATGCCGGCATTAGACTGGGGTAAACACAGTAAGAAGTTTAACAACACCAGGTTAAAGTCCAACAGGTCTATTTGGTAGCAAAAGCCACACAAGCTTTCGGAGCTCCAAGCCCCTTCTTCAGGTGAGTGGGAATTCTGTTCACAAACAGGGCATATAAAGACACAGACTCAATTTACATGAATAATGGTTGGAATGCGAATACTTACAGCTAATCAAGTCTTTAAGATACAAACAATGTGAGTGGAGAGAGCATCAAGACAGGCTAAAAAGATGTGTATTGTCTCCAGACAAGACAGCCAGTGAAACTCTGCAGGTCCAGGCAGGCTGTGGGGGTTACAAATAGTGTGACATGAACCCAATATCCCGGTTGAGGCCGTCCTCGTGTGTGCGGAACTTGGCTATCAGTTTCTGCTCAGCGACTCTGCGCTGTCGTGTGTCGTGAAGGCCGCCTTGGAGAACGCTTACCCGAATATCAGAGGCCGAATGCCCGTGACCGCTGAAGTGCTCCCCAACAGGAAGAGAACAGTCTTGCCTGGTGATTGTCGAGTGGTGTTCATTCATCCGTTGTCGCAGCGTCTGCATGGTTTCCCCAATATACCATGCTTCGGGACATCCTTTCCTGCAGCGTATCAGGTAGACAACGTTGGCCGAGTTGCAAGAATATGTACCGTGTACCTGGTGGATGGTGTTCTCACATGAGATGATGGCATCTGTGTCGATGATCCGGCACGTCTTGCAGAGGTTGCTGTGGCAGGGTTGTGTGGTGTTGTGGTCACTGTTCTCCTGAAGGCTGGGTAGTTTGCTGCGGACAATGGTCTGTTTGAGGTTGTGCGGTTGTTTGAAGGCAAGAAGTGGGGGTGTGGGGATGGCCTTGGCGAGATGTTCGTCTTCATCAATGACATGTTGAAGGCTCCGGAGGAGATGCCGTAGCTTCTCCGCTCCGGGGAAGTACTGGACGACGAAGGGTACTCTGTCCACTGTGTCCCGTGTTTGTCTTCTGAGGAGGTCGGTGCGATTTTTCGCTGTGGCGCGTTGGAACTGTTGATCAATGAGTCGAGCGCTATATCCTGTTCTTATGAGGGCATCTTTCAGCGTCTGGAGGTGTCTGTTGCGATCCTCCTCATAAGAGCAGATCCTGTGTATACGGAGGGCTTGTCCGTAGGGGATAGCTTCTTTAACGTGTTTAGGGTGGAAGCTGGAGAAGTGGAGCATCGTGAGGTTATCCGTGGGCTTGCGGTACAGTGAGGTGCTGAGGTGACGGTCCTTAATGGAGATGCGTGTGTCCAAGAATGCAACCGATTCCGGAGAGTAGTCCATGGTGAGTCTGATGGTGGGATGGAACTTGTTGATGTCATCATATAGTTGCTTCAGTGATTGTTCACCATGAGTCCAAAGGAAGAAAATGTCATCGATGTATCTAGTGTATAGCATCGGTTGAAGGTCCCGTGCGGTGAAGAAGTCTTGTTCGAACCTGTGCTCGAATCTTGATTAGTTGTAAGTATTCGCATTCCAACCATTATTCATGTAAATTGAGTCTGTGTCTTTATATGCCCTGTTTGTGAACAGAATTCCCACTCACCTGAAGAAGGGGCTTGGAGCTCCGAAAGCTTGTGTGGCTTTTGCTACCAAATAAACCTGTTGGACTTTAACCTGGTGTTGTTAAACTTCTTACTAAGAAACTCACCCCATGGGAATGGGAAACGTTAGTCCAATACTTACCATCACACATTATAATACCTCTGCGTCTCTCTCCATCAGCTTTCCCTTTCTCGCTGATGAGCAACAAGTGTCATTGAAATTTTAAAAATTTGTTCATGTGATTTGTTGCCCATCCCTAATTGCCCTCGAACCGAGTGGCTTGCTAGGCCATTTCAGAGGACTGTTAAGAGTCAACCTCATTGCTGTAGATTTGGAGTCGCATGTAGGCCAGACCAGGTAAGGACACAGGTTTCCTTCCCCAAAGGACATTAGTGAACCAGAGGGGTTTTTTTTAGTGACAATCAACAATGATTTCATGGTCATCATTAGACTCTTAATTCCAGATTTTCATTGAATTCAAATTTCACCATCTGCCATGGTGGAATTCAAATCATGGTCCCCAGAGCGTTACCCTGGATCTCTGGATTACTAGTTCAGTGACAATACCGCTATGTCATTGCCTTGCCTTTGTTAAATCTGGAACTTATTCAAGTGTCTAAAGAAAATCATCCATAATGGCTGAATATTTGATAACTAGAGGACGCAGATTTAAGATGATTGACGTGAGAAAAAACATTTTAATGCAATGCCTATTTAAGGCATTCCCTAATAGATTGGTGAACACACATTCAACAGCAACCTTCAAAAGTGAATTGGATTAAAAAAAAGATGAATAAACGTTACAGTGAAATGAGAAAAAAGTGAGGGAGTGGTAGTAACTGGATTGCTTTTCAAAAGAGCTGGTGCAGACACAATTGGCCTGGGCCCTAAATTCTCAAATTCCCTCCCTGAAACACTCTGCTTCCTTACTACTCTCTCCTCCCTTACGACACCGTTAAAGCCTCTCTTTGATCAGATTTTTTGGTCATCTGTCCTAATATCTCCTTATGTGGCTCAGTGTCAAATTTTGTTTGATAATGTTTCTACGAAGTACTTTTGCTTTGGGACATTTTACTACCTTTAAGCCACTATGCAAATGTAAGTTGCTGTTTTATGTGCCTGACCATAATGATTTATCAATCTCACTTGCATTCCAGCACCTGAAAGTGCAGCAATCACGTGTTGCTCATTGTTGGAACTCTTTAAGGACAGGATAGCAACAGCACCAATCATTGGCAGTAACTATGATGCTCACTGTGGGTATTACTTGCAGTACAAAGGACACTGAAAGGGATAATAAACACAGTTATGATGGAGCATTGAGTCTTCATTTACCCAGTGATAGAGGCTGTGTGTAATTTGTAGGTGTGTTTGTGCCACAGGCATGTCATGCGTTGACTTCTTTTTATTTATTGTTTTCTTACCACCAAGTATTCAGTTCCTGCTAAGATGGTTACCTTTTAGAAAGAGACACAAAGCGGTGTATTAGTGAGAACAGATACAGGGAGATTACCTTCTCCCAGTAAGCAAACATCATCTTTATAAAATTGTAGGCCCTTTCCGTGAGAAAAATAAGCAAGAATGCTTCCAGCACCTTTTGGCAGTCATTCCCAGAAATCTTGTCCTTTCAAAGAGGTGTTGTCCACTGCACCTTTTCCTCATCATTCCCCTTCCCAACCCCATCCCCACAAGTATTGCTCACCAAATGTGCAGGACACATGTGCTTTACAGACAGCTATAGAAAATACATTTAATTTGATTTGCTTTATTTTTGTCACATGTATTAACATACAGTGAAAAGTATTGTTTCTTTCGTACTATACAGACAAAACATACCGTTCATAGAGAAGGAAAGGAGAGAGTGCAAAATATAGTGTTACAGTCATAGCTAGGGTGTAGGGAAAGATCAACTTAATGCAAGGTAAGTCCATTCAAAAGTCTGATGGCAGGAGGGAAGAAGCTGTTCTTGAGTCAGGGGAGTTGATACGTGACTCAGACTTTTGTCTCTCTTTCCCGTTGGAGAAGGTGGAAGAGAGAATGTCCGGGGTGCATGGGGTCCTTAATTATGCTGGCTGCTTTGCCGAGGCAGCAGGAAGTGTAGACAGAGTCAATGGATGGGAGGCTGGTTTGCGTAATGGATTGGACTACATTCACGACTTTTTGTAGTTCCTTGCAGTTTTGGGCAGAGCAGGAGCCATACCAAGCTGTGATACAACCAGAAAAAATGCTTTCCATGGTACATCTGGAAAAGTTGGTGAAAGTCGTAGCTGACAAGCCAAATTTCCTTAATCTTCTGAGAAAGTAGAGGCTTTGGTGGGCTTTCTTAACTATAGTGTCGGCATGGGGGAACCAGGGCAGGTTGTTGGTGATCTGGGCACCTAAAAACTTGACCCTTTCTACTTCACCCCAATTGATGTAGACAGGGGCATGTCTCGGCTCCTGGGCCTGTGCAACATCAGTGGCAAGAAGTCTCACAACACCAGACTTCTTACTGTGCCCACTCCAGTCCAAAGCCGGCATCTTGACATCCACATCAATAGCGGTGTCAGTGTCACTCATTATTTAATTTTGACAGATAAAAAATGAAACACTAGTCTGAAGTGAAATGGGATGGGTGTTTTTCTTGTGGATTTAGGTTTGTGGTAGTGAAAGGGTTGATAGCAATTGCCTTCATGGGCCAGCTCACACTGTCCCTATTCATAGTTGCCAGCACTCTACATGCTATAGATCACACTTTTAATTATAAAGGGGAACCCAGAGGAGCTGATAAGAGGCATACCCTCAATTTCCTGTTCGGTGGGAGGATTTCTTCTGATGCTTTGCAATGCCAGCAGCTGCCAGACATAAATTTGCTTCTCTTGTTATGAAATATAATTCAAATGCTCGCTTTATTTCCCTGTGTTTACTGAAATTTTCTAATATTACAGAAGTCCCTTTTGTAGTGCTGCCATTGAGAGCCACACAGTAATAGTGAGAAATGTACCAAGGACAATCAATAATTGTAACTGTTTCCCTATTTCCTTATCAAATACTGGTTTGAAAGAAAGCTTCCTCTGAAAACATGATTAAAATTCAGCCATTTTCACTCATTGTACAATATTGATTCCAAAATGTGCCAGTTTATAATTAACACCCTCTATTCAAACAACATAAAATACAACTCTGTGACTGGAGGCAATAGAGTTTAATGTGAAAAAATATTGCACGCATGTGTTAGTTAGCCCTGAGTACTTCTGTAATGATCTTCATGATTATGAACGAGCCCCGAAGCGAACATAATATAGTATCATATATTTTCACAGCTAAACAGGAAGCTGGAAACCAATTTGAGTAATGTTAGAAGAATAAATATTGTTCACAATATTATTAAACTGAAGCACAACTGTAATGTATCTCTCCTTCAAGAATTAGATACTTATACTTTTCAGGAAAGCTTGTCAGTAAATTATCTTCAAAGGTTAACTTTGAGGCCAGGATTTCTGACCATTGACTACATTTTTCCTTGACTTTTTCTCAGGTTGTGGATGAAGGCCTTGTTTATTAACCATCCCTGGATACCCTGAGAAGGTGGTGGTGGTGGGCCTTCTCCTTGACCGGTCACAGTCCTCGAGCTGATGGAACTCCCATAATGGCATTCGGCAGGGAATTCCAAGAAATTGGCCCAGCTCATAGTGAAGGAACAGCAATGTATGCCCATGTCAGGATGGCAGTGACTTGCAGAGCAACCAGGAAGTGATGGTGCTCTGACAACATTGCTGCTTCTCCGTGGTAGAAGTCACAAGGTTGGGTGGTGCTCTCAAACTAACCTAGCTGAGTTATGATAGTGCATTCTGTGAATAATCATAGAATCCTACAGTGCAGAAGGAGGCCATTCGGCCCATTGAGTCTGCACCGACCACAATCCCACCCAGGCCTTATCCCCATAACCCCATGCATTTACCCTAGCTAGTCCCCCTGACACTAAGGGGCAATTTAGCAGGGCCAATCTGCCTAACCCGCACATCTTTGGACTGTGGAAGAAAACCGGAGCACCCAGAGGAAACCCACGCTGATAAGGGGAGAACGTGCAAACTCTGCACAGACAGCGACCCAAGCCGGGAATCGAACTGTACATGCATAGAGCAGGTACAGTGTACTTGCTAGTGCTGGGATGATGCATAGTGATTCCAGTATCATGAGGTGCCAAACAAGTGGACTAATCTGTCTGAATACTGTCGAGTTTCTTGAACATTATTTGCCTGCTAAACATAAATGATGGGAACTATGCGATTTGGCACTTTGCTTTCATTAGTTTATTATTAAAATATGCCCACTCACTATGAACTATAGATCTCCATCAATTCTGACAGGAAATTCCATAGCAGGGGAGCAAGTAGAGCAGTTTCCATTCAATTTCCCACTCCAGTTCACATTTTAAAAATTTGATTTATTATTGTCACATGTATTAGTATGAAGTGAAAGTATTGTTTCTTGCGTGCTATACAGACAGAGCATACCGTTCATAGAGAAGGATAGGAGAGAGAGTGCAGAATTACAGAATGTAGTGTTACAGTCATAGCTAGGGTGTAAAGAAAGATCAATTTAGTACAAGGTAGGTCCATTCAAAAGTCTGATGGTAGCAGGGAAGAAGCTGTTCTTGAGTTGGTTGGTACGTGTCTTCAGACTTTTGTATCTTTTTCCCGAAGGAAGAAGGTGGAAGAGAGAATGTCCGGGTTGCGTGGGGTCCTTAATTATGCTGGCTGCTTTTCCGAGGCAGCAGGAAGTGTAGACAGAGTCAATGGATGGGAGGCTGGTTTGTGTGATGGATTGGGCTACATTCATAACCCTCTGTAGTTCTTTGTGGTCTAGAATCATAGAAACCCTACAGTACAGAAAGAGGCCATTCGGCCCATCGAGTCTGCACCGACCACAATCCCACCCAGGCCCTACCCCCATATCCCTACATATTTTACCCACTAATCTACGCATCCCAGGACACTAAGGGGCAATTTTAGCATGGCCAATCAACCTAACCCGCACATCTTTGGACTGTGGGAGGAAACCAGAGCACCCGGAGGAAACCCACGCAGACACGAGGAGAATGTGCAAACTCCACACAGACAGTGACCCAAGCCGGGAATCGAACCCAGGTCCCTGGAGCTGTGAAGCAGCAGTGCTAGCCACTGTGCTACCGTGCCGCAGAACACGGTTCTAGGGCAGAGCAGGTGCCATTCCAAGCTGTGATACAACCAGAAACAATGCTTTCTATGCTGCATCTGTAAAAGTTGGTGAGAGTCATAGTGGACATGCCAAATTTGCTTAGTGTGTTTTCAGGAAAGCCAGTGTAATGCAAGTAAAATATCCAAGCTGAAGTCTGCTTATTATCTGATTTATTTATCCACATGACTGTACAATTGACCTGCAGAACGTCACAGGCACATTCTGTAGTTCAGTGTCTACATTCATCTACAGGTCATCTATAGTTAATTCTGACAGGTGCTTTGTGCCTTCATCAAAGTGAAGGTGTTAAAACTGGGAAATTGAGCATTTTCCATTTCTATTCATATAGCATCAGCATCAAGCTAACTTGGGTCTCTGAGCTGGCTTTGCACCTTGCACCCTCTGTAACCTTGAGCTGACTAAAACTCCACTGCCCATATCCTAACTTGCAGCAAGCCGCATTCACACATTTCCCCAGGCTCAGTGACGCACATTGGTTCCTAGTCTGGCAGTATCTTTATTTTTAAAATTCTCATCCTTGCTTTCCAATCCCTTCAGGAGGAGATTGAGCAGTTTAGGCCTATACTCTCTAGAGTTTAGAAGATTGAGAGGAGATCTAATTGAGGTATGTAAGATGATAAAAGTTATTGACAAAGTAGATGTAAAGTGGATGCTTCCTCTTGTGGAAGAATCTAGAACAGGATGTCCTAGTTTTAGGATAAAAGTAGCGGATTTAAAACAGAGATGAGAAGAAACTACTTATCTCAAAGGGTCATGAATCTATGGAATTCACTACCCCAGAGTGTAACGGATGCTAGGACATTGAGTAAATTTAAGGATGAGATAGACAAATTTTAAATTAGTAATGGGTTGAAGGATTATGGAGAACCGGCAGGAAAGTGGAGTTGAGGCTGAGACAAGATCAGCCATGATCATATTGAATGGTGGAGCGGAGGGCCTGAATTGCCTACTCCTGCTCCTAGTTCTTAGCTTCTTATGTCCATGGCCTTGACCCTCTCTGTGTCTGGATTCTCCTCCAGCCTTACAACCCTCCAGGATCTGAATTCCTCCAATTCTCACCTGTGCATCTTCATTTCAAATGCTCCACTGTTACCGTCTGTGTTTTCAACTGCCTGGGTCCTAAGATCTGGATTATTCTTCCCTAAACTTCTCTGCCTCTCCACCACTCTCCCCCTTTAAAATCTGCCTCTTTGGCCAAGCTTTCAGTCGTCTGTCCTCATAATTCCCCATGTGGCTCAATGACAAATTATGTTTGATAACAAACCTGTGATGTGTCTTGGGCATCTTATGTTAAAAGCACTTTATAAATGAATGTTGTTGGTGCTGTTGAGGTCAGGTGTAAAATGATGCAAATACGGCTGAGGAAACTGAGTGCCAACCTGAGAGCTTGGTGAGTGGGGGAGTTTAAAATGTTAATTTTGTTTTTAAAATCTAATCTGGTCTGTAATTAACTGGGAGGGAAAGTGAGGGAGAGGGTGAGAGGGGAGGGGAGAGGATGGGAGTGTCAAGCGGGAGGGGAGGTGGCAGGGAGGAGGAGAGGAAGAGAATAGGGGGGAAGGGAGAGGGAGGAAGGGAATATTTGTTTCCTTTGGCTTCTACATTTTTCATCTTGTTCTTTACTGTACTACAGGGAAAGGAGCTGGCAGTTGGTGAGTATCTGGTCAGTGATTAGGGTCTATTCCAGGAGTTTCCAAACTGGGATCCACGGAACTCAGAGGGTCCGTGGCAAGACGGGCACTTTTGAAAAGCGGTACTGAGCCAACAAGTTTCTGGGTCCCGATGGACTTCATCCTAGGGTCTTAAAAGAGGTGGCTAATGGTGGGCGGCATGGCGGCACAGTGGTTAGCACTGCTACCTCACAGCACCAGGGACCCGGGTTCGATTCCTGGCTTGGGTCACTGTCTGTGCGGAGTCTGCACGTTTTCCCCATGTCTGCGTGGGTTTCCTCCAGGTGCTCCAGTTTCCTCCCACAGTCTGAAAGACATGCTGGTTAGGTGCATTGACCCGAACAGGCGCCGGAGTGTGGCGACTGGGGGAATTTCACAGCAACTTCATTATAGTGTTAACGTAAGCTTACTTGTGACTAATAAATAAACTTTAAAAACTTTAATGAATTAATAGATGCATTGGTGTTAATTTTCCAAAATTCCGTAGATTCTGGAAAGGTTCCAAGAGGCTGGAAGCAGCAAATGTAATCCCTCTTTTCGAGCAGGAAGATAGACAAAAAAACAAGAAACTATAGGGCAGTTAGCTTGATGTCTGTCATGGAGAAGGTGTTAGAATCAACCATTAAATAGGTTATAGCTGGGTACTTAGAAACACAGTAAGAGTTTTAACAACACCAGGTTAACTCTTACTGTGTTTACCCCAGTCCAACACCGGCATCTCCACATCATGACTACCATCGACACCGCAAACTGCCGGCTCCAAGTGGAGAGGATCTCCAAGACTTTAACCTGGTGTTGTTAAAACTCTTACTGTGTTTACCCCAGTCCAACGCCGGCATCTCCACATCATACTTAGAAACGTTCAAGGTAACCAGGAAGCGTCAGCGCAGTTTTGTGAAAGAGAAATCTTGTTTAACCAATTTATTAGAGTTCTTTGAAGGAGCAACATATGCTGTGGATACAGGGGAGCTGTAGATGTACTGTACTTGAATTTCCAGAAGGCATTTGATAAGGTGCCACATCAAAGGTTTTTGTGGAAAATAAAAGCACACGGCGTAGGAGGTAACATATTAGCCTGGATAGAAGATTGGCTGGCTGGCAGAAAGCAAAGAGTATGCATAAATGGGTCTGTGTCTGATTGGCAGGATGTGACATGTGGAGTCCTGCTGGAGAATGTGCTGGAGCATCAACCTTTTACAATTTACATCAATGACTTCAATGAGGGGAGTAAAGGCATGGTGGCTAAATTTGCAGATGACTTTGCAAAGAAAGGTGGGAAAGTATGTTGTGAAGAAGATGTAAGGGGCGGAACTTTCCAGTCGTGCTTGCCTCAAGGCCGGAAATTCCCGCCCGAGGTCAACGGACCTTTGCATGGTCTGCCCCCACCCACTACGATTCCCGTGGTGGATGGGATGGGAAAACTCCGCCCAAGGAGTTTACAGGTGGATATAGACGGGTTGCGTGAATAGGTGAAAATCTGGCAGATGGAGTATAATGTGGGAAAGTACGAAGTTGTTCTATTTGACAGGAGGAATAACAAAGCAGAGTGTTACTTAAACAAAGAATAACTCTAGAATTCAAAGGTGCAGAGGGATCAAGGTGTTCTAGTGCATGAGTCAAAAAAAGTTAGTATGCAGTTGCAGCACATAATCTAAAGGGCTAATGGAATGCTATCCTTTATTAGGTGAGGAATTTAACATAAAAGAAAGGATGTTATGCTTGAGTTATGATGTGGAGATGCCGGCGTTGGACTGGGGTAAGCACAGTGAGAAGTCTCACAACACCAGGTTAAAGTCCAATAGGTTTATTTGGTAGCACAAGCTTTCGGAGTATCGCTCCTTCTTCAGGTGAGTGAGAAATTGTGTTCACAAACAGGGCAGATATAGACATAAACTCAATTTACAAGATAATGATTGGAATGCGAATCTTTACAGGTAATCAAGTCTTAAAGATACAGACAATGTGAGTGGAGAGAGGGTTAAGCACAGGTTAATGAGATGAGTATTGTCTCCACGTGACAACGCAGAATCGCCGAGCAGAAACTGATAGCCAAGTTCCGCACACATGAGGACGGCCTCAACCGGGATCTTGGGTTCATGTCACTCTATCTGTAACCCCCATGACTTGCCTGAGCTTGCAAAATCTCACTAACTGTCCTGGCTGGAGACAATACACATCTCTTTAACATGTGCTTAAGACTTGATTACCTGTAAAGACTCGCATTCCAACCATTATCTTGTAAATTGAGTTTGTGTCTATATCTGCCCTGTTTGTGAACACAACTCCTCACTCACCTGAAGAAGGAGTGACACTCCGAAAGCTCGTACTACCAAATAAACCTGTTGGACTTTAACCTGGTGTTGTGAGACTTCTTACTATGCTTCAGTTATACAGGATATTGGTGAGAATATTTCTCAAATACTGGTGTGCAGTTTTGGTCTCCTTATTTAAGGAAGGATGTAAATGCATGAGAGGTGGTTCAGAGGAGGTCTACTGAATTGATAGCTGGAATGAGCGAGCTGTCCTATGAGGATAGGTTGCACAGGCTGGGCTTATTTCCACAGGAATTTACTTATAAAAGTGAGGAGTGATTTGGTTGAAGTATATAAAATCCTGAATGGTATTAACAAAGTGGACATGGAAAGGATGTTTCCTCTCCTGGGTGAGTCCAGAACTAGGGGGCACTGTTTAAAAATGTTGATTGTCCATATAAGACAGACGATGAAACATTTTTTCTCTCAGAGAGATGTGCGTCTTTGGAACGCTGTGCCTCGCAAGGTGGTGAAAGGGGGGGTCATTGAATATTTGAAATGGTAGCAGTAGATAGATTTTTGTTAGGGAAGGGAATCAAAGGTTATAGGGGGTAGATGGGAATGTGGAACTTGAAACACAAACAGTTCAGTCATGATCTTATTAAACGGTGGTGAATGGCCTACTTCTGCAACTATTTCAAATGTTCGTTTCTATGTTCGATGCAGAATAATCTCCCTCTTAGTCGACCTGAGAGGCCAAATTGTCTACTCCTGCCCCTAATTAATATGTTCTGTCTTGCTTCAACACTCTTCTGCATGTGTGTCTCATTTTCATACCTTGTGATATCTGATTATTAGAAATAATGATGTAAAATAAGAAAATAAACAGACAATAAACAATGGCTATAAAATGCCTTCAGCGTTTCACTGAAGCCATGGGGGGAGAAAATGAAGAAATCCTGTGGAATTTCAGGGCCAAATATATTTGTCAGCATCTATCACACTGCAGAAGTCAAGTTTCAAAAAGTAGAAATATAAACTAAAGAGAAAGAGCCTGTAATTGTCTGGTTGTTCCTTCAGACCAGGAGTGAGAAATCTTCAAGGCATATAGGAAGAAAAGAGCCCCAAGTACCTCCAGCACTTTGCTTGTTGTAGCTCAGTCACCTCTTGGGTTGTACAGCCAGCCTTGTAAACCTGTCTCACTGCCGGCCTCTACTTGTACTTCAGGATTAGGACTAGTCTGCAACAAAAAAAGGACAGCTGTGCACAAAAACTCTTATTATGAACAGTTTGAGAGGATTACCCATCATCTACCTTTTATCTTATTCAGTTTGTGCATTGAAAGGATAAAGCTGTTCTCAGCAACCAGTAAACGTATCAGATAAATATAAACTCCAACCAAGCTCTTAATTCTCAAGCTACTTCCTGTAGATCAGAGAACCCCCTGGGAATTTTGAAAATTAAATCCTAAAAAGTCAAAGCGGTTTAACTTTATCCTCTTTCTCAATAATTAAGGGTCAACAATGGGCAGAAAGATTCTTTCCTCATCTCATATTTTTCTATTAATAAAAGTCTTATATATTTGAATGCTGGCTAACTACTTTAGAGATGTATTTTTTACTCTGTGGGTCAGCTTTTATGAAGACGTAGAAGACAGCAGATAGGTGATCAAAGCTGGAAGAGCTGTATTGAAATTTACAGATGCTGTTACCGATACATTGAGTCTTGTTGCATTGGTAGTAAGTGCTCATATAAATTATCCCATCCACCACTCAAATAAGAGTTACTTGTTAAGATTTGTGAGCATAAAATCTAGGTTGACACTCCCAGTGCAGTTCTGAGGGAATGCTACACTGTTGGTGGTGTTGTCTTTGATTTGAAACATTATTCCGAGGTCTTGCCTGTGCTCTCATGTGGACGTGAAAGATCGCATGGCAAAGAAGAGCAGAGAAGTTCTTCCCAGGTCAGTTTTTAACCTTCAATCAACTTCATTAGAAACAAATCATCTTGTTATTATCACTTTGCTATTTGTGGAATCTTGCTGTGCACAAGGAAATTTGGCACGTCAGCTATGACTGTCACCAACTTTTACAGATGCACCATGGAAAGCATTCTTTCTGGCTGCATCACAGCTTGGTATGGCTCCTGCTCTGCCCAAGACCGCAAGAAACCATAAAAGGTCGTGAACGTAGCCCAATTCATCACACAAACCAGTCTCCCATCCATTGACTCTGTCTACACTTCCCGCTGCCTCGGCAAAGCAGTCAGCATAATTAAGGACCCCATGCACCCCGGACATTCTCTCTTCCACCTTCTTCCATCGGGAAAAAGATACAAGTCTGAGATCGCGTACCAACCGACTCAAGAACAACTTCTTCCCTGCTGCCGTCAGACTTTTGAATGGACCTACCTCACATTAAGTTGATCTTTCTTTTTCCCCTGGTTATGACTGTAACACTACATTCTGCACTCTCTCCCTTCCTTCTCTATGAATGGTATGCTTTGCATAGCACGCAAGAAACAATACTTTCACTTCATACTAATACAATAATAAATCAAATTGAATCAACTCAAATTGGCTGCCATGTTTCCTACACTTCAACAGTGACTACATTTCACAAAAAAAATAGTTCATTGTCTGTAAAGTGCTTTGGGACACTCTGAGGTGAAAGGTGCTATGACAGTCTAAGTTCTCTTCTTTATTAATACAGCTGCAAACACAAATCAAGTTAACAGTCACAGTTGGACTTACCCGTAGGAAGTTACTGAATTTTTGCAGAACACTGACAGAAGCACACAATAGAACAGAATTTTCACTCTAATCTGGTACGGATTTAATCTTAACAACAGAAAGGCAAGGTCAATCTACAAAGATGTGCAGTGAAATCAAACTGCAATAGTAGCATGTGAAAGTATTAGCTGTTAACTGATTTGCAAAGATATTTATCCTTCTAAAATAAATAGGCTCGCGTGACTTAATAAAAATGTGCCCAACAGAATTTCATATGAACTCTTCAACTAGTTTTAGCTGGTAAATGTACTTCCTGCATGGCAACAGTAACTGCACTTCAAAGGTACTTCATTAGCTGTGAAGCTCCTTGGATGTCTCGGGGTTATGCAAGCCTTACTTTTTAATATGCAGCGTGATGTCATCCCAATAATACCTCCATCCATTTAAAATTGATACAGTGCTTTATTCCTTGGATTCACTCATTCCTGATCTCACACCTATTGAAGCTAAATCTCAATCTTCTGTAACTGGAAAATTAGTTTGGGGAAACCACACAAGTAAACAACACTGACAGTTAATGAGGAAACATTTTTTGAATTGATTTATTAAGGTAGGGAAAGGTGTTGGCACATTCTGATCTGACTTTAAATATCATTGGAAAGAAGGATGGGGGCTGAGCTGTACTTGTTGGGACCTGATTATGGATTTGGATTTGATAGAAAGAAGTGAATTAAGTTCAAAATTAAGAAATATGATAGTGTTTATTGTTCAACTCTGCAACCAAAAATGTTCACACTGAATGCATGACACATTGGGCCCGATTTCACCATTTTCATTCCAAGTGCTGAATCTGGGCACAATTCAGACCCGACTTGGAAAACTGCTCTCAGGCGCCCCAGTACGCACTCAGCCTGAAAAAAAATCGTGAGTCTGAATTGCTCAGTGGGCGGGGCTTATCGCGCCCAAAACGCGGCAGCTCCGATCGGAGTCTTCAACGACGCATGCACAGTGAGAAAAAATTTGAAAAACGTGCCCCTGTCACATCGTTCCCAGTGAGCAAAAAGCGGATAAAGCAGCCCGGGAGCAAAAAGTGGGAGTGATGGCCCCCACAGACATCACCCCCACCCCCACAACATAACTGTCCCCCTTATCCACCCACCCTCCCCCAACTACCCAGACCGATCACGACCCCTTGCCCCCCTTCCCCCCCACCGATCGCCCGCAGAGTGGCAGTAGACCCCCTCTTCCCCTGCCCCCTCCACCAGAGAACCATCTAGTCTACCCCCCCACCCACCAGAGAATGATCTGGCCTGCCTCCCTGCTCCTCCCACCCCCCCCCACCACCGAGAGCGATCTGGCCTCCTCCCCACCAGAGAACCATCTGGTCTCCCTGCCCCCCCCTTCCCCCCACCAGAGAACGATCTGGCCCACCCCACCCCCCATCCCCACCAGAGAATGATCGGGCCTCCCTTTCCCCCCACCAGAGATACATCTGACCTGCCTCTTCCTCCCTCCCCCCACCCCCCACCAGAGAACGAACTGGCCCGCCTCCCTCCCGGCTCCCCCACCACCGATCTGAGTCAGAGAGCCATTGGAAGCTCTGAACTTATCTCTTCAGAAACTGGAGCGCTCGAAACAGACCTTTGCTGAGCATGTCTGTTTTGCGCTGAATCTGGATGGTCGAACGCGACGGTAAAGGGGGAAATGCCGGTAAGATTGGGCGTCCGGCTCATTAAGTCAATTTAAATGTATGCAAATGCATTTAAATTGACGTTGCACCCATTTCAGGCGCAGTTCGGATCACGGCCATTTGCGGGCCTTGATAAAGTGGGCATCTGCGTGGACCCGGGTGCGGATCGCGCTAATCACCTCACACCCCACTTTACCAAGTTTGGGCGCGACACAATGGTAAAATCGGGCCCATTATGTGTAGCTTACTCACTCTTCTAAATGTGCACCTTGTTGTTTATTAAGATCATGTCCTGATCTTAATAAGCTCAAGGCTACCAACCCGTCTACATTCCATGCTTCGATGAAGAGAGTGCTGCCCCCCTAAAGACATAGGAAGCATCAGGGGCTCCAGAGATACGAGACCCTTGATGCTGCGCACCGCACTAAGTGGGAGGAAACTGTAGTCGAGCTAAGCTTCATACACTCCAGCAGGTAGTGCAGGAGCCTAATCCCTTGCCCCGGAGCAGCCTAAAAGCCACCCACTCAAAACCGCCCCTCAGTTACTCGCAACCATGTCTCCAGACACTTGTTTGTCATAGCTAAGGCACCAAGGACAACGACACCATCTGTGACACCAAAAACACACTGGGGTAAACTAAGACAACACCATAGCAGCACAGGCGAACATGTACTGGTCCTTACCACCTACATTGAAAACAGATTTCAGAAAAACTTGACAGGTGCTGTGTTCCTCGACCTCACAACCACCTACGACATCATTTGGCACCCTGGTCTCCTCCTGAAGCTGTCATGGGCCCTCACCACCCCCCTGGGTGACCAATAGCATCACTATACTGGTAAACAATTGAAGGTTCAGAGTCCACCTTGGACAGGCAAAAAGTACATGGAAA
This sequence comes from Mustelus asterias, assembly GCF_964213995.1. NCBI lineage: Eukaryota > Metazoa > Chordata > Chondrichthyes > Carcharhiniformes > Triakidae > Mustelus > Mustelus asterias. The sequence continues at coordinate 87,928,152 of NC_135813.1, read as the reverse complement.
AGACATAACAATGGGCTCCCCCAAGGCTCAGTACTGGCTCCAACCCTGTTCAACCTGTAAACAAATGATCTTCCAAAAACTACCTCCTGAAAATTCACATATGTGAACACCTGCCTCGCAACTCAAGCCCCCCACTTTGACACCTTGGACCAAACCCTGAATGAGGACTTGTCAAAACTTGAACAATACTGCAACACATGGTGACTTTAAGGCAAACCCTGCAATATCCAGTGTCCAGCCTTCTCCATCTTCACAATGCAAAAGTTAGTAATGAGATCAACATCCAAATGAATGGCTACAAGTTAAAGCACGATCCAACTCCAACATACCTTGGAGTGACCCTAAATAGGACGTTGACCTTCCGGGAACACCTAAAAACAACTGCTGCCAAGGTCTCAGAAACAACTTGATTGCCAAACTCGCTGGCTCAATGTGGGGTCCTACTTCCACCACTCTCTGAACCTTATCACTCGCACTCTCATACTCAATTGAAGAATACTGCGCTCCTGTTTGGTCAAGATCATTACACATACACACAATTGACACCCAGCTGAATGCTACCATGCGTATCATCGCTGGAACACTGCATTCAACACCACTCCCTTGGCTCCCTGTCCTGGCAAACTTCACTCTTCCATTTTTCCGCGAACTTGCAACAATCCACAAAATGATCAAAAAAGTTTGCAATGCCCCACACCTTAATGCTGACCTATTCAGCCCCTCCAAGGTACAACTCCCATCAAGAAGGCTGATCTGGGAAAACCCTCCCATGCAGGACCTCAATGCAAATTCCACCTGGACAAATGAATGGGAATCATTGGATACAACAAACAAGCACCTGGTCTCAAACCCAACCCAACAGCTGCATAGTTTCAACCTTCCAAGGAAAGAGTGGTCCACCCTCAACAGGTCCAGGAGTGGCCACGGCCCCTGCTTGGCCAACCTCCACAGATGGGGCATTAGTGCCAGCCCCCTATGTGCCTGCAGGAGAGAGCAAACTGTGCACCACATCATGGAAGAGCGTCCAATCCACAGACTCAGCAGAGGCCTATCTACACTCAACGCAGCAGGACTGGAAGAACCTGCTTGTCTTTGGGACTTTGCATTCGCTAAATAAAATAAATGTACAGATCTAAAGCAATGGGGAAAGAAATAAACCACATGGATTTGGATTAATTGAATAAAAATCACTTTAAATGATATATATAGAACTCATTGCATGCAATCCCTTTCATTTTGAGCATTTAATTAATGTTAGTCAAGTTAGAACTAACATCTTCTCTGGGGTCGCTGACATGTGGGGCAGAATTTTCCATTTTTTTTGCACAGAGTGCTGGATGAGGTGAGAAAACTGGCATGTAGCTCGCAGACTGCACAGCAGGCTTTTCTTGCCAGATAATGCAGCACTCTGAACAGACAAAGTCGGCAGGTGTGGCCCATGCCAAAACGCTGACAGGGCGGGGCTGAAAAAGCCGGTAGATAGCAATCTCAAGATCAAAAGGGGTGCCCTGATCTTCAGTACAAAGCACAAGAACTTCCCGCTCCCCCACAGACACGGGTAACCCCCTCCCCCACAGACATGATGAACCCCTCCTTCCAATGGACCTTCTTGTTGGGGCCCCCCAGAGCTGCCCCCTGACACAGGAGGCAGTGCCAGAGTACTGCTTGGGCACGTTCCTCTAGCCTCAGGGTCTATACCTGTGCGCCCCCAGTGGGTGCCCTCCACTTGGTTCCCGTTTTCAAACAGCAGTTGTAAACCTCGCCAAAGTGATGTGAGGGGGATATTCCAAATGTGGGCAGATGATACAGAGGGAAAGCCCACAAAAGAGTGGTCTAGTTTGGACCAGGGAGCGGCGCGGGCTAATTGTTCCTTGCTTCTCGTTTCAAGGCTTCGTTCTATGATCATCTTGCTGGTGCCAGTACAGAGCGAGACTGCGGATAGTTGGGAACCTGTCTCGGGGGCAGGGAATTCATATGGTGTTCGTGGAAGTGGAAATGACTAGGGTTGGGAAGCATTTTCCGATCAGGGCCAGGGTGATCTCCTGGACTCGTTTCGATCGCCTCAGGGGGTCGGAGAGGAATTTCCCAGATTTTTTTTTTCCCCATATTGGCCCTGGGGTTTTCACTCTGGGTTTTCGCCTCTCCCTGGAGATCACATGGTCTGGAATGGGGGGGTGGGGGTGAGTTAATAGGTTGTGATGAACAAAGCATCGTAGCTGTGAGGGACAGTTCGGTGGATAGGATATTGGTATGTAGATAGGCTGGAAAATTGGGCGGGGATCCTGGATTCAGGATTCAATCCTGGACCGGGGAGCGGCGCGGGCTTGGAGGGCCGAAGGGCCTGTTCCTGTGCTGTATTGTTCTTTGTTCTTAGTTCTATGTAAAAATAGTGAAATGAGGTTTCTGACATCCATGGGTGGGAACCTTGTTACATCACCCATGGGGACAGGAGAATCGGAACTGAGATCTTGCTGGCGAGATTCCTTTTTTCCGAGTCTCACAATATTTTGCGCCCACATTGCCATTTGTGCTTGCAGCGAACATAGGTGCAAAATCGCAGCTATGGTATGGAACCTGGAGCGTGATTTCAGATGATCCCATTCGGGTTAAATGTGATATGAAATAGTTCCCCATAATACGATATATTGACTGAAGCAATATCTCACGTTTGCGGAAAATGAAAGCTCATGGTGTAAGGGATAACATATTGGCATGGATAGAAGATTGGCTGGCTAACAGGGCACAGAAGGTTGGTATAAATGGGTCTTTTTCTGGTTGGCAGGATGTGACCAGTGATGTACCACAGGGATCACTGCTGGGGCCTCAACGTTTTACAATTTATATACCCAACTTGGATGAAGTACCAAAGGTATGTTTGCTAAATTTACTGATGACACAAAGATAGGTAGGAAAGTAAATTGTGAAGAAGACATAAGGAAGAGACAATGGGAAATATATAAGTTCAGAGAGTGGGCAAAGATCTGGCAAATGGAGCATAATGTAAATAAATGTGAAATTCTCCATTATAAAAAAATTATTATTAGTTTCACAATTAGGCTTGCATTACCACTGCAATAAAGTAAAGTTTATTTATTTATTAGTCACAAGTACATTAATACTGCAATGAAGCTACTGTGAAAATCCCCGAGTCGCCACACTCCGGCGCCTGTTCGGGTACACTGAGGGAGAATTTAGCGTGGCCAATGGATCTAACCAGCATGTATTTCAGGCTGTGGGAGGATACCGGACCACCCCGAGGAAACCCATGCAGATATGGGGAGAATGTGCAGACTCCGCACAGACAGTGACCCAAGCCGGGAATCGAACCTGGGTCCCTGGTGTTGTGAGGCAGCTGTGCTAACCACTGTGCCGCCCCATGAAAAAGAAGCTTATTATCCAAATGGTGAGAGATTGCAGAAGTCTGAGATTCAGCGGGATCTGGGTGTCCCAGTGCATGAATCATAAAAGTATGCATGTCTATTAGGAAAGCTATTGGAATGTTATCATTTATTGTGAAGGGAATTGATTACTGAAGTACGGATGTTATGCTTCAGTTGTGAAGGGCATTGGTGACACATCTGGAGTGCTATGAACTGTACTGGTCTCCTTATTTAAGGATTTAAAAAAAAATTTATTCATTCATGGGACATGGACATCGCTGGCTGGCCAGCATTTATTGGCTATCCTTAGTTGCCCGAGGGCAGTTGTGAGTCAACCACATTGCTGTGGCTCTGGAATCCACGTAAGGATGGCAGATTTCCTTCCCCAAAGGACATTAGTGAACCAGATGGGTTTCCCCAACAATTGGCAATGGCTTCGTCGTCATCAGTAGATTCTTAATTCCAGATATTTTTTATTGAATTCAAATTCCACCATCTGCTGTGGCAGGATTCAAACTTGGAGGGTTGGGGGGTCAGAACATTAGTTGAGTTTCTGGATTAATAGTGCAGCGATAATACTGCTAGCTCATCGCCTTCCCGAAATAAATACCTTATAAGCATTTCAGAGAAAGTTTACTAAGCTAATACCAGGAAAGGGCAAGATGTCTTATGAGGAAAGGTTGGAGAGGCTAGGCTTATATCCTTATATGGAGTTTAGAAGAGTAAGAGGTGACTTGATCGAAGGCTTTAAGATCCTGAGAGCTCGACAGGATGTGTTGTGGGGTTTCTGAGGTGGCCAGGTACTGTCAGGAATTCAGACAATACAAGACTCACAAAGCCAGTGTCTCAGTTTAAAGACATAACCTTTATTTTGACCAATGACCGCTAGGAGAAATCATCAAAGGATCAGGGCAGCTCCTGAGATGGAACAGTTAGACCTCTCCAATGAATTCTGATGTATACAATTCAAAACAGATCAATTATAAATTTTCTTATCAATTTCTCCCATCTTTCATTAGCTTTAAATCAATCATCTTCAATATATATAAAGCAACAATAATACCCATCATATACTCTAGCCAATCTCATCTTACCCTCTGGCGTAATGGCATTTTATTAGTCTGTAGAATCTGGAAATCTTGGCTGACCCCACTCACTGTGTTGCCTAGTAACCTCAGACGCTAGCCCAAAGTTCAAATGAACATTCCCATGAGTTCCCCTATGGGTCACTGCCAAACCAGATTAAGTAAGAAGTTTAACAACACCAGGTTAAAGTCCAACAGGTTTATTTGGTAGCAAAAGCCACACAAGCTTTCGAAGCTCTAAGCCCCTTCTTCAGGTGAGTGGGAATTCTGTTCACAAACAGAGCTTATAAAGACACAAACAGAGCTTATAAAGCTCTGTTTGTGAACAGAATTCCCACTCACCTGAAGAAGGGGCTTAGAGCTTCGAAAGCTTGTGTGGCTTTTGCTACCAAATAAACCTGTTGGACTTTAACCTGGTGTTGTTAAACTTCTTACTGTGTTTACCCCAGTCCAACGCCGGCATCTCCACATCATGAAAACCAGATTAACTCATGGCTCCATGTCTGGGCATGCATCCATCTTATCTGGACAGTGATTAAACCCTATTCATAAAATTACATTGTGTTCTAAATGTTTTAATCATTAGAAACTCTACTGATAAATCTTACATATTCTGAAGGCTTAAACATTCTCTTAGAATATGGCTTTGCCCTAATACCCTTTACCATGATGCTTTGCAGCAAACTGCCTTTGGCTAACGTGAACAATGATTCTTAAAAATACATTCAAAATATCAGCATATGTGTTTCAAAATCATAATCACTTGTTTAAATCTCTTACTGCATTTTCTATATGTGTAAACTGCTTTCTTGTTAGCTCATAAGCCTGTTTTAAAAGTCATTTAACTTAATGCTGGTAGTTCTGTCAGTGCCTTAATGTCTAATGGCTTAAAAATCTTACTAACCTTTTAGGATTTTTCCCCTTACAGGGTGGATGTGGAGATGTTTCCTCCTGTGGGAAAATCTAGAACTAGAGATCACTATTTAAAAATAAGGGGTCACACATTTAAGACAAAGATGAGGAGAATTTTTTCTCTCTGAGAGTCGTGAGTCTTTGAGACTCTGTTCCTCGAAAGGTGGTGAAAGCAAAACCTTTGAATATTTTCAAGGCAGAGCACGGGCTTGGAGGGCCGAAGGGCCTGTTCCTGTGCTGCATTGTTCTTTGTTTGTTCTTATATATTCTTGGTTAATAAGAGAGTGAACGATTATCAGGGGTAGGCAGGAATGTGGGTTGAGGTTACAATCTGATCAGCCATGATCTTATTGAATGGTGGAGATGGCTCGGGGGGGCCTATTGCTGCTCTTAATTCATATGTCTGTGTGATATTTTTACTTTGAATCTATCAAATACTTTACTGCAACATTATTTACTTAACCTTTACAAAATCTACTTAAAATACGACAAGCTTCCTTATTCCCTCACTGAGGCCTCTAATTTACAGTTACATTGTTTCAGAGGATAGGAAACTCAGAAACAGGCCACTCAACAAATTCAGGAGATGGAGAAATGGCTGTACTCTCAAGTCAAGAATTTCCTTGCCCCCCTCGGCCTTTTGGCTAAGATCATGCATCAGATCCAGCCCAAGATGGGGTGCAGTGCCTTATTTTGCCAGCTTGGATCTTGTTTGTCTCGCTCGTGGGGACCTTGAGTTGGATTCAGTTGGAGTTTGATTTGATTTTTGGTGCAAGCAAGGAATGGATTTGCATTTGTCTGGTCCACTCTGAGCATTGGCTTTCTAACTTTAAGGATTAAGTAACAAAAATATTAAAAAAGCACCTCAGAGTGCAATATGACCAATGTATATAGTCTAAACAAAATTGTACTCTCTGTAATGAAAATACTGAAACTTTTGTAATGTTCTCATTACTGAATTGAAGCAGCTCAGAGTGCATCTGAGGCGGTGTTCTTACCAACAAAATTCGAAGCACCCAACAAGGGTGAAAACGGAAGAGAATCACGCTGTTTTTTTCGGCTGAGTAAAAAGTTGAATCTTACCTCACACTGAAAAAATAATGCAAGATATGTTTCCCACCAGCAGGGTCTAAGCTCGCCGAAAGCCGGTAGATAGCAGCAGAGGGCACCATTACATATGCTCTGGTCTCTGCATTCTGTATGAACACAGAGAACTGTCAGTCAATGCCTCCCCCAGCTACCACTGACCTTTGTGGCCGATTTTATCCCCCCCCCCCCCAACCGCACCCACACAGGTCGTCCAATCTCCCCATCCCCGCCAGACCTCCTCCCTGCTATTATGGGACTCCGCAGCCAATCCCCTCCACCTGCGCACAGACTGGCCGATCGTCACTTGCAAAGCGCACAGTGCCCAATTCCAACCCCCCCCCCCGGATCACAGTTGCAGAGTGTGCAGCATCCCCCCGATTAGTCAGCCCCCTTCAGGCACCACCTCTCCCAGTTTTCCCATCCCTCAGCCCCGCCCCCTTGGCACTGCCCACTGCCCAGTGTGCACTGCCAGTGTGCCAGGCTAACGGTGCCAGAGTGCCTGGCGGGCACTGCCAGGGTGGCAGGCTGGCAGTGCCAACCTCATACTGCCCACGAGGCACCCCTTCTCTGCCCCTGACCTCCCACAGGAGCCTCAATGGCCTCCGGTCCTACTGGCGAGGCCATCACGTCTGGTCCCTGTTGATGAGGACTTTCAACGGCAAGACTCCAGAGGCAAGCGAGCCTGGACGATTGCGTCCCGGACTCACTTGTAATATTTAAATTCTAATTTGAATTGAATTTAAATATTACAATCAGCTCATGCCGGATATCCAGTGCCGGTCAGATCGCGAGAGGCAAGAGATGATTTCCTGGCTCTCTCACGATCTTACAGGCCAGCGGGGTGAAATGGTAAAATTGTGGCCTTAATCTTTGAAGAAAATGTGAATATCATTGCACTTTTATCACAATTTGAAATGTTTTGTAACCTTTTTACTAATAAAGTATACTTTTTGCAAAAAAAACCAAGATGCTTTATGCCAAGGGAAAGCATACAGTTGACAACATTCTCAACTCTGAGCCAGAAGGTTGTGAGTTTAAATGCCTGGTTCAGGACATAATCTGGATTGATGTTCCTGTGAAATATTGAGAGAGGTATCCTGACAAAACCTTAAGTGGAAGAGCAGTGGCATTCTCTTGATCAATATTTATCCCTCAGCCCACACCTGAAACAGATGATTTAATCACTGCTGCTTGTGGAAGCTTCCTCTGTGCAAATGACCTCAACGTTTCCTACATTATAAAAGGGACAAAGTAATTGAAACAAACACAAACTATTGGGGATGCTGAAAATCTAAAATAGAAAAACAGATAGTGGAAGAGCTAGAATTCTTACAGGTGAAGGAAGGATCCTTCAGGCAGAGGACTTAAAGCTCACGTGAAGAAGGCAATGGGAAATTACCTCATATATCCTTCTCCATAGCCATGTTACTCATTGATGTTGAAAATGGAAGTCCTTACAAGCAACTGAGGAAAACACAGGACGGTGAGGCATGGAGGAATGAGCGGAGGCCCTGCCCTTGGTCAGATCACCAATACAAGTAAGTGAACTGATCACCTTTGTTGTGCCTTTTGAACGTGTGGCACTTTGGAACTGTGGTGCCATAGGTGTTGCACGTCTGAGGTGTGACACTTCTGAGGTGCACATTATTAGAAACCCTTTAACCTTTTCCAGTCCAAGGAACAAAGCCCCAATTCTTTGAGACTTTCTTCATAACGTTTGCAACATTATTCCAGTGAAGCTTTTGTGTATTTTTTCCGTAGTCGGAACATCTTTATAATATGGATTCATTATTCTTTGACCTTATTTCTTGATGTGATGAAAGCACTTTTCATCTTATGCCAAAAAGGAAAATGTCTGTATTACAGGTTCTTGTGTGAATTTAGATAGGGTAAATGTAATTTAAATGAATACTGTGAGTGAAAGATTTCCCTTGTTTCTGTGTCAGGGAGACATTCACAGTTTCAATGAGAGGCAACCAAACCTTGTTGTCACTGCCACTGCCTGTGCTCAGAACATTTTTGTTTGATAATGCTCTTGTTACGTATGTTAGGACATTTTACACTGTTAAAGGTGTTGTATAATGCAGATGTTGTTGAATGGTTTGCATTTATATAGTGCCTTTCAGAACTACAGGAGGTTCCAAAATTGCTTTACAGCCGATTAAAGACTTTTTGATGTGTAGTCACTGTTGTTGCCCTTTACTGCTTTTGGTTAGACAATGCTACTTGTGCTATCAAAGTAGCAAAAATTGGAATTTGGTATGAAAGCATGAAGCGCCATGGATAATAATTTCTATCCTTGAGCACTTGCTTTTCAAAAATTTAGACCGACACTATAGTGCAGTTACTGTCTCTTTCAGATGAGATATTAAATTGAGGCCCCATCTGTGCACTCAGGTGGATGTAAAAATCCCTTGGCATTATTTTGATGAAGAACAGGGTGGTTCCAGCCAATACTTATCCCTCGATCAACATCACAAAAACTGGACTATCTGGTCATTATACCGTTGCTGTTTGTGGAAGATTACTGCGCCTAAATTGGCTGCTATGTTTCCTACATTATACCAGTGGCTGCACTTCAAAAGTATTTCATTAATTATAAACACTTTGGGAAGTCCTGTGGTTGTGAAAGGCATTAGATAAATACAAGTCAGTCTTTGCAGTAAAAACTTGCTAGGATCGAAATTTCAATGAAATTTCACACTTTTCTTTTTGCGCTGCTGTATTTCCAACTTCTTGTTTCTGATTTCCAGCATTTGCAGTTTTCCCTTTTTGTTTTGCTGATTTGAATAAGTTAAATTTACTTGGAGAAAACTGTTGCAGTCCTGTATAATAAAAACAGTAATTGCTGGAAACGCACTGCAGCATGTGTGGAGAGGAAGGGGCGGCACGGTGACACAGTGGTTAGCACTGCTGCCTCACAGCGCCAAGGACCTAGGTTCGATTCCTGGCTTGGGTCACTATCTGTGCCAAGTCTGCACGTTCTCCCCGTTTCTGCATGGGTTTCCTCCGAGTGCTTCGGTTTCCCCCCACAGTCTGAAAGACATGCTGGTTAGGTGCATTGGCCATGCTAAATTCTCCCTCCGTGTACCCGAACAGATGCCGGAGTGTGGCGACTAGGTGATTTTCACAGTAACTTCATTGCAATGTTAATGTAAGCCTACTTGTAACACTAATAAATAAACTTTAATTTTCTGACCTCCCTGTGCTTGTTTATTGGTGGTGGGAGGCAGCGTGCCATTCACCAGTGGTGGGGTCTTCTGGTCTTGCCAATGTCAATGGGATTTCCCATTGAATCTGCCCCACGCTGCCAGGAAACCCATGGCAGAATGTGTCGTCGGCAGAACTGGAAGACCCTGCTGGGATTAGCAGCCGGAAAGATCCGGCCAACCTTACTGGCCAAAGCTGACTGTAATCTGCCGAGTGATGGCAGCAATTTTTTTGTTTTGTTTTGTTTTCATTTTTTTTTGTATTTATGTTGTTGTAACTGTGTCATTGCTTGAAAATCCTTAACATAATTAAACTGCTTCTTTTAAGATTAAAAAAAATGCGTTGATGAGTACTTAGTGCACTAACCACCATGGGGAGACACTGAATGTTGCCTTTCCTCACTGCCCATTTTGACGCATTATCTCTTTCCAAAGGCCTGTGAATCTTGGTACTGAATAAACCTCGGACTGAACAAAAATTTTTGTGAGTCTACTTAAAGAGAACTGCGAGGATTTGATCCAAAGAACACACACACGGTTCTTTTTAATACCGTTAATTCACTGCAAGAGCCCTTTTTTTCCCAGTGCTGTGGTGTACCTAGGTTTTAGGAAGCCGGTTTAGATTTCAGGATTAGGTGAAACAGGAGTGTTTTAAACCTATTTGCAGACTTGGATTAGGACAAGATCAGCTCTGAAACAGGCTCCCTGTGTTTAAAGCCAATTCAAACATTAGGACCAGTTCTGTGCTACCCACAGCTGTTTGGGAAAATTGGGGACGTTGTGAGGGAAATATTAGAGGTCTTTGAGGTGATACAAAGGAAAATGTGGCGTTACCAAAGAATTGAATAAGCAGGACAGCTATATGGGTATTTAATCTATTGTTCTATGTTTTACCAGCAGCTTTCTGCTTGTTTGTTCTCTTTGAATTGGAAGCTCCCTCCTGAATACAGGTTTGAAAACTATATGCCTGAAGCTGCTGTAAATACTTGGGATTCAGTGTAACTAATTAGCTACAAGAGTACCTAAATGGTGTTTAACTTTGTGTGTGGGTTTCAGGACTAACCCTATTACCCCCAACAAGATCATATCCATTTCAGCCGCTTGCCTTTTCGGTCATGTGAAAGTTGAGGGTTAAGTTGGCGGTAGATGATTTGAAGAAGAACACGATTTTTTTTTGCGGGAAAGGGGGAATGGTGCCACGCGTAAGCATTTGCTGTAAGGCAATCTGTGGGAACAACTTCAATACCTGATTAGTTAATGTTGGAGGGGAAGGGTGGTGATACAGTTTCTCCATTGTAGTGTGAGCCACAATATGCCACATGTTACAGCAGGTGTACGAGAAGATGATTTATGTGGTTTCGGCACTCGAGAAGGCTTGTACATTACACCGGGGGCTCTATTACATCAAGAGAGGATTACTGGCACAATGGTTAGCACTGCTGCCTCACAGCTCCAGGGACCTGGATTCGATTCCCGGCTTGGGTCACTGTCTGTGTTGACTTTGCACATTCTCCCTGTGTCTGCGTGGGTTTCCTCCGGGTGCTCCGGTTTCCTCCCACAGTCCAAAATTGTACTGGTTAGTTGCATTGGCCATGCTAAATTCTCCCTCAGTGTACTTGAACAGGCGCCAGAGTGTGGCGACTCAGGGATTTTCACAGTAACTTCATTGCAGTGTTAATGTAAGCCTACTTGTGACTAATAAATAAACTTTAGAATTATTATTTTTGCAGCATATCTACTGAAGCTCTTCCCCATAACAAAACAGAGGAAGATAACAGAATTTTCACAACCTCTCTAGCTAGTGGAGCCATTGATGAGAAAATGTGCAATCTAGTTAATATGTTCAAGATTGGTTGAATCACAAGGTAATAGATCTAAAATATATTATTTAATAATTCTCCACTTTAGAGTCAATTGATATTTAATATATTAATTAACCCAATCTGTAATTGTTGGTGGTGGGCTTTACTGGTCTCACTTATCTATGGTATATAACAGCAACAACTTGTCTTAATTGAGTACCTTTAGTACTATAAAACATCCCAAAGGGCTCCACATGAATGTAAATGGATAAATGTGCACCAAATCAAAGGCAAGGTTATGGAAAACTTGGTTAAAGAAGGAGGTTTTTTAAAGGTGGTATAGTGTAGAAAAGAAAATTCAGAAGCAAAGACTTAGGCAGTTGAATGCCTGCCCACTTACGAAGGGGCAACAGAATTCACGGATGCACAACAGGCCAGAATTGTAGGATATAGAGTATGGAGGCTGCTTTGTTCATGGAGGCTAATGGGATCCTTGTGTGTTCCCCATATTGTAGCAGAAAGACCGTTATTCATTCTCCAAATTCCCTTACCTTAAATACATCTGCAGCCAAATACCTGGGACTTGATGGTTTGAGTTATAAGGAGAGGCTGGATAGACTGGGACTTTTTTCTCTGGAGCATAGGAGGCTGAGGGGTGATCTTATAGAGGTCTATAAAATAATGAGGGGCATAGATCAGCTAGGTAGTCAATATCTTTTCCCAAAGGTAGGGGAGTCTAAAACTAGAGGGCATAGATTTAAGGTGAGAGGGGAGAGATACAAAAGTGTCCAGAGGGGCAATTTTTTCACGCAGATGGTGAGTGTCTGAACAAGCTGCCAGAGGTAGTAGTAGAGGCGGGTACAATTTTGTCTTTTAAAAAGCATTTAGATAATTACATGGATAAGATGGGTATAGAGGGATATGGGCCAAATGCGGGCAATTGGGATTAAATTAGGGTTTTTTTTTTTAAAAAAGGGCAGCATGGACAAGTTGGGCCGAAGGGCCTGTTTCCATGCTGTAAACCTCTATGACTATGAATTGAGATGAAGTTTAGACTACAATCCAGGATAACAGGCTCAGGGATCACACACTCACCTGCTGCAGGACCAAAGAACTTGTGGGATAAGTTACAGAAAAATGTATTTTGATTTTATCAGAACCTGTTCATCATTTTCCCCCTTTTGGTTTCAGGAAAACATCTGCATCATGATGTAATTATGTTTATATCTTATCTTTACATTGTCTTGACAGAAAATTATCTACATATTTTTGAACTGTTCATTTTCAAATTCTGTGCTGTAATTTCACCTTTAAAACCAAATATAGATATCATTTTTCTTTTTATTTAGTTCAGCTTTTATTAAGTACAATTGCCAATTTTAAAATCTATTATGAACTGTAATAATCCTGCTCCGCTAAAAACCATCAACATGTCACACCTGTAAATAAACACTCAAGATGGCATGACAATAGGCCTGATTTGACCACTTTGAGTCTAAGTGCCGAATCCGGGCGTCAAATAGGTCCGCGCCTGGAATCCTCTTTGCAGTGCGCCCATACGCGTTTTGCCGGCTCCGGTCCGATTCGCGCTGTGGGCGGGGCTCAGCGCTGCCGCATTCTCCTGATTCCACATTCGTCTCTGGAAGGTTTTAGGCCTGCTTCAGCTGACTGCGCAGTTCGAAAAAAATCTGACAGAGCGCGCCTGGGCGTGAAAGAAAAAAAAGCAGAAAGCGGAGAGAGCGGCTCTCTGACGGTCATCCTCTGGTCGGGGGGGTGGGGGGCGTTGGAGGAGGAGGGGGGCGGGACCCAGATCATCCTCTGGTCGGTGGGGGGGTCCGCTTCAGGATGAAAAAACCTTCAGGATGAAGCAATTCCTCGCTAAGAAGATGAAGCAGAACCGGCCGATTCCACAGTGGATCCGCATGAAAACCGGCTACAAGATCAGGTACAAGTCCAAGAGGAGACACTGGAGAAGGATCAAGCTGAGCCTGTAAAGGGATACACCATCACTGGTACACTGGTGGCAGAGGGTGCAAGCAACGGGAAACCCCATTGACAGCGGCAGGACCATAAGATCTTGCCACCGAACAATGGCAGGTCGCCTCTGCCGCAAAACATGCTACAGGGGGGTGCATAAAATCCTACCCATGATTTGAGACACAAGAAACTTACTAAGTGAATACAGTCACAAGTTTCAATGGGTTTTGAACAAACAACACTAAACTTTACTGAACAAGGTCAAAAAGATAATATTTATCTTGTACATTCCAGATAAGTATGAGATACATGTGAATTAACAGGCAAACTGTGGTCGAACACAACACGCTACACAATAAAAAGAAGATGCAACCAAGATAGATTTCATGAATTTCTCAACAACCCACCAGACATCAATAATACTGTTGTCAACCAATCTCACTGAAACTCTGTTTCTCTCTTAAGGGATTTCAGTCTTCATCTTCAAAGATCTTACTTTGAAATTTTCTCAAAGTTGCTCCAACTCGGGTGGCACCAACTCACAAAGCACAACCTCAGATCTTCGGCCACATCAAGCTGAACACTACTGCTCCAAAGGGATATTTTTGCCACTACAGCCTTCTGAAGGGCTTCTCTTGAGCCTTCTTCACTTAAACTCTGCTGCCCACCCCCTTTTCCTGTTTCTCTGCTCCTCTATTTTTAATTGAACTGGGTCCTTTTCTGTACCTGTCCCCTCTCTGGGACTATTTGTTTGGCACTTCTCTGTGTCCCCTCTTCCTGTCCTCTGCCTGGGTCACTTGCTGGCAATGGCACTCTGCTCCCAGTCACTTGAACTGGGTTTTCACATCTCTCAAAGTGAGAGGGGCGAAGTATAACTCAGATATCAGAGGGACGTTTTTTACACAGAGGGTGGTGGGGGCCTGGAATGCGCTGCCGGGTAGGGTGGTGGAGGCAGGCACGCTGACATCGTTTAAGACTTACCTGGATAGACACATGAGCAGCCTGGGAATGGAGGGATACAAACGATTGGTCTAGTTGGACCAAGGAGCGGCACAGGCTTGGAGGGCCGAAGGGCCTGTTTCCTGTGCTGTACTGTTCTTTGTTCTTTGTTTCTTATGCACAAGTGTACAGGAAAAAGTTGAAATACCAATCTTTATCCGTGCAGCCCACTCAGAAGCCCATTGGCAATTGAAGTTCCTGACCTTAGCACTCTCAACAAGGTAAGTTTGGGTTTCATAATAGTGCCAATACAATGAATTTAAGATTGCTGTCAAATTTTGAAGTCCTATTATTATATGGCATGTGTATATTTTGTAAATACTTCATTGCAAAGAGTCTGGTAAAGGTGGGTTGGGGGAGGATTACCAAGCCTTTCAAGTCCTTCAATGCTCTTCTGAACACTTGTGAATTACATGAATAAATGTTTAGTGTTAAGATGTTGCACATGGAATTGACTTCAAATCATCAGATCATAGGCAGCCTGGAATGTTGTGCAGAGCCATCATTCTTTTAAAATTAAATCATATACGATTTAAAAAAGAATCAAGTAAAATAGACTTTACTAGTCACATATCAGTTACAAAGTGTAACAGGTCTGCACCATCCTGACATGGAATGTGCCGTCTCACTACTATGTTCAGTTAATATTAAAGTAAAGCCAAAAATGCATGTGCACCAAACATTATATTAGTTTTTTAATTAAAGTCTGTGCAGCACTTCTTTCAGCTCATGATTACAGTTCATGTTTGAATGGCATGCTGGATTAAGTCAGATGCCTTGATGCACCTAGAAGCTCACCATCACGTAATGGTATCCTCATACACCAGTGTATTAAACTGTCAGTTGTATACCCTCAGGGAGACAGCAGAGTTGTCACATTGTTGGCACAGTCCTAAATGTGAGTACATACTTTTGTCAAACTAAATTAATGTAAACTGTTTCATGGTTATAAATGCAAAAATTGAAGTGCCAAGACTTGGAGGAGTGAAGCCTTACACACAGATCCCTTGATGACCCGGGCATCCTCATCCATGATATTGGGATACTTGATGAGGCCGTGTCCATTTTTCCAGGTGCGAAAGAGTGGCTGTGCATCTATAGTAACGTAGGAATAAGAGGAAGCAATTTTGCCCCTCAAAGTCTGTTCTGTTATTCAATGAGATTAATCAGTAGCTCCATATACTTGCCATTTGCCCCATGTTCCATAATATCTATGGTTAACAGAAATCTGTTAATCTCAGATTTTTTTTAGGCATTCGTGGGACATGGGCGTCACAGGCTGGCCAGCATTTATTGCCTATCCCTACTTGCCGGAGCGAAGTTGAGAGTCAACCACATTGCTGTGGCTCTGGAGTCACGTATAGGCCAGACCAGGTAAGGACAGCAGATTTCCTTCCCCAAAGGACATTAGTGAACCAGGTGGGTTTTTCTGACAATCGACAATGGTTTCATGGTCATCAGTAGATTCTTAATTTCTGACAATTTTTATTGAATTCAAATTCCACCATCTGCCGTGGTGGGATTTGAACCCTGGTCCCCAGAACATAGCTGAGTTTCTGGATGAATAGTCGAGCGATAATACCACTAGGCCATCGCCTCCCCTAGAATTAACAATTAACACATTTTCAATTGCAGTTTGCAACAAAGAGTTCCAAACCTCTGCCCATATGCTGAGAATGTATGAATGTCCACTCTCAGCTTGTGGAATTCATTGCTTGGATAGTTTATCCCTCATTAGAATAAAGGCAATAATATTACAAACAAGGCTTCCAAAGCTGTGATATATCCTCCTGTCTCACTCTGCTGTTGCCTATGCCATGTCAGCTGTTGATGTGGTGAGTTTACTCCTTCTCATATGAGGCATTGATACTGATATTATTCCACATGCAACAACTTTTTGCATTCCTATAGCATCTTCAACATGGTAAAATATTCAAGCCTTTCCTATATGGAGCCGACCCAACAAAATGAGCTGTGCAAGGAGGTATTAGAACTGGTGTCCAAGAATGTGATTGAGAAGTGATTGATAATGGAGGCGATGGCCAGGTAGTAGTATTGCTAGACTATTAACCCAGAAACTCAGCTAATGTTCTGGAGACCCAGGTTCAAATCCTGCCATGGCAGATTGTGGAATTCGAATTCAATAAAAAAAAACATCTGGAATTAAGAATCTACACATGACCATGAAACCATTGTCGATTGTCGGAAAAACCCACCTGGTTCACTAATGTCCTTTAGGGAAGGAAATCTGCTGTCCTTACTTGGTCTGGCCTACACATGACTCCAGAGCCACAGCAATGTGGTTGACTCTCAACTGCCCTCTGAGAGCAACTAGGAATGGGCAATAAATGCTGGCCAGCTGGCAACGCCCATGTCCCATAAATGAATAAATAGAAAAGTGGGTATTAAGGAGCATTCTAAAAGTAGAAAGAGATTTAGGGAAGTTGGAATTGAAAGGAGTATTGGCACCACTCAGGGCTCACTTAGGACGTTCACTGGACCATTCAGGACCATTCACACCAGAATGTTCAGGTCCAATCCTTGATTTCTGCCAAGAGGTGTGTATCGTCTCCAGACAGGACAGTTAATGAGATTTTGCAAGCCCAGGCAAGTCGTGGGGGTTACAGATAGTGTGACATGAACCCAAGATCCCAGTTGAGGCCATCCTCATGTGTGCGGAACTTGGCTATCAGTCTCTGCTCAGCAATTCTGCGTTGTCGTGTGTCGTGTGCCGCCTTGGAGAACGCATACCTGAAGATCAGAGGCCGAATGCCCATGACCGCTGAAGTGTTCCCCAACAGGAAGAGAACACTCTTGCCTGATGATTGTCGAGCGGTGTTCATTCACCGTGGTGTCTGCATGGTCTCCCCAATGTACCATGCCTCGGGACATCCTTTCCTGCAGCGTATCAGGTAGACAACGTTGGCCGAGTTGCAAGAGTATGTACCGTGTACCTGGTGGATGGTGTTCTCAAGGTGCCAATAATGGACCACATTGGATCAAGAGATTCCTACTCCTGATGGCTTTCTGTCAACCTCTGCAGGAAAATGCACAAGTATGAGCAGTGGCTGATCGCCTTGGCAATGAGGCACCCCCTCCATAGGGTCTCCAAATCTCCAGGTTCATCCTGGAGTCTTCAGGAGTTAAGTAACCCCTGAGAGCTCCTGGATGTCCTCTGGCTGGCATGGACAAGAAAGGCTGAATGACTTCCTTCTGTACTGTAACTTTTCTATGGTTCTATATTTTTTTAAAAATGATGTTTTATTGTTCACTTTGAATACTTTTCCTTATTAGGAGATACAAAATAAAGACAATATGACCCAACAGGGATGGTGGAGAGGGGAGGTCATTTCATGAAACCCCCAAGTATGTTTCCAACCAGAGACCCTACCTCCCCATGATCAAATAGCATGCTGACACTCATTGTCCAGATTCACAGCTGAAGAAGGGGCAGTAGGATTTTATATCCTGACAGTTGGCTAGCACCCATGGGACTACATCCCAGTGCAAGTCATGGCCTTGCATCAGTATTCACCAAAGAGAAGGACTTGGTGGATGATGACTCTTGGAAAGGATGTGTAGATAGTTTGAGTCATGTTGAGATCAAAAAGGAGGAGGTATTGGGGTTCTTGAGAAACATTAAGGTAGACAAGTCCCGAGAGCCTGATGGGATATACCCCAGAATGCTGAGAGAGGCAAGGGAGGAAATTGCTGGGGCCTTGAAAGAAATCTTGGTATCCTCACTGGCTACAGGTGAGGTCACAGTAAGAAGTCTCACAACACCAGGTTAAAGTTCAGCAGATTTATTTGGTAGCAAAAGCCACTAGCTTTCGGAGCGCTGCCCCTTCGTCAGGTAAGTAGTGGGAGTTCTGTTCACAAACAGGGCATATAAAGACACAAACTCAATTTACAAAATAATGGTTGGAATGCGAGTCTTTACAGGTAATCAAGTCTTAAAGGTACAGACAATGTGAGTAGAGAGAGCGTTAAGCACAGGTTAAAGAGTTGTGTATTATCTCCAGACAGGACAGTTAATGAGATTTTGCAAGCCCAGGCAAGTCGTGGGGGTTACAGATAGTGTGACATGAACCCAAGATCCCGGTTGAGGCCATCCTCAGTCTCTGCTCAGCGACTCTGCGTTGTCGTGTGTCGTGTGCCGCCTTGGAGAACGCATACCTGAAGATCAGAGGCCGAATGCCCGTGACCGCTGAAGTGTTCCCCAACAGGAAGAGAACACTCTTGCCTGGTGATTGTCGAGCGGTGTTCATTCATCCGTTGTCGTGGTGTCTGCATGGTCTCCCCAGTGTACCATGCCTCGGGACATCCTTTCCTGCAGCGTATCAGGTAGACAACATTGGCCGAGTTGCAAGAGTATGTTCTGTGTACCTGGTGGATGGTGTTCTCAAGTGAGAACACGGTACATACTCTTGCAACTCGGCCAACATTTTAAGGGGCATCTTGACAAATACATGAATAGGATGGGAATAGAGGGATAGGGTCGGGGGTTTAGTTAAGTCGGGCAACATGGTCAGTGCAGGCTTGGAGGGCCGAAGGGCCTGTTCCTGTGCTGTAATTTTCTTTGTTCTTTGTTCAGCAGGAATGGAAGAAATTGGAAGGGCTTAGAAGTGCTTATGAAAAGAATTCACGACCTTGTACAATTCAGACATTCCGCGTATGGTTTGTGATAACAGCCCAGCCTGTTAGCAACTTACTTCGACTGTCAGCACACATTGTAGAGTTCCACCTAGACTGCTGCTTGTAGCTAGTCCTGTGGCCCATCCCATTACGTTTCTGAGTTGTAACCAATCAAATAACTGAACAAATGCACAATGAAACATTAGACTATTCCTGCCCTGGCCCCAGGCCCCAAACCACTTTCTCTACAAATATATGATCAATTAGAGTTTTTGCAGTAGACACAAGATATTCAAGATATTACAGGAATATTTGAAAACTGAATTCTGTCAGCTTTTATATTACTAGCTAGCTTACACTCATATTTCATCTTCTCCCCCCTTATTGCTTTTTTAGTTGTCCTCTGCTACCTTTTAAAGTCTTCCCAATCCTCTGGCTTCCGACTAATCCTCGCCACTTTGTATGTTTTTTCTTTTGCTTTTATGCTGTCCTTGTTTTCTTTCGTCAGCCATGGATGCCTCATTCTCCCATTAGCATGTTTCTTCCTCCTTGGGAAGAATTTCTGTTGTGCCTCCCAAATAACCCCCAAAAACTCCTGCCAGTGCTGTTCCACTGTCTTCCCTGCTTGGCTCCCTAGAATAGATGAAGAGAAACTGTTCCTCCACCTGTGGAAGAATCCAAAAACTAAGGACCATCAATATAAGATAGCCACCAATAAATCGGGTAGGGAATTCAGAAGGAAACTTTAGACTGGTTAGAATGTAAAGCTCAATACCGCAAAGGGTAGTTGAGGAGAATTGCATAGATGCATGCAAGGGAAAGCTAACTGAACACAAGGAGGAAATGAATGGAAGCTTGCACTGATAAGAGTTAAACGAAAAGAGAAAGGGAGGAGGCTCATGTGGAGTATAGGCAGCAGCATGATCCAGTTAGGCTGAATGATTAGTTTCTCTGCTGTAAACTCCATGTCAGTAGTCCCATAACTGGTGTTATAAATGCTGAACTTTGCAAGACAGTTATGTTTTGAAATATGCCTTTTAACTCAAAGTAAAACAGGATTCCAGATAAACACCTCAACTCGGAGACATGCCCATGTGATCCACTTGCCATGGGGAGGCATTAAACAGAAACCCATTGAGGCAGTGTGGCAGTTTAGACACCATTTCACAATATCTCAGAGGAAAAGGGCAGCTGCTGTCTGAGATGGAGAGACAAAAAGCTCCTGCTGTGGAGTATTAGGGAGAACCATTTTGGTGTTAACAACCAAGCAGGATGCTGTGGAGAGTTTGGTTTCTGTACTAAAGAGAAGGAACAGACGAGACGGTGCTCCGCTTAAAAGGTTTAAAAGGTTATAGGATTGTAATTTGTCAGTGACATAAACCATTATAAAATTGAGTATGAAAATGAAATGCTGGTATTCTGTTTGATTTATTAATCCCCCAGTTGATTCAGTTCACTTTTATTAAAACAACTCGCATCCTCTTGGCACAAAGGGGTTTGTTATAAGGTGTTGGCTATCATTCAGTAGGTTTTAATGAATGTTAAAGTAGGTTCGCTGTATATATTTATTAACTAAAAGAACTTGGAAAGGGTTCAAACTCAGAGCTGTCTCTATTCTTGCTTTTGCTCTGTCCAATATTAGACCGACCCAGAGGTGTGGATCACATGTTCTCTTCCATCACTATGTAGGCGGTACAGTACTCAGTCCCATGTTAATCCTATATATACCAGACCCTTATACTACACCTGCGGCGAGATTTTACGGCGTCGTTCAGGTGAGACCAGAAATTACCGCCTGAGGTGAACGGAGGTTTCCGTCGTTGGACCGTCACCCACGCCGTTTCCGTGGCGGGTGAGATGGTACAGTTCCAGCCCAGGTCTTTATCCAATGTATTTCAAGTTATTCCTGATATATTTACATAATTGTTATTACCCCATCTCTTTCCTTCAAGTCTTAATTTGTAGGTTCAGGTGGTCTGGTGGCCTTCTAATCTTTCCAAATTTAATTTGCACTACTTTCGGAGGTGTGGTAGATTCTGTTGTTACAAGTGAACTCTGGTGATCTGGGGGTTGTTCTGGCATCTGGGTGTCTTTTCGTCCTCTTTGTCCATTCCTTGGTCTCAAATCACTCTTTGTCATTACGGTAGTTGTGGTGATAGATAGTTGTTTATTTATCCCACGTTTTTCTCCTGGCGATAAATGCTGTGCTCACTCCCAAATCAATTGGTCAAACCAGGTCGGTCAAGGCAGCCTTGAGGAGGAGTTCATAGAACGTATCCGCGATAGCTTCCTTGAACAGTATGTAATGGAACCTACAAGGGAGCAAGCTATCCTAGATCTGGTCCTGTGTAATGAGACAGGAATAATTAATGATCTTGCAGTTAGGGAACCTCTCAGAAGAAGTGATCACAGCATGGTTGAATTTAAAATACAGATGGAGCGTGAGAAGGTAAAATCCAATACCAGTGTCTTGTGCTTAAACAAAGAAGACTACAAAGGGATGAGGGAGGCATTGGCTAAGGTAAACTGGGAGCAAATTCTTTATGGTGGGACAGTTGAGGAACAGTGGAGGACTTTCAAAGCGATCTTTCACAGTGCTCAGCAAACTTATATACCAATGATAAGGAAGGGCTGTAGAAAAAGAGAATCAGCCATGGATATCTAAGGAAATAAAGGAGGGTATCAAATTGAGAGAAAATGCATACAAAGTGGCAAAGATTAGTGGGAACTTAGAAGATTGGGAAATTGATCAACAGAAAGCCACGAAAAAAAAACTATAAAGAAAAGTAAGATGGATTATGAGAGTAAACTAGCTCAGAATATAAAAACAGATCTGGGTGTCTTTTCATCCTCTTTGTTCATTCCTTGGTCTCAAATCACTCTTTGTCATTACGGCAGTTGTGGTGATAGATAGTTGTTGATTTATCCCACGTTTTTCTCATGGCGATAAATGCTGTGCTCACTTCCATATCAATTGGTCAAACCAGGTCGGTTGATACCCAGATAGCAAAAGTTTCTATAAATATATAAAATGAAAAAGAGTGGCTAAAGTAAACATTGGTCCTTTAGAGGATGAGAAGGGGGATGTAATAACTGGAAATGAGAAAATGGCTGAGGCATTGAACAGGTATTTTGTGTCGGTCTTCACAGTGGAAGACACAAATAACATGCCAAAAATTGATGACAGGAAGGCTATGCAGGTGATGACCTAGAAACTATCATTATCACAAAAGAGGTAGTGTTGGGCAAGTTAATGGGGCTAAAGGTAGACAAGTCTCCTGGTCCTGATGGAATGCATCCCAGGGTACTAAAAGAGATGGCAGGAGAAATAGCAAATGCACTAGTGGTAATTTACCAAAGTTCGCTGGACACTGGGGTGGTTCCTGCAGATTGGAAAACGGCAAATGTGACGCCACTGTTTAAAAAAGGACGTAGACAAAAGGCGGGTAACGATAGGCCGGTTAGCTTAACTTCTGTAGTGGGGAAAATGTTTGAATCTATCATCAAGGAAGCAATAGCGAGTCGTCTGGATATAAATTGTCCCATTGATAAGACGCAGCATGAGTTCATGAAGGGAAGATCATGTTTGACTAATTTGGTGGAATTCTTAGAGAACATTACATGTGCAGTTTACAGTGGGGAACCTGTGGATGTGGTGTATCTGGATTTCCAGAAGGCACTTGACAAGGTGCCACACCAAAGACTGTTACATAAGATAAAGGTGCACAGTGTTACGGGTAATGTATTAGCATGGATAGAGGATTGGTTAACTAACAGAAAGCGAAGAGTGGCGGTAAATGGGTGTTTTTCTGGTTGGCGATCAGTGACTAGTGGTGTGCCTCAGGGATCAGTGTTGGGACCGCAATTGTTTACGATTTACATAGATGATTTGGAGTTGGGGACCAGGTGTAGTGTGTCAAAATTCGCAGATGGCACTAAGGTGAGTGGCAGAGCAAAGTGTGCAGAGGACGCTGAAAGTCTGCAAAGGGATAAAAATAGTCTAAGTGAGTGGGTGAGGATCTGGCAGATGGAGTACAATGTTGATAAATGTGAAGTCATCCATTTTGGTAGGAAATAACAGCAAAATGGACTATTATTTAAATGGTAAAAAATTGCAGAGGGACCTGGGTGTCCTTGTGCAAAAATCACAAGGAGTTGGTTTGCAGGTGCAGCAGTAATTAAGAAGGCAAATGGAATTTTGTCCTTCATTGCCAGAGGGATGGAGTTTAAAAACAGTGAGGTTATGTTGCAGCTGTGTAAGGTGCTGGTGAGGCCACATCTGGAGTACTGTGTACAGTTTTGGTCTCCTTACTTGAGAATGGATATACTGGCACTGGAGCGGGTGCAGAGGAAGTTCACTAGGTTGATTCCGGAGTTGAGAGGGTTGGCTTATGAGGAGAGACTGAGTAGACTGGGGCTATACTCATTGGAATTCAAAAGAATGAGGGGAGATCTTATAGAAACATATAAGATTATGAAGGGAATAGATAAGATAGAAGCAGGGAGGTTGTTTCCACTGGCAGGTGAAACTAGAACCAGGGGGCATGACCTCAAATAAGGGACAGCAGATTTAGGACTGAGTTGAGGAGGAACTTCTTCACACAAAGGGTTGTGAATCTGTGGAATTCCCTGCCCAGTGAAACAGTTGAGGCTACCTCATTGAATGTTTTTAAGGCAAGGATAGATAAATTTTTGAACAGTAAAGGAATTAAGGGTTATGGTGAGCAGGCGGGTAAGTGGAGCTGAGTCTACAAAGAGATCAGCCATGATCTTATTGAATGGCGGAGCAGGCTCGAGGGGCCAGATGGCCGACTCCTGCTCCTAGTTCTTATGTTCTTATAGCGCTTTTCCTTCTTCTTTGTCGTGCTGTTTACCACGACGCATATGGATGTCCATGCTGGAGTAATAGAACCTTCATTTCTATTTGTTTCACAATCTTAGCCAAATTTTTGATTTCTTTCTTCTTTTCTAGTTGTGTTTTGAGTTTATGAACCTTTCCCTTCAGTTCGGCAATAATGCTGGTAAGTTGAGTCATTTCTATTTTAGAGTCATCCCTGGAACACTTATATAAGTTTGACAACTCTACCTGGTCTTTTCGGAATCTTTACTCTGTGGTCACTGACTGCTCCTTAGACTCTTTCAATTCATTTGTTGGATCTTCAATTTGTTCTGTAGAAATCACCTTTTCTGCTTTCAACATCTGGATTTTCCTGTCCATTGTGCATATCTCCTCCTTCATGCTGTTCAGATCGGACCGAAGTTCATCAGCTTTGGTTGTTAATTCAGCTTTCTAGCCACTGTTCTGATTCATCAGCGATCCTTCTCCTGTTCCCAGCCCAACATTTTACATGATGTTCACTCGATCTTCTGCTGCTTGAACTTCCATCAAGTTTTAACTGGAGATCTATTTTGGCTGAATTGTTTCTACAAGTTCATAATTTGAGCCTTTCAGGTCCTCCTTCAAGTGTTCTCCTTCCTGTGAGTGACATTCCAGTGTTCTCATTCGTTCTCATTTTTTCTTATCAAATGCATCTTTCATGCGTGAAAGTTGAAAACTTACACTGATCTATTTTTCCTTGGCAGTGTATAATTCCTCTATGCTATCATTCAAGCTCGCATTCTGTAACTGTGCTTCTGCTAATTGTTTTCCAGACTCTGCACGCTCTCTTTTGCGAGAATTTTTACTTTCTCTTGCAATTCCAGCTTTTTAATTTTCACCTCATATATCTCTTTGGAATGTAATGTTTTTCCAAGCTTTCTTCCAAATGTCCATCATTTTTCTTCAGCTCCACGGTCATTTACTTCTACCTCTGTGACACCTCAAATTTGTTGTTTAGATCTTGAACAGTTTGGCTCATTGACTTTGGTCTCTCAGGTGTTTTCAAGGATATATGCTCAACTTGAGCCTTGAGTTTCAAATTTTCCAATTCAGTTCTGCTGTGAACATTTCCTAACCTCATTTTATTTCCCTTTTGCCAAGTTTGGTTTTTTCGGGCTTCATCATATAGCTTTCCTTAATTATTTGTCAAAGGCTTTTAAGATTTCATCAAAACTGGTCATCAATGGACTGCATTAGGATTACTTCATCAGCAGGTTCACAAAACCAGGTATTAATCTGGATTATTTCTGACTTTCTACTTAGACTTGATGTACCCGAGTAGTTTAAAAATTCTCTTCTTCAGGTGCCCAATTTTCCATTGGATGAGTCTTGAATGAGTCCAAATTTTACTGGATTTTATGGTTAAAATTATTAAAATGTCGATTCAGCTTTAAGAAGTTGCTGAAATTC
The DNA here is from genome assembly GCF_964213995.1 of Mustelus asterias. Classification (NCBI taxonomy): domain Eukaryota; kingdom Metazoa; phylum Chordata; class Chondrichthyes; order Carcharhiniformes; family Triakidae; genus Mustelus; species Mustelus asterias. The sequence goes on along the minus strand of NC_135813.1, from coordinate 87,902,775 downwards.
AAGATGGAATCCTCATTTATTTGAAAACAAAGGGTTTTCCCCGCTCTTGCCAGTTTTGGCAGGCTCCCACTGCGATGGCACCCATTCTCAGCCTTGAGAATTTTAAACAATGGCTGCTTGGATTGACTAGCTGCAGACCTCACTGTTTCACCATTACACCTTAGGGTCGCAAACGCGTCAAGTCCTGGCCCCTCGTCTTTAAAACTATTCCTATAGCCGTGATTCTTCTGAATGGATTAATTTTTTTCCCCCCTTTTCAGAGAGAGCTTGGACACCATGTGTTCAGGTGCCAATCCGGGAAACAAGTTTGTCTGATGAGAGTTTTTTTATGGCAATTTCTGACCACTGAATTAGATAAAAGTTCCTCAGGACTTCTTGTATCCTGAAATTTAAAAGTTTTAGCTCACCCCTGCCAGTTCTGCTGATTTTGCACTCTGAAAATTGAAGCTGGACTTTCAAGAGATCCTATGGATCTTTCTGCTGCAGTGAGGAATTTTGAATATCTGCCGTCAGCTTTGAAGCTTTCCCTTGGTGATTTGTTTTCTGTGCATCTGCTTCTTGAGCTTTTCTTCCGGTCCGAATGCTTCAAATTTTTGTTTAGTCTTGTAAGATGTTAGTTTTTGGGTTCATTCATTCAATGCCACCACATTATCAGCTGTTGGTCAGTAGGCCTTAATGAAGTCTTCGTAATCCTAAGTAGGTTACCTGTGTTTATTTATTAACTACAAGAACTATGTACATATATACAGTCAAGTGTTTAAGCTAGGAGCTATTTCCATGCTTGCTTGTGTACATGGCTCTGTCCAACACTAGACTGACCCTTAGGTGCGAGATATGTGTTCTCTTAAATCATTTTGTGGGCAGGATTATATTCAATCCCACATTAACCGATAAGTGCCAGACCCTAATGCCACAGGATCTGTGAATTATTCTGCCACTGTTTACAATATTGGAAGTTTTATAATTGCAGTAGTCAACCGCAAAACAGAATTGGTTGCTGATAATTTTCAGCTGTTCCCCATATGAATCTGATTTGCATGGGCTTGCACTTAATCGATTGATGGAAGATTCTTACCAAGTAATAAGCTTTTTTTAAAAAAACTGCTTGTATTCTGCTATTGCGATTTTACAATATTGAACTAAACCTTCTAAGTTTTCAGAATCCCATTTTAGTTAATGCCAACAGAAGTGTTTTGAAAGCTTCTGGAAGATTCCGGAAACCTGTGGGTTAAAATTTGTCACTACATCCAAAGCTAATACCTGCTGACAACTATTGCAAATCTGGATTAATAAAATCATCTGTCGTAAACAAGTGAGGTCTAGCAACAGAATTAAACAGGAGATATGATAGAACAGCTTGCCAACACGATGCATTGAAAGCAAATCAGTAGCTGTGAAGGACACTGGGAGGCCAGCAGTATGGTATCTTGCAGTAGTTCAAGGCCGAGTCACAAATGAAGTGTAAATAGCTGGATAGTTTGAGGAGGAGAGGCTCCAGTGGGTACGCAACTACTATTTTTCCAAGTAGAAACAGGATACTCCCTTTGGCTGAAGCCATGAAGGGATTTCGTTACCAGTTGAAAGTGATTATTACATCAAGCACACATCAAACATTCGTGGGATCGTTTTATTGAAATAGTGGGGTTTTTGTCTTTTTTTTCTGAGATATGACCTTTCCTACCACACGCTGTCTGTGTGAACTGAAAGGGAACGGGGCTGGGGCTGAGACAAGAGGAGTTTTCAGGTCAGCTTGAGTTCCTAGATTGGTCACTGTGGAAATTTTGCAAAGGAGCTGCCATATTGGATTCCATAGCCAGTGTGCATGGCCATAGAGTGTGAGCTTTTTGCTCTCTGCACAAATGCACACTCATACACAAAAACACACAAATGTACTTGCAACTAAAAGCACATGTTCAAACACAATTAAACACACAGCGCACGCATCCAAACACGCATGCCATATAAAATTTACAACAGACAAGAAAAAGCAATCTGATCTAACTAGACTGTCCCCCACAATTATATAGACAATATATTCACACTTCACCCCACTCAAACTTTGTGATTCCCCTGGGAGAGGGGGGGAACCAGTTCCCTATCTCCTCGCCCTCAGTGATCAAAACTAGTCTAGGAGATCCCTTTGGCCGAGACTAATATTACTAGATACTTACCTCATTTACAAGCTAATCTCTGCCTCAGCCAGAAACCCAGTCTAACTCTCATTGAAGGAATTCCTGAGATTTCCAGGAAAAGAGATCATTCCTAACATTTTGTTCAGATTTGTCCCAACACAACTTAAAGTAGGGGATCCCCAAAGCCTCCCTAACCTATCTAATTGGAACAAACTCTACCTAAATGCAATTCCAGATTAAAGTCCAACAGGTTTATTTGGTATCACAAGCTTTCGGAGCGCTGCTCCTTCTTCAGATGAGACATTAAACAGAGGCTCCATCTGCCTCTCAAATGGCTCACCTGATGAAGGAGCAGTGCTCTGAAAGCTTGTGATACCAAACAAACCTGTTGGACTTTAACCTGGTGTTGTGAGACTTCTTACTGTGCCCACCCCAGTCTAACGCTGGCATCTCCACATTATGAATGCTATTGATTCCTTCATCATACCATAAATCCTAGATCATCTCCAAATCCATGTAAATGTAGAGCCTCAACATTATCTTAAAACCTACAGTGCTCCAAAATGGGAATTAGTCTTCTAGTAGATCTCCTGTGCACCCTTTCAAAACCTCAACATTACCAACCATGTGAGAGACCAAAACTAATAAAGGATAAAGATCTTGTATAAGATAAATATGCACATGCAACGTGCATACACACAAATGTACACACATGACTTAATGAACAAACGTTACACTCATGTATACACAAACAGACACATGCATTCATGATTAATACACACAAATAAACACCGATAATCCCAAGCAGTTTATTTCTCACCTCTTACTATATGTGGCACTAATTCAGGCATGGGCACTATCTTAACCCATTCAAAACCTAACCATCTAGGCAGAGTTAAAACAGAGCCCTGAGTGTCAACAGGCAAATCAACTGTATGGGGAAGGACTCATCACAGCTGAGTTTAATCCTCTTATCCAGTGTCCACATACAGATCAAACACACTCATGAATGTACACAGCCAGGAATGGGTTCTTGGAGGATTCGCGAGGGACCGCAAACTTCACAGTTACTCAAGAGGAAAACACTGCCATCAGATGGCAAAGTTTCAGATTCTATATTGCAATCCCATTTTCTTCCAATCCTTCCAACCACGCCTGCTCCATAAAGTAAACAGGTTGGAGTCAGTGACAAGTGAAAAACATATCAAGGAGCTCGGATAGCATGATGAACTGCTTTTTGTGGTTTCTCAAAGCTACCTGAACTCCAAGGTGTGTTACATCCTTCGAACTTGCCACAACATGCAGCCGTGGCTTTGATACAGGTGAAATTCCCGCTAGGGTGGTTTATCCAGGGCTAGATCAGTTCATTTTTATTTTGGGAGTTTGGGGGGGGGGGGGGGGGGGGGGCGGTCGTGATTGAGTGTGTAGGGTGGGGGTAGGGGAGGGTGTGTGGGGTGGGGTGGGGGTTGCATCTCGGTGTCCTGAATCCCATAACTTGAACTGAAATGCTGTTGCACTGTCTGGGTTTGAACTTCACCGATACCAGATTCTATTTCACAAGCGTGTGGGAACAGCAGACCAGGCAAGTATTAGATTTAAAATAAAAAAACAACAGATGTCTGGCTGAGTTTAACTTTAGTAATTCAACCTCCTAGTTCTTCCAGCATTCCTAAACCACACAGATTTTACTCAGGCAGCTTGAGGTGTCACCAGAAAATTTAACTTCGCTCCTGACAGCCGTATATCACTCCATACTTAATAACATATTTAAATACAGCCATATTTCACCAAAGGCACTTTGCATTGCAATAAAGTAAAAGGAAGACTTGCATTTACGTAGCGCATTTCACAACTTGAGGACGTTCCCACCAATGAGATATTTTTAAGTTATAGTCATTTGTGGGAAACACAGCAGCCAATTTGTGCACAGCAAGCTCCCACAAACAGCAATTGGACAATGTCCAGAAAATGTTTATTTAGTGATGTCAATTGAAGGATATATATTGGTCCTGACACCAGGGAGATCTCCCCTGCTCTTCTCTGAAATAGTGCCATGGGATCTTTTATGTCCTGATGTTTTATCACATATGCTGGTGCAGTAAGCAATTAGGAAGGCAAGTGGTACGTTGGCCTACATCACGAGAGGATTTAATTACAGGAGTAAAGATGTCTTGCTGCAGTCATATAGAGCCTTTGTAAGACCGCACCTGGATTATTGAGGTATAGTTTTGGTCCCCTTATCTAAGGAAGGATATACTATTTCCAAGACGGCACCGGTGTGAGGTGACTTCTTGCAAGCTGTGCCCAGCATACCTTCTAATTCTATCTTTTACTCTCGTTCTATGCTTCTAAAACTTCATTCTAACTCTTTTTAACACTACATTCTGCACTCTCTCATTTCCTTCACTATGAACGGCATGTTTTGTCTGTATAGCGCGCAAGAAACAATACTTTTCACTGTGTATGTTAATACATGTGATAATAATAAATCAAAAACTTGGAGGGAGTGAAATGGAGGACAACCTATTAATCTCTGGGATGGTGGGATTGTTTTATGAGGAGAGATTGAGAATAGCATAGAGTTTAAGAGCAGGGAGGTTATGCTGGAATTATATGAAATGTTGGTTATGTCATAGCTAGAGTATAGTGTGCAGTTCTGAAATCCACATTATAGGAGGATGTGATAGCATTGGAAAGGATGCAGAGGAGATGGACGATGGGCTGGAGAGTTTTAATTATGAAGAGAGATTGGATAGGTTGGGGTTGTTTTCCTTGGGACAGAGGAGACTGAGGGGAGACGTGATTGAGATGTATAAAATCATGAGGGGCATAGATAGACAGGGTGAAACCATTCCTTTTGGTGGAGGGATCAATGACCAGGGGGCATAGATTTAAGGTAAGGGGCAGGAGGTTTAGAGGGGATGTGAGAAAAGCTTTTTCACTCAGAAGGTTAGTCGGAATCTGGAACTCATTGCTTGAAAGGGTGGTGGAGGCAGAGACCCTCATAACATTTAAGAAGTACTTAGACGTGCACTTTGCGGTGCCAAGGCACACAAGCTATGGACCAAGTGCTGGGAAATGGGATTAGAATAATTATGTGGTTTGTCTTTGACCGGTGCAGACACGATGGGTGGAAGGGCCTTTTTCTGTCCTGTATCCCACTCTGACTATGAGGAAACGAGGTCTGTATTGTCTAGAATTTTGAAGAGTGAGCGAGTGATTTTAATGAAACTTACAAAATTCTTACAGGGTTTGACAGGATTGACGTGGATGTTTCTCTTGGCTGGTGAGTCCAGAAGCAAGGGGCACAGTCTCAGAATCAGGGGCAGGCCATTTAGAACTGAGATGGGGAGGAATTTCTTCACTTAAAAGGGTGATAAATCTTAGGAATTTTCTACCCCAGAGTGCTTTGAAGTTCAATCATGTGCATGTTCAAGACTAAAATCGATTGATTCCTGGACACGAATGGCTTCAATATGGGCATAGTGCAGGAAAGTGGCATTGTGGGAGATGATCTGCCATATTCTAATTGAATGACAGAGCAAGCTCAATAGGCTGAATGGGGCCTACTCCTGTTCTTACATTCTTGTATTCCTCTGCCCACTTGAGAGGGCAGATGGAGCCTCGGTTTAATGTCTCTTTTTAATGTCTCTTCTAAAAGACAGCATTTCCAACAGTGCAGCACTCCCTTATTACTGTACTCCAGTGTCAGCCTAGATTTTTGTGCTCATGTCTCTGGGACAATGGACCCGCAACCTTCTGACTAAACAGGCAGTAGCATCACGTTGTGAGGCACAGATGGCACAATAAGCCTTATTCAATAAAAGAAAAACTTAGCCCCACCGATAACGTTAGAATGTCTCAGAATGCTTCACAGTCGTGTTTTGTGTGTCACTGTGGTAATATAGCAAACATGGCAGCCAATTTGTGCACAGACAGATCCCACAAACAAGACTGAGATAAATAACCAGACAATCTATTTTAATTACGTTGGTTAAATGATGAATATTGGCCAGCTCGCCCAGCCAGGAAGGAACATCTCCACATCTTCCCACACATTGAAATCTTTCATAATCTTGAAGCCCTCTGTCAGGTCACCCTTCGGCCTTTCTGTTTCCTAAAGAAAGGAGCCCCCAGGCCATTCAGTCTTTCCACAGGGGAAGAGTTCCTTTTACCTGGCTTCCTCACAGTCAGCAGAGGACATTGGAAGTGATCGTTGAGAGATTTTTCATAATAGATCAGTTTTGTGTGTGTAATGGACAATCTGAAGATTCTCAGAGAAGGTGTTTGATTGGGGCCGATTAGCACCATCAAGTAGATCAACATCTGTTGAGAAGGGGCATCGAGATTCACAAAGACAAGGGGAACTGTTGAATTTTAATTCCTGAACGCATTGGGTAGTGAAGGATCTACCTCACTCTGGATTCTGCAGCTGTTCCATCAACAGGTGGGTGGGATTCATTTTTAATACAGAAGGTATTGCTGTGGAACTGGAGGAGCAGGCGCTACAATTGCTGCCCCCTTCCTCCCCCCTCCTTCCCTTCCTCTCCCCTTGGCCTGTTCCACTCCTCCTGCTCCTAGACCGAGACACTGAAGCCAATTATAGACCCTTCCCTCAAAATACTCCCCAATCTGAAATTAATTAACTGAGTACAGGCCACTCTATACGTCTCTGTATCATAATGAACACATCATTGAGACATAGTGCCACGATTTTGGGGTGGGGGGTGGGGGGGGGTGGTTAGTGGGAAGAATTTAAATCAGCCTTTTATGCAAAAAATAAAATTAATTGTGGAGATTCTAATGACTAAGTTGTCAGTCTAACACTTTCAAATGTTAAAGTGGGACGTATAAGTGAACGGCATTTCACAACCTTTAACCTCACACAGACATCTTCAGCAGTGAATTCCTGTAAATAACTCTATATTAAGCTATTTATTTATTAGTGTTACAAGTCGGCTTACATTAACACTGCAACGAAGTTACTGTGAAAATCCTCTAGTCGCCAGACTCCGGTGCCTGTTCGGGTACACTGAGGGAGAATTTAGCCTGGCCAATGCACCCAACCAGTATGTCTTTTGACCTGTGGGAGGAAACCGGAGCACATGGAGGAAACCCACGCAGACACGGGGAGAACGTGCTGACTCCGCACAGACAGTGACCTAAGCTGGGAATCGAACCTGAGTCCCTGGCACTGTGAGGCGGCAGTGCTAACCACTGTGCCACCGTGCCGGCCTAATTTGCTGTTCGCATAGCTTATCGTTTTACAAACCTGCTGATCTGAAGCCACAACTCTCAGAATGGCTGTTCTTGTAGCGCCGGCTCCTCCAGTTCCACAGCCATACCCTTTTAATGTTAAAAATGATTCCCACTTACCTGTCAATGGGGGCAGCGGCAGAATCCCGAGTGAGGTAGATTCTTCACCTGCCCTGTTTGTAGAAAACAATTCCACAAAAAGGATTCTTCTATGTGTGTCAGGCCTTTAGTGCACATATTAGACCAGCCGAATGGGTGTTTTAGGCTTCACCAGGGACACATATAAATTTAACAGTCGGACCCAAGCCTGCACAGATTAGCTGCTAACTTCCCATTGCCAATTTGGTCAGTATTATACCCATTTTATATCAGATAATTAGGCATTTCTATCTCTAAACGTCTTCTTCCACCACCCAATGGGGTCTGGGATCAAAATTTAACAGTTGCCTGTAAACCTCTGAAACTCAATGCCCCTTCTCAACAGATCGTGATCTATTTAATTGTGCCAATCGAGCCCAATTAAACAGCTTCTCTGAGAAGCTGTTCCACATTCTGCACAAAACCTGTGAAAATAAGCTGTTCCAACCTCCAAATTTGTTTGCAGCCTGTGCTTTTTGTTGGTGTGTTCCCTAATCCTCTGTTCGTTGGCCAAGTTAAATATTTTGCTTACTTTGACCTTAAATATATCTTTCAGTAAGTTAAGTGTAGCTTTACAAAATGTGTGATTTGATTAGATCAATTACTTTTTACTCAAGTCTGACTAATACTGAAGGATACTTCTGCAAGTCTGTGTAGTGGAAGGATTTGTGAGCTGATTAACAATTTGACAGGTCAGACACGGATTCTCTTTAACTTGGCTGCAGTCATCTTTCCATGTAAGCCAATAGATTGTCTAGTCCTCTAGGATGGGACAGTTTAATCGGAAGTCACAACTGATCTACTGTTTCTCCCCGCCAGATTCAGAGTTGCAATGTCCGTCACTATTCATCAGCCAATATTTAGATATTCACTTGGTGCTGCCGAAACCTTTGATTTGATTTTGATTTGATTTATTATTGTCACATGTATTAACAAACAGTGGAAAGTATTGTTTCTTGTGCGCTATACAGACAAAACATACCATTCATAGAGAAGAAACGAGAGTGCAGAATGTAGTGTTACAGTCATAGCTAGGGTGTAGAGAAAGATCAACTTAATGCAAGGTAAGTCCATTCAAAAGTCTGGTAGCAGGGAAGAAGCTGTTCTTGGGTTGGTTGGTACGTGACCTCAGACCTTTGTATCTTTTTTCTGACGGAAGAAGATGGAAGAGAGTTGTCCGGGGTGCGTGGAGTCCTTAATTATGCTGGCTGCTTTGCCGAGGCAGGGGCAAGTGTAGACAAAGTCAATGGATGGGAGGCTGGTTTGCGTGATGGATTGGGCTACATTCATGACTTTTATAGTTTATTGCAGTCTCGGGCAGAGCAGGAGCCATACTAAGCTGTGATACAACCAGAAAGAATGCTTTCTATGGTGCATCTGTAAAGGTTGGTGAGATTCGTAGTGGACATGTATGGGCCAAGCGCTGGAAAATGGGGTTAGTGGAGTCAGATCTTTGTTGACTAGCGTGGACATGATGGGTTGAATGGCCTCTTTCTATGAATCAGGACAGGGAGGAATGGCCTGAAATGCTGCAGACATTCTGCCACTGAAGCATAGGCTGGCCCTTCACTCCATCTGACGAAGGAGCAGCGCTCCGAAAGCTAGTGGCGTTTGCTACCAAATAAACCTGTTGGACTTTAACCTGGTGTTGTTAGACTCCTTCCTGCTGAAGAATACAGAGTCCAGTGTCCTGCCTTCTACCACCCTTCCCAACAGCCCATTCTGACTGTTCATCACCCTCTGTGTAAAGAAGGTGAATCAGGGAGCATTTTCCAAATTCATTCTTAGGATGTGAGTTGCTGCTAGAAAGGGAATACCAGAAACCAGAGCACCTGGAGGAAACCCACAGAGACACAGGGAGAACATACCACACAGACAATTACCCAAGGCTGAAAATGAACCTGGGTCCCTGGCGGTGAGGCAGCAGTGTTAACCACTGTGCCACCCATTCCTTTTGCCTTGTGTCAGTTTCCAAATAAAAGCATTGAAATACAAGTACAACAAGGCAGTTCTTTGAATCACATTAGAATGATATATGCACATCCAAACATTTCCTGGTACTCATGAAAACTCCTGAATCATCCATATAATCATCATCATTGCGGGGGATGCATCTTCACCACACAGACTGCAGCCATTCATGAAAGCAGCTTGCAACCATCGACTTGCCAAAGGGTGTCGCCAGCAATGCAGCAATGCCCACATCTCTCGAATGAGCCCTGTTCTTCCCTGGAATGTTTTCCTCATACAGCGATGTGCCTGCAGTTATTATCTTGGGTTTAACTTCTCCTGTCCCATTTTATTCCTCTTACAAGAAACCCTCTGCAACATCTCTTCAAGATGTGGAGATGCCGGCGTTAGACTGGGATAAACACAGTAAGAAGTCTCACAACACCAGGTTAAAGTCCAACAGGTTTATTTGGTAGCAAAAGCCACTAGCTTTCGGAGCGCTGCTCCTTCGTCAGGTAAGTGGGAGTTCTGTTCACAAACAGGGCATATAAAGACACAAACTCAATTTACAAAATAATGGTTGGAATGTGAGTCTTTACAGGTAATCAAGTCTTAAAGGGATCAACTATTTCCTGTGGTAATGAATTCCACAGGCTCGCCATTCTTTGGGTGAAGAAAGTCTCCTCATCCCCGTCCTAAATGGTCTAACCCGAATCCTCGGATGGTGACCCCTGATTCTGGACTCCCCCACCATCGGGAACATCCTCCCTGCATCTACCGTGTCTGTCCCTGTTAGAATTTTATAAGTCTCTATGAGATCCCCCTTGTAGTGCAGGTTAGGTGGATTGGCCACACTAAATGGCCCCTTAGTGTCCCAAGATGTGTAAGTTACTGGGGTAAATATGTGGGGTTACAGGGATGGGGCCTGGGTAGGGTGCTCTGTCAGAAAGTTAGTGCAGACTTGATGGGCCGAATGGCTTCCTTCTGCACTGGAGGGATTCTATGAAACTACATTAAACCTTGTGCAGGAATATCTTTAATTAGTCATATTTTGACACCTACAGACTATCAAAGACCACAGAAATTTATTATTTCAAACCCCCAACAAAAAGGATTTAAACTGTTACTTTTGAAATGTTCCATTATTTTGAAATTGAAATCTTTCAAATAGAATTTTAGGTGAGATCATAGAAATCATAGAATCCTTACAGTGCAGGAGGAGGCCATTCGGCCCATCAAGTCTGCACCAACCAAACCCCACCCAGGCCCTATTGCCGTAACCCCATGCATTTACCCTGCAAACCCCCCTGACAATAGGGTCAAATTTAGCATGGCCAATCCATCTAACCCACACATCTTTGGACTGTGGGAGGAAACCGGAGCACCCAGAGGAAACCCATGCAGACACGGGGAGAATGTGCAAACTCCTCACAGACAGTGACCCAAAGCTGGAATTGAACCCAGGTCCCGTTTCTCGAATGAGCCCTGTGAGAGAGCAGTGCTAACCACTGTGCCACCATGCCGTCCCGGTTTATGAAGAATCATCGAGATGGTTTATGTGACATAAGCATGTTTTATTTCATTGAGAAACGCCTGGTTGTGTTGCCAACGGAAAAGCCCCATATGGAGAGTAGGAAGGTGAAGTGTAATCTGTAAAGGCCTAGCAGAAAGGTGTGTGTGCAGCCTGCAGCTCAGTGTATACTGGCCTCAGGAATAGTGTACAGCAGCAGAAAGGTATGTGCACAGCCGCCAGCTCAGTGTATACTATCCTCAGTGCTCTGCCATTTAATACAATCATGATTGAACACTTCAATGCCTTTTACACCCACTATCCCGATAACTCTGTATGTTGTTAATTAGAAATCTATCAATCTCCAAAGATGTGCAGGTTAGATGGATTAACCATGGGAAATGTGTGGGATTACAGGGATAGGACAGGGGAGAGGGCCTGGGTAAGGTGCTCTGAGAGTTGGTGCAGATTCAATGGACTGAATGGCCTCTTCTGCACTGTGATTCTACCTTAAACATGCTCGATGACTGATGCTTCAGATATCAGCCACTCTGAGGAATGATACTCAAAGATGACATGAAGTGAAGGTGAAATGAGATAGTTAACTCTTTCACTGCCAGGCAAGCAAGGGAAGTGCTCTCAAACTGAAACCGCACTGGCTGGTTTGAAAAAAATGGACTTCAGTATTGTTTTCCTACATTTCCTTCCATCCACTACTGGTATCTGTGCCTTCCCAACCTCTGAAACCTCCTTCCTGAATCTCTGTCTTTCTCAGCTCCTTTAAGACGCACCTGAAAACCCACCTCTTAAATCAAACTCTTTTTCACGTGTCAATTTCTGTCACTCACAGAAGGCGGCTGATAGGTTAATTATACCATGGCTACTTTAGATCGGATTTTGTTAAGTTGCTTTATAACAAGTTTTTGGGATATAGTAAAATGAATAATTTGAGACACGGTATGTCAACTGCAACATGCTTAGGTTTAAACTCAATTTGTTTCCCCCATGATTCCCAAAGCTCTCCACTAGTGGTGGTTCCCTCTTGCCTGTCTGATGTACATAGAACATAGAACAGTACAGCACAGAACAGGCCCTTCGGCCCACGATGTTGTGCCGAGCTTTATCTGAAATCAAGCTATCCCACTCCCTATCATCCTGGTGTGCTCCATGTGCCTATCCAATAACCGCTTAAATGTTCCTAAAGTGTCTGACTCCACTATCACTGCAGGCAGTCCATTCCACACCCCAACCACTCTCTGCGTAAAGAACCTACCTCTGATATCCTTCCTGTATCTCCCACCACGAACCCTATAGTTATGCCCCCTTGTAATAGCTCCATCCACCCGAGGAAATAGTCTTTGAACGTTCACTCGATCTATCCCCTTCATCATTTTATAAACCTCTATTAAGTCTCCCCTCAGCCTCCTCCGCTCCAGAGAGAACAGCCCTAGCTCCCGCAACCTTTCCTCATAAGACCTACCCTCCAAACCAGGCAGCATCCTGGTAAATCTCCTCTGCACTCTTTCCAGCGCTTCCAGTTGTAGCATAACCCCATGGCTCTTAAACAGTTGTAGCATAACCCCATGGCTCTTAAACTCCAACCCCCTGTTAATAAAAGCTAACACACTATAGGCCTTCTTCACAGCTCTATCCACTTGAGTGGCAACCTTTAGAGATCTGTGGATATGAACCCCAAGATCTCTCTGTTCCTCCACAGTCTTCAGAACCCTACCTTTGACCCTGTAATCCACATTTAAATTAGTCCTACCAAAATGAATCACCTCACATTCATCAGGGTTAAACTCCATTTGCCATTTTTCAGCCCAGCTTTGCATCCTATCTATGTCTCTTTGCAGCCTACAACCACCTCATCCACTACTCCACCAATCTTGGTGTCATCAGCAAATTTACTGATCCACCCTTCAGCCCCCTCCTCTAAGTCATTAATAAGAATCACACCCGATGGGTATTTATAAAGGCACCAGCAAATTGAAGATCGTTAAAAGGGATAACTCTGTATCAGACTAAGGACTGTAGGAGCAACAAAGAACAGGATGTGTAGCTATGGAACAAACACGGGAATTGATTGAGCAGTGGCTGTTGCAATGCCTTGAACAGACAATGATTGAACATAGACCCATATTCCTGAGAGAATTATGACCCCTGACAGAGGCACGACTCTTCAGCATTCGTGACCAAAAAGACAGTGATTGATTAGTGCCTGTCCTACCATTACGTGACTGGAAGCATGATCGGTGCCAGCAGGATTGTCTAAGGAGAGATTCTGAGACATCAGCAGCCACTGCAGAAGAAGCAGCAAGACCCCGAGTCCAGGATTTGGAGACACCGGAACAAAGCCCTTTGGAAGGAATCTGATCAGTTTGCCTTGCCACGAGCAGTATCTCTAAATCCATGTCGTGAGTTTGGATATTTTGTGAAGTTTTTGATACCTTTGGATACTTTCTATCTAACAAAGTAGGTCAGAGGTTAGTTACTTAGTAAAGACAGAGGTTACATACTTTTGTGTGACAATGTAAAGGGAGAGATTGAATGCTTTGTGTATAATGAAGTTTGATGCTTGGTGTACTAAAGTTTGTGTAGTATAATTTGGAGTACGATAATGGGGATTTGTACAATAAATTCGAGAGTTTGCATGTCTTTGTCCACAGTGTTAGTTTGACCTGAGTTTGAGGGTAACATTGTTGTCTGGTACAGACTAAATGAATGAAATTAATTATTGACCATAAATCAACAGCTCCATTCTCATTGTGTCATCTGACTTCTGGGGATGGTAGAAGGTGAACTGAGATCCTAAGTCTTGGGTCTTGAATGAGGCCATTCCCCTTTCAGGCTGAGGCACTGTTCACCCTCACATATTTTACATGTCTATATTCCTAATAGAAGGGAAACATTTCTAAACTAATTATTAAGCCTATGTAACACTAGCCATTTACACTCCAAAAGTAAGATGGTTGTGAAGTGTTTTGGGATGGGCCAAGGATATGAGAGGATTTGATGAAATTCCTTCTAAATGTTAGTTGGCCAACATCTTTGCAGGAGCTCATAAGAATGTCAAGAGGGATACCAAAAGTCCTCCAGGATTGAGTAAAGATTACCAATTAGTCTTGAGTAGAAATTTGATGCAATGGAAAAATCTGGTTAGTACTAATGCCTCACAGCGCCAGGGACCTGGGTTCGATTCCCAGCTTGGGTCACTGACTGTATGGAATTTGCACGTTCTCCGTGTCTGCGTCGGTTTCCTCCGGGTGCTCCGGTTTCCGCCCACAGTCCAAAGATGTGCGGGTTAGATGGATTGGCCATGCTAAATTGACCCTTAGTGACCCAAGATGTATAGGTTAGATGGATTAGCCATGGTAATTATGTGGGATTACGGGGGGGAGGGGAGAGGGCCTGGGTGGGATATTCTGTCTCGATGGGCCGAGTAGCCTCTTCTGCACTGTAGGGATTCTATCCTATGATATATAGTTTACTAAATATGTTCAATATTATTCCGCATACAAATTATATTGTTCAGCTGGTACTTAACAAGTGCTATCAAGTAGCAGCAAAGTAGACAGTGTCATGCAGTGATGAGATTGATGCAGACTTGTCATTTTCCACAAGGCTGAATTACCAGCGCCAGTCTTGTTGTTGTAAGCGTTGAGTGAAGGGAATTCATTGTCAGGCCACCTCTAGAAAATAGCCTCTGAAAATGTAAGCAGATTGTAACTGCTGGACTCCTTCCAGCTGCCACATTAGTTCTCCTCAATCAAGATGTTAATAAGAACTTGCTTCAAGCTACCTCAATTGGCCCTTCTGGACAATATTGGATTAAAATTGACCAGTTAACTTTGTCCACAGTGTTAGTTTGACCTGAGTTTGAGGGTAACATTGTTGTCTGGTACAGACTAAATGAATGAAATTAATTATTGACCATAAATCAACAGCTCCATTCTCATTGTGTCATCTGACTTCTGGGGATGGTAGAAGGTGAACTGAGATAAATAACAAATAAATAACAAATATCTTATTGATTTAAAAAAGTTAACGAAAGGTATTGGGGAATATGGGTCAAATATGGAGTTAGGATGGAGATCAGCCACAGGATCTTTGATGTGAGGAACAGGTTGTAGTGGCTAAATAACCTATTCCTGTTCATGTTTCTAAAACAAAAGGGCAGCAAAAATGCACAGAGACCAGATGTGCATCTGCCTATTACTGCCATCAATGCTGATTGTTTGCATTCTGATTCAGAGACCCGAGAATTATAGGTTCAAGTCCCACTCCAGAGACTTGAGCACAACATCAAACTGACTATTCAGTGTGGTACTGAGAGAGTGCTGCACTGTTAGAAGTGCTGCCTTTCAAATGAGAAGTTATACAAAGAGGTGCAAGTGCCAAACGAGCAAGAAAACAGGAAAGTTTCAGACCTGTTGTTTGGGTGAGTTTGAGTGACATTCTGTCACTTCCTTGGACAGAAGTGTGATTCTCACCAGCAGCAGGACAGAGCCTAAGCTCACCAGCTGCAGACTGCTTGGGGCAACCTTTGAAGAGGCACCCAGATCTCCCAGTGAACTCCCCTGCAGAGCTCCCACCCCTTGCACTGCCCTTGTTACAATTATGGTGCCTGGTGGGCAGTACCTGGGTGCCTGGTAGGCAGTACCAGGCTGGTACTACCCCATAGGCACTGCCTGGCTATGCCCTGACCACCTGTGAACTTCAATGGCCTCCGATCCCCTGGCGAGGCCATCATGCCTGGTCTCTGTTGATGGAGACCAGCTGTGACCCTCGTCAACAATGTAAAGCCTGATATTAACATTTAAATCAGCTTTGTGCCCTTTTTGGCTGTGAAACCAACCCCGCCGGTGTTCTTGCCGGCCCAACGTGCCGACAGCGCGGTGAGCCAGTAAGATCGCACCCCAGCTCTCGGATGGATAGAAAAGATCCCAAAATGCTATTCAAAAAAAAAGAACAGCTGAATTCTTCTTGATGCGCTGAGCATTCTTTCTCTCTTTATCTCGATATTTAAACCATCTTATTTGGTAATTTATTTAATTGATTTCTGTGGAGTCCGCTGTGTAGAAATTTCCAGCATTGTAACCATGCCTGAATTTCAGACTCATTGGTTGAAATGGCTTGGGGCTGTCCTTGACTTTGTGAAAGGCACAATACAAATACATTATATTTTCGCACTTTTAAATCTTTCAATCTTGCTATTAACTCCCTCCTATTCGCACAGGCAACGATCGTATCACTGTCTGACTGCGGCCAGAGGCAAAGATTAATGCATCAGTTTTAAAATATTTACTCATTTTCTATCATTTAGTTATCTCACATCATTACCTCAGTTGTGAAGTGGTGAGAATCCAGCTGTATTCCCAAACGGGTTGATAGACTGAATAACGTTGGGCAGAGATAAATAAAGGTGCTCATTTCGATGTAGCTCTGCTGTTGTTCCCCATCATGTTTTTTTTGGAAGGCAGATTGAGAATTCCCAAAATAAAGACATTTCTGTGTTTTCAAAAACCTACATTTGAAGACCACTAAAAAGAGATTCTAATGTCAGTTCAGAGAATTAGAATGGGATCATAGAATCCCTATAGCGCAGAAGGAGGCCATTCGGCCCATCAAATCTGCATCGACTCTCCCAAAGAGCATCTTGCCCTCTACCGGTAACCATGCATTTACCATGGGCCAATCCAGCTAACCTGCACATCTTTGCACTGGTTCATAATTTTTTTAAAAATTAATTCATGGGATGTGGGCATCACTGGCAAGGCCAGTATTTGTTGCCCATCCTTAATTACCCTTGAACTGAGTGGTTTGCTAGGCCATTTCTGAGTAAACCATGTTTATGTGGGTCTGGAGTCACATGCAGGCCAAACTAGGTGGGAATGGTAGATTTCTTTCTCCAAAGGACATTGGATTTTTACAGCAATTGTTTTATGGTTAACATTAGGCTGTCAATTCTGTTCATTGCATATGAAAGAAAGGCTTACAGTTATCGCTTCAGGACATCACTTTATGCTTAAAGCCATAAATTGTCATCACTGTTGCAGTGTAGGAAGTGCAGTAGCCAATTTGGCCACACCAAGCTCCCACAACCGTAATGGCCAGGTAATATGATTTTTTTGTCATAAGAATTGAAGTTTGGTCAAGGAGTAGTGCTGCGAGATCCTTTACATCCACCTGGGAGGTCAATCAGAGCCTCAGTTTAATGTTTCATCTGAAGGCAGCATCTCTAACAGCACAACATTCCCTCAGCGCTGCACTGGAGTGTCAGCTTAGATTTTTTTTTGTACAAGTCTCCAAGAGTGGGACAATGAACTGACAACCTTCTCATTCAGAGGTAGACGTGTCACTGACTGAATTATGGCATAAAGCTGGTTGGGGGGAAAAGAAGTGTAATCTTTCGAATGACAGTGTTGTAGACTTGAAGTCGATTGCACACTGAAATTTGCACCAAAACTTGCAGAGACTGAATTGTTCTAAATGTCTGATAAATTCTCTTTCCCGGTTCAAAATTAAGCCCCTAAGCTTGTGTAGTGTTCTGCCCTTTATTGTTGGTCTGCTTAGGGGCTTAATTTTGAACCGGGAAAGAGAATTTATCAGACATTTAGAACAATTCAGTCTCTGCAAGTTTTGGTGCAAATTTCAGTGTGCAATCGACTTTCTATGATGAGTAATTAGTAACATAACTGCCAGTGCTCAATTTCCCTTCTGATTGAACTTCCAGGCTAAGTAAAAACTGATGTGTACGTCCCTCCTGTGGGCACATATTGTCACAGTCTCTCCTGTCACTTACAATAGATGGAATCCCTAATGCAAATGTGGTCAATGTTGTAGCTGAATTGAAGTCTTATTCAAATTGAGTGTTAAAGTAATTATACTGCATTATTTAAATTGGGGAAAACTAGTTTCAGAATTTCTTTAAAATACTTTGTAGAAAGTGTCAATTTGCTTTAGATCTACACTAATTCTGACAAACACAATTGGCCTTTAATAAACAAGTGCTGTTGAGATAAGGACTTGTTTTTGTAGATGAAACAGGAACTCCACACATGTAGAAAGCAAGCAATGTGGGAGGAATGAATGTTTTTGTTGGTTTCCACATTTAAGGCAAGACATTGTGGGAAGTAGCATATCAAAGGCAGGCACTAATGAAAGGTTTCGAGCTTTCTGCTGCAAGACCCTTGGTATTCTGGTCATGGGAATGGAGGAGGATAGTAAACGGACTGAGAAAATGTGAGGAGTGACACAGTGAACAGCAATAGACAATCTGTGGGAGGTCAGAGAAACGTACCATTAGCCCAGTCTGGAGGGAAGTGTTGACGAGCTTGCCACGGTTCAGCTTTCGCTGATATGCAGCAATTTGCTTCTGAAGAATTAACCATGTTTTCATCATGCTAATGTCTTTACAATATTAAGCTGGCAACTCCCTTGCTACTTAAAAGGGCTGTCAATTTGTTCTTGGTTTTACTTCAGTGATGAAAGTCTCGGGATTATGTATGTATATATAAACATAAAGGCCGCACGTGTGGAACAAAACAAAGTGTTCCGAGGATTTGTGTAAAAGTGATCTAATCAAACTGTCAAAAAGAGGCAATTCTGCTCAAGGTCAAAATTATAGTGGGCCAAATATAAAAGTAAATGAATTCATTTAAAGCCTTTCCAGCTAATTTACAAAACAGTAATTAGATGCATCAAGTGAAGTGATGGGTTAAAACTTTCACCAACTTTGAATGGGGAATGGCAATTGATCCTCTTCACAACTGACTGACACTCAGATGTTTGTCTTTTTGTGAAACACATGCAGCAATTCCTTGTCCCTGGTTTGTTCAAAGATTTTTTTTAATTTTTCATTGTCCATATACAAGATTTAAACATAATCTCAGCCACAACTTTATACCCAGGATAAGAGATTAATCTCAATGCGTCACAAATGTTCTGCAAGAGTTCGTCACTCAGTGACACTCATTAACTTGGTGCTGCAGAATATTCTTCAGAGGGCTCACTCCTTATTCTCGTGATGAGAATAACAAGGGTCCTTTAGCAGAAAGCTCCAAATCTTTCATGAGTGCTTTTACATGCTACATCCCACAATGTCTTGTTTTGACTGTGGAAACTGTTGCTTACTTTCTACATGTGTGGAGTTCTCGAGATCTGATAGAATGAGGAGGGAGTGCAGGGAAAGAAAGAAAATGGGGAAAAATAACAAATTAGCAGAAAAGGGGGGAAAAGCAAATAAATAAAGCTACCAAAATTAAAAATATAGGTTATAGAGCACATACAGTAGTGCTGCAGTCTGCTGCAAGGTGGTGAAATATAGATTCTCCTTTTTCAACTGAACGGAAGCTTGGGGGACAGCAATTCTCTGCTTCACCCCCCTTTGACAATGCCTTGACCAAAAACTGCTTGGTCTGAATTTGAACAAAAACCTGACAGTTAACTGTTCCCGACTGCATTTTTCATGGTTATGCCTCTACCAATTCCAATTGTCACCCAATCAGCGCACTATCTTCTCATGCAGTATAAATTGTTGTTCCCATTACTGTTGGTGAATCTCTCCCGCCAGCAAATCTCTTTTTCCAGCAATAAAATGCAAAAATGAAAGAACCAATATCTCTGCCTTGTCAATTAGACTGAGTTTAGAAATTGGAGGGATATCTAATCAAAGGTGATAGAAACGATTTAAAGGATTAGATAGGGTGGATATAGAGGAATTATTGCTAGTGGGAGAAGCCAGAACAAAAGGATTGGGTCTTAATCTAAAACAGTTGTTTGGGCAGCATGAAAACTCTTAGTAGTATACACAGAGTTTGTAAATGGGTCATGGTTTAAATTGTGATCTCCTAGGGCGGCACGGTGGTTAGCACTGCTGCTTCACAGCAGCAGGGACCCGGGTTTGACTCCTGGCTTGGGTCATTGTCTGTGTGGAGTTCGCATGTTCCCCCCCGTGTCTGCATGGGTTTCCTCCGGGTGCTCCGGTTTCCTCCCAGTCTGAAAGATGTGCTGGTTAGGTGCATTGACCGAACATGTGCTGGAGTGTGGCAACTAGGGAAATTTCACGGTAACTTCATTGCAGCGTTAACGTAAGCCTTACTTGTGACTAATAAATAAAACTTTAACTTTAGTGATGGTAAAACTTGCCAATTCTAATTCAGCATGTTTTTACTGATCTTGGCTAAGACCATAGCCACAACATTCCACAATAATGGAGCGCACCTTCACACGCATTGTTAGGCAAGGGAATCAGGAGGAAGCGGGTGTAGATGTAAATTTGGAACTCAGCCACGATCTTATTGAATGGTGGAGTAGGCTCGAAGCAGCCGAATAGCCGACTGTGGTCCCATTTTGTATGTTTGTATACATCAAAGGAAAACTGCCCAGGTAGCCCTCGTTGTTGCCAGCCGCCTGTCCAAGGACATTGGTGATAGAGATACAAGTTACTAAGTTAACATAGATTATCCCTGACCTTGTTCTTAACAGAGGCGATACAGGAAGCACCATGGCTTTAAAGGGAAACTGCTCACACAAGAACCACAACAATTAGTGCAAAAGATCTAAAGTAAAGCTTTTCCGAGAGGAATGTGACTTAATTAGTGATAACATTTTCCTTCAGAATAAACAAGGAACACTGTTGCTGACTTTGTTTGGATTAGGGCAGTCATACAGAGGAAGAACATTTAGATTTACATAACTGGACTGTTTATAGAGCTCCACTCAGATTTAGTCAGCAGTCAGGTTGTATTTCACATGCAGTTTGTTAAGACTGACTCTCCTACACTGCCTTTTTGACAAGGGCACTGTGAATTCTGCACAAGGGCTGCATTGTCCTAATAATATAAATGTGTTAACACTGTAAATTACAGTCCTCCTCCTTTCTTCCTGTGAGGATCAACTACAAGGCACTATTTGGTCTATAAAAGTCCTTGAGCCATGTCAGACACAGGTGGTGAATCCAATTTTCGCTCTGCCTCTTTAAACTTCAGCAAATATTGAGACTTGAGCTCATGGCTAACCCGAAGTATGTTTGAAATTGAATGTTTGTTTAGAACATCATGGCAATGATGATTGGAAAAAACCATGGAAATGACAGCCCAAATAATGGTCCAGAACACATTGCATCAATGCAAGCTCTTCACTGGGATCCCTTAGCAATACTTCACCATGAATGAACTGTTGGTTCCCATTGAGATGACCTATGCATCTTAAAAGAGCCGCTGCTTGTGCACAGCCAGCTCAGAGGGCGGCACGGTGGCACAGTGGTTAGCGCTACTGCCTCAGAGCGCCAGGGACCTGGGTTCGATTCCAGGCTTGGGTCGCTGTCTGTGTGGAGTTTGTACATTCCCCCCGTGTCTGCGTGGGTTTCCTCCAGGTGCTCTGGTTTCCTCCCACAGTTTGAAAGACGTGCTGGTTAGATGCATTGACCCAAATAGGCGCCGGAGTGTGGTGACTAGGGGAATTTCACAGTAACTTCATTGCAACGTTAATGCAAGCCTTACTTGTGACTAATAAATAAACTTTAGTAATGACTTTAATTACTTTTAATACATCTTTGGAATGTGGGAGGAAACCAGAGCACCCAGAGGAAACCCACACAGACACGGGGTAAACGTGCAGACTCCACACAGACAGTCACCCAAGGCCGGATTTGAAACCAGAGTCCCTGGTGGTGTGAGGCAGCAGTGCTAAGCACTGGGGCCACCGTGCCACCCTGTTGGCAAGGAGCTTGACGTGGGACTGCTTATAGCAGGGGTAAAGCCGCAGAGAACAAGTACGCGTTGATGGAGAAAATCAGTACTTTATCCGAGGCCCACTTCATGAATCCAGCAATGGCCAGAAACACACAGTACGCTGATCAGCAGAGCTGATGGTCAAACAGTGGGACAACTGAAATGCACTCTGGTGTAAATACTATTCCCCATGAAGGCTGCAGCTTTTCTGTTGGTCAGTGACCTGTAATTTTACAAAATTGTGCCATATTTAAAATGAGTTTTGAAAAACACTAAACTATTTCAGATGGATGGTGTGTCAGTACGATTTTACTCCGAACCAGCACTTGTACAACGGGTTGAATGGCTTCAATTTAGGATTTACTTTTCCCATAACAGTTCAAAATAACAAATACGCGATCAAACTGAAATATCACTTTATTTAAACTTCTTTATATATTTATTTTAATGCCAATCTGCATCAGACCAATCTATCCCACAATATGAGTTTATAAATAAGTCATCATGAACTGGCACATGTTCAGCCTGCTCTTGTTTATATGATATACATTTCAGGAGCAAAATGCATACCAGTTAACAGCAACAGTCAAACCACTTTTACCTCTTTTCCAGTAATCCCTGAACAGCACACCAAAATCTCTAGCTTGTGAATTGGAAATTATTCACAGTACAAGACAAAAATGCACTTTCAACAATTTCTAAAATACATTCTCGCCCGTGGTACAGAATTGAAGTACATGCAAGTTTCCAGTACAACAGTCACACAGGGTCCTAACTTACAGCTTTAAAACAAAACATACAACTTGCAACCCACAGTTTTGCAACACTGGTTACAAACAATCCTCCATTCTGGATAATGAATCGACAATATTACTCACACCCAGCTTTATAATCAGACATCCCCCTCTGCTGGCTTATTTAGGAATTGTATTCTTTCATGATAGGACTCACCCACGGACCCCCCTTAAGGACAGCATCAAAAATTAAGATATAACCTGATTAACTTCCAAAATTCAAAGACAATTATGTTCCATTCATTTACTTAATCCAACGTTAATATTTCAGGTCATTGAAACTAGGTCAAACTTAAATTATTGGTCAAGTCTTGAAAAGTCAATAGTCAAAGCCAGTAATAATTTTGATTTGAGATGGCCCATTTCAAACAGGGATTTATCCCCAGTGTGCATTTTTCTCAAGTGCTGTAGAGTTTTGTGGTGTGCCAGTTGGTTCAGGGACGACATTTAACCTCAGCAGGCTGTGACTGTTGGGTCCAAGCCCGAGCGCTTGGTGATGTTCAGTTTATTCACATCTTCTGCACAAGTTGGATGGATACCCACGGTGGATGCTAGCTGAGAGTATGTAGCATTGCACCTGGGGAAAAAAAAATGCAAGTTTAATCTGAATGAAATAAGATATTTATTACTAGACAGAGGGAGTGAGAGAGATGGGCATACAATGACATTGAATTAAGCAAAGAATCAGGTTATGTTTTTACCAGTGTCTGTGTTCCACACAATCCTCCTCCCATTTTACTTCACCCCCCACTCCATCAACGTGTCTTAATTATTTTGCTCTCATGTACATAATCGATCATCCCCTTAACTTCTTGGGTTCAACTACTCTCTCTATGACAGCAAGTTCCAACAGCAAAGAATCTCCTACAGTCCATATTAGATTGATTGGTGAATTTCATATTTATGGCTCCTAGTTTTTGACTCATCCTAAGTGGAACATCTCCTCTACGTTTACCCATTGAAGCGCACACAGGTTTGCAGACAGTTCTGGAAACAGACTCTGGAAAATGGTGGCAAGGTTGGTTGGGTACTGACAAACACTTCAAATTATTACCAAAATTTTGATTTAGTTTAAATAAAAGCAACCAAAGTCTAGCACAGGAAGTGTTCCTCATCCCTCCCAACAAGACTGTAATTTTAATGAGGCAACAAACTACTCATTATAGTCAGCACTACAAACATATAATTTACCAATGACTCAAAAGGAAGCAGATGAATGAGGCCTCTTGGAACTTATTCTAAGTACAATAAGGTGGTGCTAGAATTGCATTAGCTGTAATTTGTTGAATCACAACTCTTTATTTGAAAAATAAGTTGTTATTTTTGATCTTGCTGCTGCTGTATATGATACTGTGCAGATTTAAGCTCATATACAGGAAGAACTCTTCATGAACTTTACAATGAGCAGGGAAGGTGGGCATCAAGCAGAAAAGAGGCACAATTCAAAGGGGATGTCAAGCCTTGAGACTCCACTTTGCTCAAGCCCCAGACATCAGACCTGCCCCCTGGTATGGAACAGAGAGGAGGAGAAACTGTGCCATCTCCTGAACACGCAAACATCCAGGTGTGAGCCTGCAGGAGTTAAATGCAGGCAGCATGCGACCCAAACACAACCTTTGCAGAAGCTGTTTGGAGGAAAAAGAAACTAGTTCGGATGAGGCAGATACCAGCAGAAAAACACATTACACTCTCCTACCAGGTTTCTAGCCTCCTAAAGTCTGTAACTTCACCCATAAAGATTCCCTTCCATCCCTTGTGATTTCCAAGTTCTGTTTGTTTCCTGTGTCCCAACAAATTAATTTCAAGCACATCACTTTTAAATCATACAATGGTCTTTTGCATTCTGTCTACACATCTCCATGCAGAGTCCAGCTCCCAACACTCCGTTCCTTCATGCTGTTTCTGTTCCATTATTAGAGGCAACTCTTGGGACCGCGACACTTTTCCTTCTTCCACGCTGCTCATATTGATATCTTCCTCCCCCCAATTTAAAAAATAAATGTAAAACTCCTTCTCTCCCTTTGTGTTTCACTTTTCTAATCCTAATTGGTTTTCTCATATTGGATAGGGAAAGCACCACAAAAATGAAATTTGTATAAATGTTAAATCATAGCTTTGCTTTGTCAGATGATATTGGAGGTTCACATAGTCCTAAATATAATTATTCACACACAAACTAAACGTGGCTGATTTTAGCACTGCAGTACAACACTGCAGCACGCAACCTAGTTACAAGAAATAAAAATTATACACAGGAGATGGGCAGAATTCAAATATAGGCCACTAGTTATTGCAAGTATAAAGGAAGTATTTCACCATTTAGTTAAACATTGGTATGCATCACAAAGATACTTTTAATATAAATAAAAACCAAACTTCTTCTAAAGTCTTACTTTATTCCCAGTGCAAATCCTTGAATGACCTCTCCGGCATTTGGTCCAATAAAATGGAGCCCAAGAATACGCTGGTCACCTTCCCGTAAGCAAACCATCTTGACATAGCACTGCGTGGCATCCCGTTCAGCTACTGTAAACTCCAGCGGCTTGTAATATGCATGATAAACCTGGTCAAAGATAGAGGTCAAAATAAGAAGATATAGTGAAATATTCTTCCATATCTATGTAGGCATGATAAATGCACATGAATGTTTGTATATCTATGTGTACATTATAAATATATTTATATGCTCGCCCATGTGTATGTAGTGATCTCCCCTGGTGTGGTACACAGGACTTAAAAGACCAAATGTCATATTCATGGGAAGCAGTATGGTAGAATCAGGGTGCAAGGAAGCAATGTAGTCGCCATTTTACAGTGTTTAGTCTAATAATTCCATTACCGATTCTGATGCTCACATTTATAATGCAATTTGTCCATGTAAATTTATCACACTCCTGCCAGTGGTGCTACTGCCAGGTCTCTACCAGTGAGAGGGTATCATTATAATGAGACAAATTTATATCAGTTTCCATTATAAATGTGGATGTAAAGTTTTGCAGTGGAAAAGGCTGATGAATAATTCCTTGGACTTTGTACCAACCGACTCAAGAACAGCTCCTTCCCTGCTGCCATCAGATTTGTATTCAGTTGATCTTTCTCTGCACCTTAGCTATGACTGAAACATTACATTCTGCACCCTCTCTTTTCCTTCTCTATGAATGGTATTCTTTATCTGTATAGAGCACAAGAAACAATACTTTTCGCTGTGACAATAATAAATCAAATATCTCATGATATTGCAAGGAAGGAGTCAGGACCAAATGTCGTGCATATGTAACTCGGTCATCATTTTAAAACCATACATTCTGTCCTTATTTTTATATTTCCATTACAAATCCATGTCCGCATGTATAATGGAAATTTCTGTGTAAACTTGTTGCATTGTAATCAGAGGGGCATTAGAACTTCAGTTTCATATCCCTGTTCACTGTTCTATGAACATGATCAATGATGGGCTATAATCTGGCATCATACTTCAGGGCACCAAAAGAATTTGGCAGGTCTATGGAGGGAACGAGAGGTTGGATTTAACGAAGAGTTAGTAGCAGCGAGGATAAGGGCAAGGCCTGGAGTGGACAGCACTGGTTGAGGGATCCCACCCACAGCAACACTGGTTTGTGATTTTCCAAGGTATCTCATTCAGAATTTGGTGTTTTATGATTTTATTTTCTTTGTCTGCCACTGCCTCTCCCAACTGTGTGAAAACAAACATTCTAATTACTATCAACAGAGCACAGGCAGTAATTATAGTGTTCAAATCTGAACCCATTTCCTTTTTAAATTGAGAAACATAAATGAGGAAATACTGTGTGTGCGTGCGCGCGCCTAACAGCTGCTCAAAATTGGATTGTTTACGATTTCAAATTGTCAACATAACAGATGGTCACGTGAGATAATTGGAGGAAGTTTTGCTTTAAAACTCAACACACTTACTTTTGAAAATTGACTGAGTTACAATGAGGAAAATACCTAGTTTGCGTGGGTTCCACCATTTTCTGAACTTTATTGGACTTAAAACAGTTGCAAGGTGTGTATTCAGCAGCCTGCCTTTTCCCTGACATTAAAAAACAATTTGTTCTAAAAAAAATAGTAAATTAATTGCAAAACTTTGAAAACTTGTCCTTCATTCTGAAAAGATTGTGAGTGGAAAACTCTGAAAATGTGAGAGCAGTTTTGGGCCCCATATCTTAGGAAGGGTGTGCTGGCCTTGGAAAGGGTCCAGAGGAGGTTCACAATAATGATCCCTGGAATGAGGAGCTTGTCGTATGAGGAACGGTTGAGGACCCTGGGTCTGTACTCGTTAAGAGTTTAGAATGATTAGGGGGGGATCTTATTGAAACTTACAGGATACTGCAAGGTCTGGATAGAGTGGACGTGGAGAGGATGTTTCCACGGGTAAGAAAAACTAGAACTAGAGGGCACAACCTCAGGCAAAAGGGATGCTCCTTTAAAACAGAGATGAGGAGGAATTTCTTCAGCCAGAGAGTGGTGAATCTGTGGAACTCTTTGCTGCAGAAGGCTGTGGAGGCTAGGTCATTGAGTGTCTTTAAGACAGAGATAGATAGGTTCTTGATTAATAATCAGGGGTTATGGGGAAACGGCAGGAGAATGGAGATGAGAAAAAAAATCAGCTATGATTGAATGGCAGAGCAGACTCAATGGTCTTATATTCCAACAATACTGGTGGTACTAACATAATTTGGGAAATTGGAATCATTGTGCATGCTGACTATCCACCTGCAGCTCACAGTATCACAGATTGGTAATAAATCATCATGCCCAAGACTTAACTTATGGGACTGAAGCCTTCAGAAAAAACTGCAATAAGACACACTGAAAAATATCCGACATTTTACCCACTCTTCTCTTATTCCTCCATTTAACAACTCGTTGTGCTCTAAACAGATGTTCAGAGCTTGCAAATTTTTTATTTAAATAATATGGGATAATCTTTGTTTCCCTTCTCTGGATCTTTTCCATTTCCTCTGTCTCTTTCAGAAGGGCTTTGTTCAAAAATAGGGGGCAATACTTCACAACAAAAAACAGAAAATCTCAGCGTCTGTGGAGAAAGAATAGAGCCAACATTTTGAGACTGGATTGCCCGAGCTCTAATCTCTTTCCACGGATGCTGTCAGACCTGCTGGGATTTTCCAGAATTTTCTGTTTTTGTTTCAGATTGCAGCATCCGCAGTAATTTGCTTTTATCCTGATTCACATTTACCCCGATTCTTGTACGCAGTATCTGCATCCGGAGCCCTGAGTGATATGATGACAATTTCTTTACTTCTCCCACTATCTGAGCAAAGAGCAGCACAAGCAAGATGTCATCCTGTCTATTCAGCCTATCTCAACTGTTCAACTGGATCACTTTTCACTCTTGAAAGTGCTGTTCACTTGATTGAGACATGCAATTGTCAGTCAACTATTTCTTCTGGATCTTTTTGCCAGCCTGTTGTCGAAAATTAAAGCCCTCTTGGCTGTCATTTGCTTTTCTGTTTAAGGATCTTATTGTCAATATTAAATTCCTGATGTGATTTACCCCTCGTCAATTTTCACTGAATCTGACCCATTTTCCTATGAAACCATTCTTTTCTATTTAACCTATAACCTGCAGCCATAAGGCGGCTCGCAAATAGTGCTCGAAAGATCGTAAAATGTCCCAAGGTGCCTCACAGCATTCAACACTGAGCCATCGAAGGAGATATTAAGACAGGTGAACAAAAAACTTGGTCAAAGAGATAGGCTTTAAGGAGCATCGTAGAAGGGCAGAGAGAGGTAAAGAGATGGAGAGATTCAGGGAGGGAATTCCAGATCTTAGGGCCGAGTCACAGCCGTCAAAAGTGAGGTGATACCTTTGTGAAGATCACATACGAGTAGCTGAGGTCAATGTCCTGGTTGTGAAGACATTGGGACCAGGTTGCTTTGGTAGAGATGGTTCATTAGTCACTGCAGAGCTTACTTCTCCACTCTAACATAATCTCCCCCATGCTGGCTGACTCCTCTTTGTATACACATTGGAGTATAATTATCTAATCATAGAAGCATAGAATCCACAGTGCAGACGGAGTCCATTTGGCCCATCGAGTCTGCACCGATAACAATCCCACCCAGTCCTGTCCTATCCCTGTAACCCCACATATTTACCCTCCTAATCCCCCTGGCACTAAGGGGCAATTTAGCATGGTCAATCAACCTAACCTGCGCATCTTTGCAGTGTGGGAGGAACCAGAGCACCCGGAGGAAACCCACACAGAAATGTGCAAGCTCCACACAGACAGTTACCCGAGGCCAGAATTGAACCCAGGTCCCTGGCGCTGTGAGGCAGCAGTGCTAACCACTGTGCCACCATGCCGCCCCAAACTTGTCCACCTTATTACCTTAAACTACTAAGTATTTAACTCCATCAATAGAATCTATTCGATATTAACAGCTAATGCTGAAGATGTTTTGCCAAAATCATCATTTGACACCTTTGCTTCTTACTATTTATCCAGTTAAATACTTTGGCTCTTCTATTTAAAACGTTATTTTATCCACAAAGTTCTTATGTGGCACCTCATCAAATGTCCCATCACCAGCACCCACCAGGTATAATAGCTTCAGATAATGACAAGACTTTACAAACCCGCATTGGTTTAGAATCTCAATCTCTTTCTCATTAAATGTCAAGTTGGTTCCTTTATAATATCTGTGCTTATATGGAAGGGCCAATTGTAGTCACACATCTATAAATTTTTGCAACATATATATACTGGGTTTATTTTAAAGTCATACTTCTCTCTACAATTAAAATCTTTTAAAGCACAAGACCTTATGAATATCAAGGTAAACATTTCTCTACAATCCTTGTGTGAGGGGCCTGGGTGAAGGAGACCACATTCGGTCGGGCCTCCTGACAACAACAATGCTGCTGGGGTTAATGGACAGACTCGTATACCACTCTCTCTTTTTGAAACACAGGTTCCAATTTCTTGCATTGTGCTGTTCGATTTTAACATTCAGACATCAGCTCACTGGGTGGCACTCTCATACCGGAGTCAGAAAGTCATGGGTTCACGTCCCAGTACAGAGTACCTAATTCAGTCTTCTTTTTTATTCATTCATAGGGTGTGAGTGTCACTGGCTGGACCAGCATTTATTGCCCGTCCCTTGCCAGGCCATTAACCACACTGCTGTGTATCTAGTCATAATATCAGACCAGGCAAGGGTGGCAGATTGCCTTCCCTACCTAAAGGACATTAGTGAACCAGATGGATTTTTATAACAATCAATAATGGCTTCATGGCCATCATTAGAGATTTAATTTAGATTTTGTTGGATTCAAATTTCACCATCAGTTTTGGTGGGATTCAAACTCGAGTCCCCAGGCATTACCCTGGTCTCTGGGTTGCTAGTCCAGTGACAATATCTCCCCTTTTAGACAAGACATTAAACCGAGGCCCTGTCTTCCCTCTCATTATATTTCAATGATGAACAGCTGCATTCTCTCCAGTGTCCTGGTCAATATTTATCCTTCAGCCAACTTCACTAAAACAGATCATTTGGTCATTATTGATTGCTGTTCATGGGACCTTGCTGTCCGTAAATTGGCGCTGTATCTCCTGCAGTACAACAGTGGCTGCACTCCACAAGTACTTCATTGACTATAAAATGCTTTGGGACATCCTCAGAACATGAAAGGCACTTTCTTATTTTTTAACCTCTGGAACCTACATTTGACTGCAAGCCAGATGAAAGTCTCCCCTTTCATGAAAGCAATCCTTTTTAGGTGTGGTGTGTTTGGAAAGTCTCAGCTCCTAGTCGGTACAGATCCAAAATACTGAACTGCTTACAATTCCTCAGTAGCCCACAGTCTCACTCAGGGAAGCCACAAGAATGTCTGGCACATGAATCGGAAACATTGTGCTGGCACTGTGGAAGTGCTCCTCTCAAGGAGAGACTTTGCCCTGCATTCAATGAGTTGCAAACCTCACCAAGTGTTTAATGAATATGCAAAAGTGAAAGCATTCTATTTCCTAAAACTGACATTACTACTTAGTGGGAAATAAAGTAAATTCCTTTCCTTCCCATCTAGAGTACAAAAGCAAGGCAGCTTTGGTAAGCCTTTACAAATTACAGGCTGTGCCTCAGCTGGAATATTGCATCTAATTTCAGAATGCCAGAGGGTTCAAAGGAGATTTACTGGAATTGCATCAGGTATGAGGGATTTCTAGAGAAGCTGGGATTGTTCTCTCTGCAGCAGAGATGGTTAAGAGAAGATTTAACACACCTCAGAATCATGAGGGATTTTTATATAGACAGATAGAAATTATTTCTACTGGCAGGAGGGTCAGTACAGTAAGAAGTCTCACAACACCAGGTTAAAGTCCAACAGGTTTATTTGGTAGCAAATACCATAAGCTTTCGGAGCACTGCTCCTTCGTCAGATGGAGTGGATATCTGCTCTCAAACAGTGCACAGACACAGAAATCAAGTTACAGAATACTAATTAGAATGTGAATCTCTACAACCAGCCAGGTCTTAAAGGTACAGACAATGTGGGTGGAGGGAGCATTCAACACAGGTTAAAGAGACAATTTGGCATCAGATCCCCTTCTGCAGAAATTTTAATTTGAACCAGTAGATCTCCACAGAAGAAAGTGTTCAAATTAGGAGTGATTTTTGTTCCCTCGGTTCCCCAGCAGAGGAGCTGCTAAAATAAAGCCAGACAAGCACTGGATATTCTCTGAGGCCTCGTTTAAGTTATCAATCCATCTGTGCGAGCTTTAACATGGAATGCAACTGCCAAGGCATCACATCCAAGTTCCATCCTGTTCTCTCCCAGACTTCATGCAAGTTCAGTTCCAGCAGAGGCCACCGGATGGCAATCAAGACTTTGTACAATTTTTGGCTCCATAACAGAGTCACGCAGAGGCCAATTGCCGATTCCTACTAGCACCCTGACAGAGGTAATCTAGATCTCAGTGAGGAATGATTCTGAACCTATAGCATTGAACAAACACACATTACTAACAGAGGAGCAACTGAATGCTTATCAATGGAGTTCAATTAAAGTAACTCTGCAGTTTTAATCATACAGTCTGCTCCTGGTGGTTAGAAATTATTTACTGTGTTTATCATAGAAATCATAGAATCATAGAAACCCTACAGTGCAGAAGGAGGCCATTCGGCCCATCGAGTCTGCACCGACCACAATCCCACCCAGGCCCTACCCCCACATATTTTACCCGCTAATCCCTCTAACCTACGCATCCCAGGACTCTAAGGGGCAATTTTTTTAACCTAGCCAATCAACCTAACCCGCACATCTTTGGACTGTGGGAGGAAACCGGAGCACCCGGAGGAAACCCACGCAGACACGAGGAGAATGTGCAAACTCCACACAGACAGTGACCCGAGCCGGGAATCGAACCCTGGACCCTGGAGCTGTGAAGCAGCAGTGCTAACCACTGTGCTACCGTGCCGCCCTGTTTAAAACCCTAAATTATTCAATAATTTGAAGCAAACATAAATGATGCAAGAAAATGGGAAATTAGAATTACCAGTTAATTTGAATTAAGTAGAATGTACAACACCCATATTGTCTATTTAGTCCAACTCATCAATACATGTGTAAATACTCCACAGGATTCCCCTCCAACATGTATTTATCTAACCCTTGCTTCCACATGATTGTTTAGCCATCTTCTCCTTGAATGCGTCAACCAAGAATTAACAAGACTGGGTTCTGAAGACACTTCTTCAAATTTCTCTTTGACAAAGCTTTAGGTCATCTGACCCAATACCTCCTATGTGACTCAGTGTCTTATCTTTCTTTTATATCGTTCTTGTGAAGTCGTTGGAAAGTTTTATTCTTTTAAAGGTGCTATATAAATATAACATTGTTGAAGAAGCCTGCAATATCTAATGTTCTGACACTGAAATGTCCAAGTTTTCTGTCCATCAATCACTTAGGTGCAGACAATGACGCCTCTTGGATCAAATATGAAGTTGTAACAAATGTTCGCACTAATTTATATATCTCCGGTTCTGGTTACCAACTGACCTTGGGTCTGGTGAGGCGAGAGCTGCAGGAACAACTCTTACTAAATCCGCAGGACAACGAAACTCAAACAGAACAACCAATAAGAGAACTACACCAGAGAGGAGAGAGGATTTCTACGCTTCCTACCTCGATGTTGTCTTCACCATGGCGTGGTACTGCCTCTTCCTCAGATAACCCTACGCAGCCATACTCCAACGGTGTGAAAACTGTTGTAGCGACCTAAATATATAAATCAAGCATTTCAGTATCAACTTATTGGATATAAACATTAGGTTACAGTCATTCCCACCTCATACACATTAGGTGTCCAACCTCATCACCCCAAACCACTGGGCCATTCACCCAGGTGAACATAAAAGATCCTTGTGACAAAATTTCAAAAAGGAGTAGGGGAGTTCTCTCCAGTGTCCTGACCAATGGTTATCCCTCAAACGACACCACAACAGCAGCTGATCTGGTCATTTATCTCAGTGCTGTTAATGTGCAAATTGTTGCTGCATTTCCTACATGACAATAGCAAGCGTGCTTCATTGGCTGTAAAGCACTTTGGGGCGCTCCTACAATCTGAAAGGCGCTGTATAAATGCAAGTCTTTCTTTCCAACTGAGCGTGTGCTGGCTGGCCTGGTCCTGATATTGGGTAATCTCCTGGTTGAACCAGCCTCAAGTGGTGAGGAACAATTTTGAAGAATCCAAAGAGCTTCTACAAATACATAAAGGGCAAAGAGTAACAAGGGAGAGAGTGGGGCCTCTTAAGGATCAACAAGGTGATCTATGTGCGGATCCACAAGAGATGGGTGAGATCCTAAATGAATATTTCTCATCAGTATTTACTGTTGAGAAAAGCATGGATGTTAGGGAACTTGGGGAAATAAATATTGATGTCTTGAGGAGTGTACATATTACAGAGGAGGTGGTGTTGGAAGTCTTAAAGCGGATCAAGGTAGATAAATCTGCGGGACCTGATGAGGTATATCCCAGGACATTGTGGGAGGCTCGGGAGGAAATTGCAGGTCCCTGAGCCGAGATATTTGAATCATCGATAGTCACGGGTGAGGTGCCTGAAGATTGGAGAGTGGCAAATGTTGTGCCTTTGTTTAAAAAGAGCTGCAGGGAAAAGCCTGGGAACTACAGGCCAGTGAGCCTCACATCTGTGGTGGGTAAATTGTTGGAAGGTATTTTGAGAGACAGGATCTACAGGCATTTAGAGATGCAAGGTCTGATTAGGGACAGTCAGCATGGCTTTGTGAGTGGAAAATCATGTCTCTCAAATTTGATTGAGTTTTTTGAAGGGGTAACCAAGAAGGTAGATGAGGGCAGTGCAGTTGATGTTGTCTACATGGACTTTAGCAAGGCCTTTGACAAGGTACCGCATGGTAGGTTGTTGCATAAAGTTAAATCTCACGGGATCCAGGGTGAGGTATCTAAATGGATACAAAATTGGCTTCTTGACAGAAGCCAGAAGGTGGTTGTAGGGGGTTGTTTTTCAAACTGGAGGCCTGTGACCAGCGGTGTGCCTCGGGGATCAGTGCTGGGCCCACTGTTATTTGTCATTTATATTAATGATTTGGATGAGAATATAGGGGGCATGGTTAGTAAGTTTGCAGATGACACCAAGATTGGTGGCATGGTGGACAGTGAGGAAGGTTATCTCCAATTGCAGCGGGATCTTGATCAATTGGGTCAGTGGGCTGACGAATGGCAGATGGAGTTTAATTTAGACAGATGCGAGGTGATGCATTTTGGTCGATTGAACCAGGACAGGACTTACTGAGTTAATGGTAGGGCGTTGGGGAGAGTTACAGAACAAAAGATCTAGGGGTACATGTTCATAGCTCCTTGAAAGTGGAGTCACAGGTGGACAGAGTGGTGAAGAAGGCATTCGCCATGCTTGGTTTCATCAATCAGAACATTGAATACAGGAGTTGGGACGTCTTGTTGAAGTTGTACAAGACATTGGTAAGGCCACACTTGGAATACTGTGTGCAATTCTGGTCACCTCATTATAGAAAGGATATTATTAAACTAGAAAGAGTGCAGAAAAGATTTACTAGGATGCTACTGGGACTTGATGGATTGAGTTATAAGGAGAGGCTGAATAGACTGGGACTTTTTTCTTTGGAGGGTAGGAGGCTGAGGGGTGACCTTATAGGGGTCTATAGAGGGCATAGACAAGGTAGATAGTCAATATCTTTTCCCAAAGGTAGGGGAGTCTAAAACTAGAGGGCATAGGTTTAAGGTGAGAGGGGAGAGATACAAAAGTGTCCAGAGGGGCAATTTTTTCACACACAGGGTGGTGAGTGTCTGGAACAAGCTGCCAGAGGTAGTAGTAGAGGAGGGTACAATTTTATCTTTTAAAAAGCATTTAGATAGTTACATGGGTATAGAGGGATATGGGCCAAATGCGGGCAATTGGGATTAGTTTCGGAGTTTTTAAAAAAAAGGGCGGCATGGACAAGTTGGGCCAAAGGACCTGTTTTCATGCTGTAAACGTCTAAGCCTCTATAACTCACACTAGAGCAGATATCCCATCAGCCAAAAAAGGAACCGCGCCTGTCAAAAAGACTCGCTGACCTGCCATAGAATTGCAAAGCTAATCACAATTGTATCTTCTATAAATATCCTATTACACATGGACACACAATTAAAACCTTTCTTCAATAGATTGACTGTGAGGCAATGCTTTTTAAGCTGACTAATAATTTACCCACAAGGCTTACTCACATTGTCATAGTCCATCAGCTCAGCAGATTTGCCAAAAAGTCTATGTGCCAACAGCTTCCCGGCTTTGATTGCTGTCGGCGTGAGCTCTGGTCGGCCCTGTTAAACAAAGAGGTAAAATGAGCAAAACTTCCTTGAATAAAAATTTTTTTAGTGTGTTATTTTGTCATTTACTGCTTGTTTATGACATTACTATAAATCACAGTCCAAAAGACTGCTAGGCATCCGTTGCAACTTTTAATCATGTATAGTTTCCTCATTTTAGCTATTTAGTCCATTGCAAATAGCTGCCATTTCTGTCTTTAACGTGGTCAAAGTTGACAACATCTTCCTGTGCGATAACAAAAGGTCCTTCTATGCTGAATGACAATATTGAAGCAAAGTACGTAGGAACTAGGAGCAGAAGTAGGCAAATTCAGCCCTTCAAGCCTGCTCCACCATTCAATCAGCTCATGGCTGATCTCTCCCTGGTCTCAAATCCACCTCCCAACCTGTTCCCCATATCCTTCTTTCCCTTTTTTATTAGAAATATATCTATCTCCCTCTTGAAACCTATAGCTTTTTGCTTTGGATGGGTGAGATAGGGTGTAGAAGAACACCCTCAGGATTGCACGTCACAAAAGTGTCAACAATTTATGGATTAAGTTTAATGTACTGAAATTTCAATGTTTGTCAGCCTGGACAATAATAGGCAATTACCAGTGTTGCAGCACTGAATGCCAAAACCAATAAATTACAGCAGAATAGAATACAAATCCTGCAACCAATTCCCTCTTGTCTAACACAATACATTTCACACAAATTATAATAAAGTAAACCTACAGGTCATATTTTGCAGACGGCAATAACTGGATCATGTCCTACCTCTGCTATATCTCCGAGTGCATAGATGTGTGAAGTAGAGGTTTCTTCATTGGCACCTACAATGACTTTTTCCGTTTCTGGATTAATCTGGACCCCGGCTTTGTCTAGACACAGGCGTCTTGTCTCAGGTGCTCGACCTGGAACCAATTGGGAAGGTAATTTGCAATCAGCAAAGGAAGATGTCACTTTTTCAGAGGGTGTGCAATTGCAGCATTTACAATACTCAAGAATGAGAAGGTCTCGTGGCTGGGTGCGTGTCGATTAGCTGGAGATGTTGTGCTTAATTACAGATGCAAAACAATCTTACAAACAGAGACAATAATTGATTTAGAAGCTGAAATTTACAGGTGGTCACACTTGTCTATGAATTCCTTAGATTATTGGTAGCTGGATTCGCAAATTTAGACCAGGGGGCTTTAAGTGTTTTTCTCTGCATATAAAAGATGGACATGACATGCAATTTCTTAAAAAGCCAAATATTACTCCAATTTCCATGACTGTTCTTACATCAGCCTTGCTCTAGAATGTGATAGAAAACTATCACCTATCTAGTCTGATTTTCATCCATATTCACCCACTAGCAAGACCACAATACCACAGCTGGACAGACATACCAAATCTGTTTTATTGCTTCAAAGTAGTGCATCAGCAAGTCTTCAGCTATGTGGAACAGCCAGGTTTGACAGCAATGTTACAGCAGGACACTTGTTGGATAATTACGGTCTTTATTTTATTTCAATGGCACTGGACAGTGGTCCAGAGATAGTCATCAAGTACAGCAGACATCAACTCAGCACTGCCCCGAAGATATGGCACTGGGGACACGATGACCTAGTGGTATTATTGCTAGACTATTAATCCAGAAACTCAGCTAATGTTCTGGGGACCCGGGTTCAAATCCTGCCACGGCAGATGGTGGAATTTGAATTCAATAAAAAATATCTGGAATTAAGAATCTACCGATGACCATGAAACCGTTGTCGATTGTCGCAAAACCCATCTGGTTCACTAATGTCCTTTAGGGAAGAAAATTTGCCATCCTTCCCTGGTCTGGCCTACATGTGACTCAAGCCACAGCAATATGGTTGACTCTCAACTGCCCTCGAGCAACTATGAATGGGCAACAAACGCCCATGTCCCATGAATGAATAAAAAAGTAGTTTTCCCAATAGTCAATGACAGCTGTCAGAGATCCTGTCAGAGATTGAACTCTGCGGCTTGCCACTGAGCCACTTGGATATGAAATTTGTCCCAAGAACTTACTGCTCATGTTTGGTAAGGTAACTATTGTGCAAATTCAATACAGATACATCTGAATTTTTAAGCCATTAATCCCACTTCAATCCTCTGCCCTTACCTTCCTGTGGAGGTAGTGTCATGCTGGGGGTTGACCCCACAACAGCAGCAATAATAACTTGTATTCATAAAATACCTTTACTGTAGCAATGCACCCCAAGAAGTTCCACAGGAGTATTATCAGACAAAATTTGACATCAAGCCACAAAGAGATACGAGAACAGGTGAAAAACAGCTTTGTCAAGGAGGGGGGTTTTAGGGTTGGCCTCAAAAGGAGATAGAGGGGCAGTGATGTTTAAGGGAAGGATTCCAGCCCTTGGGGCCTAGATAGCTGTAGGCACAGCTACCCAGGGTAAAGGAAATCAGTAAAGTGCAAGAGACCAGAATAGCACCTCACTAGTATCTTGCAGCAGTGATCATCTTTTCGATTGTGACTGTCACTTGGCAATTCAACTCTGAAACCAACAGAGTTAAGACTGTCCATTCCTCACATTGTTTCCAGTGGAAGAGATTGGTTAAGTGATGAGGATTCTAAATGATTATCCTTTCTCCCTGCCATTGTTGCTCATGTATCATCCTTTACCTGCATCAATGCTGCTCT
Organism: Mustelus asterias; assembly: GCF_964213995.1. Taxonomy (NCBI): domain Eukaryota; kingdom Metazoa; phylum Chordata; class Chondrichthyes; order Carcharhiniformes; family Triakidae; genus Mustelus; species Mustelus asterias. Next base: position 87,864,734 of record NC_135813.1, on the reverse strand, counting down.
GAAATAATTCAGTAAGAAGTCTAACGACACCAGGTTAAAGTCCAACAGGTTCATTTGGTAGCAAATGCCACTGGCTTTCGGAGCGCTGCCCCTTTGTCAGGTGGAGTGGAACATCTCCCACTCCACCTGACGAAGGGGCAGCGCTCCGAAAGCTAGTGGCATTTGCTACCAAATGAACCTGTTGGACTTTAACCTGATGTTGTTAGACTTCTTACTGTGTTCACCCCAGTCCAACGCCGGCATCTCAACATCCTGAAATAATTCACCAGGAGGCACACGAGAACAGCCAGGCATACCATTGGCATCTTCAATAGGGCTGACCTGGGCATTACAATGCACAAATGGCTGCAGACACATACCTGCACCCTACTGGTCTCACTGAACTATATGGGTTCCCAGTCCAAAAATGCGCTGTTTTTGAAATTCTCATGCTTGCTTTCAAATTCCTTCACAGCCTTACCCAGCCCTAACTCTTTAACATCCTCCATGCCCTACAATCTCTGCAAGATCTCTTTGCTCCTCCTATTCAGATCCTTTGTGCATCTCTGGTATTAATCACTCCAGCACTAGCAGCTGTGCCTTCAGTTCTGGAATTTCCTCCTTAAATCTCTCTCCTCCTCCTTTAAAATGCTTCCTCACCGTTCTCTCTTTGACCAACCTTTAATCACTATCCTAACACCTCCTGCGTTTCAGTGTCAAAATCTTTGATCTTCACTCCTGTGAAGTGCCTTGTGGCGTTTTACCACATCAAAGACACAAAATAAATGAAAGTTGTTGTCCTGTGGCACTGGGGATCCAAGACTGTGTACAACTCAGAAAACTTCATTGCTGCAAAACACAATATTCTGATTCAACTTTCCCAGAAGCTGCATGTGACTTTCATCCCATGTTTCCTAAAGATGGATTGGGTTGATACAAACGTCACACGCCCAAATTTTCCAAACTACAAAACCTGCCAGAAATGTGCAGCTTATATGACAGTTTTACAGTAACTGGGTCAATGGATTACACTCCAAAATCTGGGCAACAGTTCTTAGAATAATTGTAATAGGAAGAAAAAGGCAGAGTTGGGACAAGTGTACGCACCCCTGTCATGCCATGCCAGAAACTTAATAGTTGGGAGTGTTTTTTTCCCCTGAAAATCTGATTACATGTTGTAACAGGAGGATAAAATTCTGACATATTAATCATTTGCCCAGAACATTGATCTGAACTGAACATTGTAATTAAAGGGGAGGTTAGAAAAAAATTAGACAATTGCTTGAAAACAGACCAAAACTGCACTTCCTCTACAGCAAGAACACCCTTCCTCAGATAACAGACCAAAACTGCACACAATATTCTAGGTGTGGCCTCACCAAAGCCCTGTATAATTGCATCAAGACATCCCTGCTCCCGTACTCAAATTGTCTCGCTATGAAGGCCAACATACCATTTGCCTTTCACTACCTGGTGCACCTACATGCTTACCTTCAGTGACTGGTGTATGAGGGCACCCAGGTTTCTTGCGCATTTCCTTCTCCTAGCTTATGGCCGTTCCAATAGTAATCTGCCTTCTCGATTTTGCTACCAAAGTGGGTAACCTCACATTTATCCAAATTATACTGCACCTGCCATTTATTTGCCCACTCACTCAACTTGTCCTAATAACACTGAAGGATCCCCGCATCCTCATCACAGCATCCCCCTCCCAATCGGCTTTGTGTCATCTACAAATTTGGAGATATTATATTTAGTTCCCTCAATAATATCATTAATATATATTGTGAATAGCTGGGGTCCCAGCAGTAATCACTGTAGTACCCTACTAGCACTGCCTGCCATATGAAAAAAAGATCAGTTTATTCATACTCTTTGTTTCCTGTCTGCCAACCAGTTTTCCATCCATCTCGGTACATTGCCCCCAATCCCGGTACATTGCCCCCAATCCCATGCATTTTAATTTTACACGCTCTCTTGTGGGACTTTGTCAAATGCCTTCTGAAAGTCCAAATAAGCCACATCCACTGGCTCCCCGTCGTCAACTCTACTACTTACGTTCTCGAAGAATTCCAGTTGATTTATCAAACATGATTTCTCTTTCATAAATCCATGCTGTCTCTGTCCAATCCCGCCACTGGTTTCCAACTGTTTTGCTATAAAATCTTTGATAATGGACTCTAGAATTTTCCCTACTACTGACATCAGGCTTATCAGTCTATAATTCCCCATTTTCTCTCTACCTCCCTTTTTAAATAGTGGGGTTACATCAGCTACCCTCCAGTCAGTAGGAATTGTTCCAGGGTCTGTAGAATCTTGGAATATGACCACCAATGCATCCACTATTTGTTGGGCCACTTCATTATGGAATGTAGATCATCAGGCCCTGGAGATTTATCAGCCTTCAATCCCATCAATTTGCCCAACACCATTTTACTAATAGTGATCTCCTTCAGTTCGTCCCTCTCACTAAACTATGTGTTCCCCAACATCTCTGGTATCTTATTTATGTCCTCCCTTGTGAAGACAGAATCAAAGTACAGTGGAGCCCCGTTGTAACATGGGAAATCGGATATGACGCGATGAATCATTGGATCGTTTTTTTTACTATTTCTGGTTTAGTGATTTAGCGCGACCCCGATAACATTCGCGATAACATTTTACGGACCCCAACCATCGCGTTACAACGGGGCTCCACTGTATATATTCAGTTGGTCAGCCATTTCTTTGATCCCCATTATAAATTCCCCTGTTCCTGACTGCAAGGGACCTACATTTGTCTTCACCAATCTTTTTCTCTTCACATACCTGTAGAAACTTTAAAGTCAGTTTTTATGTTCCCCACAAGCTTACTCTCGTACTCTATTTTCCCTTTCTTAATCAGTCCCTTGATCCTCCTTTGCTGAATTCTAAATTAAATTGTTTTTCTTGGCCCATTTGGATTCCTCTTCCTTGAATCTAATACTACCTCCAATTTTCCTTGTAAGCCATGCTTTACCCAGTCTAGAATGGCCTGTTCTCTGATTGGTTCCTCAACGTATTGATCCAGAAAACCATACCATATACATTCCAGGAAATCTTCCTCTAAGGTATTATGACGAATTTGATTTGCCCAGTCTATATGCAGATTAAAATCACCCATGATTACAGGTGTTCCTTTATTACATGCATCTCTAATTTCCTGTTTAATGCCATTCTCAATATCACCACTACAGTTTGGGGGTCTATATACAACCCTTACTAATGTTTTATATACAACCCCATTAATGTTTTTTGCCCCTTGGTGTTCCTTAGCTCTACCCATATAGATTCCATATTGTCAGAGCTAATAGCCTTCCTCAGTATGGTGCAAATTTCCTCTTTATCCAACAATGCAACTCCACCACCTTTACCTTTGCGGTGGTATACTTTTTATAGGGTGTCAGCAGTAGAGTGTAATTAGACTGGATGGTTCGTGGAGAAAAACAACGGCACAGACTTGATAGGCTGAATGGCCGATTTGTGTGCTGCAACATTATCCTCAGGCTGAAGAGGGACAGGCAATAAATAATGGCCTTGCCAGTGCTCCCAAATCCAAGATCAAATTTTGGTTAAAAATAGACTGTGCGACGCTACACCACCCACTAACTATCATGAGAATAAATTGTGCAGCGCGCCAAGTGGGGAAATGTACAGGAGTTCCAACCACAAAGTACCAACAACTTGCATTTATATAGTCTCTTTAACAGAGTAATACATCTTGAAGTGTATGTTAGAACACGAGAGAACAAAACTTGATACCAAATGTCAGGAAAGTAGTAGTTTTAGATGAGCTACATTTGTATTGTTAAATATTAGAAATAAGGTACAGGATTAAGTGGGTTTAATTTTGTGGTTCTGTGCAAGGGAGGCTAAACCGATAGTTATAGATTCATGTTAGACACAGGTGTTTGCATCTAGGGTTTTTTGGTTTCAGTTAAAACTGTGCATATTATACTGAAAGAGTTTACACATGGCAAGTAAATAAAAGCTTGGAGAAGGAATGAGGGGCACCTTTAGAGTAGGAAGACTATTTGGGATTGTATTTAACTGAATTCATAGCAGTTGGTGACAGAAAGTTAGAGAGTGAGCATCTCAACTTTGCTACAAGAAAAGCCATACAACGTAGAAATGGTTAAGAAAGCCAGTGCTAGAAATCTAAAGGATAGCTAGTTAAGGAAATTAGAGAAATGAAGAGGGGTTTCCAGGAAGCCTGAAGTTAAAGGAACAGAGGAAACGCGAACTAAAACAGGATATCGTTCAGTGAAGTCATAGACAGAGCTGAGGAGCAGTTGGCAAGTGAGAAACCAGAAGGATACCTGAAGTGGTTCTAAGATTTGTTATATCTTATCATAGACTATGAAACATTAGTTGAAATAATTGTGGAGCAATTGACGGTTGGATATCAGAGTTTGTCTCAAAGCATTTATCATAGAATCATAGAAACCCTACAGTGCAGAAAGAGGCCATTTGGCCCATCGAGTCTGCACCAACCACAATCCCACCCAGGCCCGACCCCCATATCCCTATATATTTACTCGCTAACCCCTCTAACCTACGCATCTCAGGACGCTAAGGGGCAATTTTAGCATGGCCAATCAACCTAACCCGCACATCTTTGGACTGTGGGAGGAAACCGGAGGAAACCCGGAGGAACCCGGAGGGGCGGCACGGTAGCACAGTGGGGGGGTGGCACCGTAGCACAGTGGTTAGCACTGCTGCTTCACAGCTCCAGGTTCCCGGGTTCGATTCCCAGCTCGGGTCACTGTCTGTGGAGTTTGCACATTCTCCTCATGTCTGCGTGGGTTTCCTCCGGGTGCTCTGGTTTCCTCCCAGTCCAAAGATGTGCGGGTTAGGTTGATTGGCAGGTTAAAAATTGCCCCTTAGAGTCCTGAGATGCGTAGGTCAGTGGGATTAGCGGGTAAATATGTGGGGGTAGGACCTGGGTGGGATTGTGGTCGGTGCAGACTCAATGGGCCGAATGGCCTCCTTCTGCACTGTAGGACTTCTATGAGGACTTCTAAACCCACACAGACACGAGGAGAATGTGCAAACTCCACACAGACAGTTACCCAAGCCGGGAATCGAACCCAGGTCCCTGGAGCTGTGAAGCAGCAGTGCTGTGCTAACCACGGTGCTACCGTGCCGCCCAAAGACAAAGAAATACTAGAAGTAGAGTTGGAAAGCCCGGAGGTGGAATCTTGATTAAAACAACTGATGGAAAGCATTGTTTAAAAGAAGATTTCGAAGATTGTCTTACTGAGAATGGAGCTCGGAAACGCTCATGTGACAATCATCTGTGGGGAATTTGAGAAATCCAAAGAAAATTAATTAAGTGGCATCTGAAATTTGGCTTCAGAGTGTGGTGTTACCCTTGAAATTTGTGAAGACAAGGGGAACTGAAGCTATACTGTATTGTGATCAAACTTTTCATGTTAAATAAATATATTTTTTCTTGTTAAAAACTAATGGGCAGTCATGTGACAGTTCCTTCACGTTTTCCAAAAAACAGTTAGTCTTCTGAGGCAGAGTTCCATTCTCGGAACTTCCCGTCCTGTAGTAACACCAACTTGGATCACAACACAAGCCACAGGAGGAAACTTTAGACAGGTAGAAAGAAGATTGGTTGGAGGTGGGTTTTAAAGGTTTTAAACAAGGACACATGGAAAGGTTTAGGAAGGGAATTCCAAATCTTAGGGCCCAGGCAGTGAAACCATTGCTGCCAATCGTGGAGAAGAGGAAACGGAGGACACACAAGAGAGCAGAATTGAGGAATGCAGGGATCTCAAAAGGTTTGTATGGCTAAAGGAGATTAGAAAGATAAGCTTTTCATAAACAACCGTATTACCTAGAAAAGTAATTTATGCTGTCAATGCAATATCCTGCAAATACCATGGTAAGAAAAATGTACAATACCACCACGGTCTGCAATCTACAATCGCTCTTAAAACAAAAGCAAAATATGTATTCGCACCTGATGGTTAATTATTTGGCTGCTTCCTCGTTCCATCAGTAATAATTGGCTTCAAGAAAGAAGGCTCATGACTAATTAAATGCAGACTTGCACTGCAATGGCAATAAGAGGGGTTAAAGACAAGCTAAACTCAGAGGCTAAGATATACAAAGCTGATCAGTGTGGTTATAACTAGTGAGTAAAATGTGTATTTTTTCCTCTTGTACACAGCTACCATCTGCTATCCCAATATCTTTGAATGCATCTGAGAATATGTTGTATAGAATGGTCATCTGCTCATTCTGCACTTCCTTTCAGACCGCTGATTGAAGCTGTCAGCACAGAACTACCTCTCAGCCTCCTCTCCTGACAGCATGTTTTTCTCTCCCTTTCCAGTCATCACACTAGATCCTGCTCCATTGTTCATTCCTTCCTCCCAACGCAGTCCCCTCCCCCCCCTCCCCTAACATGTACACACCCACCCTCCCACCCCCATGCCCCAGCACTGACGCCATCAGTGAACAACAAGAGTAAAAAGCCAGGCCTTATCTGGCCACGGATATGATAGAACTTCCTACAGTTGCAATGCAATCTGTATTCGGATTATAGATTGCGCAGTTTAGGACCTAAAGGTAACTGGGGTTTCCATTACTCCCCTCCTCTTTCTGTATGCTGAGCCAAGGGACAAGTAAACACTAAAAAGTTTAAAGTTTATTTATTAGTGTCGCAATTAGGCTTACATTAACAATGCGATGAAGTTACTGTGAAAATCCCCACTTTACCAGACTTTACAGCCAAATTCACTAGAAACTCAAAACAGTTGGTGCAAATGGCAGAAATAGCAGTGCAATATTTTTATTAAGACAAATATTATTTTCTGCTTTCCTTGAAGGAGGTACTAACTGCAGAAACAAATGTGTAATAACTGTCAGCGACAAGGCATTATTTAGCTAACAGAGTGTTTAACTTTCTTGTACCACAAGCTGCTGTTGGAGCTGCTGCTGGGATCGCGCACGCCCCCCCCCCCCCCCCCCCCACCCCCGCCAGTGATCCTTGCTGGAAAGTGTGGGTAAGTGGGTGTCAGCGTGAGCAGGTTCTGTCTGCTCTGATGCACTCCATGATCAAACAGCCTGCAAACAATGAAAAATGGCCAACGGGGCAAGGTACCAGAGACCTCTTGGGGTGAACTGCGCCCTCAGACCTGCACTGTGAGGAGAGATGGGGGAACCCTGCAGAAGATAATGAAGGGAAATGAATCCAGTTGACTGTCTGAACCTGCTACCTTGCTTTCATTCCAGCCCAGTGCCAAGGAACTTTGAGGAAGAAATATCAAACAATGAACACCCAGTATAAAAGCAAATTACTGAGGATGCTGGACTCTGAAACCAAAAGAGAAAATGCTGGAAAATCTCAGCAGGTCTGGCAGCATCTGTAAGGAGAGAAAAGAGCTGACATTTCGAGTCCAAATGACCCTTTGTCAAAGCTCATATGAACACCCAGATGAGCACCCAAATGAACGTTCAAATGAACACCCGGTAGTGATTCCAGGTCACAATCTAATCAGGGGATTCGGACAATGATCTAACCCACAAAATATACTTAAGCAGCTCACAGCCATAAGTCTAGAAATTATGAGAGATGTGTTACTATTTGTAATACATGGATGGCAGTGGTCTCACTATTCCAGTGCACAAGGACTCGAAATCCATTAGAAAGAAAGAGCTTACGTTGAAATAATTTGCAAAGCACGAAAATGCAACATTCAACTGGAGCCTCACAAACAACAATTAAATAATCAGATAATCTAATTTAGTGACATAGTTTAAGGGATAAATGTTCCAAATGACACCAAGGTACTTTCTCTTCTTGAATTCAGAGTAGTGTCCTGCATCTATCTGGGGGCAGATGGGCCTTGGTTTAATAGCTCATCTGGATGTTTTCACTATTGACAGCCCCTTGGTACTGTATTGAAGTGTCAGCCTAGAAGATCATATGCTCAAGATTTACAACAGCGACGTAAAAGCAAGCCTTCTCTTTCAAATGGATCTTTGTGCAGCGATATTAAAAAATTCACAGTTTAATATTAGTGAATTTTACAGCAAGGAAATAACCAGAATTGCTATGAAATGTTCGTGCTCAGTGCTACAGAATGGGTACATGCAATGATATGGTGTAGATCTACCCAGTAATTCTCCCATGTGGAAAGTCTCTGATCGTGGCCATACAACCTGAAGGCAGCAAAGGGTTGCTGCCAACAAAAGGCAAGGCAGGGAAGTCAACCAGGCCGGCCCAAAGGTCAGCTAAACTAGGATCCAGAATAGATACAAGATTCACCAAGGGACTTAATTAGAGACTTACTAACCCAAGCCATTACACCAAGGGTTTCATTCATGCAGCATTTTTACTTTCTGTTTTCAAGTTCATTTGCAACCCAACCTAACTTGTCATTGATTCCACTTAGGTGTTGCATGTGGATCCCAAAGAAGTTCCTTTTGAAAAGTATTTTGTCTTCATCCTCCTCCAATAATGTGGCACGGTGGCACAGTGGTTCGCGCTGCTGTCTCTCAGCACCAGGGACCCGAGTTCAATTTCCAGCTTGGGTCACTATCTGTGCAGAGTCTGCATGCTCTCCCCGTGGGTTTCCTCCAGGTGCTCCGGTTTCCTCCCACAGTCCAAAAAACATACTGGTTACGTACATTGGCCATGCTAAATTCTCCCTCAGTGTACCCGAACAGGCACCGATTAGGGGATTTTCACAGTAACTTGATTGCAGTGCTAATGTAAGCCTACTTGTGATAAATAAACTTTTAAAAAACTTTTTAAACTACTTTAATTACTGTCTCAACAAATTCCAAGAGTCTTGGGAGACATGACTTATTCTTCCTAAAGTCATGTCAACAACCCCTTATGATTTCTGAATTAACACAGAAGTTGGATATGGTGCGAGAGAATACTTTTCCCCACTAGCAGCGTCAGACTTGACAATCTATACTTTCTCAGCACATTTCACTTGTGTTTGAGTTTCACAATGAGGGTTACAGAGCTGTCTTGATGGATAATGCAAGCATCCCCACCTGTATCTGCCACTAACACGTATTCACATTCACTTAAATTTGAAAGCACATCATCTTCCTGCACTCAAGCTACAACTGACTCTTGAATTATTTCCTCTGCAACTAAAAATACAGCTGGGAAAGGAAGCTACCCCTTTCCTTTCCTCCCATCCTCTCCTACAAGTTATACTTGTGGCAATATATTGAATTCCCATCCATCCAGACTTGTTCAAATTCACAACCGTTAAAATCTGCCTTAATTTCAACAACTCATGAGCATAATCCTGAATTTAACGGACAATTTTAAAATATCATGGTGTATAATCCAGCCATTTGGAGTCTGAACATGGACCATACAACCCACCCCAATCCAGTCTTCTGGATTGGAAAAAAAAGAAAAAAGAGGCATACATAAGGCCCAGGCAGCTAAAAACAGATGAAGCACTGGAGGAATACAGAGAAAGTAGAAAAGAACTCAAACAGGGAGTTAAAAGGGCAAAAAGGGGTCACGAAATGTCCTTGGCAGACAGGATTAAGGAGAATCCCAAGGCATTTTATACATACGTCAGGAACAAGAGGGTTGTCAGAGAAAGAGTCGGACCTCTCAAGAACAAAGGAGAATTATGCTTCGAACCCAAGGAAGTAGGTGAGATCCTAAATGAATAATTTGCATCAGTATTCACAAAGGAGAGGGACACGTTGATTGGTAGTGTCTCAGAGGGATGTGTAGACCCGTTAGAACAAATCGTAATTACAAGGGAGGAAGTGTTAGGTGTTTTAGGAAGCATTAAGGTAGACAAATCGCCAGGGCCAGATGGCATCTGTCCTAGATTACTGAGAGAGTCACGAGATGAAATTGCTGGGCCTCTAACAGAAATCTTTGTTTCTTCATTGGACACAGGTGAGGTCCCAGAGGATTGGAGGATAGCAAATGTGGTCCCGTTATTTAAGAAGGGTAGCAAGGATAACCCGGATAATTATAGGCCAGTGAGCTTGATGTCCGTGGTAGGGAAATTGTTGGAGAAGATTTTGAGAGATAGGATCTATACACATTTAGAACTGAATAGTCTCATTAGCGATAGACAACATGGTTTTGTATGAGGGAGGTCATGCCTCACAAATTTGGTTGAGTTTTTTGAGGAGGTGACAAGAATGATTGACGAGGGATGTCGTCTACATGGATTTTAGTAAAGCATTTGACAAGGTCCCTCATGGCAGGCTGATGCAAAAGGTTAAATCTCACAGGATCAAAGGTGAACTAGCTAGATGGGTACAGAACTGGCTTGGCCATAGAGGACAGAGGGTAGCAGTGGAGGGGTCTTTTTCTGATTGGAGGTCTGTGACTAGTGGTTTTCCGCAGGGCTCTGTCCTGGGACTTCTGCTGTTTGTGATATATATAAATGATTTGGAAGAAGATGTAGCTGGTCTGATTAGTAAGTTTGCGTTCGACACAAAGATTGCGGGAGTTGCGGATAATGATGAATATTGTCAAAGAATACAGCAGGATATAGATAGGCTGGAAAATTGGGCGGAGAAATGGCAGATGGAATTTAATCCAGATAAATGTGAAGTGATGCATTTTGGTAGATCTAATGCAGGGGGAGCTATACAATAAATGGCAGAACCATCAGGAGTATAGACACACAGAGGGATCTGGGTGTGCAAGTCCACAGATCCTTAAAGGTGGCAGCACAGATGGAAACGGTGGTGAAGGCGGCATATGGCATGCTTGCCTTTATTGGACAGGGCATAGAGTATAAAAGTTGGCATATGATGTTGCAGTTGTATAGAACGTTGGTTAGGCTACATTTGGAATACTGCATCCAGTTCTGGTCGCCACACGACCAGAAGGACGTGGAGCCTTTGGAGAGAGTGCAGAAAAGGTTTACCAGGATGTTGCCTGGTATGGAGGGTATAAGCTATGGGGTAAGATTGAGGAAACTAGGGTTGTTCTCCCTGGAAAGACAGAGGTTGAGGGGCAACCTAATAGAAGTTTATAAAATTATGAAGGGCATGGATAGGGTGAATAGTTGGAAGCTTTTTCCCAGGTCAGAAATGACAAACACAAGGGGTCACAAGTTCAAGGTAAGGGGAGCAAGGTTCAATACAGATATGCGGGGGACGTTTTTTACACAGAGGGTGGTGGGGGCCTGGAATGCACTACCAAGCAAGGTGGTTGAGGCAGACACGCTAGGATCATTTAAGACTTATCTAGATAGCCACATGAACAGACTTGGAATAGAGGGATACAAACGGATGGTCTAGTTAGGAACACATGATCGGTGCAGGCTTGGAGGGCCGAAGGGCCTGTTCCTGTGCTGTATTGTTCTTTGTTTATTCTGCGACAGCGCTGTTTTAATGAAGCTAAAATATAAACCAGTGTAGCACCCATTTTCTGGAGCAGGAGCAGCCCATTTAGCACTTTAAGCCTGCTCTGCCATTCAACTAGATCAAGACTTGATGCCATTTTCCAAGTGCTATCCCCATATCCCTTGATATCTTCGGTATCTAAAAAAAGTCTATCGATCTCTGTCTGAACGCACTCAATGACTGAACTTCCACAGCCCTCCAGGGAAGAGAATGCCAAAGGTACACTACCCTGAGTAAAGAAATTCCTCCTCTTCTCAGTCCAAGATTGCTTGCCCCTTATTCTGAGACTACATCCCGATTTTAGACTCAACCTCACCGCCAGCCAGGGGAACCATCCTTTCTGTATCTACCTTGTCTAGCCCCATGAAAATTTTGTAAGTTTCAATGAGATCACCTTTCTTCTAAATTTTAGACAATACATGCTCAGTCTCCTTATAATAGTCTTTCCATCCCAGGAATCAGTCTGGTGAACACCCACTGTACTCCCTCTATGGCAAGTTCCTTGGGTAGGGGACTAAAACTGTACACAATACTCTCATACTCAACACTCCAGATGCAGGACTTCAGCTGGTCCTGGTGCTCCATTTATAGTTTTACTTCCATCAACACCCCTGTTTTGCTAACCTCTGCACAGGCTACAGATTCTCAAGGGATTTTTAGTAGTGCTGGAGTCTCTTTACATCCCTGAAGGCTGCATTAAAGAATAACAGTTTCAAACATTAGTCAAATCATGGCATTCCATGTTCATTATGCCAAATTTACTCGTTGTATGCAACAGCTCATTGAATTCACATGGGCTTGTGATCACTAATTTGAGTTTAATTAACTCACTAACTCGTGTATTTGTCTTCTGTTTACAAGTCCAAGAGCTGCTGTACAGACAGCGCCTAAAAAAGCTTTCGTGGCAAAAATTGAATCAATGCTTACGGAGTTATGTGGAATACAGGAATTGCTAGATTTAATTTTTAAAAATCCAAGATCCATTTAACTCACATTCTATCATCATCGAGTGATATCACAGCACAAATGGAAACAATTTCCTCTTATTTACTACATCAAACTCTTCATCAAATCTCCCCCAATCTTCTTTGCTGGAAGGATAGCAATCCTAACTTCTTCCACATAACATCCTTGATCTTGCTGGATCTGTTAGCATCACTTGTAAACAAGGCTGATCAAATAGTTTTAGCTTGTGTGTAATGTCCTGATAGCGCTTTCTTTCAATGTAACAAGATAATGTGATCGGAAACCCAGGTTCCCAATGAATGATATCATGCAATTTGGAGTTAATAGTTCAATCTGGCACATTAACCTGTAGACAGTGAATAAAAACAAAGGTGCTGGAAAATTCTGACTGTGACCTCGCAGCATTCAAATGTACACTTGTATATTTTAACATTACATGTACAAATCTGCCAGTAATTCCTTCTGGCCTTTTTTTTCTCCTAGTCAACTTAACAAAATATTGTTTAATTTAATTTATCCTTAAGAGAAGTTGTGAATGGCAGCATTCATTATTCCACAAGAACTGCTTGCAAAAGAGATTGGAAAAAGGCATTTAAAAAAATTCCACTCCTTCACCTCTCCCAACATACACAAGCACAATAAGTTTTTTTTAAAAAGCATCTATTTTTAACCAGTTGTTTATATTTGAAAGGAAGTACTATGGCCAAAGTAATATAATTTAACTAGCCAGCTTCCAGGTTTCAATGATCACACATCTCGGTGCTACAAGAATAGATTTACTATTGTGCTCTGATCAATCAACACAAGGAAGTCTTGACAGCAGAAAGTAATAACCACAACTGCCAGTCAGCCACAGTTTAAAATACTCACTTTCATTCGGCTTTTAAATTGGAAATATAGAAGCCTCCGTGAATGTGCGTGTTCTGACAGTATGAACACATTCTTCCAAAATCCCAGGTCCCTAACCACCAACACTGGGTATTTGAAAATCAGCTTCTTCTTGGAGGTTATATTGTGTGGTGCTTCCTAAAACTGTAGTTCATTATATTTCTCCCCCTGACTATTTTTGTATTGCTGCATGTTATCAGCTACTGGCAAACCATAGAAAGAGCCGTTCGGCTGAGATTTCAAAGCCCAGTTACTACATTGACGAACCTGTTGCGACCGAGCTTGATTTTGCCATTAGGACCTCATCCCAATCATAGGGAAATGTGATTTAGTTCTAAAATCCACTTTGCAAGACGCTCCTGGCCTACAACAAGAAACACAATAAATATTCTGGTGCATCAAAACTGTAACACAGCTTTGAAGAGAAACATCAGCAGAAAAAAGGAATTAAGGCATTGAGTTTGTAACCAAACCCAACCTGCAACTTTCAACACCAACAATTCAACTACAATTAAAGTCCCTGTGCAAAGCCTCCAGATCCAAAATTATTCAGTTATTAATACAAAAACTTGAGATTCTGATCATAAACTTTGGTCTGTGTAAATTTTTCCAAAGCAGAGTTTCATAAGAACACAAGAAATATGAGCAGGGGTCGGCCACATGGCCACTGGAGCCTGCTCTACCATCGAATAAGATCAGAGCTCATCAGCTCCACTTTACCATCCCATCCCCCTTGATTCTCTAGTGTCTAAACATCTAATAATCTCAGCCTTGGATATACTCAATGACTCAGCATGCACAACTCTCTGGGCTAGAGAATTCCAAAGAATCTCAATCCTGTGTGTGAAGAAATTTCTCCTCATCTCAGGCCTAAATGACTGATCGTTTATCCTGAGTGAAAGATTTCCAACTCTAAACTCTCCAACCAGGGAAGACAGCCACCCAGCATTTACCGTTACCTCCCACGCCCCCAGACATTCATGTTTCAATCAAATCTCCTCTCACTCTTCTAAACTCCAGTCAATGCGGGTCCATTCTACACAACCTCTCCCTCAGAGGGCAACCCTCTCGTCCCAGGAATCAATCTAGTGTACTGCCCTTCCAGTTGCTTTATAATTGTTTCACCATTGGTGCCGTGCCTTGAGTTGCCAAGCCCCCAAGCTCTGTAATTCCCTCCTTACACCTCCCCATCTCTCTACTTTCCTTCTAAAACCTACCTCTTTGACCAAGCTTTTGATCACCTGCCCTGAACACATTGCTATGTGACTCAGTGTCACACTTTGTTTTATAATGTTCCTATGAAGCATGTTGGGATGTTTCATTATGTTAAAAGCACTGTATAAATATATGTTGCTATGGAATAGAGAAACACCAAGACAAACTTAACTGGAATGCAAGGCATTGGACAATATTGTGAAATATGTCCTAAAAAAATCTCACTTTAACATACAACTTGTCAAGTTTTATATTCCTACAGCAACTACATTTCTAAAGTATTTTATAGACTGTAAAGCTTTGGGATGTCCTGAGGTTAGGAAAATGTTATATAATGCAAGTCTTTCATTGTTACGACTTAGGGGTGCAGCAATGTGCACCAAAGTAATGAATTTGTTACCATTTCACTTGATTCACATTTACTCAATGTATACAAAGGTTATTACGGTAACTTTCTATACTTATCTCAAAATTGTTGCAACACTTTATTTTGCGGTGCTCCAAAATCCTAATTTCCTGTTGAGTTTTGCCAAGGTTTTGCTATTGGATCTTCCTTTAATACACTTAGACAGGTGTTACCTGGAGTAACTTGGAAATGGTATTTTATCCACTTTGAAGTTCTCTCATCTTCTAAGAATCGCTTAACTATTTATTCTATTTACAAGACATGCACAGTTTGTGCCTTGAAGAATCAAACTTTGGCAAATCTAAACATATTTCTCTGATGAATACTAATGAGAGCAAATTATTCTGAAGTGCTGCCATTTCCTTGGTGAACCTCTACTCCCGAGGATTAAAAAAACCCTTGAACTACCATTAGACACGAAGAGCTCAAAATCAATTTCTGAGGCTATGGTACCATTATAAAACCACAATAAGCTCTGTTGGTGGCTCAGTCAGCTACGCTTAAGAGACAAATCTTCAGGTCTGCACACTGTAGCTGATAGCAGTCAGAATAAGGATGTACCAATCACCCTGAGTGTCTGGGGCTACAAAGGGAAGTCTTCATGAGTTACCTACCCTAATGCCTTCTTCCAGAAAGAATGCATAGAGGGCAAAGGAAAGTGAGGGTGTGAGGATGAAAATGAGCGAGAGTGAGAGTGTTTAAAATGTCCAAAGTATTAATTTTGCAGCACAGTAGCACAGTGGTTAGCACTGCTGCCTCACAGCACCAGGGACCCAGGTTCGAATCATGCCTCGGGTCACTGTCTATGTGGAGTTTGCACATTCTCCCTGCGTCTGCGTGGGTTTTCTCCGGGTGTTCCGGTTTCCTCCCACATTCAGAAAGACGTGCCTGTTAGGTGCATTGACCCGAATAGGAGCCGGACTGTGGCGACTCGGGGAATTTCACAATAACTTCATTGCAGTGTTAATGTAAGCCTTACTTGTGACTAATAAATAAAATTAACCTTTTCTTTGAATAAACGTTTTAAAATAAACATTTTTTAAAAACTTTTTTAAACTCTGCAAAGTGCTGCAAGCGCAAGAGTTATTATTGAAACTCCAGCATCAAGAACATAAACACTTTAAATTTGCATAGGATAAAAATACTTGATATAAATTCCAAACATTGTGACAAACTAGTTTTACTATATTAATGAATGTGAGGAGTTGAAAACACTGAATGAGAACGCACTTTCCAAATAAAGTTAGTACACTTTTGTACAATGGATAAAAACAGCATTCTCCAGTTCTTCTAGTGGAATATTATTTCTCTCTAGAAACTTACTGGGTTGGTATTAGAACTGCTGCGGTTTTAAATATACCTGGAATTGGGTATCTCGGGCATAATTTTCAGAGTTTGCAAATGACATGGAATATAAAGTGTCGTAAAGTGAGTCGGAGAATTGTTTGTAGTTGATCTGTGAGCTGGTCATTCTTCCCGATGTCCTGGCCAATATTTATCCACAGTAAGAAGTCTCGCAACACCAGGTTAAAGTCCAACAGGTTTATTTGGTAGCACAAGCCACAGGCTTTCGGAGCGCTGCACCTTCATCAAGTAAGTGGGAGTTCTGTTCACAAACTCAATTTACAAAATAATGATTGGAATGCGAGTCTTTACAGGTAATCAAGTCTTAAAGGTACAGACAATGAGAGTGGAGAGAGGGTTAAGCACAGGTTAAAGAGATGTGTATTGTCTCCAGCCATTTCTCCAGTTCTGTGAACAGAACTCCCACTTACCTGATGAAGGAGCAGCGCTCCGTAAGCTAGTGGCTTGTGCTACCAAATAAACCTGTTGGACTTTAACTTGGTGTTGAGACTTCTTGCTGTGTTTACCCCAGTCCAACGCTGGCATCACCACATCAATATTTATCCCTCAGTCAACATCAGGAAAAAAATGTTGAGATTGTTATCCCAATGTTGTTTGTGGGAGTTTGCTAAGTGCAAGTTGGCTGCCACGTTTCCTTCATTACAACAGCAACTACACTTCCAAAGTATCTCATTGGCTGTGAAGCGTTTTGAGCTCTGGTGGTGGGGAAAGGTGCTATATAAACGCAAGTCTTCCTTTTGTTTTAAAATAGACCGGAGGAGGACCTGGGCAGAATGGCGATACAGGCACACACATGGCAAATGGAATTCACCTCAATGTGCGAGGTGATGTATTTTAGTAGGAAGAATGGGGGCTGCAATATTGAAAAGAAGAACATTGGTCGGGTAGAATTAACAGAATGCAACAGAATAGAATCTGCTTTAGCCAGCTGATTTTACATCACGTTGAACGTTATCAAATTAGAAATTACCACAAAAAGCTTCAGGGCAGGTAACAAAAGAACGGCCTGTGAAAGTAAAAAAAACATGTAACTTTGAAGTGTGGTATAATACCTTTCAGCCAAGAATTTTGTAATTAGTTATACGATACAGTGAATTTAGAGCTAGTGCTGCACAAATTGACCTGTAGATGTTGAACATTTTGCAGATTTGGGATCTCCTGTAACAAATACACCCACATGACCACTCCAAGTCAAATGCAAAAAAACATTGCATCCTGTGGAGTGTCAGTCCCTTAAAAACTGTGTTAAATCAACACTTTTATTTTAGTTCCTTCAGTAGATTTATTTTTTTAAGGAATCCTATAGTTGCTAAAGGAAACTAGAAGAAAGAAAGATGGAATTTTATAAATGCAGGCTTTTACTTCCAATAAGGAAGAAGCTCAGCCCCAGTCAGCACTCTCGCCACACAAAGCAAACAGAAAATCTATGGCACAGGAAGGGGCCATTTAGTCCATCGTGTCTGTGATGACCAAAAAACAGCTATCCAGCCTCGTTGCACTTGCCAGCTGTTGGTCTGGAACTCTGAAGGCTACAGCATTTCAAATGTATATCAAAATGATCTGATGTTTCTGCCTGTATTGTGCTTTCAGGAAGTGAGTTCCAGATCCCACCAGCTTCCAGATGAGAAATTCTTCCTCAGCTATCACTTTACTTCTGCCAATTACCTTAAACCTATGCACCCTAAACAGAAATAAGTACTTCTATCTAGACTTGCAGTAATTTTATACACTGCCAATTAAATTGCCTCCCACCCTCTGTTCTAAGGAAACAATCCCAGCGTATTCAATCTTTCCCCATAAGCTGAAATCCTCCAGTCCCGGTGAAATTCTCATAAATCCCCATGGTACATGTTTTGTACCATGCCTGCAGTGGTCACATTTTTCCTGTGATGCGGTGGTCAGTACTGCAAGCAATACTCTAAGCTAACTATCCTCTAGCAATGGCCTAATTAGAAGAAATCAGTAGGAGAACTTCTTGATGGCCAATGATTGCGACAGAGGCTTCAGAACATTTCTCTAGGTTGCCCTGGTGGGAAGCTGTCCCAAGCCCGCTCTCTTGCCCAGATGTTCAGCATCTGGTGACTTCAAGGGAAAGAGACAAAAGTGCAAGGAAAGATATTGGCTTTCCGAGAAGTGGCAATCACCGTCAGATTGCCACTCCACTCTGACCTTTCCCTGCCACGACAGAGCTCCGCATCTCTGCTCAAAGCTTTCAATCTGAGCTTCCGCAGAAATGCAGAGGAGGACAGTCCCCCACAGAGCGTCATCGTAGCACTGGGGCACCAAGGGATAACAAGACACACTCCCTTTTTACACCACTAGCCGCCGTATTCTGATATAGCATCAGCAACTCTTCTGGCTATACGTGCAAATTCTATTAGTGCTTTGGAAAAGGTATTAGCTATGTTAAATGGATTACATTAGAAAGTGACATAAAATTCACGAGGCCAAGATTTTCTCACTTAATGGATACTATTCAGGTTGATAAAATATTTCCATCTTATAGCAAGTATGGAGAAAATAATTCTAACTTTGAACCTAATTTCTTTCTCCTTTAGTGTTTAGCAACAATTTGATTGTTTAGGTTATGGATTTACAGCAGCTTTTAGTGGGAGAAATCCCTGTTTCCTCTTCTTTTTGTATGAACTTGATGACATCAACAATGTGAAATCCTTCCAATTTTTAATGTGGAGTATCCCCATTTCAACAGCTTCCCACGGAATTGACAGATCAGTGGCCCCCACCCCTGGGCCAGTCACTTATGCAATATAGAAACTGAGGGAGTGCAAACTGCCACAACAGATTCCAGAGCGCAGACTTCCTTGCAAAAAAAAAACACACCAAACCAAATTCTAAAACGGATCACAGGAACAAATAGAATGTTGCTTCTGCTGATGGCTTTAACTAGTTTGGCGAGATCACTCATCGGGCTAGCTTCGTTCTTTGGTGTGTTCCACAGTAATTTTGTGCAGCTTGAGGCAGCGAGCAGGAGACAGGCTGGAGAGTAGAAATAGTTTATCCTCAGTCAGGATAACAGCACAAACAGTGACTTCTGACAGCAATCTACAGCGACCAAGGTAAGTGAGTGTTGCAGGTGTTTGTAACTGATGGACTGCTTCTTTATTAATGTAGCATATGGTGAAAGTCCTGAATAAGAAGCGACCGGTGTCAATTGCTGAAAGTGGGAGTTTTTCAGATTAAAGTGATGTGTTACAGATTCAAGAATGCACTCACAACATGGCAAAGTCGATACTTCACGAGAAGTGCACATGTTGGCCAGTGTTACAGTACAAGTAGCAAGCCCACAACACCAACCTCCATCTTTTTCTCCCAATTCTTTACTGGAAGTCAGATTGATTGAATTGGCAACATTCAGTAAAGGAGGCAGACATAACTTGGAATAATTTAATGTTTGATTTTGAATTCTCCAACATGTTTATTAGGGCGACCGTATTTGACTTGCGGTGCACTTTACACCTCGTCACATACTGAATGACAATATTAACCAGTCAAGTTTTTTTTTTAAAACTTCGAGGAAAAATCCTGATGTAATCAACATTGTGGTTTCCTCAACTGACTTATTGAATTAGAGTGTGTGGAAATCTCCAGTACAGCAATGATTAATGACTGCCCATGTACTTAACATAAAGATAGCAGTTATGGCAGAATCAAGGCACGATGTGAAGAAATTTTAAGGCATCAATCCCCACAGCTTTACACTAATCCCTGTGTCAGCCATTCTGTGTCGATCGCTTGTTTCAGGTTCTCTCCACCTCCTTCATGCGTGACTAAAAAAATACCAGTAAACTCTACTCAGTACTTACCCCACAACATTACTGTCATATTTATTCCGCAAGTTATTTGTATGAGAAAAACATAAATCTTTCAGTACACTGATCTTATTTTTTCCAGAATTTGCACTGCACATGAATTATTCAGATAAAGTTGCATCACTTTTCTGCAATTTGCATTTTTAAAATTGGAAATATGCCCTCATATTTGGTCTCATTAATCACTTAAATCAGAACAAAATGCTAACTACTGTCAATTTTAGAATACCTCAGCTACCTTCATCTTCCAAAGCTTTTTCATAAGGCTACAGAGAGAAGGTAAGTGGGTATGGGAGATTTTTCTACTCATTCATGGGACATGGGCGTTGCTGGCTGGCCAGCATTTAATGTCCATCCCTAGTTGACCTTGTTCAGAAGGCAGTTGAGTCAACCACATTGCTGTGGCTCTGGAGTCACATGTAGGCCAGATCAGGTAAGGACGGCAGATTTCTTTCCCTAAAGGGCATTAATGAACCAGATGAGGCTTTTCCAACAATCGGCAATGGTTTCATGGTTGCCAGTAGATTCTTAATTCCAGATTTTTTTTATTGAATTCAAATTCCACCATCTGCCGTGGCGAGATTCAAACCCGGGAGCCCAGAACATTAGCAGAGTTTCTGGGTTAATAGTCCAACAATAATACCAGTAGGTCATCGCCTCCCTTGGTTAGGAGGTAGTATGGGTAAGGCAGTAGGTTGGTATGGGTAAGGGGGAAGGGTGGCAGGTGGGTGAAGGGGTAGGGGATAGTCAGGTCAGGTGAGGAGGGGTTATTAGATTGGGCAAAGTAGGGTGATGGATGTGAGTCAATTCGAGCGAGGCGGGAAGGCGGTTGGTAAGAGTTAAATGCTGGGGGCTAGTTGGAGGGTGGGTCCAGTTATATTAGGTGTATGAGTGATTGAGGGCTGTGGTTCAGTGGTATAGTTAGCTAAGAGTTCGACCAGGATTTTTCTGTCTAACATTCCCTGGATAAATATCCAGGTAAACATGTCAGAACTGTCCAAAGTCTCCAGCTCTGATGTAAACGTTGAAGACTTTTTCAGAGCACCTTGGAGGGCTAGGAAATTGCCCACTGGAAGTTCAAACTTCTCAGGCAACTCTTGCGGAGTCATTGCATTAGGATTCCTGAGCAGTCAAGCAGCACATCTTCCAGGGTATATCCAGTCTTCTACTATTCGGAGACTGGAAGATCTGGGCCAATATTTCCCAATTAACTGTCACAATATACAGATTTCAACACCAGATAATGTCAACGTTGATAAGAATTCCCAATACTCTTAAGAATTAGCACAAAGTTGTAATTTACTAAATTAGAAAGCGATTGATAGCCTGAATGCAAGTGTTTACAAAATAAATTAGGTACAACTATTGAAGCATTCTATAAAAATGGAAAATCCTGAGTGGCACAGAATACTAGGCTGAGAGTATATCTGACATTCCAAAAAGTATTTGGTGCCCACTGATATTCTTTAGAATAATTTGTTTGTTGGCTATCTTGAATTATTTCTAGATTTATGGACTGTATAGTTTGGTACCACGAATTATTTGAAGTTAAACCTATTAGCTCCTTTGAAGACCGTGCCAAGATGTCCATTGAAAATTATCCTTCAGGAGACATACGTTTTTAAATCAATTACATATTTACTTTAATAATCGGGACCAGCATCACTGGCACATAGATTGGAATACCTCCCATGGGCAAATTATTCTGGCTCTCAGCAGTAAGCCTGCAGGTGCAGGGTTGGGGCAGACTCAAGGGGCTGAATGGCCTCCTCCTGCACTGTAGGGATTCTATGGATTAGGAGACTAGTTAGCGAGATCATCACTGAAACATCACTCCCTCATCTTAACTTGTAAAGCCATGACCCATCCAAGATTTGAATCCTGTCTTAACCAGAGAGTAGGCTCTTCCAGCACCCTTCTCACACTTTGAAGATACAAGGCTGATCATCTGTTGAACGACCCTTCTCTCATCTCTAGCCTCATAACTCATTCACCTGCCTGCCATTGCTCTTTCACCTTGTTTTCCCTAAGCTTAAATCATGTGGCATAGTGGCACAGCAGTTTGTACTGCTGCCTCACAGCACCAGAGATCCAGGTTCAATTCTGGCCTTGGGTGACTGTGTGGAGTTTCCTCCAGGTGCTCCGGTTTCCTCCGACAGTCCAAAGATGTGCAGGTTAGGTTGATTGGCGATGCTAAATTGACCCTTAGTATCCAAGGATTAGCAGAGTAAATACACGGGGTTACGGGGATAGGGCCTGGGTGGGATTGTTGTCGGTACAGGCTCAATGGGCTGAATGGTCTCCTACTGCACAGTAGGGATTCTATGATGCTGCCCTAAGCAATTCTCCATCACACTGTCTGCAAGGAAATTTCACAGCATCATCTCTAACACTAGGGAAATCTCCCGTGGTTATTCCATTCTCCTTGCAAACACAGACTTTCAAAAACAAAGTACAGCCATATGTACTCTTCAATCCACTCTGCATTCTCTTGCACAAAAAAATTAAAATAGCAGACAGCAACCACTAACATATCCAATAACCTAAACTATTCTGCTCCCTTGATCAAAAGGGAAGTGTGAAGGACGAATCCAATAATAATAACAGGTAAGCACAAGCTACAAGGGGAAGAAACTACTGTATTCCATCAAATTAATCTGCATTTCTCTGCAACCCACTATGTAAAATGTGGCAGCATCCAGAGATAGTGCAACAGAGGGGAAATCACTATGTTAAAGAGTTAACTGATTCTCACTGCTTCATCGGCCACTGCCTAAAACACCTGGCATGGGTGTGTTAACACAGCAAAAACATTGAGTGCTAACTCAAGACCACAAATCAATGCGCTTACAGCTTATTTCAGGGTTTGCGGAGCAAGGGTGGGGCTGATCAGAAAAAAATGTCAAGATCCTCATGATGGACTCAATGTCAGGGAGTTTCTGACAGGGAGAAAAAAACAGTTGGATTACTTTACCGTTGTGTCATTACAGAATTGTATTTATTCAGGTCAACCTTTTTATATTTGTGCAGACCCAGTCTGTATACCATTGAGTTCACGTGTTGCATAACATGGTATCAGTTACGGCCTGAAAATAAAATTTACAAAGGAAGATCCTTGTTGATTTAGCAATTCTGCATCGATCAGACTGCTTTTCAAACAATACAAGCCCCTCCTCGATGTCTCAATGAGTCTACATTCTAAATAGCTGAGCCAAGCAGACCAGTTTCAACCCCATCTCAATTCCCTCTCTCTTCTGGATCAGTGGAGGACAACGGATCACACAACAGATAACAACAGTAGTAACAACAGATATAACTGAGTGAATTATGGATGATATACCATGTTTTAAAGTTTATTATTTCATGAGCATTGCTGGCAAAGCCAGCATTTGTTGCACAACCCTAACTGCCCTTAAACCGAGTGCCTTACTCAGCCATTTCAGAAGGCAGTTAAGAGCCAACCACATTGCTGTGAATCTGGAGTCGCGTGTATGCCAGATCAGGTAAGGCCCTGTTTGTATGGCCTGTTTGAGAGCAGATATCCACTCCAAGTGACGAAGGAGCAGCGCTCTGAAAGCTAATGGCATTTGCTACCAAATAAACCTGTTGGACTTTAACCTGGTGTTGTTAAAACTCTTACTGAGATCAGGTAAGGGGCAGACTTCACTAATAATGTTAGTGAACCAAATGGGTTCTTATGGGTGATAGTTTCATGGTTACAATTACTGAGACTAACTTTCAATTCCAGATTTATTAATTGAATTTAAATTCCACCAGCTGCCATGATGGGATTTGAACCCGTGTTCCCAGGGCATTAGCCGGGTCCTCTGGATTACTAGTCCCATTACATTACCACCACGCCATTGTCTTCCCCTGTAATTGATTGACCACAAAGAATGCATGTTTTCCTAATGTGAAACCATATATATGCAAGTCTGTTCCATGTCTTGCAGCATTACCAGTGTTTCCATTCAAAGGGACATGTTACGAATTGACATTCTTACCAACTGCCCACATCACTGTGTCAAAGGACTCTCGCTCTTCCACATTTGTCTCAAGATTTTTCCACGTGACCTGCAGTTTTCCATTGTCCAGTTTTTCTATTTTGATTGGTATGCATTTCCAAAACATCCTGGTACCATAAGATGTCAAATGGTCTGTCACCAAATGGGCCATTTGCTACATTAAATAAAAAGAAAACAATAAATCAAATTGCAACAACATTTTATCAGGCAATAGCATTGGCTACTGCCACATTTCTGAGACTGCAAGTGGGATCTTTGTATTCGTTATTTTGGGAAGAAATTAGGTTTCCAGTCTCGCATTTAAAACTAGTATACCTAACACACACACATTCTACACGTTCCTACAGATATAAAGCAATTTTAAAATGCTGGTTGTTTTAAGCTGCAGCTGAAATGAGCAAACATTTCAACCTGTACCATTCCCTGACCAAACTGTTAAACCAGTGCCCTGGCCAATATCTATCCCTCAACTAACTCTTGCAAAGTGACTCCACATTTTCTACATTGCACAATGACCACGTTTCTGAGAGTACTTCATCGCCCATGAAGTGCTTTGGAACATCCTTAGGACATGAGCGTCATTGTATGAATACAAACTTTAAAACTCAACTCAACCCACATTTACTTAATGACTAGCCTCCATAGCATTAAAGGAACGCAAAGCCAATGCTCCTTCTCAGCTGAGTCGACAGCAACAATTTGGATGGTAATTTTCAGGCACTCGCAAGTTATCCCTTGCAAAAGTCTTCAGATTGATGGCTTGGTCTTAAACAAACGGTGGCACAGTGGTTAGTACTGCTGCCTCACAGCGCCAGATTCAATTCCAGCCTTGGGTCACTGTCTGTGTGGAGTTTGCACATTCTCCCAGTGTCTGCATGGGTTTCCTCCGGGTGCTCCGGTTTCCTCCCACAGTCGAAAGATGTGCGGATTAGGTTGATTGACCATGCTAAATTGACCCTAATGTCAGGTGGACTGGCAGGGTAAATATGTGGGGTTACAGGAATAGGGCCTGGGTGGGATTGTGGTCTGTGCAGACTTGACGGGCCAAATGGCCTGCTTCTGCACTGCAGGGATTCTATGACTCTGAAAAAGTTTAAGGATCATGCTCACTGAAATAAATAGACCATGCATGCGCAAGCTGTATAGAACGTCTGATCTAAATTTTCTATCTTAGCAAAATAGTGCAGTACACATGTCATGTGTCAGTATATTTTGGGATTTCAGTCAATTTTTAACATGGAATCGTTTGATCTATACTGCCTGCTGGTTCTAGCTCCACATTCTAATGTAATCTCAACTATTGCTTATCTTTACATAAACTTTTAAAAACCACAAGTGAGTGAAATGATAGCCACCCGAGGGTTACTGGACTTCTTCTGTGGATTGAAACCCTACCCCGTCCCCTGAAGGAACAAAAGGAATTTTGCAGACCGATGTTGACTCAATGCCTTTTCCTGAAACAAATTCAAAAGGATAATTCCAAATTGAATGGGACAATCACATACAAAGACAGTGGCTGTCTCAAACTTTCAAGTGTGAAAGTCAACACACAGGATACATTATCGACCTATAGTCACCCACCTTATTTGGAAAAGGATCTTGGACTCTCAACAAGTCACATAGTAAGACAGCAATGTTTGTTAAACAAGAAGCTGTTCTGGACAGAAAATCCATCCAAACCAGCTGCACATCAACTGAGCAGCAAAGTTATTAAACGACTATACCTTGAAGGGGCTGGGCGGAATGACTCTTAACCTGTTCCGTCTTCCAAGCTCACCTTGTAAATTGACGACTAGAGGTTTTGCAGCTTACTGAAAATCCTTTACTGTACAAGGCCTTCACTTCAATTAAAGCTCAGAAACTACAGGTTTGCTTCGAAAGAGAGGCTAAGGCAATTGGACATTGTAATTGTGTTTTTTCCCCCTC
The DNA here is from genome assembly GCF_964213995.1 of Mustelus asterias. NCBI lineage: Eukaryota > Metazoa > Chordata > Chondrichthyes > Carcharhiniformes > Triakidae > Mustelus > Mustelus asterias. The sequence goes on along the minus strand of NC_135813.1, from coordinate 87,838,740 downwards.
AACTTATTTGTGATCGTGTGGGTGAATTGAGTGAGCGAGACGTCATGTTTTAAACTTTCTGGGCAAATGTATGATAATAAATAACCTGCTTTTTAGTTTGCTGCTGGAATTATTTAATTTGTCAGAATCACTCTGAGGGTAAGAAAACACACATCCCTCACAAAACACTGATCCTGGGCAGTAGGAAAACACAAATTCTGTGACAAATGACACGTAATTAAATCCTGCCTTTACAAAACAGTGTAATTTTCAACTTCCAGCAGTGATGGGAAAGATCTGCCTGTATATTTTGAAAATGATGATGGATGCATGAGTTATTGCAAGGACAAGTAAATAATTCAGGTTGCATCCTTACAGTAGATATTATCTCAATCTCGGAGGTATTTTTCTTATTCTTATTATCCCCACTCATTCACTGATCTCTATTATATGCTTATGTTCTTGTGGCTTATGGTGTAGAATAATTGCTTTGTCATTGGGTTGAAGGAGACTAATTTTAGTAACTGCTGCATTTCTCATGTTCTCAAAATGAGTTTCTAATTCCACATCCTCAGAAACCACCAATGCAACATCTGTTGCCCATATCCTGCCCCACGCCTTCACACTACCTAGCGCGTCTGTCCCTGCTGACATAAAATGGCTACTTGTCATATAATGCCTCAAATTTTAACTTCTTATCCTGGTGTTTCAAGCCCTTAATGGTCTTGCCCCATTCCATCTCTGCAACCTCCTCCAAAGTATCACTCTCCACCCTCCGTACTCTACTGGTGTGGTCTTTTGCACGTTTCCACCCTGTGCCTGACCAGTAGTGGCCATGATGCCACCTGACATCGCCTCACACCACACTCTTGGACTCTCCTCTTTGGCCAAGCTTGTTGTCACTTCCCCTAGATGCTTTTCCTTTGGCTGTCTCTTTTTAAAGTACTGGAGAACTTTTTCTACACCAAGAGCATTAAATAAATTAAAATCATATTAAACTGTTCCTAAAACAAATGAATACATGAAAATAGACTAGGTAAACAGGTTCTCAAGGATATCGTTACATCACTGCTGCATCTGTATTGCATTTTGCTTATCCAGTATGAATTCAGACTAACAGACGTAATTCAAATATTGAAAAAAAACCCATTTAGTAATGAAATTGTAGAAATAAACCCAGGCTATACCTGATCAAAGCCACGGAGAGGAATGCTTCGCACCATGAGTGATGTATCCAAACCAACACCAGTTAAAAATCCAGCGCACTCCAAGGCCACATCTAATGAAGTGCCAAGTTAAGGATCCAAATATTATTACACCACGCATGGGGTTTAAAAATAATGTTTTTTATCAGAAGCAGTGACTGACATTAAACATGGCTCATCAGCACAAAATTAAGTTTAGCACCTTCAAAAGCTTTTCAAAAGAGGATAAAATTGAGGCGCTATAAAGCTTTATTATTAATCATTTAAGGGTTTTCAAAATTAAGGATACAGCTTGCACCAATAATCAACCTATAAAAAAAGGGAAAAAACATCAAAGTGAAGAATTTAACAAAGTTAACCTGGTGATCCACTCGCTTTCTGTTACGACCTAGGCATTAAACATTATTCTTTAAAATATACTTATAGACAATACAAAAGAAAAACATTAAGTTTAATTTTATCCAAATATCTGAAAGAGATGGCAAATAAAAAGGAATCTCAGCTAATTGGTTGATAGCCAGACGATATGAATAGATTCAGAGGCGCGCTGAAGGTTTATTTTTATCTGGAATGTATTACCTGAAAGGGAGGTGGAAGCAGCTTCAACCTTAACTTTCAAAAGAGAATTGGATTACAACTTGAAGTCATAACGTTTTATGGATCATGGGGTGCGAGGCCGGATAGCTCTTTCAAAGTGCCTCATTCTCCACTGTAATATTCTATAATAATGTATGCGAATGACATCCAGTATGTTTTTTCCTCAGGGTGAAGGCATACTGGAAAAATACATTTATTGTCCTAGCTCCTCTGAGAATGTGGGAGTGAATCTTCTCTTCAATCAGCTGCAATCTGTTCACTGATTGTGCTCCAAATTTACACTTTCATCGCTGCCATTTTTGCTGTCACCGTTGCCAACATTTAAGACTTGGAAGTGTTATATCTTCATCCAATCTCAAGAGAATCTAAACTATCTTTTTCGATTCTGACAAACATCTATCCATAACACCGTAAAAAACTGACAGGCTATCAAGCCTGACCCCACATCATGGTGGCCGGACCATCTGGGGGGGGCCTTGCTCCTTTGAGCTGCAATATTTTTGGTCATTTTATTTCATGTAGTTGGTAAATGTAAACCATTCAGATATGTTCCCAGAAATGTTGGCAATGCAAGTGAGGAAGGAGCTTGCTTCCAAGCCTGACCATCACAATCCTGCCCACACATCAGGGTCAGCTCCCCCCACCAAAAGAAAAGGAATCCTTCTCGTATCACACAACACCCAAGTTCACCTTTGTCATCCACATGCGCCCGTGATCGATCACCACAAGCACATTTTGTCACCTCTGCCACAGTGCTTAGCTTCATCCCATCCCTCCCAGAACAAAACTCAAATCCAAGTTTTTAATCATCTTGTCTATCACCAAGGTTCAGCTTAGTGGCTATACCTTTACAAATCATGCTGGACACTTTGGCCCAAATCTTCAGCTGTCCAACAGCCCACCCCCCCATCTGGATAGAGGATTGGTTGGCTGATGGGAAGCAGAGAGCAAAGACAATTGAGTTATCGGGTTGGCAAGCCAAAAATGTTTGTTACAACAAGTGGATCCAAGATATACAATTTGACTGACTTCCTAGCCATTTGATGTCTTTTCGTATCCTAAATTAGTGTCCATCTGGTCAATACAAAAGACAGATTTCAGACCAGTCTATTACTCAAAGTTTAGCCAAACCTTCTGCAAAGTGCAATCAAACCAAGTGAGTTTCAGGGAGGGTAGTTGGGATGCTCTGATCAGCTGGTTGGCCTGGGACCATAATGAAATCAGGAATCAAGATCTCTGTAGAGCATCAATGTGGCTCCAACAGGATGGGAAAATCTATATTCAGAGGAACGTTGAGAGTAAGGGTGGCCCTGTAGAGCCACAGGGATCAGTACTGGGGCATCAACTCTTTACGATCCATATCAATGACTTGGATGAAGAGGCTGAACGTATAGTCGCTGTAATAAATCGAGAGCGACTTGATGTGGCTTAGAGTAACAAAGGATTTATTGCCAATAATAAAGAGGTATTTACAATAAAAGAGTCAGGCACAATTAACTATGTGACTGCACAACCCTCCTCCCTGGCTCCAACTGAAGATATGCGTCCTTGCAACTAACTGGTTCAGCTTCCTGCCATGACACCCCATAGGGTCTGGCCCGATCATGTGACCCTTGGGGAACGCTCCCTTAAAGGGGCCACGCTACCTCAGCAGCTAAACCTGATGACATAAACATAGATAAGAAAGTAACTTCTCAAGGGGACAAAGCGTTGAGAGGGATTTAGACAGGTTCAGCGTGTGAGCAAATATTTGGGAGATGAGAGTGTAATCTGGGAAAATGTGAACTTGTCCACTTCGGCAGGAAGAACAGAAAAGCAATACATTATTTGATTTGAGAGAGACTGCGTAACTGTGGTGCAGAGAGACCTGGGCATCCTGGTGGATGAATCACAAACAATTGCTATGCAGATACAGCAAGTGACCAGGAAGTCAAATGGAATGTTGGCATTTATTCCAAGAGGAATTGAGTAGAAAAGTAGGAAGTTTTGCTACAGTTATACTGGGCATTGGTCAGGCCACTGCTGGGGTACTGTGTACAGTTTTGGCTTCCTTACCTGTGAATGGATATAATTGCATTCAAAGCAGTTCAGAGAAGGTTCACTGTGATGATGGAGCAGTCTTATGAAGACAGCTTTGGCTCTGTACCCACTGGAGTATAGACAAATGTGAAGTGATCTGATTGAAACATATAGGTACATGCTGTGGGGATGCTTCCCCCTCATGGGGGAGCTTAGACCAGGAAATGGTTTAAAAATGAGGGGTCTCCTATTTAGATGGAGGTAAAGAGAATTATTTTCTTTGAGGTTCGTTAACCAGTGGAATCCTCTTCCCCAGAGAGCAGTGGAAGCTGGGACATTGAATATGTTCAGTGATAGAGACTCAAACAAGGTATAAATTTGTTGTCAAAGGTCTATGGCTCGCGAACCATCAAGCTGCTTCAAATATTTGCAGTTGCATCCCAAAGGACAATGATCAGTTGGTCCAAAAAAAATCCATGTCAGGCATGAGTCAGCAGGAAAATCATCCTACAGAAAATAAGGCAATCTAATAGCGAGAGACACAGGTGGCCTACCTCACCACAGCAGGTCACAATGTCAGTACTTCTGCAGCAGGCAACGACAGTGAATAGGAGAAAAAGTCAAAAATGTTTGTTACAACAAGTGGATCCAAGATATACAATTTGACTGACTTCCTAACCATTTGATGTCTTTTCGTAGCCTAAATTAGTGTCCATCTGGCCAATACTGAAGACAGATTTCAGACCAGTCTATTCCTCAAAGTTGAGCCAAACCTTCTGCAAAGTGCAATCAAACTAAGTGAGTTTCAGGGAGGGTAGCTGGGATGCTCTGATCAGCTGGTCTGGCCTGGGACCATAATGAAATCAGGAACCAAGATCTCTGTAGAGCATCAATGTGGCTCCAACAGGATGGGAAAATCTATATTCAGAGGAACGTTGAGAGTAAGGGTGTGCTCCACTATCCACCAACATTATCATAGAAATCATAGAAACCCTACAGTACAGAAAGAGGCCATTCGGCCCATCAAGTCTGCACCAACCACAATCCCACCCAGGCCCTACCCCCATATCTCTACATATTTACCCACTAATCCCTCTAACCTATGCATCTCAGGACACTAAGGACAATTTTTAGCATGGCCAATCAACCTAACCCGCACATCTTTGGACTGTGGGAGGAAACCGCAGCACCCGGAGGAAACCCACGCAGACCCGAGGAGAATGTGCAAACTCCACACAGACAGTGACCCAAGCCGGGAATCGAACCCAGGTCCCTGGAGCTGTGAAGTAGCACTGCTAACCACTGTACGACCGTGCCGCCCATATTACTCATATGGGCGGCATGGTAGTACATATAACATTACTCATTCTGGATTAGTTTGAGCTAAGAGTCATCCCTTCTTTTGATGAAAGTCATATTCCAACAAGCAAAGGTTGGACAGGGTAGAAATGGGAAATTTTTTCCATCAACAAAAGGAAAGTGGGAACGCAATTCAAAGTCTTTCCAAACAAAGTTTTCAAACAACAGCCCTTATTCCTGTGGAAGGACGTGTGTGTATTGGCCATGAGTAAGTCTGAACCCAATGTTCTTCTGAATCCAGAAGCAGCAGGACTCAGATTCAAGCCTGCAGTTCGGTGAAGTAAGCACTAAAGTGTGTTATTCATAACTTGCTGCAGACAAAGAAATGTACACACATTCATTTTGTCTTCGAGATTACAATACAAACTGCAAAAGGCCTCTGAAAATAAATGCTGCAAGGGGGGGGGACTTTTGCTATGTGTGTGGCCCGCACAAAACTAAGCTTCAAGACACTTGAAGAATGATGTGCTGGTGGAATGGATAATTCTAATGACAAGACTAAACCCTTCAGGAATTAATACAAGTCAACGAAAAATACAATACATATTGAAACTGAGTGCCAGCATTTACCATTTCTGCCCCAAGGGCTACATCATTGGTATTAAATCCACTTTGAGCTGTGTACAATAAGAATTTGCCTTGAGCTGCTACCCAGAATATTACAGGTCACATGTGCTTAAGCAACTGAAGCTTCCAATTCCCTGTTAATGGATAGCAATGTTGCTATTAGCACAGTTACCAGCTGGTTTATCTGAAAGAAGATCTGTCGCATGCAGATACACTGATCTTCTAGGCAGTATATTTACTTTACTAATTACACAGCATTCAACTGCATTCATCATAATCAGGCCCTCAATCTCTACTGCAGTTTTATTAATTCATTGAGGGCATAGTGCGGAGACAATAGCATGGTGGTAATGTCACTGGACGAACAATCCAAAGGCCCAGGCTAATGCTCGAGGGACAAATGTCCAAATCCTACCACGGCAGTTGGTGGAAGTTAAATTAAATTAATAAATCTGGAATTGAAAGCAAGTCTCGGTAATAGTGACCATGAAACCATTGTTGATCATCATAAAAACCTATCTAGTTCACTAATGTCCTTTAAGGAAGGAAATCTGCTGCCCTTACCTGACCGACATGTGACTCCAGACTCACAGCAATGTGGTTGACTCTTAAATGCCCTAGCCACTCAGTATCAAACCGCTACCAAGTCTGACAGGAATGAAACCAGATGGATCATTTGGCATCAACCAAGACAATGGAAACGGGAATGTGACACCCAGCCCTGACAACCTGAAAAATCCTCCTTACTAAAATATGAGACTTGTGCCAAAATTAGGAGAGCTGTCCAAAGACTAGTCAAGTAACAGCCTGTCAATAGTCATACTCTCAGAATGAAACCTTAGAGACAACGTACCAAACACACCCATCACCATTGCTCAGGTGGCACTACAGTGGTGTATTGTCAGGAGGGAGCTGCCATGAGTCCTCGACATCTACTCCGGATCCCATGAAGTCTCAAGGCATGAGGTCGAACACAGATAAGGAAACCTCCTGCTGGTTACCACTTGGCTGCTCAACTGATGAGTGATTTTACACATGGAAGAGCAAGAGCACCCAATGTACTCCATGTGGGGACTTCAATGTCCATCACCAAGAGTGGCTCAGCATCACAATTACTGACTGAGCTGGCCGAATCCCAAAGGACTGGGTCTGTGGTAGGTGGTGAGAGAACCAATAAGAGGGGAAAACCTACTTGACCTCATCCACATCAATCTATCACTGACAGACGCAGTGACCACCACACAGTCGCTGCAATGACCAAGTCCTGGCTTCACATTGAGGATACCCACCATCGTATTGTGTGGTACTATCACCGTGCTAAATGGGATAGATTTCAAACAGATCTAGCAATGCAAAACCGGGCATCCATAAGGTGCTGTGGACCATTAGCAGTAGAATTGTATACACCACAATCTAACCTCATGGCCCTACATATTCCCCCTGACTACCATTGCCCTCAAGCCGAGGGATCAACCCTGGTTCAATGAAGAGTGTGGGAGAGCATTCCAGGAGCAATAATAGGCATACCTAAATATGAAGTCAATCTGTTGAAGCCACAACATAGGATCACTTGCGTGCCAAAGATCAGAAACAGCATCTGACAATGATAAGTGATCCCACAACCAACGGATCAGATCTAAGCACTGCAGTCCAGCCACATGAATTGTGGTGGACAATTAAACAATTAACTGGAGAAGGAGATTCCACGCATATCCCCATCCTGAATACTGGGAAAATTCAGCACATCACTGCAAAAGATAAGGCTGAAGCATTTTAACCATCTTCAGCCATAAGTGCCAGATGGTCAATCCATCAGCCTCCTCCTGAGATCCCCAGAATCACAGATGTTAGTCTTCAGTCAATTCGATTTGCTCCACATGATAGCACAAAACATTGAAGGCACTGGATATAGCAAAGGCTATGGGCCCTGACAACACTGCAGCAACAACAGTACTGAACACGTGCTCCAGAACTCGTCATGCCCCCAGCCAAGCTGTCCCATTACAACTACAACACCGGCATCGAGCTGGGAAATTGCCCAGGTACGTCCTGTACACAAAAAGCAGACAAATCTAACTCAGCCAATTACTGTCACATCAGTCTACTCATGATCATCAGTAAAATGATGGAAGGAGTCGTCGGTAATTCTATCAAGCTGCATGTACTCAACTATAACCTGCTCACTGACATTTAGTTTGGGTTCCTCCAGGGACAACTCCTTACCTCATCAGAGCCTTAGTTCAAGCATGGACAAAAGAGCTGAACTCCAGAGGCGAGGTCAAAGTAACTGCCATTGACATCAAGGGCGCATTTGACTGAGTGTGGCATCAAGGAGTCAGATTCATGGGAATTATGGAGAAAACTCTTTACTGGTTGGATTCACACCTAGCACAAAGGAAGAGATTTGTGGTAGTTGGATCTCAAGAGGAATTGTTAGAAGTTATTTTTCTCAGTTCCTGGACATCACTACAGGTGTTCCTCAGGGTGGTATCCTGCAGGGTGGAGTCCCAGGGCCAACCATCTTCATTTGCTTCAATTATCAAACTCCATCATAAGATCGAAGTGGGGATGTTCACGTATTATTTCACAATGTTCAGTACGATTCGTGACTCCTCAGACACTGAAGAACCCCACCCTTATGCAGCAAGACCTGGACAACATTCAGACTTGGGCTGATAAAAACAGAAAGTAACATTCACGCCACACGAGGACCAGGCAATGACCATCTCCAACAAGAGAGATTCCAACCAGTTCCTCTTGACATTCAATGGGAATACCATCACTGAATCCTCCACTATCAACATCCTGGACGTTACCATTGACAAGAAACTGGCTGGACCAATGATATAAATACTGTGGATAGAACAGGTCAGAAACTGGAAATTTTGTTTTGAGTAACTCAATTCTTGGCTTCTAAAAAGTCTGTCCACCATAAGGCACAATACCATCCACTTGCCTAGATGTGTGCAGCTCCAATACTTAAGAAACTCAACACCATCAAAGACAAGTAACCTAGTTAATTAGCACCCCATTCAAAACTTTCAACATTCACTCCCTCCACTACCAATGGACAATACCAAATCTAGTATTGCCTGCTCTCTCGTTGGCTCTAGAACTTGCTGTTCTAAGAAACTGTCCCAAAAACATTCAAAGTCAAGACTGTCACCACTGGGTCCCTTAATAAACGTAGTCGGTCACCGGCACCCCTGAGAGATTTAGCAGATGCAGAGCCTGCTACAGACAGGTAAGCCACAGCCCACAGTGCAACTCTGGCCTTACCATGTTCACACCAATAATTGAACTGCAGCCTCTTGCAACAAGCAGTGTGACATATTTTCAATGTTTACCCATTTTGACAGGAGGCCCCTTTGCTTCATCCTTTCAGGATGGCCCCTCAGTTTTCCAAAAAAAAGGAAAAGGTGCAAAAATATAGATACAGAGCTCAGACATTCCTAAGCCAGGGACATCGCTGTTTTAGAATTCCAGTAACAACACTCCCCACTTTTCCATTCACTTTTGCAGATCCGAAAGAATTTACGACCTGGCAAAATAAAATACATCTTGGGATAAGGAGCATCTGAACAATAAAAGTATTTATACATATAAAAGGTGCCCTGAAGCATTCCAAAAATTTAGACATCTCATTAAATGATTAGGTCACAACATATTCTGTATAAACTGCAAAAAGACTATCATATTTGCTGATTAAATACAGAAAAGCTACCGTAACCCCTCATGGCTTATTCTATTAATGCAGGAATGTGACAATGTCAACAGCAATATACCTCCCATAGGCAGTTAAAACCTGTATCAACAGCAACCAGGCAAAAACCCGTGTTGGAAATAAGATCTTTCCTCCAAATAGCGAGATCATTGCTCATTTGTAGCCCTCAAAATGATTAATTTCACCCTGTCAGTTAGAACTACAATTGCAGCACTGGGAATCAGAATGCATTTCTTTGTACAACAAAAGTACTATATTTTTGTGGTGGTTTAGTTCCCGAGTGGATATTAGAATAATTGACCTTTGTATTGACCCTGATACAGAAAGACGATATATCTCACATCGACTCTGAAAGGTGGACATCTGCTGCTATCTAGTGTTGTAAAACGGAAACAGCAAGAACAAAAAAAAACTTGCTGGGTAACAATGAATGGCACCACGTTGCGATGGACGTGTGTAAGTACAAGGACTGCCAACATGACAACTGGAATGGCTTGGATCATGCTGCTGTCAGTTGGTGCTTTAACCTGGCAGAATTAGAAATGTAAGAGAGCTGGCCTTTCCACCCGAATGTCTAATGAAATCTGGCAGTTTCAGATTCACCGAGCCATTGGCTGCTGGTGAGTCAAGCTATAGGAACTCAAGATTGAAAATCAATATAAAAGCAGATTAAAGTTCAGCTAAAAGTTCCACTTAAGAGTGGCATTCCTTCAGCTCTCGAGGCTAAAGGGATTACGGGGGGGGGGGGGGGGCAGGATCAGGGTATTGAATTGATGATCGAAATGAATGGTAGTGCAGGCTTGAAGGGCCAAAGGGCCTACTCCTGCTTCTATTTTCTCTGTCTCCATGCTAGTTATGTGGATGAACTGGGTCAGGGATTTTCTGACATGACTAAGTATAACTAAAGCTGTTCCCAAGACGACCAAATCTAATCTATCCATGCGACTATTGATAAATAAACTAGACACAAGATATTGAGCTGTTGACCAGATAACATTGTTTGTTAAATGTGGTACTTGGAGCTTAACTTTCATTGAAAATTAGTGGGCCAGATTTGGTTGTAGTGTAGCAGGACATCTAATGGCATCTAACATTAGTTAGACATTCCATACACCCGTCAGCCCGCCGAGTTGGTGAAAATGAGCGCTAGTAATGGCAGGGAAGGAAGCAACCAGAACCTGAGTGATCGGGGTAAATCCACAACTAATGAGATTTGAGAAGCCAATAAACACAAAGGATGGAGAGAAAGATGAATTAAATAATTTAATGTTAAATCAGATGTCAGAAGAGAAAGGGTGACTGGATTCAAATCGAACAGAAGAGAGAAAAGAAAAGTTTAAAGAACTGGATTTTGTTAAAATCACCTTGAAAATTTCAGAACCTCAAGGAATGAGACACTGCAGTTATAATAATCCATTTTTCATTCCGGAGAGATTGGCAGTCATTAACAGTTACAATGTTCTTAAGATTATGATTGTAATTATTGGCTCCAAGTATCTACAATGAACTTTGTCCACATCCACCTTGCAATCACCACTACTTCAAAACCTGTAAATGACGAGTTAAAAATATTCCATTGATTGGTACATTGGTGCTGTTTGCGCCAGTCAGTTATTATATAATCCTGTTCAGCATCTTGGGAATCATTGCAAATTGCTGCTTCTCGAGTCTTCTTGCCGTTTAACTCTATCCATCCTCATATGTCTCCAGTCTTCTGTACTCATCTCTTCTCCATGTTCTGTTCTTGATCCCTCTTGATCTTCACCGGCTTTCTTTCATCAATCATTTTGGGTCAATGATCATCATTCTTCATTTGCTCCTCCGCTGCAATCTCCTTTATCTCTTCTTTTGAAGATCTCCCACAGTTCCTCAATGCTGCCTGACCTCAGTAGTATCATAGAATCATAGAAACCCTACAGTGCAGAAAGAGGCCATTCGGCCCATCAAGTCTGCACTGACCACAATCCCACCCAGGCCCTATCCCCATATCCCCACATAATCCCTCTAACCTACGCATCCCGGGACACTAAGGGGTAACTTAGCATGGCTAATTAACCTAACCCGCACATCTTTGGACTGTGGGAGGAAACTGGAGCACCCAGAGGAAACCCACGCAGACACAGGAAGAACGTGCAAACTCCACACAGACGGTGACCCAAGCCGGGAATCGAACCCAGGTCCCTGGAGCTGTGAAGCAGCAGTGCTAACCACTGTGCTCGTGCCGCCCCCCCACTGTGCTACCATGTCGAATCTGTCAGAGAGAGGTAACTGGAAACTGTCTGTTGTGTCCTTATTCTTCAGTTTCTTTGTTGCAAATTGCATCTGATGTTAGTGTGCCTTTAAGATTTTTGTTAAAGTTCTCTGCAGCTATCAAAGCTTCAGTTTTTTTCATTGTTGCCGGGTTGCCTGCATAAATTATTTTATTGCTGCTTCAATGGCTTTGTAAGCGGACACAAATTTCTGTGATTCCTTAGATTAAATATTTCTTAGAATAAAATCAAATAAATGAAACAGGACAAAGCAGCACCCAGGCACAAAGTGTGAACAGACAAGCAGGTCTTTTAAAATGCAGAAACAAGGCAGACAAAGGGAGTCAGGAACTCACATTAGCATAACCTTCCATTTAATTAAATTGGCTCCAAGGATATCAGGAAGCCCTTATCAAACACTTCAGAAGGCTCCGAGACTTGGAAGACTTCCTGATATCCAATTAAACACCTATTGTATAAGAAACTCCGGAGATCTCAAACAATGATCACCTCCCTAGACTGGGCAATCACCAGACTTAACACATCAACCACAGAATGGTCAGAGTCAAATACTGTAAACAAAACATTAACATTTGAATCATACAAAGTATCAAAGTTCGAGTATAACTGTAGCCCATTGCGGCAGGCCTTCAGAGTGCTTTTGGGACAGTGCTGTTTGTATGTCCTGATTGCACCTCCGTCGACGTTAATAAAGCTGTACCGCTGTTGAACCTGACTCTGAGTCCGAAGTGGTCGTGTTCGCCCACTCGCGCTAACAGCTTAAATGGGGTTTTGTTTATTTTTACTCTGTGCCTCAAGTACTTTCTGGAATTTGTTTTATGACCCTACATTGTTTGGGGAACACTGGTTGACAGGTCAGGTAACAGGAGCGCTTTCGTTTTCAGTTTTGAGCTGCTGTTTTAGTTTAGAAGGGGGTGACTATCAGACTGGAAGCAGTGTTTCTCTCGCTCCCTAGTTTTGGAAATTCTGCTGTTATCTGGAAACAAGGCTTCTTGCCTTCCTGGAGTAGAAAATCTGCTGTTCATGATTGGCTTGACTAGAGTGTCTCTCCCTGCTGCTTTGGGAAGCTGTTCTGACACCAAGCTTGTCTGTGCGTGCATCAAGCGATCTGCAGCATTCAACCAAAGGGCTAAGTTTCAGTATCACAAGAGCATTAGTCTTTGCTATGTTAAACCTCTGGAAAGAGTTTTGTTTATGGGATTGGTTTGATTGGGACATTTCCTATATTCATTAAGGGTTATACAATATCATGATTGTTTTTTTGTTTCTAATTAGTAAAGTCATTGCTAATTTTCTTTCTATACATGTTAACTGTATACTTAAATAAACTTTGCTTGATAAAACCTCCTTAGTGGGTTAGTTGAATCATGATATTGTATAAATTTTATTAGCTAAAATACTGTTCAAACAAAACAAATCCCAAAAGCAAACACCATTTTTGGAATTAGCACAGGAAGAAAGAATGCTCACGTGATTTTGCAACTTAGTCCTTTGGTTGGAGAATTGAAACTCTGACTTCCCAGCCTTGTAACTTCCAGCAGACCTCGAGGTAGAGATAATGCCACTGCTGGCCTCTAGCTTTCAGCCAGCGAACCACTACCAGAGACAGAAGCAATCCTGGTCTCCGTTTACTAACAAGCAAACCCCCAACAGCAGAATTTTCACTCCAGGAAGGCAAGATGACCTGCTCCCAGCTGCTGGAGGCAGAATCTAAAATACCAAGGAGAGGAACAGACAAAACCTGCCTGCAGTTTGAAAACCAAAATGGCTTCTGACTCTGAACCAAGCTGAAAGGAAAAGAACTCCTGCCAGCTCACCTGTCAATCATTCTTCCTCTTAATTTAAAACTTCGCAAACTCCCAGAAAATGCATTCGACCCAGAGTAAAAATAAACAAAACCCCATTTAAACCATTTAGGCAGCAATAGAAGGACATCTAATCAGGCAGGTGGTGCCACAATGGAAAAAAACAGAGCTTGCTCACCAACTGCAGAGAACATGATTAAAAATAGATTTCTTAAAGGCACAGTACCATCACAGTAGACAATACCCTTTTTGATTTGATTTGTCACATGTATTAATATACAATGAAAAGTATTGCTTCTTGCATGCTATACAGACAAAGCATACTGCTCATAAAGGAGAGTGTGCAGAATGTAGTGTTACAGTCATAACAATAGCTATAGCTAGGGTGTAGAGAAAGATCAGCTTAGTGTGAGGTAGGTCCATTCAAAAGTCTGATGGCAGCAGGGAAGGAGCTGTTCTCGACTCGGTTGGTATGTGACCTCAGACTTTTGTATCTTTGATAATAACTCAAATTTTAAAATACTCCTCAGGAAGAACAGGCAGATCATGCAGTGTGAAGATCCTTATGCTCAAGATCATAGAGCAGACTCTGGATTATCAGGAGCCAATTGCTCTCAACCTCTTGGATTTCCAGAAGACTTTTGACAGCATCCATCAGGAGTCACTCTGATACATGGCAAGACAATCAACCAAAGCATCTCCACATCATCGCAAGACAGTACAGCCCCTTGGAGCAGTTATCAAAGCCTTATTCTGCAGCTCACTGCGACATCAAGACCACCATGGGTATCAATGGCACTTTCAACATCATATTCCAACCATTATGTTGCAAATCGAGTTTGTGTCGATATATGCCCTGTTTGTGAACACAACTTCCACACTCACCTGATGAAGAAGCAGTGCCCCGAAAGCTTGTGTTGGCAAATAAACCTGTTGGACTTTAACCTGGTGTTGTGAGACTTCTTACTTTCAACATCATCACAGGTGTATGACAAGGTTCATGCTCTCTCCATTCCTTTTCATCTTGGTTATTGATTTCATCATGAGGAAGGTGATGGTGGGCGTAGACTTCAGCATCTGTGCCAATGCAGTTAGTTAACGGACTTGGTTTTTCTCGACGATATTGCCTTGCCGGCTGAAAAATCTTGCGTGCTCCAAGACATGGCAAACATTCTCGAGAGTAGCAACACCAAGGCTGATCTATGCATTAACAGCAAGAAGAAAATGACACTGGACAGCAGGCAACAAAATATCAAGGACATTGACTGCTTCTCCTCTTGAGGAAGCAACATTTCCAGGGAGGGTGATGTAGAGATAAACAACCATTCAAAATCACCAGTCTTCCAGCAGCTCCAGAAGATGTGGACATCCAACACCAATAACACAGCCATGAAGCCGTGACTCTATTTGTCCATAGTAGTACAAACCACAGTCTACATCAGAGACATATGGAAGAGAACAGCAAAGGTGTCGTGCTGTGGGACGTTGGTGCTATCTACGTATGATCCTGGGCGGCACATGAAGAGACAGCAACAAACAAGTGCTGCAGAGGACTGGTTAGAAGCACCTGTGAACAATGAAAGATACCTGATGCTGGCAGGATGTGTACGTACTGTGCCTCCCGGATATTCAACAGCCTTCCCCCAGAAGAAAAGGTGGGCTGGTCACAGAAGACATGGTTAAGTGTGGGATGCCATCTTGGAGGACATGAAACAGATTTCAATTGTCTAGGGCCAGTGACGGAATCTAACTTCAGTTCTGAAGTCATATTGGATACAAAATGTTAACTCTGTCTCTCTCCCTCCATAGATGTTGCCAGTCTGGCCAAGATTTTCCAGTACTCTGTTTTTATTAGAGAGAGGTATCATTCGGATAGCCGCCGAAAGATATCAGAGTTTCACCTTGCATCTGCTCATCGCCTGAAGTTGTTCTAATGACATAAATAATAATGAGTGCCATTAGTCTTATCAGCTTTATTTTGAGAGAAAAATCTGGTCCTATACAATTCCTGCAATACCCAATAATCCTGTTGGTGGCGCTGTAATGCGTATTTTCAGTGTCAGATGTTACAATGAGTGATACAAAATATTTGCTGTTTTATTGTAATGATTATATTTCCCTAGGATTGATGTTCTCAAAACACTCAGATATTTCCAGATTTTTTGACCAAAATGTTTCCTCAGTCACTGAAGCTTCGAGTATGCAAAACAAGTGATTAATCAAATAGAAAAAAAAACAGGATTACACTGAATCATTAAATTGTTCCGAGTCTTTTAATATTTTCATTAAAGGCTTGAAATTACTTCACAACTTTGTAAAGCATTTATTTCATATCTTCAGTTAAGTACTGGCCGTTCGATGCATTTTAACAGTCAGTCAGACGTTGAGGGACCATTTTCGTCAAGTTAACAACAAAGCAGCACATCTCGGGTAGAATCTTTTTGATTTACGTGTTTAATGGTGCATCTTGCCTTGCCTGAAGTTGCTGAGGCACTTGCACATAAATACCAATGAAGGCTATTAGCCATAC
This sequence comes from Mustelus asterias, assembly GCF_964213995.1. Lineage (NCBI taxonomy): Eukaryota > Metazoa > Chordata > Chondrichthyes > Carcharhiniformes > Triakidae > Mustelus > Mustelus asterias. Next base: position 87,822,685 of record NC_135813.1, on the reverse strand, counting down.
GTTGTACTGATAGGGTGGCACAGTGGTTCGCAGTGCTGCCTCTCAGCGCCAGGGACCCTGGGGTCGATTCCCAGCTTGGGTCACTGTCTGTGCAGAGTCTGTACATTCTCCCTGTGCCTGCGTGGGTTTCCTCCCACAGTCTGAAAGACGTGCAGGTTGGGTGCATTGGCCATGCTAAATTCTCCGTGTGCCCAAACAGGTGCTGGAGTGTGGCGACCAGGAGATTTTCACAGTAACTTCATTGCAGTGTTAATGCAAGCCTACTTGTGACACTAATAAATAAAGTTTAAAAATTTTCGAATTATTGTGTTTGAATATTTGGCGTGCAGCTTTAACAAAAAAGTTTCAATTTGCTGCTGTTTTTAATTTTATTTCTGCTTCTACCAAATTGACTTTGCCAACAGTCAAGATCTTTGAACAAAGAACAAAGAAAATTACAGCACAGGAACAGGCCCTTCGGCCCTCCAAGCCTGCACCGACCATGTTGCCTAAACCTCCCACCTTTCCGGGGACCATATCCCTCTATTCCCATCCTTTTCACGTATTTGTCAAGACGCCTCTTAAAAGTCACTATCGTATCTGCTTCCACTGCCTCTCCCGGCAACGAGTTCCAGGCTCCCACCACCCTCTGTGTAAAAAACTTGCCTTGTACATCTCCTTTAAACCTTGCCTCTCGCACCTTAAGCCTATGCCCCCCAGTAATTGACTCTTCCACCCTGGGAAAAAGCTTCTGACTATCCACTCTGTCCATGCCTCTCATAATCTGGTAAACTTCGATCAGGTCGCCCCTCAACCTTCGTCGTTCCAGTGAGAACAAACCAAATTTCTCCAATCTCTCCTCATAGCTAATGCCCTCCATAGCAGGCAACATCCTGGTAAATCTTTTCTGTACCCTCTCCAAAGCCTCCACATCCTTTTGGTAGTGTGGCGACCAGAATTGAACATATATTCCAAGTGCGGCCTAACTAAGGTTCCATAATGCTGCAACACGACTTGCCAATTTTTAAACTCAATGCCCCGGCCGATGAAGGCAAGCCTGCCGTATGCCTTCTTGACTACTTTCTCCAACTCCGTTGCCAGTTTCAGTGACCTGTGTAGCTGTACACCCAGATCCCTCTGCCTATCAATACACTTAAGGGTTCTGCCATTTACTGTATATTTCCTATCTGTATTAGACCTTCCAAAATGCATTACCACACATTTGTCCGGATTAAACTCCATCTGCCATCTCTCTGCCCAAGTCTCCAACCGATCTATATCCTGCTGTATCCTCTGATGGTCGTCATCACTATCTGCAAATCCACCAATCTTTGTCATCCGCAAACTTACCAATCAAACCAGTTATATTTTCCTCCAAATCATTTATATATATTACAAACAGCAAAGGTCCCAGCACTGATCCCTGAGGAACGCCACTTGTTACAGCCCTCCAATCCGAACCGCACCCCTCCACTGCTACCATCTATCTTCTATGACCGAGTCAGTTTTGTATCCACCTTGCCAGTTCACTTCTGATCCCATGCAACTTCACCTTCTGCACCAGTCTGCCATGAGGGATCTTGTCAAAGGCCTTACTGAAGTCCATGTAGACAACCTCCACTGCCCTACCCTCATCAATCATCTTCGTCACTTACTCGAAAAACTCGATCAAGTTAGTGAGACACAACCTCCCCTTCACAAAACCATGTTGGTTCTCGCAAATACGTCCACTTATTTCCAAGTGGGACTAAATCCTGTCTCGAAGAATCCTCTCCAATAATTTCCCTACCACTGATGTAAGGCTCACCGGCCTGTAATTACCTGGATTGTTCTTGCTACCCTTCTTAAACAAAGGAACAACATTGGCTATTCTCCAATCCTCTGTGACCTCCCCTGTAGCCAATGAGGATACAAAAATTTCTCTCAAGGCCCCAGCAATTTCCTCTCTTGCCTCTCTCAGTATTCGGGGGTATATCCCATCAGGCCCTGGGGACTTGTCTACCTCAGTGTTTCTCAAGAACCCTAATACCGCCTCCTCTTTGATCTCAACATGACTCAAACTATCTACACACCCTTTCCCAGATTCATCATCCACCAAGTCCTGACACAAAGTACTCATTTAATACCTCGCCCATTTTCTCTGACTCCACGCATAGATTCCCTCGCCTTGAGTGGGCCAACCCTCTTTGCTGAGTAAAGATGCGCTGGCACCTTTTCAGTCAATCAATTTCGCTGTTGTTCTTTCAGTGGGACAAACCATCCTGAACAACTGGGTATATTTTGGTGTTACTTTGACATGCCATTTTTGCTTTAAGAGGGGGATTTAATAGGAAGCTACTCTGTTTATAGTTCTAACATTTTAATTACTCTTTAGGCGTTTGTTAGAATAGATGATGAAGCGCAGAGAATGTTTTAAAACACAAACGCACATCGAGTCTATGTACATGACCATAATTGGACTACTACACAAAACTTCAATGAGTTTATTGTGGGAAATTTATTTATCTTTGAAGTAATTGCTACCTGTAACCATCCTAAGGCAACGTATGCAAATTGCTAAATGGAAACTCAAACATTAAGGTTTTTATCATATACACCCTTTAAGACTGGATGAACGGACTGATGGACGTTTGTCCCAGTAGAACAGGTTTCCATTTGCTTTTGGTTAAAATGACCTTTTACTGAAGTCTTCTGACATTTTCAAAACTCGCTGGGAAAAATAAATGTCTGACCGAGAAGTGAACTCTACACTTCAGCAATTTACCAGCCATCACTTCTCAAATTCACTGTTTTTGAAATTTCCCCATGCAGCAGTTGTTGAAATCAAATTAAAATGGGGATTTTTCCAATCTCACTCCTAGTTGAGGAAATCCAAAGCATGGGAGCAGCCATGGGGTCTGGAAATGCGGTTGAACAAATCCTGCTGAGTACAGGACATTACGATTATTGTCTATCTTGCAAAATAAATATAATCAAACAATAATGGAGCACACAGTCCGCAGAGAGCCACACAAAACTAAGCTACATCCACCATGGGAGCTCATTCTGTTTCTTAGAAAGATAAAGGGCAACATTCATACCGTCCAGCAGAGTCACCATGCTGACCGATCTATAAAGATATGGCATTTTTACTCTTAGTTCACTAGCTCCTTCAGATTCAACTATAACAAGCAACAGTGAAGGTTAGAGGGGAATGCTGGCTAGATTCTCGGGGGGGGGGGGGGGGGCGGGGGGGGGGGGGGGAGGGATTGGGGGGGATACTTTATTTTAAAAAAGCTTCTTTTAATAAAATTTTAATTTCAGCCAGCTTCCTGAAAATGCGCATGAGTTATCATTTGCTGTGCAACCTACTTCCTTGTCCTACATCAATTTATTACAGTTGCACTTCCAGTAGGAAACTGATATTGAACGTGATCAGCTCAGTTAGATCTTTCGTCCTTTGGTACCACTTGCATTGCAGCAACCACACTCACTGCTTATTGACACAAAAAGGCGAAGTCAGCTTATTTTCAAACAATTGTGCATAAATAGCTGGAAAACCACAAGGCTTTTGTCACAAAAGCATAAAACATTTATAGAAGAACAGATTATTAATAATATAGTACTCCTTCACCCCACTATACTTTCACAGGTTTATACAGATTAGTAAGGATAACATGAGTTATCGTATACTTTAATATTCACAATAAGCACAGTCCATGTAAACCAACATACAAACTGTGGTAAAACACCTCACACTCTGAGACCAAGTGGCAATGCCATCCAAAACAACTTCGACAGATCTCTCATCAATTCCACCCCCATCCCCAGATACTTGTCATATTGTGATCCAACTGGTCTCACTGAAACACTGTCTTTCTCACAAGGGTTTTCAATCTTCGCTATTGAAGAACACGCCTTGGAATCTTCTCCCAAATGACGCTTTCTCCTGGATGACCTCTCCCAAATGATGCTTTCACCTCGATGTCTTAACCAAGGATCCACTTCCAGGGTTTCAAGCCCTCCTTTCAATGTTCCTGGATTGCTATGTACATTTAAACTTCACCTTCAGTTTGGCAATTTGTTTGGACGGCACAGTGGCAAGCACTGCTGCCTCACAGCGCCAGGAACTTGGGTTCGATTCCCGGCTTGGGTCACTGTCTGTGTGGAGTCTGCACATTCTCCCCATGTCTGCGTGGGTTTCCTCCGGGTGCTCCGGTTTCCTCCCACAGCCTGAAAGACGTGCTGATTAGGCAGATTGACACAAACAGGCGCCAAAGTGCGGCGACCAGGGGAATTTTACAGTAACTTCATTGCAGTGTTAATGAAAGCCTTACTTGTGGCTAATAAATAAACTTTTAACCTTAATGATTTAATCAGAAGTTTTACGACAGTTCATCACCATAAGGCACATCATAATCAGCTTGTTAGTTAAAAGCAGGCGACATGAGTATTAGTTTTTAAGACAAGGGGTAAGATAACTGTTCATCCTATTTTTGAAAAACAGGAAGCCAATAATCATTAAATGCAGCACTGTGCATGCTACAAATCAAAACATAGCAGCTTTCCGCTTCCAGTAGATTGGCTAACAAGCAATATCAGCATAGTATTGTGAAAGGGAAATCGTGTTTAACCAATTTATTGGAGTTCAAGTAACAAGTGCTGTGGATAAAGGCAAACTGGTGGATGTACTGTACTAAGAGTTTCAGAAGGTATTTGATAAAGTGCATCACAAAAGCTCATGGTCTGAAGAAAAACACATTGGCATGGATAGAAGATTGGTCAGCTAACAAGAAACAGAGCAGGCATACAAGGGGCATTTTATGGTTGGTAAAATGTAATGAGTGGTGTGCCACAGAAACCAATTCTGGGGCCTCAATGTTTGACAATTTATAGAAATAATCTGGATAAAGGGACCGAAGTTATGATTGCTAAAGTTGCTGATGGCGCAAAGAAAGGAGAGGGGGGGGAGCAAAACTTACAGGTTGTGGGTTGCTCCCATGAATCTGCTGCCTGTGTCCTTCCAAGGTGGCAGAGAACAAAGAACAGTACAGCGCAGGGAACAGGCCCTTTGGCCCTCGAAGCCTGTGCCGCTCCTTGGTCCATTCCCAGGCTGCTCATGTGACTATCCAGGTAAGTCTTAAACAATGTCAGCGTGTCTGCCTCCACCGCCCTACTTGGCAGCGCATTCCAGGCCCCCACCACCCTCTGTGTAAAAAAAATCCCTCTAATATCTGAGTTACACTTCGCCCCTCTCACCTTGAGCCCGTGACCCCGCGTGATCGTCACTTCGGATCTGGGAAAAAGCTTCCCACCGTTCACCCTATCTATCCCCTTCATAATCTTGTACACCTCTATTAGATCTCCCCTCATTCTCCGTCTTTCCAGGAAGAACAAGCCCTGTTTGCCCAATCTCTCCTCATAGCTAAGACCCTCCATACCAGGCAACATCCTGGTAAACTTTCTCTGCACTCTCTCTAAAGCCTCCACGTCCTTCTGGTAGTGCGGCGACCAGAACTGGACGCAGTACTCCAAATGTAGCCGAACCAGCGTTCTATACAGCTGCATCATCAGACTCCAGCTTTTATACTCTATACCCCGTCCTAAAGGCAAGCATACCATATGCCTTCTTCACCACCTTCTCCACCTGTGTTGTCACCTTCAAGGATTTGTGGACTTGCACACCTAGGTCCCTCAGTGTTTCTATACTCCTGATGGCTCTGCCATTTATTGTATAACTCCTCCCTACATTATTTCTTCCAAAATGCATCACTTCGCATTTATCTGGATTAAATTCCATCTGCCACCTCTCCGCCCAATTTTCCAGCCTATCTATATCCTGCTGTATTGCCCGACAATGCTCATCGCTATCCGCAAGTCCAGCCATCTTTGTGTCATCCGCAAACTTGCTGATAACACCAGTTACACCTTCTTCCAAATCATTTATATAGATCACAAATAGCAGAGGTCACAGTACAGAGCCCTGCGGAACACCACTGGTCACAGACCTCCAGCTGGAAAAAGACCCTTCGACCGCTACCCTCTGTCTCCTATGGTCAAGCCAGTTCTCCACCCATCTAGCCACTTCTCCTTGTATCCCATGAGCCTTAACCTTCTTAACCAACCTGCCATGTGGGACTTTGTCAAATGCCTTACTGAAATCCATATCGATGACATCCACGGCCCTTCCTTCGTCAACCGTTTTTGTCACTTCCTCAAAAAACTCCACCAAATTTGTAAAGCACAACCTCCCTCTTACAAAACCATGCTGTCTGTCGCTAACGAGATTGTTCCGTTCTAAATGCACATACATCCTGTCTCTAAGAATCCTCTCCAACAACTTCCCTACCACGGACGTCAAGCTCACCGGGCTATAATTTCCCGGGTTATCCCTGCTACCCTTCTTAAACAACGGGACCACATTCGCTATCCTCCAATCCTCAGGGACCTCAGCTGTGTCCAAAGAAGCAACAAAGATTTCCATCTGAGGCCCAGCAATTTCATCTCTCGTCTCCCTGAGCAGTCTAGGATAGATGCCATCAGGCCCTGGGGATTTGTCAGTTTTAATGTTCCCTAAAAAACCTAACACTTCCTCCCTTGTAATGGAGATTTTCTCTAACGGGTCAACACCTCCCTCCGAGACACTCCCGGTTAACAGGTTTGGAATATTTTATATCAACCTCTGCTTCCTTCGCAATATTTGAAAGTTCAACTGAATGTATTATTTACTCACGTTTTTCCAGGTGAATCTCGGAGCCAAAAAATATCATCACTGGAAATGCCGAGTTCAGCCCCTGGAACCTTTGGAAAGGAAGGGAGCATTTTACACAATTTATAGCCAAAATAAATATTGCTTCGGACAATGAGTTGTTGTAACAGACAATGACAACAAAAATATTATTTTCAATTTAATTAGTAAGATGTTAACAGAAATATTTTTGTAAATGAGTTGATTTTCAACCAAGTGCAACTTTCAAATTAATCGCACAAATGTGAAGCAGAGTAATAGAGTCGCAGGAATGACCCGTCTCTGCTAATCCCAGCCAAAAGGTTTGCTGAAAGCACTTCAATTCTCCTCATTGCTCCTGAATTAAGCACAGGATAAAATCAAGCCAGAATTTCTCTTCCTGAGAGCTACCCTATAACCCGACTGAGAAGTGAGTGTGAAATGGAATTAGACACAACTGTCGAACTGCAAACAGCACGAGTAAGAGGAGATTGGGTTTTTTTTTTATATGCAATGCAGGTGTAGTTTTGATTTGAATGGAAAAATTACCGTAATCATTGCAACTTATCCCTGATCACGGTTACTGATTTGACTATTCTTCAGTATCTCAAAACTTAACAAAACTGAGAAAACATTGTTCTTTTTACCAATATGAAGAAATGCACCCACTTTTACAGAGTTTGTCAATTGCTTGTACAAACTCAACAAGCTATTCAATGACTGAACATAACAAGAATTATTGTAACTTTTTATTACTTGGAATGAAGTAGAAGATTTTATACAGCGATTAGGGTATGGTTAGTGTAAATTGAACAGTACATCATCAATCTAAAGCCCTAGGGATAACTTTATTTTTTGTTATCTGGGTGAGTTACTGGGAAGTTGAATCATCTTTAACTTTAAGAACTTGGTTGCTCTGATATCAACCATTGCTAGGTGCTACAGGCACGGGATCAAACAACATGCATCACTCAACCTCAAACTTGACAGTCTCATTCAGACACTTTAAGGATGGACGGTGTGCGAAGAAAGAAAAAGTAAATTACACACAAGAATGTAAAATGTGTTGCGCTGAGGTTGGGAACTAGGTTCATGAAAATTAAAAAATTAAACTTGTTTTCTCCTTCCTTGGTTCTCCTGTGCACTGTCCCCAGCGAAAAGATTTAGTATGTAACTTATTACCAGGCCCGACTAAACCAAAACAACGCAGAAGCAAAATATTGCAGTTTCTTGAAACTGGAAATAGAAACAGAACATGCTAGAAACACTCAGCAGGTGCGGCAATGTCTGCAGAGATAAAAGCATCGTTCCAATGAAGTATCACAGACCAGATTCTATGAAACTACATGATGTCCAATAGCAGCACGAGACTATGCTGCATTGAGATTTTTCCTCCGTCAGAGAGGCACCCAATTCATATTCTGAGCCTCCCCGGGGCTGAAATTGCTGGTTTTGCATGTGTGGGATTGCAGCCTTAAGTGCAGATCCATCGTAAGATTCTAGACCCGAAATACAGATGTATGGGAAGTTCCAGCAAATTATGTATTACAGACTGGACAAGAAACAATTAAAACTTACGTCTAAGGGATACTTTGGCCTGCCTCCAGTTGCGATCACAATGTTTTCAGCAGTTAGAATGGTCTGAAATTAGAATGCATATTATTCAAAGTTAAAATTATTTGTGTAACAAATTGGGTGAAGTTGGCAAGAGATGCACTGTAGCTCATCCGAGCTTGCAATTCTGTAACCTGCTACAACAGGAGTGTCCAACCATGTCTTGCAAAGGGCTATATTTTTCAATCACCAGGGCCAGTCACACTTTGACCTGCAAGCGGATGGTGCGAGAGAGATGCTGATGTTGCAGGGCGCAAGGGGTCTGGAGGAAGACCCGGGTGGTTGCTGAAGGGATCATAAGAGTGGGGATTATGGTGACGACCACCCTCTCTCTGACTGTCATTTATCCATCTATTTCCCTCCCTCCCCCTCCTTCCCCCGCTCTCCCCTCCCGCCCCTCCTTCCCCCGCTCTCCCCTCCCGCCCCTCCTTCCCCCGCTCTCCCCTCCCACCCCTCCTTCCCCCGCTCTCCCCTCCCGCCCCTCCTTCCCCCGCTCTCCCCTCCCGCCCCTCCTTCCCCCGCTCTCCCCTCCCGCCCCTCCTTCCCCCGCTCTCCCCTCCCGCCCCTCCTTCCCCCGCTCTCCCCTCCCGCCCCTCCTTCCCCCGCTCTCCCCTCCCGCCCCTCCTTCCCCCGCTCTCCCCTCCCGCCCCTCCTTCCCCCGCTCTCCCCTCCCGCCCCTCCTTCCCCCGCTCTCCCCTCCCGCCCCTCCTTCCCCCACCCCTCCTTCCCCCGCTCTCCCCTCCCGCCCCTCCTTCCCCCGCTCTCCCCTCCCGCCCCTCCTTCCCCCGCTCTCCCCTCCCGCCCCTCCTTCCCCGCTCTCCCCTCCCGCCCCTCCTTCCCCCGCTCTCCCCTCCCGCCCCTCCTTCCCCCGCTCTCCCCTCCCGCCCCTTCTTCCCCCGCTCTCCCCTCCCTCCTTTGCTCTCCACTCTCTCACCGCTTTCACTTGCGCAGGCCTGGCCCCGGCAGCGCAGGCCTGGCCCCGGCAGCGCAGGCCTGGCCCCGGCAGCGCAGGCCTGGCCCCGGCAGCGCAGGCCTGGCCCCGGCAGCGCAGGCCTGGCCCCGGCAGCGCAGGCCTGGCCCCGGCAGCGCAGGCCTGGCCCCGGCAGCGCAGGCCTGGCCCCGGCAGCGCAGGCCTGGCCCCGGCAGCGCAGGCCTGGCCCCGGCAGCGCAGGCCTGGCCCTCACATCCTCTCTCCACTTTTAAATATCCGACATCAGCAAAGCTGGCAGGAAAATCCACATACCCTTGAAGAAACTCAAATTTGAAGCTAACAACATGGTAACATGTATCTTCCATGTTGAAAGGAGCCAGATACAAATCATTGGCAGCTAGACTGTGGCCTGTGGACTGTCCATGGGATAACCCTTTGCTACAAGAACAAATTGCAAACTTATACCTTACAGTTGCTTAATATTCACAAAATGGTGGTTAGTTTTCCAGTACGGTGCTGAGAGTGCCGAAAACAAAATAAATAGAAGCAGGAGTTGGCTATTTGGCCTTTCGAGCCTCCTCCAACATTCAACAAGGTCAGGGATGTTCTTCCTCAAATATATCTTTCTGCACGATCTCCATTCCTTAATTCGCTTCGAAACCAAATATCTATCAACTTCTGTCTGAAATATACTCAACGACTCAGCACCTACTGCTCTCTGGGGTACTAAATTCCAAAGATTCGCAACCTCCTGAGTGAAGAAATTTCCGTGACCCCCCCCCCACCTTGTTCTACATTCCCCAGTCAGGGGAAGCATATTCTCTGTATCTACCCCCCAAGCCCCTTAAGAATTTTATGTTTCAATTAGATTATCTCTCCTTCTTCTACACTCCAAGGAATATGGGCCTAGTCTACTCAATCTCTCACCTTTGCTCATAACATTGATATTAGAAGTTTCTATGTTCACATGGCTAATCAAAACCTTCTATGTAAACTGGTCCCGCTGTAATTATCAGTAGTTGGCTGACTGCTGCAATACAGCAAACCTACTGAAACAACATTTCATCAATGGTATAGACAACCTACTGATACCACAAGTTACAAGGTCTCATAGATACCTTCTATTTTATAAATTTTGGTCAGGATGTTCGTAACTTTTGTTCGTTCTTTTTCTCAAAGCTTCTTTGTCCTTAGACATTTATGTTGGCCCAGATGTTGTGTTCAGTGTGAAGTGATGGCGCTCGCCTCGGATATCAAAAAAGCTGCTCACAAAGACCTCACGATCTCAGTAATGTGCATTTCCCTTTTCCCGAGGCTAGTTTCGGTCTGCCGTCATGTCAAGGGGATCTCCACGTGCCCAGGGAGTAAGATGCATCGATTATGGTTAATTTCTAATTACAATTACAGAGAATGAAATGAATATTTGGTACGCAAGGGATAATGGAGGAGGACATATCATAAACTTTTAAAATAAATTGAAAATAAGTGATGTTTTTATCATAGTGGAGTGTCATGTCCAGCATGCTACGGGGCGGCACGGTGGCACAGTGTTTAGCACTGCTGCCTCACAGCACCAGCAACGTGGGTTCAATTCCGGCCTCGGGTGGCTGTCTGTGTGGAGTTTGCAAGTTCTCCCTGTGTCTGCATGGGTTTCCTCCGGGTGCTCCGGTTTCCTCCCACAGTCCATAAATGTGCAGGTTAGGTGGATTGGCCATGCTAAATTGTCCCTTAGTGTCAGGGGGACTAACTAGGGTAAATGCATGGGGTTATGGGAATAGGACCTGGGTGGGATTGTGGTCGGTGCAGACTCAATGGGCCAAATGGCCTCTTTCTGCACTGTAGGATTCTATGATGCTATGAACTTTCAGTAAACATTTAAAAGCTGGACACAAACAAGCTATTAAAATGCTTGCTGCAAATCATGTGACCTTTAATATCTGATCTAGAGTACAGTATCAAATCTCAGGCATATGGATATTCACACGTCTTTGTTTAAGAATGGACCAACCCGAAAGGACTATGAAATTTCCATACTGCCTGACTCCCTGTTTCATTCTGAACGAAAAGGGAAGATTGGAACTCACTTGGTGGCAGATGGAAGTGAATAACATCGATAACCATGATGCATCATGAGGATTTTCCCCATCCAAATGAAGCTGGGTGAATTTCAGAGGTGCAAACTCACAACAGAGGATGTGAAATCAACAGAAACAACCCCCCTAATTTAGAAAAGGACTTAAACTTGCGAAAAGGCTCATGCGGCAGCCATGTTTTTGTCTGCTTTTAGAAATTAGCTAAGAGCTATTCGCGGTCAGAAGACCAGACCACGAACTAGCCCCGAGGTAATTAACAGCAATACCCTGAAACTGGAAAATCCCACGAGAGGAAAGGATGTCCTTGTCAACCTGTTGCCTGAGAACCAAGCTCAACCTCCTCGCTATCTACTACAGGAAACATCACAACTTGCTGTCAATACTCTGCTCACCAAGACTTTCACCTCAACTTTAAGCCATAAAAATGATTCAAGAAACCAAAGTATATTACCTTTACCTGTATCCAATATGTGTGTGTGCAAGAGTGTGAGTGGGGAACAATGCTTTAATTCAGGCCAGGAATGAGAGAATAAATAGACTTTTTTTATTTTTTGAAGTTAGAAAAGCTTTCTGCATAAACTATTTAACACAACTTCCATTCAAAACGTACTGATCACAGGCAATAAGAACACACATATATTCTCAGCGTGAGGGGAGAGATGTGACAACCCAGAAACTTAAAATTACTTTATCAAGGCCAATGTACAGCAATAATAATGAACTTAGTATGTTGTGAAAAATCCAGTCGCACCTCAATCAACACGGTGCAATCATTTCAAGAGGTTTTTTAAAAATAGCTAATTGTGCAATGTGGCAAGTTCTCGTCACTAGTAATTTCTAACTGATTGAAATATGGGGGTTATGTCAACCCTGTGGGGAAGCGCAGAATCACTGACAGCAACTTCTGGATTTTCGAGTTTCACTGCACATGTGTAGACTCCACTGTTGCTGTCAGGTTCAGAAAAACAATGGCAATGAACAGTTTCGCCATCGTCACCATTGCACAACTATTTTTTAACCCTCCTGTCCCCAAACCGGTGGATTTGAGTCACAAAGAAGTGAAAGATTTCTCTCTCGATTTTTCTTAGACCCCATTCCATACATGCAAGCACAAAAGCAGGAAAGAATGAAGACAAGCTACTTCCTCGATTGCTTACCGCATTCTGGAAATATTCTGGGATACGAGCTGGCCTCACATACACTTGTTAGCACCACCAAAAAAAACCCAAGAAATATGCCTCTTTGCTCAGTGATGATATTAACCTTGGGGGGCAGCAGGAGAATCATTTCTGTAATTTTACAGAAAATACTCTGATTCTCTCCCTCTTGCCCATAGCATAATTAACACTGTGAAATTCCCCTAGCCCCACAGTCCAGCGCCTGTTCGGGTCAATGCACCTAACCAGCATGTCTTTCGGACTGTGGGAGGAAACCGGGGCACCCGGAGGAAACCCACGCAGACACGGGGCGAACGTGCAAACACCACACAGACAGTGACCCGAGCCGGGAATCGAACCCGGGTCCCTGGCGTTGTGAGGCAGCAGTGCTAACTAATGTGCCACCGTGAAAACTCTCGATCAACTGCATATAAAGCACAATCTTCCCCCCGCCCATCACTAAGTATTTTTAAAAGTGTCTAAACCGGTGCTGTAAATATTGAACCACCAGTGCAGAAACCTCACCTTTTCACCTTGCTTGGATTCCCCTTGAACAGTATGTTTGTCTAGAAAAGCACCTTTGAGATTCACGTATTTCACCTTCCTGTTAAGGATAAGGAGAGGTTACACGTTCGGTTTTGGAAATTAAATGCATCCAAATGAAATGCGATTTTGGGAGAAAAATGCTGAAGTTGAATTTGCGCACGAAATTGAAAATGCCGTGCTCGTGCCGATCAGAAACTGCTAAATGGCGCAGCTCATACTCACCTATCCTGAAGCTGGACTAGATGTCCCCAGTTTAAGGATTTCACATGGCTTTGAACAGCACTGGCCATGGTACCCCTAAAGAGAAAAGGAAGCCATGAGCAATGATGATCCAAACAAGCGCCAAATAGTCACAGTAACCTGAATCTGGAAATCTGTAACAAAGGCAAATGCTGGAAATACTCAGCAGGCCAGACAGCATCTGCGGAGAGAGAAATTCCAAACTCTGGAATCAGGAGTGGCATTCCTCAATTTAAATCACCAATCATGTGATTGTACCATCAATAAAACACCGCTTAAGGGTTTGTTCTGAAGTTCAAAGCATTGTTGACAGTGCCCTGTGAGGCCGCCATTGACACTTTCACCTGGGTGAACCTGCTCAATCTATGCAGCCTGATTCCAATTCATGTACAGGGAACAGTACGAAGCTAAGCACACCAAGCTTGCCACAGCGCCCTAAGGTATTTAGAATCACACACCACAAACACACAGGAGCAATACCAGCTGGTATAATACAACAGAGAACTGTAAGGTGATGGAAAAATAAATGCCAAACAGTGATACAGTGAATGGCTGCAAAGACTTGCATTTTATAAAGCATTTTTCTCAACCTCAGAACAACCAAGAATGTTTTCCATCCAATAAAGTGCTTTTGAAATGCAGTTACTGGTGTAATGTAGGAAATTGTGCAAGCTCCCACAAACAGCATTGATCAAGCCATATATTTTCAGTGATGCTGATTGGGATTGAAATAGTGGACACGATATCAGACAGAACTCTTCTATACCTCTTCAAAATTGCATCATGGAATTTTTACGTCCACCTGAGGCACACTAGGTTTATCCAAAAGATTCACATGCAAAAGATTATCATGGGATGTGAACCTCAAGGCCAACATTTATTGCCCATCACTAATAGCCCTTCAGAAGTTAGTGGCGAGCTCCCTTCTTGAACTGCCACAGTCCTTGAGTGCTGTTAGGAAGAGAGTTTGAGAATTTTAACCCAGCAATTTCATTAAAGTGCATATTTTTAAAGAGAGAATAGTATGTTAGGCATGAGAGCCTCTTTCCCTTGGCTGGAGATTCTAGAATTAGAGGTCATTGTCTCAAAGTAAAGGGTCCGCCATTTAGGACAGAGATTTCCTCAAAGTGCTGTGAATCTTTGGAATTCTCCACTCGAGAGAGCAGGGGATGTTCATTGATGAGTAAAAGCAAGACTGAGATTGATAGATTTTGGGCAGTAAGGGACTCAAGGGATGGGCGTTGGAGAGGAGTGCTGTTGTGGTACAAGTTCTGTCACAATTTTATTGAACTGACATGTGACAGCGGCTATAATAGGTAAGTAAAGGATCAGGACACAGATGTGGTCATGAACTGAAAGCTGTTTGTCAATTGTGTATGCACTGGGATGTACCTCAAAAGCATCCAAATAGCTATACAACTATTAAAACAGATCATCTAACAAAGCATTATTTGTTAGTAATACTTAGAACACTCAGTGAGTACAATTTTGGACACTTCTTTTCAAAATGAACGTCAAATGCATTGCGAAAGAGTCCTGGAAACAGCATGGCTTTAGATGGGGTAGAGTGTTATGGAAATGGTAACATTTGTGTTGGATAGGCCAAGTGGATGAAAGGGTCTTTTAGCGTCACATCGTTGTCCACATATTTGCTTCTAGACAAGAGAAGACTCCTTTTCCTTCCAATCCCAACCAACCTGACCTTCACCTCAGATAACTGTGGCAGATTCACAGTAAAACCAGTTACAGTTCTGCAAATCCACCCGAGGTGTGGTCAGGAATAGGTTTCTCACTTCTTTATCCTTTTGCAGATTGGCTTATCACCAGCCTCAAGAAACTGATGGAGTGAAGTCTATCTGTGATAAAGCAAACTGCACGTTGGTTGTGAAGGGAGCGGCTAAATGAGACAACTTACCCAATTTTGTTTCATAATTTATGTTAAGTCTCTTTTCTTGGGGATGAGTATGATATATAATTAATTTATAAAATGGTATATGGCTCCTTTAAGTATCTTTCTAATCTCCAGAGTCCCGACTAGTCAGTGAAATAAAAGCAAAATACTGTGGACGCTGGAAATCAGAATTAAAAACAGAAAGGCCTAGGTGTGGCAGCATCTGTGGAGAGAGAAAGAAGTTGAGGAACGGTCATTTTCAGCCTGAAACATTAATTTTGTTTTCTCACTCCACAGATGCTACCAGACAGGCTGAATTTTTCCAGCACTTTCTGCTTTTATTCCCCTTTTGCAGGCTCTTGCATCCTATTTTAGGTCTCTACCTGCAAAAGTATAAACAACAGAATTCCATGAACTGATGATTATAGCTTATTATGTGCCCGAGGATAGAGAGCCGTAAATCACTTGTTATTTTGTGTTTGCTTGATGCGAACGCCTCGCTGAAGCAACCTGACAGCTATATATTTATCGCATGTCAGTTGAAGAGCAGGCAGATTGGAATGACTTACTCATCACATCAGCAGAGGGGTGTGTGAGGCAACACACATTGCAGACTTGCCAATAGGTTCAGGGGAAATTATCAAATCAACAGTCTTTGATTTTTCCAAACCTAACTGGCGCCTCACTACCCAAATATACCTTCAGGTGCCTGATGAGATCATCGCACAAACTCAATAAGTTATGGATTAACTTATTTCCAATTCATGTCTTTAAGAAGCAAAAACACCTTAGAAAGTTAAACAAACCAGTTGTAACTTTTTGTTTTTACTGCAAGTCTGTGCAAACTGCCAAAATTAGAGTTTGCTTTTCAGTCTTTAAATCTTACAGTCCATTCTTCTAAAAACAAAATGCAATGATTATTCTCAGATTTTTGGGCATCAATTATTATAGAGATCTGTTGACATTAATGGGGGAAACCCCCAACCCACAGGTTAGTTATATTACATAGTTTCAGGGCGGCACGATGTCACAGGGGTTAGCACTGCTGCCTCACAGCGCCAGGGACCCAGGGAAGATTCCTGGCTTGGGTCATTGTGTGTGGGGAATCTGTACGTTCTCCCAGTGTCTGCGTGGGTTTCCTCCGGGTGCTCCGGTTTCCTCCCACAGTCCAAAGATGCGTGGGTTAGGGTTGATTGGCCATGCTAAATCGCCCCTTAGTGTCAGGGGGATTGGCAGGGTAAATATGTGGGGTTAAGGGAATAGGGCCTGGGTGGGATTGTGGTCAGTACAGACTCGATGGGCCAAATGGCCTCCTTCTGTACTGTAAGGATTCTATAATTATTTATTCATCAGAAGAAAACAGCAGATTAGCTGGTCAATACCACTCTGCTGTTTTGGGAGTTTGCTGTGCATAAATTAGTTGTTATATTTCCTGCATTACACAATGACTACACTTTAGAAAGTACTCCACTGGCTGCAAAGTGCTTCAGGAGGCCCTGTGGTTATGAAAGGTGCAACACAAATACAAGCTTTTTTTTGCCGAGTGTTTCTAACACTTTCAGCTTATTTTTCAGATTTCCAGCATTCCGGCGCTATTTTGCCAGCTGCTGAATTATGATTGCTACCATTCAAAATTGCTGTGGATACATTTTCTCGACCCTAGTGCAGGCAAACCCACACTCCTGATGACCTTCACCCTGGATTTATGCAAATGATAATCTGGGATGGCTGGGTTGGGGTTAATAATGAACCGTTAACAAGTAGTGTAATTGAAATAGGATAAATGACCACTGCGTGCACTTGGGTCATAATGCACAAATAAGGTTCCTTATTTCTCAGGCTCCAAACTAAAAGTAAGGTTCAAGAAAAATAACACGAGCACAGGAACAAGTTAAAAAGGATAGATGAAGCACATTGCATCACACTTGGGCCACAGAATCTGTTGCAAAACATCTGGATTTTCCCTGGAAAATTACACTTTCAATTTGTCCTGTCGATGCACAAATTATATGCAAAAATGAGCAAGATGTTTCACTTATCCTACCAGATGGCATGTAACATTCACACCATACAAATGTCGGGCTATATCTCCAACAAGAATGATCTCAACAGCCGAAAGCCCCAGCTCCTGACTTCCGAAAGGCTGTCCACCAAGTCAGCAGCATGACGGAATACTCCTCACTTGGATGATTGAGAGCAACTCCATCAACACTGAAGAACCATCTAGATCAAAGCAGTGTTGTTTGATTGGTATCCCTTTCACCATATGGTATACAGTGGCACAAGTGTGTACTACCCTCAAGATGCACTACAGCAACTTCCCAGCCTGCTTTCAAACCTGAAATTTCACCACTTTCAAGGGCAGCAGGTACACGGGAACACCACTAGCTGCAAGCTCCCTTCCAAACCACTTATCATCCTGACTTGGAACTACAGCAGGTCAAAAACCCTGGAACTCCCTCCTGCATTCCCAGCACTGCGGACATAGCTAAACCTGATGGACTACAGTGGATCGAAAAGGCAGCTCATCACAACTTTTTTCAAGGGTAATTAGGGATGGGAAACAAATGCTGGCTTTGCCAGCAATGCTCAGATCCCAGGAAAACATAAAATAATCTGCGTGGCAAAGCAGAATACATGGCTCGGATTAAACCCTGTTGTACAAATGAGCAAAAGATAGATCATGTGATGCCAACCATTTCGGGCTAAGTTGAGAAATTTCTTCACTCAAATGATTGTGAAACTTCGAAATTCCCCACCGCAGACAGCAGTGGATGCTCAGTTGCTGAGTAAGTATACTCAAAATGGGGTTGACAGAACTTTGGATATTAAGGCAATGAAGTGATATAGGGATAATGCAGGAAGGTGGAATTGAGGTAGACAATCAGCTATGATCTTGTTGAATGTTGGACCAGGCTCTAAGGGCCAAATATCCTCCCCCAGCTCCTATACTAATAATTCAAGGGTAAAGTTCCTAATCATACAACAGTGCCAATCAAAAAAGGCATTAAGCGGCACAGATACTGCCTAGTAGGTCATAGTCATAGAGGTTTACAGCATGGAAACAGGCCCTTAGGCCCAACTTGTCCATGCCGCCCAATTTTTAACCATTAAGCCAGTCCCAATTGCCCACATTTGGCCCATATCCCTTTATATAAAAGACAAAATTGTATCTGCCTCTACTATCATCTCTGGCAGCTCATTCCAGACACTCACCACCCTCAGAAAAAATTGCCTACCTGGACCCTTTTGTAACTCTCCCTTCAAACCTATGTCCCCTAGTTTTGGACTCCCCTACCTTTGGGAAAAGATATTGACTCTCTAGCTGATCTGTGCCCCTCATTATTTTATAGATCTCTAAAATCACCCCTAAGTTTCCTACGCCCCAGGGAAAAAGTCCCAGTCTATCCAGCCTCTCCTTATAACTCAAAACATCAAGTCCCAGTAGCATCCTAGTAAATCTTTTCTGCACTCTCTAGTTTAATAATATCCTTTCTTTAATAGGGTGACCAGAACTGTACACAGTACTCCAAGTGTGGTCTTACTAATGTCTTGTACAAACTTTAACAAGACGTCCCAACTCCTGTATTCAATGTTCTGACCAATGAAACCGAGCATGCCGAATGCCACCTTCACCACTCTGTCCACCTGTGACTCCACTTTCAAGGAGCTATGAACCTGTACCCCTAGATCTCTTTGTTCTATAAGTCTCCCCAATGCCCTACCATGAACCGAGTAAGTCCTGCCCTGGTTCGATCTACCAAAATGCATCACCTTGCATCTATTTAAATTAAACTCCATCTGCTATTCATCAGCCCACTGGCCCAATTGATCAAGATCCCATTGCAATCCTAGATAACCTTCTACACTTTCCACTATGCCACCAATCTTGGGTGTCATCTGCAAACTTACAAATCATGCCTCATAAATTCTCATCAAAATCATTATTTTAAATGGCAAATAACAGTGGACCCAGCACCAATCCCTGAGGCACATCGTTGGTCACAGGTCTCCAGTTTGAAAAACAATCAAAGAACAAAGAAAATTACAGCACAGGAACAGGCCCTTCGGACGTCCAAGCCTGCACCAACCACGCTGCCCAACTTAACTAAAACCCCCTACCCTTCCTAGGACTACATCCCTCTATTCCCATCCTATTCATGTACTTGTCAAGACATCCCTTAAAAGTCACTACCGTATCCACTTCCACTATCTCCCCCGGCAACGAGTTCAAGGCACCCACTACTCTGTAAAAAATCTGCCTCGTACATCTCCTTTAAACTTTGCCCCTCGCACCTTAAACCTATGCCCCCTAATAATTGACTCTTCCACCCTGGAAAAAAGCTTCTGACTATCTACTCTGTCCATGCCTCTTATAATCTTGTAGACTTCTATCAGGTCTAGAGGAAGTGTTAGGTTTTTTAGGGAACAGTAAAACTGACAAAGCCCCAGGGCCTGATGGCATCTATCCTCGACTGCTCAGGGAGACGAGAGATGAAATTGCTGGGCCTCTGACGGAAATCTTTGTCGCTTCTTTGGACACGGGTGAGGTCCCTGAGGATTGGAGGATAGCAAATGTGGTCCCGTTGTTTAAGAAGGGTAGCAGGGATAACCCAGGAAATTATAGGCCGGTGAGCTTGACGTCCGTGGTAGGGAAGTTGTTGGAGAGGATTCTTAGAGACAGGATGTATGTGCATTTAGAACGAAACAATCTCATTGGTGACAGACAGCATGGTTTTGTAAGAGGGAGGTCGTGCCTTACAAATTTGGAGGAGTTTTTTGAGGAAGTGACAAAAACGGTTGATGAAGGAAGGGCCGTGGATGTCGTCTATATGGATTTCAGTAAGGCATTTGACAAAGTCCCACATGGCAGGTTGGTTAAGAAGGTTAAGGCTCATGGGATACAAGGAGAAGTGGCTAGATGGGTGGAGAACTGGCTCGGCCATAGGAGACAGAGGGTAGTGGTCGAAGGGTCTTTTTCCGGCTGGAGGTCTGTGACAAGTGGTGTTCCGCAGGGTTCTGTACTGGGACCTCTGCTATTTGTGATATATATAAATGATTTGGAAGAAGGTGTAACTGGTGTAATCAGCAAGTTTGCGGATGACACGAAGATGGCTGGAATTGCGGATAGCGAAGAGCATTGTCGGGCAATACAGCAGGATATAGATAGGCTGGAAAATTGGGCGGAGAGGTGGCAGATGGAGTTTAATCCGGAGAAATGCGAAGTGATGCATTTTGGAAGAAATAATGTAGGGAGGAGTTATACAATAAATGGCAGAGTCATCAGGAGTATAGAAACACAGAGGGACCTAGGTGTGCAAGTCCACAAATCCTTGAAGGTGGCAACACAGGTGGAGAAGGTGGTGAAGAAGGCATATGGTATGCTTGCCTTTATAGGACGGGGTATAGAGTATAAAAGCTGGAGTCTGATGATGCAGCTGTATAGAACGCTGGTTAGGCCACATTTGGAGTACTGCGTCCAGTTCTGGTCGCCGCACTACCAGAAGGACGTGGAGGCATTGGAGAGAGTGCAGAGAAGGTTTACCAGGATGTTGCCTGGTATGGAGGGTCTTAGCTATGAGGAGAGATTGGGTAGACTGGGGGTGTTCTCCTTGGAAAGACGGAGAATGAGGGGCGATCTAATAGAGGTATACAAGATTATGAAGGGTATAGATAGGGTGAACAGTGGGAAGCTTTTTCCCAGGTCGGAGGTGACGATCACGAGGGGTCACGGGCTCAAGCTGAGAGGGGCGAAGTATAACTCAGACATCAGAGGGACGTTTTTTACACAGAGGGTGGTGGGGGCCTGGAATGCGCTGCCAAGTAGGGTGGTGGAGGCAGGCACGCTGACATCGTTTAAGACTTACCTGGATAGTCACATGAGCAGCCTGGGAATGGAGGGATACAAACGATTGGTCTAGTTGGACCAAGGAGCGGCACAGGCTTGGAGGGCCGAAGGGCCTGTTTCCTGTGCTGTACTGTTCTTTGTTCTTTGTCTCCCCTCAACCTCCGTCGCTCCAGTGAGAACCAAGTTTCTCCAACCTCTCCTCATAGCTAATACCCTCCAGACCAGGCAACATCCTGGTAAATCGTTTCTGTACCCTCTCCTCTACAACCACCCTCTATCTTCTGTCAAGAAGCCAATTTTATATCCAATTGGCTACCTCACCCTGGATCCCATGAGATTTAACCTTATGCAACAACCTACCCTGTCAAAGGCCTTGCCAAAGTCGGCACGGCACGGTAGCACAGTGGTTAGCACTGCTGCTTCACAGCTCCAGGGACCTGGGTTCGATTCCCGGTTTGGGTCACTGTCTGTGTGGAGTTTGCACATTCTCCTCGTGTCTGCGTGGGTTTCCTCCGGGTGCTCCGGTTTCCTCCCACAGTCCAAAGATGTGCGGGTTAGGTTGATTGGCTATGCTAAAAATTGCCCTTAGTGTCCTGAGATGTGTAGGTTAGAGGAATTAGTGGGAAATATGTAGGGATATGGGGGTAGGGCCTGGGTGGGATTGTAGTCGGTGCAGACTCAATGGGCCGAATGGCCTCTTTCTGTACTGTAGGGTTTCTATGATTTCTATGAAAGTCCATGTAGACAACGTCAACTACACTGCCTTCATCTACCTTCTTGGTTACCCCTTCAAAAAACTCAAATCAAATTCATGAGACATGATTTTCAACTCACAAAGCCATGCTGACTGTCCCTAATCTGTCCTTGCCTCTCTAAATGCTTATGGATCCTGTTGCTCAGAATACCTTCTAACAACTTAACCCACTACAGATGTTGGGTTCACCGGCCTGTCGTTGCCAGGCTTTTCCCTGCAGCCCTTCTTAAACAAAGGCACAACATTTGCCACCCTCCAATCTTCAGGCACATCTGAAGCTGTTGATGATTCAAATATCTCTGCTGGGGGCCCGCAATTTCCTCCCTTGCCTCCCATAATGTCCTAGGATACATTTCATCAGGTCCCAGGGATTTACCTGCCTTGATGCGCTTTAAGACTTCCAGCACCTCCATCTCTGTAACATGTACACTTCTCAAAACATCGCTATTTATTTCCCCAAGTTCCCTAACATCTATGTCTTTCTCAACAGTAAATACAGGTGAGCAATATTCATTTAGGATCTCACCCATCTGTTGTGGATCTACATAGATGACCTTGTTGATCCTTAAGAGGCCCTATTCTCTCCCTAGTTACGCTTTTGCCCTTTATTTGTAGAAGCTCTTTGGATTCTTGTTTGCCTCATCTGCCAAAGCAATCGCGTGTCCCCTTTTTTCCCCCACCTGATTTCTCTTTAAACTCAACTCCGACATCCTCTGTACTTTTCAAGGGCTGCACTTGATCCCAGCTCCCTATGCATGTCATATGCCTCCTCCTTCTTTTTGACCAGGGCCTCAATATCCCGAGTCATCCAGGGTTCCCGACTTCTACCAGCCTTGCCCTTCACTCTAAAAAGAATGTGCTTACCCTGAACCCTGATTGACACACTTTTGAAAGCCTCCCACTTGCCAGGTGATCACTGATATCATCTTCACCCAGATGTAACCAATGAACTCTGATAGAGACAATGATAACTGTTGTACATCCAACAGAGCTGGTCGGCACCAATATTGGCGCTCATCTGTGGTACTTGTTAAGCAAACCATCAGTCAGTGCTAGCAGGTCTTTCTGAAACGACCTTACTTCATTAGTCAAGAGAGGTATTTTCTCTGATACAAAGAAACTCCCAGGAACCCAAGGAGACATTTTTGTATTTTTTTTAAACAATCCTATCAGCTACGATTTACAACAAATAAACTTGAAAATGTAACGTCCTTTATTGCCACTACGGTACTTCATATTGATATTACTTCTGTTCCCTTACATAATCAGGTCAAGAAGCTATTAAAACACATTGTCCCACCCCACTCCCACAAATTAAGCAACAGAAATAGTAATAAAGTATGTCAAGGATAATCATAATTCTCTATAATTACTTAATATTGTCTTTAATGGATCTACCAGCGAAACACCTTCATTAAAACACGTCCAGACCAGTAGTTTATGCTAACCACAGAAGTTCCTATTTATCTGTCAGTGTGAAACATCAATTGCACTCCTTTCATTATACATCCTGTACAATAAATCACAATCTTTTCAATGGCAGCATTCCATCTGTGCCAGGAGCAGAGAAAGGAGAAACTATTGCTTGCACAAAGGGAAAACACTTTTAGTTATGAAGTTCCAATGATGCTTAAATTGCTTGCATCAACTTATGGTTGCCATGATAACAAAAGGTCATGCAGATCAGATGACCTCAGGTTCCAGTGTGCCATGTTAGCTGATCTAGGGTCATGGCGGAGATACTATAATTGGTCAAGCATCTCAGAACCAGGCAAAGGAGAAGTCAACCAGGATTCACAATGCTAACTTCTATCCAATGACTCCCAACTCAAAAGAAAGTGTGCATACGCAGTTGAGGGAGGGAGAGATTCAGGTTTAATAGCGGAAGTGGTCAGTCAAAAAAGCTTGTTAGGCTGAGAGGGGAGCTGATTGAGATGCATCAAATTATGAGGGATATAGATAGTGTAGATAGGAAGAAACATTTCCCCTTATAAATGGGTCAATACCCGGGGGCATAAATTTAAGGAAAAGGCTTTTCTCCCGGACGGTGGCAGGACCGCTTGAAAGAGGCGGAAACCCTCAACATTTAGATGAGTACATGAAACACCATAGCACATACAAGGCTATGGACCAAGTGCTGGAAAATGGGATTATAATAGATAGGTGCTTGATGGCCGGCGCAGACACGAGGGGCCAAAGGCCTCTTTTTGTACTGTAAAATTCTCACTCTAAAGCACAAAAACTTAGCACAATTGCTGAAGGATGGACACTTGGGTGAGCGGCTACTGAATGAACTGCTGCCCATGTTACTGTACATCAGAGAGAGACTGGGAACAAAGGGAGATGAAGAGAAATAAAAGGAATCAATTGCACGTTTTTAACTGCAAATTTCAGGAAAAATACAAAATAAAATTTCTAAATAATTTAGAGAGGGATTAATGTGCTGCCTCACTAATGCAAAAAATCAACTCAAAGAAACATCAATGCTCTTCACAACTAACGGATTATTTTTAAAGTCACTGTTGTAACATACTTAAAATGGGCTGCCAATTTACACACAGCAAGATCCCACAAAAAATAAATTAGATGACCAATTAATCTGTTCAAGATCGCATTGGCCGAAGGGAGGAGCGTTGGCCATGCAACTAGAACTCCCTGTTTATAAAATACTGCAGATGTTGGAAATCTGAAATAAAAAACAGAAAATGCTGGAAAATCTCAGCAGGTCTGGCAGCATCTGCACAGAGAGAAACAGAGTTAACATTTCAAATCTGTACGACTCTTCTTCAGAGCCCTGAACTACCTGTCCTTCTTTGATTAATGCTACAGGACCTTTTATTCCCCTCTGAACTACTGGATATCTCATCGAAAGATGACATCATAAGCAATGTAGCACACCCACCGTACCGCATTGAAATGTCCACTAAATTGTGAATTCATGTCTTTGATAGTGATAGATCCCTCAAAATCTTCTGACTTTGCAGTAAGAATTCTGCCAACTGTGGCATTCTGCCACTTGCTGACTTTAAACGTAAGGAGGCAAAATGTGCTTCTATGTCCCTGATTCTACGCATCATTCCCTGCTGAACAGGAGGGAGAAAGCAACCACTCTCAGGTTCACACCAATATGCCTGAGCAGCTAATACCATGGGAGTGCAAGTAAGCATCTTCGGTGAGTTGCCTGTTGATACTTCCATCCACTTGCCCTGAGTAAAGATTAATTGTACTCCTCTCATTATGATTTATTGTACAGTATGTATAATCTATCCTCCTGGAACAAATGCCTCACCACTTCTCAAGGCCTCCAAATGCGATACACAACATAATAAAATGACCAAACAATGAATTGCAGTTGGTTAAAATGTTGAACATACCAGTCATGGTGTACAGGCAGGGATATATCCCAACCAAAATTCTTGGCATCTTTAATGGCACCTCCCAGCAGCGCTGCATGGTGCATTAGCTTTTTGGGAATACAGCCTACATTGACACAAGTACCACCAAGACCCCATCTCGTGCCTAGAAGACAGCAAACAATGATGTAAGTTGCACACTTTCTTGCAACAAAACAGATGCCACATTCCCAAGTTTAAAAAAAGACACGAGGTTGAATGAAGTGAAAAGAACTTGTTATTGCAATGCTTCTCCTGTCCTCAGGATACCCTGTGAGATCTTTTACACCAACCTACACAGGCAGACAGGGCTTCAACCAAACATCTCATCCGAAATATGGCACCTCCAACAGTGCAGAATCCCACGGTATTAAAATGTCTCAGGGACCGGGCTTGAACCCACAACTGAATCAGAAGCAAGAGTGCTCCCAAGCAACTGAAGCTGACCCTAAGTTTTTACTTTGAACGCAAATTCAAATTGATGAGTGATTCACAGGTTTACGTTAAAGCAAACAAGGTATTGTCCTCCTGTCTTTGTCCTGGTTGTACCAGATCTGCTGTCAAGCTCATCTGCTTTGCATTATCCTCAAACATCCATTGTAGCTCGTCTGTAACCGCCCGGTGATGTCCATCATCCAGCTACACCTAGGTCAACTCCTCGTTTTGCTGCCCTCCACTTTCCTCTCGAGAAGAGACTTCTGAAGCTTTTCAGCTCTGATCAAATGGCCAAAATGTCGACATTTTCTTGTCTGGATCTCACTTTTTAGAATTCCTTTTGCTCTTGCAATTTGTCTTGTGGTTTATGTATGGAATTTAGGCATGCATCTTAGCATTAAAGGTCTCTATTTTCTGATTTTTAAAAAAATAAATCTTTCCTTCAGCCCTTCTTCATCTGACCCCAAACCTCTGCCCTGACCAAGGGATAGTCAAGTGTTTCAGAAGTCGTAATTCCTGTCTGCCTGTTTTAGTAATGCAATAGGTAGGAACATAAAATGGCTTCACACAGAAACCCTTAAAAGAACAAGTTAAATGTCAACAGAAATCAGGTTACATTCAACTGGGAGGTGGAAGGTGCCGCCTTCACGATGGAGCTGAAGGAGAGGCTGCAGTTGAGGTAGGGTAACAAAGGCAGGATTGGCAAGGCCACGGAGCTCAGTCCTGAGCTGCAACTAACAGAGGCACAAGGACGCACCTGGAGTCCCATTTACAAATTGCTTCTGTTCCAAGAACATCTCAACCCTTCACTGAGTTCTAACCTTCTTTGGACAACTCTAGATGGTCGTGTTGGGGTTCATGGGTGGTGGGGATTAACAGACAGATCAGGCCTCTCTGGGATTGGAAAGTCAGGACATGCTTTGTGGTCAAGATCAGGACCCAGCTAAGCAGTGGAGTCAAGGTTCACATGTGGCCAAGTCAAAGCCTGCCAAGAAGCTGCAGTTGGACTCAGCTCCACCTGGGGAGCAGAGTCAAGGCCTGCCGGGCAGACAAACTACCACTCAACATGTCAGTACAACTGGCTTTGTTATTTCCACAGAGGAGGTGAATATTACTTATGAGAGTTTAGGGAAAGACTTTAGACTCGGAATCCAATAAACGTAATGTCATTTCAGTTTCTCATATTAGTGTTCCAAATTACTGTGCATCTGAGGGAACTTCAACCAATTTTACCATGTGTCCACCCTGAGGAATGGTGACTTGGGCAAGGCAGAGGACAGCTATTGGCAACTGTAGTTTGGACACTCGTAGAACTGAACCCAGCATGAGTCACTCTCTGGAGCAGAAAGGAGGTCAAGACAAAGTGTTTGTCCAATATAAATCACTAAATTATAACATTGCACCTTGCCTAAATATACATTCACTATTTGTGATTGCATGAGAGAGGGGAGATTTACAAGGACGTCACCAGGTATGGAGAATTGTAACTGTGAAGAAAGGTTGGGTAAATTGGGGTTGTTTTCTCTGGAACAGAGGAGGCTGTGGGAAAATCTAATTGAGGGACCAAGATAGAGGGGACAGGGAGCATTTAATTCCCTAAACAGAGGGGTCAATAATCTAGGGGTAGAATTTTGAAGTAATTGGTGGAAGGATTGAAGGGGAGTTGAGAGGTTTTTTTTTCCCACCAGAGATGGTCGGGTCTGACACGACTTGAAAGGTTGGGAGAGGAAGAAACCCTTATCACATTTAAAAACACACTTGGTTATGCACTTAGAGTGCCGACAGGACTACAGCTCAAAAACTAGGGTGGGATTAAGTTGGATTACTCTTTCTTCAGGTGGCACAGGAAAGATGGGCTGAATGGCCTCCTTCGAAGTTAAGGGTCAGGCCACAAACTCTAGTCTGAAGTAGTCATGGCTTTCACCCAAAATACATCCTACATCAATAAATCAGCAAAATTAAAAGTAAAGTACATGCCAGCCCTCTTCAGCAGGACAGGATCTGAGTGACTTTTGTGGCAATTTTTTATTGTTGATCGAAGGCGATAGTAGAAGTTAAGTCTCATCAGTGCAGTGATTGCACTCAAATTCTAACCCTATTCCAAGCTAAATGTTAGAAATTTAAGACAGAGGTACAGGTCACCATCCCTTGCTTTAAGCAGTTTGAATATTTTAACATAGGAATCTATTTTCTTACCTTTAGGTGATGGCTCCACATAATCTAACACCGCTACTTTTCTGTCATACTGGGCAGCTGTAGGGAATTATATATAAACAGCAATTAGACTGAAGGTCCATTTCACACAACAGCCAAACAACAATGATTAGGGGAATATAATAGTGCTTACACATTAAATGGTAATGGAAAAATGCACCACCTTCTGCACTGCACTCACAGACCAGCTTGTCAACAGCTCAGTATGGACATATTGGAAAAGGATGCCCGACCATCCTCTTAGTCTGGGGACAGTGAGCAGCACAAAGGAGGGCACAGAGGGATTGGCGCAGAGTGCATAAGAAAGGGGCAGAATTTTGTATCCTGATGCACACTTGTCAAATTCAATTTGGTAAACTCACTAAATGTCAAATTAATAGTATTCCTTCTCAGCATGCTGGGCCAAGAAAGACAATTAAATATTCACCCTTTAGCTTCCTACCTGTTGGAAGTCAAGTCTTCCACCTAGTGGTTTAACAAAGAATTCTGGTCCCTTTGTTGGGTTAGATGATTCATTTATTTGCTGATTAACCAAAATCAGAATCCCAATCTGCAGAACTGGTAATAAGACCTGGGTTCACGGACAAGGCAGAACATTCAAAATCATAACAAGGCAGCTCTGTCTGGTTAATGGTGACAGTGTGACTTGAGGGTACCAGTTGAAAAAGTCTGATCCTCTCAGCTAATCCAGCACACAGCTTTACTTTCCCCAAAGACTACGCTTTATTCATAAAATTTTGCAGAAGTCCATGATATTTGAACTGGATATTGTTCAGTATCTTACAATACATTACATGGCAGCCTGAGCTTTTTAACCCATTGCACCTGCAGTAACTCTCCAAAACAACCACCCATTTACTCCTGTTCCCATGTTCTTTCCTTACATTCTTTATCCACAGAGTTGTTAGAATGTGAAACTTACTATCATAGGAAGTAGTGGTGAAAAACAGTACAGATTCATTTAAGGGAGAGCTCGATAAACAGGAGAACACACGAGAACTGAACATCCAGGGCACTCAGTATTTAGGACAGACACAAAGGAAAAAGGCAGGGTTGCATTGCTGGTTAAAGAGGAAATTAACGCAATAGCGAGGAAGGACATTCGTTCTGAAAATGTGCAATCTGCAAGGGTAGAGCTGAGAAACATCAAGGGGCAAAAAATGTTAGTGAGGGTTGTACATAGATCCCCAAACTGTAATGGTGATGTTGGGAATGGCAATAAACATGAAATTAGAGACGCATGCAATTAAGGAACATCTGTAAGTATGGGTGACTTTAATCTGCATATAGACTGCACAAATTAAATTAGCAACAATATCCTAGAGGAGGAATTCCTGGAGCGTGTTTGGGATGGTTTTCTGGACCAATAAGTTGAGGAACCAAATAGAGAACAGGCCATCCGAGACTAGGTATTGTGTAATGAGAAAGGAATAATTGGCAATCTTGTTGTGAGGCCCTTGGGGATGATGGAGAGTGACATGGTTGATTCTGAGTCTAGAATCCTGAATCTAAATAAAGAAAACTACGATGGTATAAGTTGTGAGTTGGCTATGATGGATTGAGAAATGTTACTTAAAGGGATGACGATGGATAGGCAATGGCAAACATTCGAACAGCGCTTGGGTTAACCGCAACAACTGTCTATTCCTGTCTGACGCAAAAAAAGGGAAGGTGGCCAAACCATGTTTTACAAGGGAAATTAGAGATAGTATTAGATCCAAGTAAGAGGCATACAAGTTGGCCAGTAAAAAAATAACAGCTGACCTGAGGATTGGGAGCAGTTTAGAATTCAGCAAAGGAGGACAAAGGGATTGATTAAGAAGGGGAAAAGAGAGTACAGGAATAAGTTTGTGGGGAACATAAAAACTGACTGCAAAAGCTTCTATAGGTATGTGAAGACAAATATAGGCTCTCTACAGTCAGAAACAGGGCAATTTATAACAGGGAACAAAGAAATGGCTGACCAATTAAAGTCATGATGTGGAGATGCCGGCGTTGGACTGGGGTAAACACAGTAAGAGTTTTAACAACACCAGGTTAAAGTCCAACAGGTTTATTTGGTAGCAAATGCCATTAGCTTTTGGAGCGCTGCTCCTTCGTCAGATGGAGTGGAAATCTGCTCTCAAACAGGGCACAGAGACACAAAATCAAGTTACAGAGTACTGATTGGAATGTAAATCTCTACAGCCAACCAGGTCTTAAAGATACAGACAATGTGAGTGGAGGGAGCATTAAGCACAGGTTAAAGAGATGTGTATCGTCTCCAGATTGTCTGGGGATTGGGAGTGATGTATTGAGATGGATAGAAAACGAGTTGGCAGACAGGAAACAGAGTGGGAATAAATGGGTCTTTTTCCAAATGGCAGGCAGTGGATAGTGGGGTACCACAGGGATCAGTGCTTGGACACCAGCTATTCACAATGTATATTAATGACTTTGATGAGTGAACTAAATGTAGTATTTCCAAAATGTAGATGACAAAGCTGGGAGGATCAGCTGTGAGGAGGATGCGGAGATACTTCAGGATAATTTGGACAAGCTGAGTGAGTGGGCAAATGCATGGCAGATGTAGTATGATGTGGATAAATGTGACATTATCCACTATGGGAGCAAAAACAGGAAAGCAGATTATCCGAATGGCTTTAAATTAAGAAGGGGGAATATGCAATGAAGCCTGGGTGTCCTTGTACATCAGTCGCTGAAAGCATGCATGCAGGTGCAGCAGGCAAATGGTATATTGGCCTTGATAACAAGGGGATTCAAGGGCAGCAGCAGGGATATCTTGCTGCAATTATACATGGCCTTGATGAGGAAACACCTGGAATATTGTGTGCAGTTTTGGTTTCCTTATCTGAGGAAGGATATTCTTGCAATGGAGGGAGTGCAGACTGATGTATGACAAGAGATTGAGTGGTTAGGATTACATGCACTGGAGTTTAGAAGAATGAGGGGCGGGGGGGGGGGGGGGGGGGGGGGGAATCTTGTAGAGACCTATAAAATTTGAACAGGACTAGACAGGGTAGATGCAGAAAGGATGTTCCCAATGGCAGAGGAGTCCTGAACCAGGGGTCACTGTCTGAGGATACGGGGAAACTATTTAGGACTGAAATAAGGAGAAAGGTCTTCACCCAGGGGGTGGTAAACCTGTGGAATTCGCTACCACAGACAGCAGTTGAGGCCAAAACATTGTATGTTTCCAAGGAGGAGTTAGATTTAACTCTTGGGGCTAAAATCATCAAGGATATGGGGGGGAAAGTGAGAATGGGTTATTGAGTTGGCTTAAAGGGCCAAATGGCCTCCTCCTATTTTCGATGTTTATACGAGATCCAGAACTGGCTTGCCCAAAGGACAGTAAGAAGTTTAACAACACCAGGTTAAAGTCCAACAGGTTTATTTGGTAGCAAAAGCCACACAAGCTTTCGAGGCTCTAATCCAGTCTTTAAGAAACAAAACAATGGGAGTGGAGAGAGCATCAAGACAGGCTAAAAAGATGTGTATTGTCTCCAGACAAGACAGCCAGTGAAACTGGAGACAATACACATCTTTTTAGCCTGTCTTGATGCTCTCTCCACTCCCATTGTTTTGTTTCTTAAAGACTGGATTAGTTGTAAGTATTCGCATTCCAACCATTATTCATGTAAATTGAGTCTGTGTCTTTATAAGTTCTGTTTGTGAACAGAATTCCCACTCACCTGAAGAAGGGGCTTAGAGCCTCGAAAGCTTGTGTGGCTTTTGCTACCAAATAAACCTGTTGGACTTTAACCTGGTGTTGTTAAACTTCTTACTGTGTTTACCCCAGTCCAACGCCGGCATCTCCACATCATGATTGCCCAAAGGAGGCAGAGAGTGAGTGGGGATAGATGGGTCTTTTTCTAAATGGAGGTCGGTCACCAGTGGTGTGCCCCAGGGATCTGTTCTGGGACCCTTGCTGTTTGTCATTTTCATAAATGACCTGGATGAGGAAGCGGAGGGATGGGTTGGTAAGTTTGCCGACGACACGAAGGTTGGTGGGGTTGTGGATAGTCTGGAGGGATGTCAGAAGTTACAGAGGGACATAGATAGGATGCAAGACTGGGCGGACAAGTGGCAGATGGACTTCAACCCAGATAAACGTGTAGTGGTCCATTTTGGTAGGACAAATGGGATGAAGGAGTACAATATAAAGGGAAAGACTCTTAGTACGGTAGAGGATCAGAAGGACCTTGGGGTCCGGGTCCATAGGACTCTGAAATCGGCCCCGCAGGTGGAGGAGGTGGTTAAGAAGGCGTATGGTGTGCTGGCCTTTATCAATCGAGGAATTGAGTTTAGGAGTCCGGGGATAATGATGCAGCTATATAAGACCCTCGTCAGACCCCACTTGGGGTATTGTGCTCAGTTCTGGTCGCCTCACTATAGGAAGGATGTGGAAAAGATTGAAAGGGTGCAGAGGAGATTTACAAGGATGTTGCCTGGATTGAGTGGCATGCCTTACGAGGATAGGCTGAGGGAGCTCGGTCTTTTCTCCTTGGAGAGACGAAGGATGAGAGGAGACCTAATAGAGGTGTATAAGATGTTGAGAGGCATAGATCGGGTGGACTCTCAGAGGCTTTTTCCCAGGGTGGAGACACAGGTTTAAGGTGCTGGGGGGTAGGTACAGGGGAGATGTTAGGGATAAGTTTTTCACACACAGGGTGGTGGGCGAGTGGAATCGGCTGCCGTCAGTGGTGGTGAAGGCGAACTCAATAGGGTCTTTTAAGAGACTCCTGGATGAGTACATGGAGCTTAATAGGATGGAGGGTTATAGGTAGGTCTAGAAGGTAGGGATGTGTTCGGCACAACTTGTGGGCCGAAGGGCCTGTTTGTGCTGTAGTTTTTCTATGTTTCTTCTATATTTCTATGAGATAAAAAAGGAATAGAAGGTTACGCTGACAGTGAAATGCAGAGGGATGAGAAGAGGCTTGTCTGAAGCACCACCACCAGCACGGACCAATTGGGCTGAATGATCTGTTTCTGTGTTGCAAACTCTGAAAAATGTGTTTACGTTTTTTTCTTGAAAAATTAATTCCCTTGCATCTTAAAAGCCATGATGGATTTAGGTTCATCCGTGATTCTGATACAGCATTCCATATTCTAACAAACCTCTGCACAGAAAATTCTCTGAACCTTCTACACTGTGTTTTGGTGATGATTTTAAGTTTATGTCCTCTGGTTTCAATTAAAAGTTTTTTCCTGAATTAGTTTACCAAAATCCCTCAATTTTGGAAACCTCTATCAGATCTCCCCTTAACCTTAAAACAAAAGTAAAAATTCTGGGAGGAAAAAGAAAATCAGGCAGTATCTGTGGAGAAAGAAAATATAATGTTGAATCGACATGACTCTTCTCCCTTTAAACTTCTCTGATCTAAGGAAGCCCCATATTTAGACTTTTAGTGGCACAGTGGTTAGCACTGCTGCCTCACGGTGCCAGGGACCTGGGTTTGATTCCTGGCCTGGGTCACTGTCAGTGTGGAGTTTGTATGTTCTCCCCGTGTCTGCGTGGGTTTCCTCCGGGCGCTCCGGTTTCCTCCCATAGTCCAAAGATGTGCGAGTTAGGTGGATTGGCCATGCTAAATTGCCCCTTAATGTCAGGGGGACTAGCTAGGGTAAATGCACAGGGTTGTAGCGATAAGGCCTGGGTGGGATTGTGGTCAGTGCAGACTTGATGTTCCGAATGTCCTCCTACTGCGCTGTAGGAGTCTATGATTCTATAATACTACTTCCTGTTATTCATTTCCACTTATTCAATACATGCTATTCAAAACTTACAAACATTCAGCATTTTCGTAACAAAAATAACAGTAAGCAAATAAAGCATTTTAATAGACACTTTCTTGAACTATTAAGATATAGACCAGCTGCAAACTATAAAACACAGAAAAGAACCTGTATTTCGCAATGCTTTACTTCGTCAAATCTCTTATCGAGTCCCAACATCATGCACAGGAAATGAATTATTTTGAGGAGCTGTCGCAATTCCTCTGTAGTCAGACTTGGGTCACTAACAGCGCGGAAAGTTAAGTGACCAAACAATCTGGTTTTGGTTAAGTTGGCAGCAGCGTTAGCCAGGACACTGGGAGAATGTCACCTGGAATAGGGTCATGAGATAGATATGAACATATGAATTAGGAGGAGGAGGCCACTCGGCCCCTTGAGCCTGCTCCGCTATTCAATAAGATCATGGTTGATCTGTATGTAACTTCAACCCCACATTCCTGCCGACCCCCAATAACCTTCCACCCCTTAGCACTGCTGCCTCACAGCGCCAGGGACCAGGGTTCAATCCCCGCTTGGGTCACTGTCTGTGTGGAGTCTACATGTTCTCCCCATGTCTGCGTGGGTTTCCTCCGGGTGCTCCGGTTTCCTCCCACAGTCCAAAGATGTGCGGGTGAGGTGGACTGGCCAAGTTAAATTGCCCCTTGTCAGGCAAACTAACAGGGTAAATACTTGGGGTTACAGGGATAGGGCCTGGGTGGGATTGTTGTCGGTGTAGACTCGATGGGCCGAATGGCCTCTTTCAGCCCTATAGGGATTCTATGATTCTAATCTATCTAGCTCTGCCTTAAAAGATCCCTGGTGTTGACCCAAAAAGACAGGTTGGCCTGAATTTAATTTCTTTTCCAAAGTATTTGCCAGTCTGCTGGAAGTCTGTTTCCAAAAACAAATTTAAAAAGGGCCATCTCAACATTCAGAATCAACAAAACAGCAGGGGGAGAAAGGAGAAAAGTGACAATATGGGAGGAAACAGGTGCTTAAACGATGAACTTATTAACAGGCTAATAAGAGTAATTTACACTGAGGCCCACTGTAGGGGCTAAAAGGTTTAAATATTTGTTTATACTGCACTCATTATAATTATACTAGCCTGAAGCACTTCAACCCACTGTGTGAAAACCTTTGTGCTCAACAATACAGCTTCATCAGTGGGTATAATCATGCATCCTAAACAGTGTAGAAATCTGTAGGAGGTATAAGAGAAAAGGGAAATGTGCTGCACTCTGATGTGTGTGTCCTTAAGCCACACTTTGGAAGCAATAAGTGGATTTTCCAAATGCAGGCCCCTTCTGAACATTATTGATTAATGTTCCTGTTGAGCGATTATGTACCGAATAAGTATACTGAAGTTATTATGGTTCTGGATGAGTAAATGAGGTAATTTGACTGATCAAAACAGTAAATGAAAGAGCATATCCAGCCGTTGCTCTGGTCCCCGTCCCCCCACCCGCCCCCAGTGATGGTAATGGCACTGAATGACCAGGGGAGGTGCTTAGATTATCTGCTGGAGATGGTCATTGCCTGGCACCTGCATATGGCACAAATGTTACTTGCCACTTATCACCCCAAGCATGGATATCGTCCAATTCGTGCAGACACACTGCTTCATCATCAAATGGTGTTCAACATTCATCAAATATCCTCACTTCTGGCCATATGATGGAAGGAAGGTCATTGATGAAGCAGCTATAATTAGCTGGGTCTAGGACACTATCTTGAGGAACTCCGGCAATACTGTCATGAGACCTCCAAAAACCACAACCATCTTCCACTACAGTAGATATGGCTCTAACCAATGGAGAGTTTGCCCAATTCCCATCAACTTCAATTTTCCTGGGGCTCCTTGATGCCACACGAAATCAAATGCTGCCTTAGTCTCAAGGACAATCTGTCTAACCTCATTTCTGGAATTCAGCTCTTTTGTCCATGTTCAGACCAAGGCTGCAATGAAGTTTGGAGTCGAGTGATCCTGGCTAAATTAAACTGAACATCGATGAGCAGGTTATTGTTGAGTATTTTTGCTGTTTGATAGCGCTGTTGATGACACCTTCCTTTGCTGACGATGGAGTACATGTTGATAAGGCAGTAATTGGCCTGATTGGATATGTCCTGCCTTTCCTTAATAGGACACCCCCAGGCAACCTTCCACATTCTAGGCAGGCTTCAGTGATGTCGCTATACTGGAGCAGCTTGGCTGGAGACACAGCTGGTTCTGGAAGCACGAGCCTGCATCACGACAGCCAGGGTTTTGTTGGATCCCATTGCCTTCACTGTACCCCAAGCACTCAGCCATTTCTTGATATTATGTGGACTGAATCAAGACCGGCATCTGTGAATGGGGGGACGTCAAGAGGCCGGCAGAGTTATTTCAGCCTTGTCCTTTGTACTAATGTACTGGGTTCTGTCATTGTTGAGCCTCCTCCTCACATTTGTTGGTTCGTTAGCCACCTCCACGGAGGAGTGTGTAAAGCAGACCACTTGACTGGTATCCTAACCACCACTGATGCACAGTGGCAGCAGTGTGTACGAACTACAAAATGCAATCCAGCTACCCACTGAGGTTCCTTTGACAGCACCTTCCGAACCTGTAACCTCAACCACCTGGTAGGATAAGGGCAGCACCTGCAACTACCTTCCTAACAGTGCTGTAGGTGTACTTACACAAAACAGACTTCAGCAGTTCAAGAAGGTGGCTCACTATCACCTTCTCAAGCGCAATTAGGGATGGGCAATAAATGCTGGCCTTGCCAACAATGTCCACAAATTTAAAAATACATCACGACTGGATACAGCTGGGCTGCAAAGCTTTGATCTAATCCCCTAGTTGCAGGACTGCTCATATCTGTCTAGAGCATGCTGTTTAACAACATGTAGACTTGTGTTGTAGCTTCATGAAGTTGGCACCTCATTTTTAGAGACACCTCCTCTTGCCATCCTGTCCTGTACTCCTCATTAAACCAAAGTTGGTCCCCAACTTGACAATAATAACTGTGAGAGATGTCTGTCAGGATATATACTCAATTACAAGTATCCTGGTTAGCGTGAATTAAATTGTACCTTCTTTAGAACAGGCAAGACCACCAGAGCCACCACCGATGACCAACAGGTCGTACTCGTATTTTCCTGCAAATTAAAGAAACAACCAACATGAAAAACAGTTGAGTGGAGGAGATTGTTCAAGTTAGATAAACAGCTTTACAATGGTCATTCTCAGATTCAGCAGACAGGATTTGAGATGATGGTTGCTAGTCCCGGAGTATTAAAGTTCCTTTACAAATAAAAAGGTCAGGCGCCCCACCATAGAGAACAAGGTTAAAAAGCCCTGAACGAATTGGTACACAAGTCACCCAAACAGCTTCAGGCTCTCTCTTAGAGGATAAATATCAAACTGTTGGGGGAAATTCTCAGGCAATCATCTTTCTGCCTGAAATGGAGAACTTAAAAGTGTGAGGAAAATGCAGCGCAGAAGAAAATAGGACAGGGGGGGAAATAGGGAAGAAGGGGTAAGTGGGGAGAGGGGCAAATGGGGGAATACAGATGAATGAAGTGGGGGGGATGAGAGGAGGGAGAAGAAGGGGGAAGTGGGAGAGCGGGAAGTGGGAGAGCGGGAAGGGGGAATAGGGATGAATGAGGCGGGGGGAATGAGAGGGGGGAATACGTTGTAAATGGGGAAGTGGGGAGAGTGGGGATGTAAACCAGTCCGAGCTCGCGCTCAGGTCGGCGCCTCTGAGCAACCCCGGTCCCCGGTGACCCCTACCTGCCAGTCCCCGGGCCCCGCTCCCCCAGGCCGGGGCTCCGCTCCCCCAGACCCGGGCCCCGCTCTCTCTCCTCCTCCAACGGCTCCACAGCCTCAGCGCCGCCATCTTGCCCGGCCTGAGGACCCCGGGCCGCCTGCCCCCCGCGCTGCCTGATTGGGAAATTAGGAATTTCAATTTCATCAAACCTGCTCCCAAAGACACTCCAACCATCCCCACACAGCACAACATGCTAAATACACACAACAACATGTTAACCACCCCTGCACATCACAACATGCTAAATACACACAACATGTTAACCACCCCTGCACAGCACAACATGCTAAATACACACAACATGTTAACCACCCCTGCACAGCACAACATGCTAAATACACACATGCTAACCATCCCCACACGTGCTAAATACACAACATGCTAACTATCCCCACATGCTAAACACACAGAACATGCTAACCATCCCCACACATGCTAAATACACACACAACATACTAACCAAGCCTAACTTTGAACAAGTGATTGCTGCAGTTTGTTTTGAGCTGCCCTATCTTTATCATGTTAAGTGTTACCTTCTTTAATGTGTATTTATTTTAACCTTTAAAGTTTATTTATTAGTGTCACAAACACTTACATTAACACTTCAATGAAGTTACTGTGAAAATTCCCTTTAATTTTGAAAAACCTTTAATGTTGTTTCAGTGTTCCGAAAGTTATTATTCCTCCACATTTACTTCATGAAACATTTTGCCGACAAAGTTGATCTTTCTCTACACTCCAGCTATGACTGTAACACTACATTCTGCACTCTCTCCTTTCCTTCGCTATGAACGGTATGCTTTATCTGTATAGCACGCAAGAAACAATACTTTTCACTGTATACTAATACACATGACAAGAAATCAAAATCAAACAAAGTTGCTGGAAGTGATCATATCTGACACCTTCGCAATAACAGCAGTTGACTGGATGGGTTGAATGGCCTCCTGTGTTGCACCATTCTGATTCTCAGAGTGTTAGCAAACTTCAGTATGATCCTGGAGTGTCCAGGCACTGAAGATTAATCTCCAATATACTGCAACAACCCCAGTAGAAAATCATTGCAGCATCTCCCCTCAAGACACTTCTTAAAAACCTACTCTTTGACCAAACCTTTAGTCACCTGTCCTAATATCTCACTATAGATGGATCATTTATTCATAAAAAACATCATAGCAGGTGCTGAATTGACAACACAAATAAAACAAATAGTCATGTTATAGACAAAAACATAAAAGGATTGCACAAATATTCAGTATACAAATAATTACAACATTGCAAAATGCAGATCTCCTTAATTTATAGAATTGAAACAAAAATGCACTCTGCATTTTGTATTAAAGTCCATAAATCGTCTGTTGTCAAGTCAAGTTAATTCCCAGTCATTTTCATATTCAAGAGGGTATTGGGCTGCCTCTGTGTTTTCTATATTTTATTTATGGAATCGTGTATTTATTCCCCTAGTTTGTCCCATGACTTGATGACAAATTTTGTTTCATTGCCTTCTCTAATGCTCTTTGAAGTGCTTTGGGATAATTTACCACATTAAAGGCCCTTTGTTAAAAATATATTTTGTTTATCAGCTGTAGCTTCAGAGGACAGCACCCTCATCTCTGGGACAGAAGGATGGGACTTCTAGTCCCACTCCAGAGATGAGACATTAAACTGAGACTAGGTCTGCCCTCTCAGGTGGATGTAAAAGATCCCAAGACACTAGTTTGAAGAAGTGCAGTTACCTCCAGTGTCCTGGCTACCCCTCAATCAACATCACCAAACAGATTATCTGGTCATTATCACATTTCTGCCTGTGGGATCTTGCTGTGTGCAAATTGGCCACCCTGTTTCCTCCATTATAACAGTCACTACATTATCAACAGGACAGCCTGTGGTTTTGAAAGGTATTGTATTGCTTTGTATACTTTTGGTTATTAGTTCATTTCTTCCATTTCTAATTGGCTGTTGGCAGGTAGGCGGATTGACCATAGGAGTGCTGGGGTCAGGGAGGAGGAGGGGGGGGGAAGAAGAGGAGGGGTGGGGGGAGGAGGAGGAGGAGGGGTGGGGGGAGGAGGAGGAGGAGGGGTGGGGGGAGGAGGAGGAGGAGGAGGAGGAGGAGGTGGGGGGGAGGAGGAGGAGGAGGTGGGGGGGGAGGAGGAGGAGGTGGGGGGGGAGGAGGAGGAGGGGGTGGGGGGGGGAGGAGGAGGGGGTGGGGGAGGAGGGGGGGGGGGGAGGAGGAGGGGGGGGGGAGGAGGAGGGGGTGGGGGGGGAGGAGGAGGGGGTGGGGGGGGAGGAGGAGGGGGTGGGGGGGGAGGAGGAGGGGGTGGGGGGGGAGGAGGAGGGGGTGGGGGGGGAGGAGGAGGGGGTGGGGGGGGAGGAGGAGGGGGTGGGGGGGGAGGAGGAGGGGGTGGGGGGGGAGGAGGAGGGGGTGGGGGGGGAGGAGGAGGGGGTGGGGGGGGAGGAGGAGGGGGTGGGGGGGGAGGAGGAGGGGGTGGGGGGGGAGGAGGAGGGGTGGGGGGAGGAGGAGGGGGTGGGGGGAGGGGGTGGGGGGAGGGGGTGGGAGTGCGGGGGAGGGGTGGGGGGTGGGGGGAGGGGGAGGGGGGTGGGGGGAGGGGGTGGGGGTGAGGAGGAGGGGGTGGGGGGAGGAGGAGGGGGTGGGGGGGGGAGGAGGGGGGGGGGGGGGGAGGAGGGGGGGGAGGGGGAGGGGGGAGGAGGAGGGGGTGGGGGGGAGGAGGAGGGGGTGGGGGGAGGAGGAGGGGGTGGGGGGGAGGAGGAGGGGTGGGGGAGGAGGAGGGGGTGGGGGGGAGGAGGAGGGGGTGGGGGGGAGGAGGAGGGGGTGGGGGGGAGGAGGAGGGGGTGGGGGGGAGGAGGAGGGGGTGGGGGGGAGGAGGAGGGGGTGGGGGGGAGGAGGAGGGGGTGGGGGGGATGAGGAGGGGGTGGGGGGGAGGAGGAGGGGTGGGGGGGGAGGAGGAGGGGTGGGGAGGTTGCTGTAAGGTGTTGGTGTCACAAATACACCCAGTTGGTAAAACCAAGTGACAGGACCCAGTGCATCTGCAATGAGACTGAAGGTGCGTGGAAAAGGACTGAAGGGGACGACGAGTTGGAGTGGGTGAATTCAATGTCATCGCAGATGCTAAAAGAAAAAGAAAAATAACAAAGACAAAAGAACAAACAAAATTACAGGAACAAAAAAAGGAACAAAATCCACAACAATTCACGTAGCAGACTGTCCACTGTTAATTGTTCACTTTGATTGGCAACTATTAATCATGAGGCCATTAAGGAGTATTTACACTGTTTATTATCAGATTTAACTCCGTGGTGAGTTTAAATGGCAGTGTGCAAATAGTGACTTCATGAAATTACGACAAGAGTAAGAGTGTAATGCCATTTTCAACAAAGTTAACAGTGGAGTAAAGGTAATTGTCCAACAACTTGCAATGATTCACAATTCGTGGACTCTTTTTCAACAACTTGCTGGATAATTTTCACATAAATAATAGTATTTATTGTTCCTACGCTTAGGTTTTCAGCAAATTCTGGACTATTGTCAAAGGTCAGATTTATAAGCTTTGCAATGACATGATTACCGGGTGATTAAAGATACGTATGAAAGTAAATTGTATTAAAAGCTAAATCCAGTTGAATACTTGGGACCAAATTGTATAACAAGGTGACACAGGTTCAAACCAGTAAAAGACAAATATAGGTGTGACATGAGTAAATTCTTCCAAAACCACAAGTGGTTCGCACAAGGAATGAACTCTCAGATGCAGTCATGGAGACAAGAAATTCAACAGGGAATTCAGAAGAAACTTTTTTTTATCCAAAGGGTAGTGAGAAGGTGGAAATGAATCGTACAGCTGCATGTAGAGAGAGGCCAGACAAGCATATGAGGGAGAAAAGAATGGAGGGTTACGATGATGGATTTAAATGAGGAAAAATGGGAGGAGGCTCAAGTGGAGCATTAATACCAGCACAGACTAGTTGCGCCAAATGGCCTGCTTGTGTGTCATATATCACTGCAACAATATCATATAAAATAAAATAACTGGAGATGAAGTTATTTTATTTCATTCTGTATCCTCTTTTCATCTCATTCATCCATTTTTATCATCCTTCTTTCTTTTCCATTTTTCCACTTCTCCATTCCCACTCTCCTTTTTAGAATATTATAGAAGCTTCCAATTGAAAATGAGGTGCTGTTTCTTTGATTTGATTTATTATTGTCACATGTATTAACATATAGTGAAAAGTATTGTTTCTTGCGCGCTATACAGACAAAACATACCGTTCATAGCGAAGGAAAGGAGAGAGTGCAGAATGTAGTGTTACAGTCATAGCTAGGGTGTAGAGAAAGATCAACTTAATGCAGATAGGTCCATTCAAAAGTCTGACAGCAGCAGGGAAGAAGCTGTTCTCGAGTCGGTTGGTACGTGACCTCAGACTTCTGTATCTTTTTCCCCGATGGAAGGTGGAAGAAAGAATGTCCGAGGTGTGTGGGGTCCTGAATTATGCTGGCTGCTTTGCCGAGGCAGCGACAAGTGTAGACAGAATCAATGGATGGGAGATGCGTGATGGATTGGGCTACATTCACAACCTTTTGTAGTTCCTTGCGGTCTTGGGCAGAGCAGGAGCCATACCAAGCTGTGATACAACCAGAAAGAATGCTTTCTATGGTGCATCTGTAAACGTTGGTGAGAGTCATTGCTGACATGCCAAATTTCCTTAGTCTTTTGAGAAGATAGAGGCGTTGGTGGGCTTTCTTAACTACAGTGTCAACATGGGGGGACCAGGACAGATTGTTGGTGATCTGGACACCTAAAAACATGAAGCTCTCGACCCTTTCTACTTTGTCCCCATTGATGTAGACAGGGGTATGTTCTCCTTTACACTTCCTGAAGTCAATGACAATCTCCTTCGTTTTGTTGACATTGAGGGAGAGATTATTGTTGCTGTACCAATTCACCAGATTCTCTATCTCATTCCTGGACTCTGTCTCGTTATTTTTTGAGATCCGACCCACTGCGATGGTGTCGTCAACAAACTTGAAAATCGAATTGGAGGGGAATTTGGCCACACAGTCATTAGGTGTATAAGGAGTATAGTAGGGGGCTGAGAACACAGCCTTGTGGGGCACCGTTGTTGAGGATGATCGTGGATGAGGTGTTGTTGCCTCAGTATCCTTACTGATTGTGGTCTGTGAGTTAGGAAGTTTAGGATCCAGTCGCAGAGGGAAGTGCCGAGGCCCAGGCCACGGAGTTTGGAGATGAGTTTTGTGGGAATAATAGTGTTGAAGGCTGAGCTGTAGTCAATAAATAGGAGTTTGGCATAGGTATCCTTGTTATCTAGGTTTCCAGGGTTGAGTGCAGGGCCAGGGAAATGGCATCTGCTGTGGATCTGTTGCGGCAGCAGGCAAACTGTAGTGGATCCAGGTAGTCCGGGAGGCTGGAATTGATTTGTGCCATGACTAATCTTTTGAAGCACTTCATAATGATGGATGACAGAGCTACCGGTCGATAGTCATTAAGGCATGCTACTTGGTTTTTCTTAGGTACCGGGATGATGGTAGTCTTCTTGAAGCAGATAGGGACCTCAGATTGTTGTAAAGAGAGGTTGAAGATGTCTGTGAATACATCCGCCAGCTGATCCACACAGGATCTGAGTGCATGTCCAGGTACTCCATCTGGGCCAGTTGCTTTCCATGGGTTGACCTAAAAGAAAGCTGCTCTTACATCTGCAGTGGTGACCCCAGATACAGGTTCATCCAGGGCTTCCAGGGTGGAGGGCATGCTCTCGCTGGCCTCTTGCTCAAAACCGGTGTAGAATGCATTGAGCTCAACAGAGAGGGGTGTGTTGGAGCCGGCGATTTTACTTGCCTTCATCTGGTAGCCTGTTTCTTGGGTATACTTTGAATTTCATTGGAACAGTGCAAGAGCCAAGGATGGAGGTTTCAGAGTGAGGTCAGCAAGTAGAAGCTCAGAGTCACATCTGCAGATGAAAAGCAAATGTTCAACGCTACACTTGGTCTCGTCGATGAAGAGGCGGCACAGAAGCAGCAAATTGAAAGAAGTAGAAATGCTACATGGAGTATT
This sequence comes from Mustelus asterias, assembly GCF_964213995.1. Lineage (NCBI taxonomy): Eukaryota > Metazoa > Chordata > Chondrichthyes > Carcharhiniformes > Triakidae > Mustelus > Mustelus asterias. The sequence continues at coordinate 87,779,212 of NC_135813.1, read as the reverse complement.
TGGGACCCTGGCTGGTGAGAATGTGGAAAATAAATGGAAGGAAAAAAGGGAAGAAGGGAAGAGAGAACAGCTCCTGTGATGCCACAAGAAGGTGCAGTGAGAAGGGAGAAGGTATAAAGGCAAATTACTGCAGATGCTGGAATCTGAAACAAAAAGAGAAACTGCTGAAAAATCTCAGCAGGTCTGACAGCATCTGTGGGGAAGAGAATAGAGCCAATGTCTCGAGTCAAGATGACCCCTCATCAACGGAGAGGTAATGGTGAATTGAGGAGTGGATCAGGAAATCACAAAGTCCCTACAGAATGTTGAAGGGGGCATGGGGAAGATGTGCCTGCTGCTGGCATCACACTGGAGGTGACGTAAATGACAGAGGATGATTAGTTGACTGTGGAGAATAAAGGGTTAACCCAGTTTTTCTCTCCAGAGTTACTGCTTGACCTTCAAAGTGCTTCCAGGATTTTTTTGTTTTTATTTCAGAATGATTGCAGTTTCATTAAACACAAAACACTGCGGTTCTTCTTTCACATGGCAAGGATTCAGTGCACAGCTGGAAGGAAATCTCCAGAGCATGAACTGAGCAGGTCGGTGCAGAATATAGAAAATAAAGTTTGCTGCAGAGACTCAACATAGAATCCTACAATGCAGAAAGAGGCCATTCAGCCCATCGGGTCTGCACCGACCACAATCCCACCCAGGCCCTATTTCCATAACCCTTCATATTCACCCTGCTAATACCCCTAACACTCGGGTCAATTTAACATGGGCAATCAACCTAGCCCGCACATCTTTGGATGTGGGAGGAAACCAGAGCACCGGAGGAAACCCATGTAGACACGGGGAGAATGTGCAAACTCCACACAGACAGTGACCCGAGGCCGGAATTAAACCCAGGTCCCTGGCGCTGTGAGGCAGCAGTGCTAACCACTGCGTGTCACCGTGCTGCCCCAAATAAATCAAATTCCAGATTTTTATTGGATTCAAATTTCAATGTCTGCTGTGGGATTTGAACCCGGGTCCCCAGAGCATTACTATTGGTCCCGGGATTACTAGTCCAGTGATAATACCACTATGCCATTCCCTCCCCATACAGATCAAGCAGCATCAATAGTACCTTGTATACAAGAGGGGGGGGGGGGCGCGGGGGGAGGTGTAGTTTGACCTCTGAATGCACGAATGCACTGCTGCCTCTCACCATCAGGGACCCAGGTTCGATTCCCGGCTTGAGTCACTGTCTATGTGGAGTCTGCACCTTCTCCCCGTGTCTGCGTGAGTTTCCTCCGGGTGCTCCGGTTTCCTCCCACAGTCCAAAGATGTGCGGGTTAGGTGGATTGGCCATGCTAAATTGCCTCTCATTAGTGTCAGGGGGACTAACTAGGGAAAATGCATGGGATTACAGGGACAGGGCCTGGGTGGGATTGTGGTCAGTGCAGACTCGTTGGGCCAAATGGCCTCCTTCTGAACTGTAGTGATTCTATGATTCTCTCAGAAAGCAGCTGGGAGATGTATGCTACAGTAAACGAGAACACACATACACAACCCGCACACACCGTTTCCTGGAACACAGGCTTTAAGTGGCTCACACCTGCTCTTATTTCATATGCTTACTGACTCTAGGAGGGCAAGTGTTTATCACAAAGTGGGAGGGAGACATCTCGTGAATGTAACAAAGAATCTCTTTGACACGGGCGGTGGTGCAGGTCCTGCTGCCTTGGTTAGGGAAATAGGAGCAGGCTCTTGAACCCATTCTGCCAACCACCTGAACTGTATGTCAACTCTATCTACCCACTTTCATTCCGCAATTTTAATAGATGTTTTTGTTTGCTAACATTCATTTTTGTTTTGAAATTTACAATTGATTATCTGTGTCAACAGCTTTCTGGGGATTAGAGTTAGATTTCCACTCCAAAGATGTGGTTAGGTTGATTGGCCATGGTAAATTGATCCTGGTGTCAGGGGAATTAGCAGGGCAAATATGTGGGATTACAGGAAAGGACCTGGGTGGGATTGTGGTCGTTGCAGACTCGATGGGTCGAATGGCGTCCTTTTGCACTACAGGGATTCTATGATTACTGATGCGCGATTAAATCACTCGGGAGGCTGGATCGTACCCGGGAAATAAAGGCTTTTATTACTAACAAGAATGGACCATACTATATACAATACAATCCCAGACTAAAGGGTCACCAGGCAGTGCAGTGACCTTTATACTCCTCCTGGTAGGCGGAGCCAACTGGAGTGTACCACAGAACAATATCAACAGGTAGAACACCCCAACCCTGACCCCAACAGTGATAACAGTAACATATCTACAAGTACTCATAGTGCTGACCATCTATGGTTCAGTACTCATAGTGGTAACCAACTATGGTTCACCACAATTACCCTTTAAAGGAGGAAGTTCTTCCTGATATCACCGCTGAATGACTTGGCACTAATTTTAAGGTTCTGCCCCCTTGTTCTAACTCTTTCTCAAACAGAAATAGTTTTTCTCCATCTATTCTATCAAATCCTTTATTCAACTTGAACACCTCAATTAGATCACTTGCTGAACTTTCTATGTTCAGGGTAATGGTCCGTGTAATGTAGTTTCGTGATTTAACCCTTTTAGCTCAGGTATCATTCTGGTAAATCTGAATAGCAACCCTTCCAACACTCATATAGTCTTTCTGATTTGTGGACCTCAGGATAAATTACGTGACGGAGACAAACCTTGATGGTGGTGGGGATGTGCTGAGCAAAGTCCAGAGAGGCACATAGCCGAGCTCCCAGCACTTGAGCAGAACTGAGCTGCAGCATCTCGCCAAGGGTGAAAGGTCAATCAAACGGCCCCTGGAAAACTGTGGACACTGGAAATTTGAGCTGAAAACAGAAAAGGCGAGACAAACCGAGCTGGTTTGGCAGCATCTGGAGTTAACATGGAGTCCACATGATCTCTTTAAAAAATATTAATTTATGAGATATGGGCATCGCTGACTGGTCCAGCATTTATTGCTCATCCCAGAGGGCATTTAAGAGTTAACCACATTGCTGTGGTTCTGAAGTCACATGTAGGCCAGACTAGGTAAGGACAGCAGATTTCCTTTCCTAAAGGACATCAGTGAACCAGATGGGTTTTTACAACAATTGACAATGGTTTCATGGTCAGACTTTCAACTCCAGATTTTATTGAATTCAGATTTCAACATCTGCCGTGATGGGTCCCTTGAGTACTACCCTGGGTCTCTAGATTACGAGTCCAGTGACAACACCACCATGCCACCGTCTCCCCTTTGGAACTGGCATTGGCCAGGAGCCACTGCTCTCTCCCCTATTCTTATCAAGCTCGATCGGCAAAGGAAAGGGGACAAACAAAAAAGGGGAAACATCCAAACGAAAAGGTTGAAATTACTGAACCAATCTCAACATTTCCCACTTTTCCAGGTTCTTGATCAATAAGGGGGTCAAGGATTACAGGGAGAAGGCAGGAGAATGGGGATGAGAATCATCTCAGCCGTGATTGAACGCTGGAGCAGACTCGATAGGCCGAATGGCCTAATTCTGCTCCTATATCTTATGGTTTTAGCAATCTCTGTTTTGAGCTATATTCTCTGAAAACAGAGTCTGGAAGAAAATGTCTGTGAACTCAGGAAATTGAACATTTTCACCGGCCTGAATATTTCTAGACAGGGATTAAGGAGTGTAGAAGTGCAATAATGCAGTTGTTAAAGATGATTATCTGAGTGATTTTAATTCTTTTCTCTTTGCATTCTCCCCCATCTCTCCCACCCACGTCTGTTTTATTTGCAGGCTTGCAGCTGGGAGACCTGGCAAGTCACCTGTGGATTTCTGCCTGACTTTAACACTGCTGCTCGACTGTGCAGACTTGCCCCAGGCCAGATAGCTTATTTCTGTATTTTCAGAACTGACTAAAGCCATCATAATTGGAGTGGATGGATTTAAAGGCCAGGTAGCTGAGGGAGCTCAGACAGCTGCTGCGTATAATTCTACCTTATGTAACTAGAACATGTCTCTTAAAGCAGAACTGTAATTGACTTTAAATGGCTGCTAAAGAATTGCATTTATAAATCACCTTTTATGACCTCAAAATGTTCCAAGGTGCTTTACAGCCAATTAAGTACTTCTTGAAGTGCAGTCACTGATGTATTATTAAAGATTGCTATTGCCTTCCAAGCCCTTTCTTTGTTTCAACCTTTTAGATACACGAAGAATACAGATTAAAAGATAGGCTGAGAATAACCGTATGCATGATTTCTCTCGGACTAATGTGCTCACCAGGGATTCAGAATCCTAGTCTTCATCATGATATTCATTGAATGAAACTTCATGATGTCATGAGAAATTTCACCCAAAGCATTCATAGAATCATTGAATTGTCCACCACAGAAAGAGACCCGTTTGACCTGCGGGGCGTCTTTGAAAAAGCCATTCAATTAGTCCCGCTTCCCCGGAATTTACTTCCGCCTTCCTTGCAGACAGTGCATCCCATTAAAAAAAAGATGCAGTGGCTTTAAAGTGCAGGTGGGGCATAGGGAACATTATAAATAGAGGCATAATGTACAAAAGCAAACAAGTTACATCCAACCTTTAGAGAACACAGTGGTTAGCACTGCTGCCTCACAATGCCAGGGACCCGGGTTCAATTCCGGCCTGGGGTGACTGTGGAATTTGCACGTTCTTCCAGTGTTTGCTCTGGTTTCCTTCCACAGTCCAAAACTGTGCAGGTTAGGTTGATTGGCTATGCTACATTGCCCCTTAGTGTCATGGAGATTGGCAGGGTTAAAGCATAAAGATAGGGCCTTGATGGGATTGTTGTCCGTGCAGGCTCGATGGGCCCAATGGCCTCTTTCTGCAGCGTAGGTATTCGATGAACACTGTTTCAGTCTCACCAATTGTGGACACCAGATTTTTGAGAGGGTGCAGAAAAGATTTACAAGGTGAGTTCCAGGGATGTGGGACTTCAGTTACATGGACTGATTAGTGAACCTGGGATTGGTTCTCCAGACAAGATTTAGAGGAGATTTGGTGGAGGGTTCTTGGCAAAGTAGACTTAAAAAAACTGCAACCGGTAAGGTCAAGAACCAGAGGGCGCAGGTTTAAAGTGATTGGCAAAAGAATCAAAGGCAACATGGGGAAAATCCTTTTTAAACAGTGAGTGTCTACAATCTGGAATGCACTGTTGGAAAAGGTGATTGAGGCGGATTCAAGCACGGCTTTCACAAAGAAGTGGATAAAGTAAAGTTTATTCGTCACAAGTTGGCTTACATGAACACTGTGAAAATGTTGCCACATTTCGGTGCCTGTTCAGGTACACTAAGGGAGAATTTAGCACGGCCAGTGCACCTAACCCACACATCTTTGGACTGTGGGAGGTAACTGGAGCACCCAGAGGAAATCCACGCAGACACGGGGAGAACGTGCAAACTCCACATAGACAGTGACCCAAGCCGGGAATTGAACCCGGGTCCCTGGCGCTGTGTGGCAGCAGTGCTAACCACAGTGCCACCACACCGCCGCTTAAAAGTTAAGAATTTGCAGGACTACGGTGAAAGGGAGGTTCCATTTGGGCAACACCCGTGTTGCATGAATGATCAGCGAGTTGGCTGGGTCACTGAAAACCATGAAGTCAGAATGTGAAATCCCCTCTGGCCTCAGGTCGGTGTGAAACCAGGTGCTGCGCTTCATTTCTTGCTCAAAGATTTCTGACTGAATACAGTTTTTCCCAAATCGGTTTTCATTTGAAAATTAAAGGTTTGTTTGAAGTTTCTCAAACTTCCTGCCAATGTTCAAAGAAGCAAAACTAATCTTTTTCTTCACTGCTCAAATAACAAATCCAGAGAGAACATCTCATCTCAAGACATTTGTCATCTCTTCCATCCCTTACTGTTTGTTTGGTTTCTGAATCTGATTCATCTGTTGTTCACAGCTCTTCCCACCTCCAGGGTAAGATCCTCATTTATATAAATAAACAAACATTTATTCTTTTTCAATTTCCCTGGTTGAAGATGCTTTCAAAGCTTCCTGTGGATGTAGTATCAGCAAAGTGCATTTCTTCAATTCTACTTTATCAAAGTCAGCATGGAACAAATTGTAGAAACTCAGAATGAAGATGAAAGTGTTATAAAAGCACTGGAGAGCAGCTAGTCGTCAACTCCAAGACTTTGGAGCTTCTATGTATCTGCAGCCCGTGCAGTTTGACATTTTGAGCTCTTTGGGCTGAGGTCTGTCCCAGAGCCCCTGTGCAGAGAGGGTCATATGACCTGGAGAGCAGAGCCGTTGAAAGCAAAAATCCAAAGGAGTGGTCCCATAGGGAGGGGGGCTGGCAAGAGAGTCCCACAGTAAGAGTTTTAACAACACCAGGTTAAAGTCCAACAGGTTTATTTGGTAGCAAATACCATTAGCTTTTGAAGCGCTGCTCCTTTGTCAGATGGAGTGGAAATGTACTCTCAAACAGGGCACAGAGACACAAAATCAATTTACTGAATACTGATTAGAATGCGAATCCCTACAACCAGCCAGATCTTAAAGATACAGACAATGTGGGTGGAGGGAGCATTAAGCACAGGTTAAAGAGATGTGTATTGTCTCCAGACAGGACAGCCAGTGAGATTCTGCAAGTCCAGACAAGCTGTGGGGGTTACAGATAGTGTGACATGAACCCAAGATCCCGGTTGAGGCCATCCTCATGTGTGCGGAACTTGGCTATCAGTTTCTGCTCAGCGACTCTGCGCTGTCGTGTGTCATGAAGGCCGCCTTGGAGAACGCTTACGCAAAGATCAGAGGCCGAATGCCCGTGACCGCTGAAGTGCTCCCCAACAGGAAGAGAACAGTCTTAGAACATAGAACATAGAACAGTACAGCACAGAACAGGCCCTTCGGCCCACGATGTTGTGCCGAGCTTTATCTGAAACCAAGATCAAGCTATCCCACTCCCTATCATCCTGGTGTGCTCCATGTGCCTATCCAATAACCACTTAAATGTTCCTAAAGTGTCTGACTCCACTATCACTGCAGGCAGTCCATTCCACACCCCAACCACTCTTTTTCAACCAGTCTTGCCTGGTGATTGTCGAGCAGTGTTCATCCATCCATTGTCATAGCGTCTGCATGGTCTCCCCAATGTACCATGCTTCGGGACATCCTTTCCTGCAGCGTATCAGGTAGACAACGTTGGCCGAGTTGCAAGAGTATGTACCGTGTACCTGGTGGATGGTGTTCTCACGTGAGATGATGGCATCTGTGTCGATGATCCGGCACGTCTTGCAGAGGTTGCTGTGGCAGGGTTGTGTGGTGTCGTGGTCACTGTACTCCTGAAGGCTGGGTATTTTGCTGCGGACAATGGTCTGTTTGAGGTTGTGCAGTTGTTTGAAGGCAAGAAGTGGGGGTGTGGGGATGGCCTTGGCGAGATGTTCGTCTTCATCAATGACATGTTGAAGGCTCCGGAGGATCTCTCCAATACACATCTCTCTAACCTGTGCTTAATGCTCCCTCCATTCACATTGTTTGTGCCTTTAAGTCTTGATTATCTGTAAAGACTGCATTCCAATTATTATTCTGTAAATTGAGTTTGTGAATCTGTATGCCCTGTTTGTGAGCATTTCTCCATTCCACCTGACGAAGGGGCAGCGCTCCGAAAGCTAGTGGCATTTGCTACCAAATAAACCTGTTGGACTTTAACCTGGTGTTGTTAAACTTCTTAATCGTAAAGTGCTCAGGAGAAGCCCTGAAGACCTAAGATGGCAGCAGAAGGTTGGTTCTGCCATGCCGCAGGTCACTGGAATGAAGATACTCCTTTGGAGAAATCTGCTTAGCTTGGCTGAAGACCTGAAGTTGTGCTTGTGATTGTAGCTGGAGTTCAGATTTGGGAATTAGAGGAACAAACTCTCGGAAGACAAGACTCAAACCCCGTGAGGTTGGATGTCGTTGAGGCCCTCCAAGTTGGAATGACTTGTGGAGAGAATTCCGAGGTTAGATCTTCGAAGGTGAAGACGGAATCCCTCATGAGAGAGGGGTAGAGTTTGTGAAATTGGTCGACTTTCAGTGTGACTGACATTTATGTGGGTTAAGAAATCCTTCGACTTCATCTTGGTCACATCTGCCATTTATGGTGTGGTGTATTTGACCACAGTTTGTCTGTTAACTTATATGTACTTTGCATAAACCTTGAATGTTAGAGTATAAGTTAGACATTATGAATTGTTTTATATTTCCCATCTTTACACATTTATTCTTGTTTGTTAAAAACCCATGGGAGTCTTGTGGCTTTATCTTCTGAGTATGTGTCTTGAATCTCAACCTTTGTCTATTTTAAACAAGATGTTACTGGTACATAAACGATTCTTACCAAAAACTTGAGGGTCTGAGCAAGGATCATAACACAAGTCAGTGCTGCCCAAACATTTTCCTGGTGTGATTCCATTTTAATACGTCAGACTCCTTTGTGTGATCATATAATGAGAATGTTGGTGGTCTGAGTGTTGCTGGGGGAGGGTGGGGGGGTTGGGGAGGCTACAGCTGCCAGGATAATTATTATTAATGCAAAAAGGGATTATGTTGCAGTTTATTATTAGTGCAATTGAAAGTATAATTAATGCAACTGGATCCTGATTAACGTAACAGAATCCTGATTAATTAAATAGGATACTCATTATTTATGCAATAAGAATTGGATTTTGATGGAACGGACACCAGATTATGAATGTAATAGTAATCTGACTGTTAATGAAGTAAGAGTGAGCAATTATAATTATGTAATAGAATCCTTATCGCTGATACAATAGGATTCAAATTATTGTAATTTAATCACAATTAGTAACACATTATGATCCTGATTATTGATGTAAAATGATCCTGGTTATTAAGGAAATAGGCTTTCTACAAAAAAAAACCTACCTTTTTACTGACTCAGATTCCAGCATCTGCAGTATTTTGCTTTCACCTTTTTACTGGCTTCTTTTGCAGCAGCAATTGGGCCTCAGAGAGCTGTCCATTCAGCTGCACCCACCATTATAAAAAGCAAGGGATTACAACCAGCAGAAATCCATCCGAAATTCACCCTCAAAGCTCACAACCTCAAAATCTCGTCATTGCGATTCAGTTTTGGAAGCTCTGATACAAGTGTTTGCAGGTGCTGTTAAATAACTGCATGCACCAGACGGTGAGATGTCGCAAGTTGAAAATGCATGTTTATTATAGTGCAACACCATCTCTAACTAGAGGAGGAAATAGCACAAAAACAAAGATATTGAATAACCAAACGTTCCGTGACAGAACAAACTGTGACACATTTGTGAATCGATTTGCTCAAAAAATCCTTTACTTCTCAATAAAAACATTTCAAATGCCAAAAGATTTATATAGCTTTGGGATCTGAATATTAAATATGATTTGTACAATTGAAGGAAATGCTCAAGTTGCCAAAAACACTCAGAATCTATCCGGTGTGTAACATGGCAGGGTGCCACATTCAACCCATGATCTCTACTGTTCGGGTCAATGCACCTAACCAACACGTCTTTCAGGATGTGGGAGGAAACCGGAGCACCCGGAGGAAACCCACACAGACACGGGGAGAACGTGCAAACTCCACATGGACAGTGACCCAAGCCAGGAGTCGAACCCGGGTCCCTGGCGCTGTGAAGCAGCAGTGCTAACCCACTGTGCCACCGTGCCAGCCCACATTGGGGACATGGTTTCCGGTTTCCTCCCACATTCTGAAAGATGTGTTGGTTAGGGTGCATTGACCCAAACAGGTGCCGGAGTGCTGGCAACTAGGGGAATTTCACAGTAACTTCACTGCAGTGTTAATGTAAGCCTTACTTGTAAAAAGTAAAGTTTATTTATTAATCACTTTACTGAGTTGACCGATCTTGGCCAAGATGATAATACAGGCAGAACAATTGATTATCCCATGAAAAGATGTAGGGAAAAATGAATCAGCCGGATTTTTGTTCCTGATTATTATGCATCAATACCCACTGCAAGTGACGATGTATCAGGCTTGGCTGCGACTCCCGAATAGACTGCCAAGTTTACTGTTTGGACTTTGACAGACAAATGGTCACCTGGATGGTAATGGAGAGTAATGAGATCCTTGAAATCATCATCCAGGAGTCAACGTCTTCAACAATCAACTACAATATTTAAGGAATACAACAGGAACATAAGAGCAGGAGGTGGTCATTCAGCCCTCAATTATGCTCTGCCATTTAACTGGATCATGGCTGATCTACCTCAAAGTCAGTCCTGCTCTTCAAATAATACATCCTGGCCAACATTCAATCCTCAACCAGTAGAACAAACATTAATTAATCGTTCATCTCATCGGTCATTGCTAAGATCTTGCTATATCAAAACAATAGAAAAAATGCTTTAAGTTGATATCATGCTCAGATTTCATGAAGTCACGTTCAGTTGCAGCTTATGACATACAAGATGTGACACCTATGGTTTGAAGAACATAATTAGGAGCAGCAGTAGGCTATCTGACCCCTCAAGCCTGCTCTGCCATTCAATATCATGGCTGATCCTTTTTGGACTCAGCTCCACTTACCGCCCGCTCACCATAACCCTTAATTCCTTTACTGTTCAAAAATTTATCTATCCTTGCCTTAAAAACATTCAATGAGGTAGCCTCAACTGCTTCACTGGGCAGGGAATTCCACAGATTCACAACCCTTTGTGTGAAGAAGTCCCTCCTCAACTCAGTCCTAAATCTGCTCCCCCTTATTTTGAGGCCATGCCCCCTAGTTCTAGTTTCACCTGCCAGTGGAAACAACTTCCCTGCTCCTATCTTATCTATTCCCTTCATGATCTTATATGTTTCTATAAGATCTCCCCTCATTCTTCTGAATTCCAATGAGTATAGCCCCAGTCTACTCAGTCTCTCCTCATAAGCCAACCCTCTCAACTCCGGAATCAACCTAGTGAATCTCCTCTGCACCCCCTCCAGTGCCAGTATATCCTTTCTCAAGTAAGGAGACCAAAACTGTATACAGTACTCCAGATGTGGCCTCACCAGTGCCTTATACAGCTGCAACATAATCTCGCTGTTTTTAAACTCCATCCCTCTAGCAATGAAGGACAAAATTTCATTTGCCTTCTTAATTACCTGCTGCACCTGTAAACCAACTCCTTGTGATTCTTGCACAAGGACATCCAGGTCCCTCTGCACAGCAGCATGCTGCAATTTTTTACCATTTAAATAATAGTCCAGTTTGAGTTTGAGGAGATTTTCTGAGATGTAGAGATGTGAGGGGAGAGAGAGATGTTCAATCTTAAAACCCAGGATTCTGGTAAGATGATGAACAGTACAGGAGACTGCCACCCAGAGACAATTTTATGAAGTCAAAATCAGGCCATCAAAACTGATTGAATTGTTCAACACTCCGGTTGAGCTGTTTCTGGACATATAGCACAGTAATTTTTTTAACTAAAAATCACAATACTTGGAATTATAGCACACAGGAGGTCCTCATGTCCATTGCACTTGTGCCAGCTCTTCAGTAGACCTATCCAATTGCATCCATTCACCGTCCCTTTCCCCAAGGACCCATAAATTTTTCCTTAACGAGTACTTCTCAAATTCCATTTCAAATTTTGTACTGAATTTGTTTTCACTGTGGAATTCATTATCACAGGAAGTAGTTGAAGCCAAAACATTGAATGTATTCAAGAGGCGGCTGGATATAGCACTCGGGGTGAATGGGATCAAAGGTTATGGGGAGAAAGCAGGATTAGGCTGCTGAGTTGGACGATCAGCCATGATCGTGATGAATGGCGGAGCAGGCTCAAAGGGCCAAATGGCCTCTTCCTGCTTCTAACTTCTATGTTTCACTATCCTTGACATTACATTCCAGGTCATAAGAATGCACTACTGTAAAAAAAATCCTTCCTCTCTCGGTTCTATTGCCACTTTATCTGGCGCATGCTTTTTGGAAGATTGAATTTTGTAATGAGCATTGGACTCGATCCAACTACTGTCTTGTACTCATCCTGCAGATTTATATCATCAATTACTTTACAATATACGATGGCTCACAATGGTCAACACCCTCGTATGGTTTGATATTAGTAATAATATCAAACCATACGAGGATGTTAACCACTGTGAGCCATTGTATATTAAGTTATGTATCAAGCCTTTGAAATATATTAAACATCAATAGTAAATCTTTCTGGTATTGCATTATACAGTTGTTAACTACTGGTCATGGCAGTTTCTTTAATTGAAATGATTTATGTAGAACAGCCCTCCCAAGTGAAAAAGGATCATAAATACAAGGTTGAATATAAAAGTAATCATAAAACACGAGATACAAACTGTATCAGTATTCATATTTGTCAGGCTATTACAAAAAAAAGGCAGCCAGACTAACTGATAGAAAAGCCTCCACAAGCACGATGGGCTGAATGACCACTCCCCTCAAATTCAGCGATTTCAGTAAAAGGTTCCTCTGATGCTTCAATCGATGAAGTTAGTGTGGCTGAGTCTCACAGATCAAAAGGATGACAGATTCAACCCCCAAAATGGTAACAATGTGGGTGATACAATTGGGATGGTCACCCCCAGATTCCATTCCCTGATCGGAAAAGATAATAATTGGCAATTCACAGAATCATAGAATAGAATCATAGAATCCCTACAGTGCAGAGAGAGGCCATTTGGCCCATCGAGTCTGCACCGACCACAATCCCACCCAGGCCCTATTCCCGTAACCCCACTAACCCCGACACTAGGGTCAATTTAACACGGCCAATGCTCCTACTCCACACATCTTTGAACTGTGGGAGGAAACCGGAGCACCTGGAGAAAACCCATGCAGACACAGGGAAAACGTGCAACCTCCAAACAGACAGTGACCCGAGCCGGGAATCGAACCTGGGTCCCTGGCGCTGAGAGACAGCAGTGCTAACCACTATGCCGGTAACTTGCTCATCAAAGGTGATACTGGGTCGATGTGATCTCCTGGACAGCTTTCTACCATTTCAAGGGGTTGGAGAGAGAAATTTTAGGATTTCCCCCCCTTGTTGTCTCTCGGGGGGGGGGGGGGGGGGGGGGGCGGAGAAAGAGAGAAGAGGGGAGAAGAAGTGTTTAGCCACAATGGTGCAGCCAGTTTGATGTGGGGCAAGTGTGATGGACCAGCTGGCGAAGGCGGAGAGTGGGGTGCACAGCTGCAGGAAAAGATAGCAGTCAAACTCTCCCTGCAACCACACACTGTGAATTTAGTGCCTTCAGAAGATGAGAATTGGATGAAGGTAAAAATAAAATTACAATTTGAAGTATAAAGCAAGGCTAAAGATAAATCTGAGACACTAAAACAAAGCAATGCTCCCTCCTCCCTCCCCCACGGGCGATGCAGTAGAAAAGGTCAAACGTTACCTTTTTAACGCTTTCTAGATGTCAGCTGTAGTGAATGTAGAATGATGCAATCGTGTGTGATTGGCATTCAGAAACTCGACCCAAATATGATCTTTAATAAACCAGCTAGTTTTCAACAAGGTGCCTGGGACTGAACAATTCTGCTTCTACAAAAGGTAATTACCAGCTGTAAATGTAACTTCCTGTATTAAGTACAGGTGCTTAAACTGTACATTTATTTTTCTTTATGAAGAATGTAATTTAAGTGTAATCCTATACTCCACTGTTATTACCGTGATAAATCTGTTTTACAGTTAAGGTCTAGAATTTAACTTTCATCATTCAGGGTGCAAAGATAAATGAACAACTTAATTGATTGTCCTTACATCTTTGACATGATTATTCGTTGAAAGGTACTCTCATTTTAGGATTAATGTAATTACAATTGAGAGATCACTGTTCAAAAACGCACTTCGGTATTTCCGTAAGGGCGTGTTGTTATTTATTAGTGCCAGTGGGATTTCAGAATGTTTCCGTGGCAACAGGATGTTCCGGGAAGCATGTTTCCATTACACCAGCTCCTTCACCGAGCAAACAAAACACAACGTACTTTGTTTAATCCAAGAGGCAGCATAACAAGGAGATGTTGGCAGGGGAGGGGAAAGATTTGTCTGGAACGAGGAATAGACAATCTACAGCGAACGTGTGAACAATTAATCATTCGGCTGCTGGGGTGGGGAGGGTTGGCAGAGCAAAGAAAAATCACTGCTTAAAGCTGGCTTTTCACCAGGTGAAAAAGCATAGGTAAGAAACGCCATTCTTCTGACTCGTAATCTGTTGCTTTACTCATTCAGAATCTGGCTGCAGAGGCCAGATGTTGAGGTTATCTGAGGGTTGCCAACTCTCCAGAATTGTCCTGAAGAGCCCACAAACTGAAGATTAGTCTTCAGGGATGGCAACCCAGGAGAAAAATAATTGGGGATGTTTAATTAATTGAGAGTAGTTTTCATTTTAGTTAGTTATCAAAATATTAACAAATGATGTTAGAAGTCTGTTGGGGAGGGAAAGGTTGTTGGAGGTGGGATATCATGTGGTGAAACCTCCCGAAACATGGCCAGAGTTTGCAACCTTTGGCTCTCTCTCCCTATTGGTCTCTATTAATTTCTATATACAAGATTCAAGTTGACTATTTAAACTAATAGTCACCAGGCGAGCATTGACAAGGACCGAAATAGGTGGCAGAAAACTGCTACTCTTGTGTGTGCATCTGCAGGAACTGTAATACTATACAGTCCAACTACAAGTAGATCATTCATAGCTCCCTCTCAACCACTTCAGTGTCTGATGAAGCCATATTAATCCACATTCAATTCCTGGTGAATGCAGGGCCAGTTGATTTCAATCAGGGCAGGAGATGGTACAATTGGATGGACTGGGTAACTGAATTCAGCCACTGCGCCCATGGTGATCATAGAATCCTATAGTGCAGAAGGAGGCCATTTGGCCCATCGAGTCTGCACCGACCACAATCCCACCCAGGCCTGATCCCCATAACTCCATGCATTTACCCTAGCTAGTCCCCCTGATACTAAGGGGCAATTTAGCATTGCCAATCTATCTAACCCACACATCTCTGGACTTGACTTGGTGATAGATTATAATTATTTAATGAATATTGTTAATTTGGAACAAGCCTGTTCCTTTTGTGCACATTTGTAGTTTGTGTATTTTACCCTCTCTAGATGCTGGACTATCTCACAATCCTTGGCATCTTTGTGGCAAGTCTACTTTTCCTTCTCCTACTGTTCCCTATCCTGGTTCGGAACAACAGCACAGCTGCAATTTTCTGGCACACCGTCCTGAAAGAGAAAATGACACAGCTCATAACCGGAAGAAGCAAAGAGGAGAGAATTTTAGAATTTGTGCTGCAAAATGCTGTGAAAGGTGATGCAAAGAGTGTGGTGGACAACATTGACAAATACTGCAGGGAGAAGGAGTGGGCAATGAATGTAGGGGATGAAAAAGGTAAAATTTTATTTGAAAAATAATCTAAGATCAGATCTGACCCCTGCTATTTAAGCACATTTTGGCAGTAAGGACTTCATTTTGCTCAAAATGTGTTGAACTTTTGTACACCTGTCCAGAAATGTGGTGCAGCCCAAACTCTAAATGATATGAATATAATGGTAACTATAGCTCATATAGTGCCTTCAATGTAAAAGTATGATCAAAGGTGCTTCAAAAGGGACATATGGGAAAATATAACTTTATTCTTGTAAAATGCAATAATTAAATTGCAAAACAGTATTCTAGAGAACTTAATTTAACATTTGTATTTAGTTATAATTCACTCCTTTCTAAAACAATACTGAATGGCTCAAAAGTCGCCAAGCATTTTCTCCCTCAAACAAAATATTAAAGATATTAGCAGCTCAGAGTTTTCTCTAAAACAATGGGCTATTCAAGAGGAAAAGATACTGATGCACCGCTTTGTTGGATTTGCGCTACGCATTAAACTTGTTGCAGCATGGATTTTCTTTTGCATTTTAATTATGGCATATTTCAGGATTGGGATCCACATTGACATAAAGCTTTGACCATTCTTTGAAAGTGAGCTTCAAGCCTCAAGTTAGAAGAAAATGAGAATCTAAGAACTAGGAAAAGAGTTAGACCATGTTACCCCTCAAGCTTGTTCTTGTCATTCAATACAATCACGGCTGATCTTCAGCCTCAACTCTACTTTTGTACCTGCTCCCCATATCCTTGGATTCCCTGAGATATCAATAATCTATCTCATTCTTCAATATATTCAATGATGGTGCATCCACAAACCTCTAGGGTAGAGAACTGCAATGATTCATAACACTCCATGAAGACATTTCTCATCTCAGTCCTAAATGGTCAACCATTTATCCTGGAGCTGTGTTCCCCATGTTTCAGATAACCCAATTTGGTGAAGTAACTCCTCAGTTTCTAGCCTAATATGCTCCTTCATAATCTTGTAACTTTCAATGAAATAATTCTCAATTCTTCTAAATTCCAGAGAGTATAGGTCCCAATTTACTCAGCCTCCCATTCCAGGGACCAATCTAGTGTACTTTACATCTCCAAGACAAATATTTATTTTCTTAGACATAAAGACCAAAACTGCTCACAGTACTTCAGGTGTTGTCTCACGAAAGCCCTATACAAATGTAGCGAGACTTCCTTATTCTTGTACTGCAGTTGACTTGCGAGGAAGACCTACATGCCATTTGTCTTCCTAATTGTTTGCTGCACCTTGTACAAGTGCACCCAAGTCTCTCGGAACATCAACCCTTCACAATCCAACAAAGTATTTTTAAATACTTGATGTTGGAGCTCACATATGTTGGAGAGATCAAAAGCATGATGATCTTGGAAAGAGCTCCTCGATGACAAAATCCTGAAACTATTTTTTTTGAGATGATAGGCCTCAAGTTGCGAGAGAGAAGTGAGGAAGTAAAATCAGAAGTTTCGATCATCTCATCACAACTATTTTATCAAAAGCAAAATACTGTAGATGCTGGAAATCTGAAAAAACAGAAAATGCTAGAAATAATGAGCAGGCCTGGCAGGATCAATGGAGAGAGAAAAAGAGGATTAACGTTTCAGGTCTGTTACCTTTCACCAGACCCAAAAGGTTAACCGTTTCTCATTTTCTGTTTTAAAGCCCCATCTTATCCTTGGACAAAATCTATTCCTTCCTATTCCTCAAAGCAGGGAGCATTTGAAAAATACAGACCCAATCAAGAATATTACTTTTATAGATGAATGACCTTCCCAACTAGGATTGCCAGCTTCATGGCCTTTGCAACTAAGAATATACCATGGTGCCCCAACCCTGCATAGCAATGAGAAGAGATTAGACAAGACCATAAGAAATAGGAACAGGGGTAGGCCATTCAGCCCTTCAAGCCTACTCTGCGATTTTATAAGATGATTGATCTAACACACATTAAGGTCACTTTCCTGCCTTATCTCTCTAATCCTTAATTCCCCTACTTAATGGAAAACCTATCAATCTCAGCCTGGAAAACATTCAAGGACTCAGCCTCCACAGCTTCCTGGGGTAAAGAATTCCGTAGATTCACCACTGAGAGGAAATTCTTTCTTAAATCGATCTTCAATGAGCACCCCCTTATTATGCGACTATGCCTTCTGGTCCGACACTCTCCCATGAGTGGAAACATCCTCCCAACATTTACCCTGTCTAACCCTCAAAAAACCTTAGATGTTTCAATCATATCACCTCACTTTCTTCTGAAACTCAAGAATACAGGCGCAAGCTGTCTGATATTTCCTCATGTGGCTGAGGAGGTGCAAAAAAGTTGAGAATCAGGGATGAGGGGCTTAAATTATATAGAAAGACTGAAGCTGCAGTTCTTTGTCTATGGGAAGATTTGGTAGAATTGTTCAAAATCATGAGACATCTTGATAGAATGGATAGAGAGAAACTGTTCCCATTGGCAGAAGGGTCAAGAACCAGAGGACAGAATCAAAGGCAACATGAGAAAAAATGCTTAAGCAGTGAGTGGTTGTGATCTGGAATGCACTGTTTGAAAGGGTGGTGCAGGCAAATTTAATCATGGCTTTCGGAAGGGAATTGGATAAGCAGCTGAAAAGCCAACAATTGTAGGGCTACGGGGAAAGGGCTGAGGAATGGCACAAGTTAAATTTGCTCTTGCAAATGGCCTCTTGTGCTGTAACGATTCCATGATGCTATAAGTTGACCAAGTCATCTTGGCTCTAGCTCAGGCAGGCATGTTGACACCAACTATTGGTGCAAACAATTGCTGCCAGATGAATGGTTTTATTTGCAAAAAAGGTTTTCCGTGAATGCCGGACACACTATACAGGCACAACATTACTCTATTTGTCATGGTTCTTGCCAAGAAAAGTGCAAAGTAAGTGAGCTGATCAAAACCGAATCCACAATCGCTATGAAAAATACTGAACTGTGATTCCCCAAGTTTGATTGGGGAATCAAAATCGCAGCTGGGGTTCTGACAATAAGTTCCTTCAGTACCAGATTTCAGAAGTCTTTTTTTGGTGTGCGATGAATGTGACCTTTCTTGGTCAAAGTATTTTGGATTTTCAGACACATCAATGAGCTGTCAGATTATTCTGGATTCAGTGATAAAATCTGTGTGGAGTCCATGCCTTAAATAATAAATGAACCATACCAGAAGACAATGTACTTAAACTGAAATGTGGAGCTGAGTTCAGTGTTCCTGTCAGTTACCATGGTAGCTATCTACTGGGTAGACTGAGTCGAGGGACATTGAAGATTGCCTGCCAAATTTAATATATAAAAACTGATATGATCACAGAATAATTTATCCTTTGATGCCACCATACTTTGCGAAAATTGTTTTACAGAAAGAATAAAGTACAAACATCGATTTAGGGCATCATTATGCAAGTCTGCGTTTGTAAATAAGATTAAATTATTCATAGTAAGTGTGTTAAGTAAGCAAGGATAATGTACATCCACATAAGTCTACATTGTTACTTGCTCCTGAGGGGCAAATCCCAAACAGAACTTTGTCGCACAACCTATGGTGGAGTGCATTTCTTTTCACAGGAGTAGTTTATGAAGGGAAAAAAAAACTGGATCACATTCCAGTACTGATCGAAGCAATGCAAGGAGGGACGATTCCATGTCTGTGCTTAGTTGGTTGATCTCTTCAGGATGGCCAAAATGGGACCTATGATCATACAATTGGCTTCAATGGGATGAGTCGGTCAAAAGGAATTCAACTAAAGTTCCTGCTTATAACTATTATCCAGTTCCATTTGCTGAAAGGTGTGCATGTTTGGACTTTGATTGAAAATTAAAAGGTCTCCCGCAATCAAATTGTCTATTTTAAGTTCACATATGAACAATGACCACCTTGACACCCACAGGGGTATACCCCTTCATGAGTCATAGTCTTCAGCACAGAAAAGTGATGAAAAACTAGGCAATGTTAATTACAAATTCAGCAGAAAAATCCAGTAAAACACTCATGAACTGGCTGAGAATATTCCACACTACACAATAGCAAAGGGTTTAGTTAGATGGCATAGAAAGCTTAGACAGAATATGTTGAAGGACATGACACTATTTCAACTCAATCCACCTAAGTAACATCTATGAATGTCTATAGTCCAAACCATCCTATCCTCTCCTGGCCAATGATGACCAACCATAAAACTCAAGCAAAGGGAACCAGAGAATAACCTGAAGAGAGTCACCAAATTTGTTCCAAAGGTTATTTTAGTTGTCAAAGAAATTCTCAAATCTTTAAAAGTGTGGCAGTTGATTATCTTGCTCTGGGGTCAGTAAGTGGTGCAAAGAATTGCTGGCAGATGAATACAGCTTTATTTGCAAACAAGGTTTTCCATGAATGCTGGACACACTACACAGGCACAACATTACTCTATTTGTCATGGTTCTTGCCAAGAAGTGCAAAATAAGCGAGCTGGATCAAAACTGAATGCACAGTTGCAAAGAAAGAATACTGAACTATGATTCCCCAATTTCAAATCGCTCCAATAATCGCAGCTGGAATTCTTCAGTAACAGATTTCAGAAGTTTTTTTTTGGTGTGCGACAAAAATAAGATATGACTGAGACAAATGAAAGAAAGCTCAATGTAACTTGTGGCTCACAGTTTACTTGCCTAGCCTGTTTAAAGAAGTAACCCATAGCAAGAAGTTGTGTCGACGCACTTAACATTTTTCATTTGATACCTGCATAAAAGAAAGGGGTTGAAGGTGAACGGGAACACTGGATTAACGTGATCAGAGTGATTCGCTTGTGTGAAGGATAAACGCTAACAGGTGAAGGATAAACACCAACAGAGGTTGACTGGCTGAATGGCCTGTTTCTGTATTGTAATTGTTATGTATTTATATGCAGGTGCGATCTTGGACAGAGTGTTGGAGGAGGCAAATCCATTAACCGTGTTGGAACTGGGGACATACTGTGGTTACTCAGCCCTGCGCATGGTCCGTGTGCTTAGATCAGGTGCTCGCTTGCTGACCATCGAGTTCAATCCAGCCAATGCAAACATTGCAAAACAGATCTTCCGCTTTGCTGCAGTTGAGGACAAGGTAAAAGATCTCATTTGGTCTCCTAAAACCACAAGGAGAAATTCAATAGTTTGTTAAAAATCTGCAATTCTTTTTCATATGATATCGGGATGATTAGATATTAATTTATAACCATCCAACTTCCATAAAGAGAAAATAGGTTTTAAAATTAGGTAATGGAAATCTTCTCAAAGGATGAGGAGCTTGGTTAATAAAAAACACTTGCAAATAGTGCCTTTCATAATCTCAGAGCACCCCAAAAACATTACGGCCAATGAAACGGTGTGGCCTTGGATATACTAATATAGTCTTTGCACCAAGTTAGAAACTGTTAATGTCCACGCAAAAAAATTCAAAAGGATCTTGCACTGTAAAAAAAAAATTAGCAGCTCACAGAAGCTAAATTTAAAGAGAACGTTGATTAAAGCCAATAAGTAAAAAAAATACGAAAGCACAGTTGAGTTGTTTTCCTTAGAGTAGAGACGGCTGAGGGGGAGATCTGACTTGAGGTCTACAAAATTATGAGGGAGATAGATGGGGAAAAAAGCGTTTCCCTTAGTAGAGGGGTCAATAACCAGGTCAAGGACAGGAGGTTTAAAGGGGATTTGAAGAAAAACTTTTTCACCCAGAGGGTGGCAGGAATCTGGAACTCATTGTCTGAAAGGGTGGTAGAGGCAGGAACCCTCAACATTTAGACGAGCACTCGAAACACCATAGTATACAAGACTATGGACTCAGTGCTGGAAAATGGTATTAGAATAAATAGGTGCTTGATGGCCAGTGTAGCATGATGGGCCAAAGGACCTCTTTCCATGCTGTAAAACTCTATGAAGGGGGGGCGAGAGAGAGAGAAGAGGGAGGAGAGAGAAATGAGAAAGAGTCCAACAGGGGCCACAATCTAAAGATACTGGATAAACTATTTAGGACTGAGATGTGGAAGAATTTCTTCACCTAGAGTAGTGAACCTGTGGAATTCACCACCACAGAAAACATTGTAGTTTCCAAGGAGTTAGACATAGCTCTGGGAGTGAAGGGGATCAAAGCATATGGGGGGAGAAGCGGGATAATGAATGGCAGAGCAGGCTTGAGGGGCCGAATGGCATACTCTCATTTTCTATGTTTTGATATTTCTATAAATTTGGCACTTCTGGCTGGAGAGAGTAGCAAATGCTTCAGCCTGATCTTCCCCATTGATATGCTGCTCCCCCATCATTAAGTTTGGGGATGTTTGTGGACCCTCCTCCTCCAGTGAGTTGTTTAATTGTCCACCACCATTCACAACTGGGTGTGGCAGGACTGCAGAGCTTCGATCTGATCCCTTGGGTGTGGAATCACTTAGCTCGGTCTACTACTTGCTGCTTATGTTGTTTGGCATGCAAGTAGTCCTGTGTTGCAGCTTCACCAGGTTGCCACCTCATATTTAGATTTGCCAGAGTTTTAAAAATTAATTTCACGGAATGTGGGCAAGGTCCCCAATTGTCCTCAAGGTGGTGGTAATGAGCCACCTTCTTGAACAGTCACAGTCTGTTGTGCAGATACAACCATAGTGCTGTCTGAGGGGAACTTCAAGATTTTTTAACCCAATGGCATTCAAGGAATAGGGATATGGCTCCAAGGCGGGATGATGCGAGACTCAGAGTGGAACTTGTGAGGTGGCGGCGGTGTGAAAAGGCACTGGTGAGTTGCTGCAGTGCATCTTGTACTTCGTATGCATTGTAGCCACATTACCATGGGGTTAGAGGAATGCCAGGATGACCCATCGCTCAGCCATTGGAAGGCCTCAATCGCCATAAAATAGTAGTGGATAACTTGCAGCCTGGAGGCCACGCCTGGCTTCTGAATGCCGCCCAGGAGACATTTTGTTGACTGCTGCTCGTGCGCAGTTGCCATGTTACATTGATTTCCGCCCACGTATGATTGAAGTGATGGCTCACAACATTGACTGCGAGAGCTGTGGGCTCCCTCTGCATCCAAAGTGTTAATATTTCTTTGTTGTTACCATTTGAATTTGATGGAGAGTTCTATTAATATATAAATGGTTCAGTATTTTCTATACTCGTTATGAAACATTCAGCATGTATTTAAACTTATTCATGGGTCACAGTTAGTGAACAAGCCTAGCAGGGCCACTCATGCAACCCATTCACTAAGCTAGGTTGCCCATCACTGCCCTAAAGGGAGGAACAGGTTAGAACTGCTATACTCTGACACTGTAGCCAACGATGAAAGTGTTTTCCAAAACAGGGATTCAGACGGTTGCCAAGTTCAACATATTATTCCCATAATGAAAAATAGTTCTAATCATTTGTCTCCTGGTCCAATGAACTAAGGTGGAGATCTTGGAAGGCTCATCTGGAAATATTATTCCACAACTGAAGAAAAAATATGAGGTGGACACTTTAGATTTTGTTTTCCTTGATCATTGGAAGGACAGATATCAACCTGACACCCAACTCCTGGAGGTAAGAGCTGTGTTTTCCTTCTACACCAGGCCAATATAGCTTGAAATATGCACAGGACAGCTTTAGAAATATATGCCTTCAATGCATAAATATCATCCAAGGAAATAAAGACATTGTCTCAGTAAAGATTGTTTTTTGTGCATTTCAATAACTTGGAGTTGATTTCATTTTAATTTGAGCATCAATATCTTTATGAAAACTAATTTGAACTATTTTAATACAACAGAGATTACAAGTAATTAGAAAAACTGGAATCAGTGACTTATGAGAATGGAGAAACTAAGAAACAGACTGAGAACTTAGCTTCACGGGACATTGAATATGATTGGCATACAAACATACCCAATGGCATCTCAATCTTCACACCATATTTTAATGTAGAGAAGCTGGAGGTTCCAGCATGCCACCACTACAACCCCCAGAACAGGTCAAAATAGATTTTCACATATGAAGCTATGCTTTATAAAAAAAACTATGAATTTGCTGGCAGGAAACCACAAACTGAAGCTTTTAAATCCACATTCCAATGGCTTGAAATCACAGTTAATGGATCATACAATCCCTACAGTGCAGAGGGAGGCCATCATTCCTGCACCGACAACAATCCCACTCAGGACCTATCCCCGTAATCCCATGTATTTACCTTGCTAATCCCCCTGACACTAAGAGGCAATTTAACTTGGCCAATCAACCTAACCTGCACATCTCTGGACTGTGGGAGGAAATGCCATCAGACATGGGGAGAACGTGCCAGAAGATTTGCTTTGAAAGAGTATGAATAGGGGCCATCTCCTACCCCATTGATAAAGGGTACTCAACTGGGTGACCAAAAAAAAACCAGTAGATAATGGGACCCTGGCTGTGAAAGGATTTGCCCAGATGTATTCTAATCAAGTATGCCAACTAGTTGACTAACTGTGACCATATCTGGTTCACTGGGCAGTTGGAGAGTCATGTGACAAGTCAGCCAACCCATTGTTGTTAAGCCCTTATTTTTGGTGCAGATCAGCATGCAAATGAGACATGGAGGAAGATAGACCCTGAGTGGGCTCCCCCTCTCTCTCTGCATCTAACTTGCAAATTTTGAACCTCCTCTGATGACTTTGACTATTGTGTCACTACTGTGCCTTTAAGAAATGTACTTTAAGAATGTTTTCTGCAGTTGGGAAGCAGACCTGTTTTTTTTTCCATTATTGGCCCCAAGCTTTTATTATTGCTATAGTCATATAATGTGCCTTTTGTTTATTTTTAATCTGGGCCTACTGCAGTGTCCTGGGGTTTATAGCACTTTTTGAATTGTTGGGGAAGGAATGATTGACAGGTCAAGTGAGACAGCTTCCCCCCCTAAGAAAAAAATCCAAGAAGTTACTTTCAGTTTGGCAGAAACCAATTTTCTTCTTGTCTATCAAACTAATTAAATCCTACTCTAGAACCCCAGGGGATAAACTACCATTGACAAAACTGCATTAACTCAGCTTGAAACAAACACTCCAATAATTAGAAGCAATTATTCTTCTGCATTAATCAGCATGTGGGCTGCTGGTTGCAGACAATTGGCACCATAATCAGAGTTGAAGTGTAAAACAGCCCAGGTACAGTATCATCACATTACCTTTTCCTTAGACTGGGTTTAGTTTTTAAAATTTAATTAATGAGATCTGGGCACCACTGGTTAAGCCCGCATTTATTGCCAACCCTAATTATCCTCGAGGTGGTGATGGTGAGCTACCTTCTTAAACCACTGCAGTCCATGTAGTAGACACACCACAGTGCTGT
Source organism: Mustelus asterias (assembly GCF_964213995.1). Lineage (NCBI taxonomy): Eukaryota > Metazoa > Chordata > Chondrichthyes > Carcharhiniformes > Triakidae > Mustelus > Mustelus asterias. Next base: position 87,754,520 of record NC_135813.1, on the reverse strand, counting down.
TGTGGGGGGGGGGGGGGAATTCCAGGATTTTGCCCCAGCGACAGTGAAGGAATGGCGATATATTTCCAAGTCAGGCTGATAAGTGACTTGGAGGGAAACTCACAGGTGGTGGCATTCCCATGCATCTGCTGCTCTTGTCCTTCCTGATGCTAGCGATCGTGGGTTTGGACGGTGCTGAGGAAAAGTAAAATAAATACTATTCTCTTTTTGAACCGGTTAGTTTGCGTCTTTTATAGTTGCAGCATGTAAATAGTTTGGCATCCTTGGCTTAAAAAACTCCTGTTGCAGTCAAATAAGGAGTCGGGAAAGAAGGGAGCCATTCCACCTCTCCACATCTGGTCGTAACATCACCCCCTTACATTCTTCCTTGATAATACTTGTGTAAAAAACCTATTCAATTATGTATAGAAGTTGCATTGTTGTATCAAGTGCCTCAAAAAGTGTCATACCTTGGCAACAATGAATGTCCGTCGGGCAAAAGCTGTAGATTAGCTGAGCTAAAATAAGGATTTATAGAGGCAAACGGCAGAGATGAGGGCAAAACTAGATGAACGCAGCAGGGAGATAAGAGGAGGCTATGTTGATAGGGATGGATGAAGAGGATGGGAAGAGGCTCGGGTGGAGTATAAAGACCAAGATGGACTAATTAAGCTGAATGGACTGTTTCTCTGCTGTAACATAACTATCTCATTAACTAAATGTAAACAAATCAAAACCAAGCTGTTTGATTCTGCTCAGCATCAACCAGCAGAAAACTGTTTTTTGTTGAAAGCTTTCAATTCAAAACTGGAGTGCAACAGGAAACAATCAAATCATTTCTTCAATGTTAAAACTTTCAATCATAACCTTTCATTTTCCCCACAACTGAAAACTCCCAGTAAAATTAACATTTAACAAATCCACAAACATTAATTCTGAATTAAATATTTATTCTTATTCCAAGTTCAAAGCAATGTTAATGATCCCTGGAACATACCTCTCTCCCTCCCCCCCCCAAAAATTTATTTTGAGAGCCTGTGATTCAATCTGGAGAATTTAACTGGAGCTTCAGTTGGTTTTGTTGACATTTTACCCTTGCAAACGCTATGGTTTTTCCTGCTTTGGTTGCAGCCTATTTCAGTTAAAAGCAAGTATTTGTCCAAATCATCTGTGCTGTCTGTATTGACCTGCTCTGTGTGTTCCCTGCAGCTGCCTGAACAGACCCACCCTGAGCTGTGGCCACTCAGGCTGCTGCAGGAAGCACGCATATTGGCACACCAGACTTGCCTGGAACGACGATGTGGACTTAAACCCATCTTGCTGAATCCTTCGTTGGCAGTTTTTGCTTTTTCTCCTTGCCCACTGCAAGTTTTAGTTCAGTGAACAAGCACAATTGGACAGGGTTGTCTAACCTGCAGTCTGAGGGAGCCCCAAGCATCTCAGACAATTCAGTCCGATCTGCATTTCAGTGTTAGATATTGGTTTGTCTTTCTTATATCTCAAGCAGGAGGTTTGGAAAAACGTATTTTTAACAAAGTTGACTCATCAATTAATAAATCTTAAATCAGTTTACCAAAATCTGTTATCAGCAACTTTACATCTATGCAAATTCATCGGAACAGGAGTTTAAACTTAATGTGTGTCTTGATGCTTTGTGGTATACATCCATGTAGCCATGAAGACAAAAGCTTCAGTAGTAAATGTTTGGTGTCTACTCCTTCAAAGTCTCCATGGATGTTTGTGCAGGTAAAATCCCTCCATGGCCTCTTCCCTTCTTCTCTAACCTCCTCCAGCCCTACAAAAGAACTCTGACTCCCTGGATTTTTGCTATCCTTCAATTCTTTCCTGTCGCACATCCATAATTTTCATTGCACATCACTGGTGCCATGCCTTCAGCTACCTAGACTGGAAGCTCTGGCATGTCATTCCTAAATCCCACTGCCTTTCTCACCTCAAAGTCACTCCTAAAAAGCTACCCTCTCTGACCAAGCTTTTAGTTACCTATTCTAATATCTCCTTACTTGGCTTGACTTTAAAATGCATTTGGAGGTTTTACAATCCTAAAGGTTCTGTATAAATGCAAGTCATCATCTGGGAGTATCAAGGCAAGGGGATAACCCTCTTGAAAAGAGCGGTGGATCACAAGCATAAAAATGGGGTCAAGGTATGGCTGGGGCTGGAAATGGTCCAGAGCAAATGGGCAAGCCCAGAGTATCAACTACCTGAATAGTTAGGATTAACTTCTGAGCATTTGCAATGCCAAATTACAGCAATTGTATGACAAGACAGTGTACATAATGCAGAATTGCACTATCATAAAAGGTGTACCTTCTACTTCACTGTGGGCAATTCCACAGCCTATTTAATATATTTAAAAATAAATCTTTTTACTTCGTACAAATGAAGCAAATCATCGATGAAATACGTACTTAATCCATTTGAGAGAAATATGTGACAGTCCAGGGATGAATTTGTCATCTCTAAGTCATGAGTTGATGAGATCTATCCGACTTGCAAGGTCTTTCATTAACAGGAGTTTACAAGGGAAATGCTTGGCTAACATTCCTGAACTACAGATTGAACAGTGACAGCAAAGTCGCGATCATTTTTACTCAACAGAATTACAAAGCTCATTTACCAGGTGCTGGCTTAATTGAAACGGACAATTCTTTTATTACTTTTTAGTATAAATCAGTTACAGATACTCTGATCGAATTCCATTACGCTTTTGCATGACTTCAAATTCTGTAATTCATTGTTCTGTAATACACCCAACATATCCATTCCCATTTCTATTCAGAGATTAATCTGAACTAGCTTTAATCAGTTTACACAGATTCTCTGTCACAGCACTCAGGATACGGATTCGGTTTTGAGAGCCTTCAAAACAATTCTGCTCTGGGTTTAAATAATTTTCTTTTGGTGGAATAATTTAAGAGCAGTGAAAGACACTGAAATGCTTATTTCTGCAAATTAGAATATTCTGCTCAGCCTCACACCAAGTTGGCAACTGACAGCTGCAGCTTTCCTGACATTAAGCAACTATCGTCTCTTGTGCTACTTCCACTCGTACTGCAGCAACTCACCAAGGTTCCTTAGACAGCACCTTCCAAACCCATGACCACCACTAGCTGGAAGGCCAAGGGTAGCAGATACATGGGAACACCAGCACCTGAACCCTGTTCTTTTTACCTTCTGCAAATTTAAAGAAAAATGTCTAGTATTTAATGACTTAATGCCATGAGGGGCCAAATATAACAATAGCCCATCAAACCTCCCCCCCCCCCCCCCCCCTTTCAATGTTATAAGAGTGAATGAGGAGATAACATGAGAAAATTGATACTAAGTAATTTGCTCAAAACTTATCCCTGCCGAGATGGTATTTGCTACCAAATAAACCTGTTGGACTTTAACCTGGTGTTGTGAGACTTCTTACTGTGCTTACCCCAGTCCAACGCCGGCATCTCCACATCATGAGATAGGTTCTGCCATGGAAGCAAGTCCATTTCATTCATAAAAGATCTAGATCATCTGCGCTGGGCTATTGCTTCTTTAAGCCCCGTTACACTATCTTCATTTTCTATCTTTGTTCTTCCCCAATTATAGCCTGTTATAAAAATCTTGTGGATATCTTATTTCTTGCAATCTTGTATAGCAAAGGAAACCTATTCCCTTAGCTACACTGCAGCTATTTCCTTATTTTACACCTCCCCAGTTATATAATCCTTGATTTCTTCTAACCTAACAACCCCTTTAGGTCCATGTTGTATTATTGCCAACTGATTTATTGGATAATCCACTTGTGCGAACCCTCAGAGTGCAACATCTTCAGCATTAAACTTCAACCTTATCCAATGCTATTGAGGGAAAGTAATACAATTTGAGTGTGCAATTTTTTAACCAATTCTGCCCACATTAGTTGTTAAATAATAGAATGTAAAAACATATTCTTATATGGATGCTGCTGATGCTAATGGCAACTAAATAAAGATCAAAGTGAGAGCTTAGTTCTTACATCAGGACGTTGGAATGAAATTAAAAGAGTTGGATAAAAAGGGAACTAATAGGTATTTAGCCACACTGAGGACATGTGACATGTAGATTAGCCTAGTATATATAGAAATAGTGACTTTGTTAAGCAAAGTGGAAACTAGCAGTCTAGGGATCTAGATCATAACCACACCCAGGTGAAAAGCAGAGCCCTCTCAGAAAGAATCAAGCTGTTGGGTAGAACAGAAAGCAGCAGATGATTGTCTGCGTCGGACCCCATAAGATACATAAGAACGAGGAGCAGGAGTAGGCCATCTAGCCCCTCGGGCCTGCTCTGCCATTGAATAAGATCATGGCTGATTTTTTTGTGGACTCAGCTCCACTTACCCGCCCGCTCACCATAACCCTCAATTCCTTTACTGTTCTACCCTAAACAAAGAGAACAGTTCCCAAAAGAAAGCTACAGGCCCTGTATGGTAATTATTTGCTGGATGTGGCTTTGTGTTCAAACCTATGGGCTGTTACTTTTGGGAAGGTATTCTCAGAGTTTAGGAAAGTAGGGGACAGCGCGGTGGCACTGCTGCCTCACAGCACCAGGGACCTGGGTTTGATTCCCGGTTTGGGTCACTGCCTGTGCGGAGTCTGAACGTTCTCCTGATATCTGCGTGGATTTCCTTCAGGGGCTCCGGTTTCCTCCCACAGTCTGAAAGAGGTGTTGATTAGATGCATTGGCTATGCTAAATTCTCAGTGTACCCGAACAGGCGCCTGAGGGTGGTGACTAGGATTTTCACGGTAACTTAATTGTGTAAGTAAGCTTACTTGTGACACCAATAAATAAACAAAAAAGTAGATAGATTTAGATGGCTGGGGGAAGGGGGGCTAATTTGACTATACTGCCTGGGTCGCCATTATTGCAGTTAATTGTGAATGTTGTCCTTTACTGTTATCTTTCTGTTTTGTGTTTGAAGTTTATTAGACATTTTGTTGTGTGATTATTTACAAGTCTGACACCTTTCCTTAGTAGGTCGTATCTCTTTTCTCATGTTTTTTTCCGAATCACAAAAATAGTTAAGAACCGGCATGTGTTCTGGCATGCCTCGCACTGAACATCAGCAGGGTTCATAACACAGCATAAGAATTAATATAAAGCAGGGAATCAAAATGCATTTCACAGCTGTTTACTATCTTTTCTACATTCTTTGCTCTAATGTACATTAACTTATTATGGTTCCTGAGCTATTTCCAATCAATTACTGCTGTGGGAGGGGGGTTAGTAGAGGGCTGACACTGTGGGAGGGGGTTAGTAGAGGGCTGACACTGTGGGAGGGGGTTAGTAGAGGGCTGACACTGTGGGAGGGGGTTAGTAGAGGGCTGACACTGTGGGAGTGAGAAACACAATGCTCCTGATCAGGATGGGCATAGAAAAAAGTCCTGCATTTATGCTGTACTTTCCAGTCTATCCCAAAGCATTTTGCATTTTCGAAGTGTAGTTAGTGTTGTGATGTGGGAAAAGCAACAGCTAAGCTTTTACAAACGGCAATGTCCAGTCTGTTTTAATGATGTTGGTGGAGGGGTAATATTGTCCAGAACATGAGGTACCCTGCAATCAAATAGCTTGCCTATACACCAGCAGGATCGAAAACATCAATAACAATCAACCAGGTGTGGTTTTGGAGAGTGGTGTTACGTTCCACAATGAGGATTTAATGCCTTCAAGGGAGGATGAGGGAAGGAAAAGATCAGCACCAGTACCTTTGCTGTGTTTCCAGAATTTGAGAGCTTGATTTTGATAGATCCCCAAATATGTCGCAGTTGATAACAGTCTGTACCCAACCCTCACTCAGTAGCCCTTTGGGCAGGATTACTTTTTTGATTAGAATACATGCTTCAAAATCTAAAAGTTTGGGATTTAGGATCTATTTAAAGCCATTTGTGTTTATTTATATCTAAAAGTAAATGAATAGAATTCTGTGGTGCATTGTATAAACGTTTCACAAGGTGGTGCATGGAGTCACATGGACCTGCAAGGTCACAGATTTGTTCCTTAACTCAGTTTTGATTTACTCTACATAAAAGGTGATGTTCATTGTATATAGTGCTTTGTATGGGTGGCACCAAGCAGCCTTGAATCAATCAATCAATCTATCTAGGGACTGGAATCCTGCACAAGTCTCTTTGACTGATATGGAAAGCCTGGCAGAGAAGTGAGATCTACCAGTAGGCATTTTATTTCATCGATCAGGTGCCACTACAGTTTTCAATTGAAATAATATTGTCTTTATTAATTATGGAATTATTTTCTTTACTTGCAGGAATGTGGTCTGCTGAGAAAGGGCACTGTTTTGCTGGCAGACAACGTCATTGCACCAGGAGCCCCAGAATTTCTCCAGTATGTACGCAACAATCCCCACTATGTGTGCACGCACTACGCCTCAAACTTGGAATACACAAAGTTGAGAGACGGAATGGAAAAGGCTATTTTTAAGGGTTAAAGATGGAAAATACAAAGAACCTAATTAAGGTGTCAGAGTTTATGTAAGGATAAGTGATCCAAATTCTCCTTTTGTGCAGATTTTTATAATATTGTGAGGAATTGTACTGTGCATGTGAAATCTGTACATGGTCTCCAGCCTGAAACTGTTACTTTGTCTATCTGGTTCACCTAATCCACAGTATTGCCTTGCTGTCTGTGTTCATAAACAAGAACCTGTCTCATTCCCCACCAAAATTCATTCAAGTTTCTTCTTGTAATCACACCATTTCAGCAATCCACCCAGAGACTTAGCACACTTTTATGTACCTCCTGCAACTCTTTCTGCTGTTTCCTTATGCTTAAATTATGTACCTAGCCATTCTATCATTAAATACCCTTGCCTATTGGGGCAGGGGTGGGCATGGGTGTAGGTGACACTCATGTTGACCGAATTTGTACTTAACAGCTTGGTTAGAAATGCAAATTTAATCACAACTGCAGTTATGTTGCCGTTTTGATGTACATGGCATTGAAATTCAAAATCATCGAAGTGGGAGATGAACAAGAGACTTGATTTAGAGGGGTGCAGAGTTATGAAAAAGAGGTTACAAAGAGAAAGAGCAATGAGGCCATGGATCAGCCAATATTCTTGGTAAAAAGGTCTGGCCACGATTCCATTCACAAATGACCTGCTGACACTCACTCCCTTGGCTCACACAAGGCTGCCAACGCCAGTGGAACTGAATCCCAATGGGTCAGAGTATTTAGTAGAAGGGAAAAAATTGGAAGGGATGGGGGAGAAGAGGAGGGTTGTTCTCTATTTGTGTCAAAAGGTTCCTGTGAAGTAGAGGCAATTTCCTGGTATTAATCAGTAGGTTTTTATAGCTGAGCTTGGATTACTATTGAATTGCTCTCTAGATTGTATAGATCTTTGATTGCAAATTCCAATGAAACTCTCAATATTTCCTGATGAATTTTGTTAATACTAATAATCCATACAAAGAGCCTAGTTGTTCTAGTCTGGGGTAAAATATCAGCATCGTAAGAATCACATTAGTGGATTTCCTTGCTGAATAGAGCATTAGTCTGTTGGTCTCCATGGCGCAGCCTTTAACCAGATTGTTCTGGAATTTAAAAATATTAAGCTGAGAAGATGCATCTTCCATTGACAGCAATCCCCTCCTGGAATTATTTTTAATGCTGAATAAGAACATAAAAACATATTTTCCATGTGCTATCCCCACATCTCTCAATCCCATTAGTTTGTAAAGACCTATTGAATCCTAGTTTTGATGACTCAACAACTGAGTATCGTTGACTTCAGACAGGAAGATAATTCCACACAACTCTGAAGAATCACAGAATCATTACGGTGCAGGAGATGGCCATTTGACCTACTGTGTCTGCATCAGCTCTCCAAATGAGAAATTTTGCCTCGACTCAGTCCCAAATGGCTAATACCGTATGCCCTCCTAGTCCTAAACAACCAGTAAAGGGAAACAGCCTCTCAGCATGTACTCTGGCAAGCTCAAGAATTTTATATTGCAATTTTCTCATTCCTCTAAACTCCAGAGAATCTCAATCTCTTTCATCATTATAAGTACATATTTTCTAAGGCAAGATGTCCAAATTTGTACACTGCACTCCTGCGTGGTCTCACCAATGTTCTATAGGATTGTATTCTCCATCCCCCTTGTAATTAAGGCCAAAATTACTTTTGCTTTTCTAATTATTTGATGTACATGCACATTAACTTTGTGGCTCATGTACAAGGACCACTGTGCATCACCTCTTTTTACCATAAGTGGCTGTGGAACCCATCACAAACTTACAAAAATGATTTTAAAAATCCAACATCAAAATCGCCAAAACATCATAGAGAATTTAAGAGAACAGTGAAGGAATCATCTGCAAATTAATAACAATCTCTGCTTTTAAAGTTCTTTTACTTTTGTATAAAATAATTGCTCAATTTTGACTTTTAAAAAATGCAGTTTGCTTTGATTTCAACATCCATTTATGAAGATAATTAATGCTCACTCACTTGAGGAAACGAATCTGTAAGCAGAATTTAAAGTAATCCAAAGTAATCCAGAGTAATACATACCCAGCAGTCCTCAGAGGAATGCAATTTAGTTTTATTTCCACAGATAAAGTCAGTTTCATGAAATTGCCTGTGCTCTCTGGTGTGGACGGCACTTCAATCTGTGCCATTCAACGTTTTGGAGGCTGCCAATGAGCAAAACAGCCCTAATTGCAAAAATATAAAGGGTTACAAAAACAAAACAAACTGACCTCATCTAAACTTGTACTTCTGGCAACAACAGAGTACACAACATACACAAGTTCAAATCCTTATGCCAAATTACATGGTTTGATTTTTTAAGATCACAAACTTGACATTCCAAAAATATTTGATCCTACAGTGCCTTGGTCAGTAAATGTGCAATCCAGTGTGGTACTACATCATCAAAAACAAGGTTGGTCCCAAATTTGGCCTCTCGAGTTCTGTCAGGGTGGTGGTAGATGCTCAACAATTGGCTTCATGGATGTTGGATTAGGAACTCTTCCATGACAAAAAAACAAGATGGGGCCCAAGCTCTGATGTCTGACAAGATCGAGGGACTTTACAAGTGCAATGTCAGCCCACAAGAAAAACAGCCTTAATATTAGGGATGGGGAGAGGGGTGCTAATGGCAAATTAAGAATTATGCCCCAGTTTAAATCAATACTGTTAAGGGAAAGTGGTTTTATACTTTTAACAACATTAAGGATGTTTTAGTTGAAACTATGATGAGATTCTTGAATTGTGATGAAGATGCATTGCTCTTACCAAAATCATAAGTGACAATCACAATGTATTGGTCCTTGGTCAAAGTTTGTTTACAAGTGATTCACCCAAGCAAAAGGGAGTGACAGCACCAAATGAAGATGTCTAGAGTCACAAGGTGTATTTCAAAGGTTAAATGTGGCAACTGGGACACAAGGAAAGTGAAGTTTATGTCAAAGCAGATGACATTAACCTTTTATTGTGGTGCAAATCTCTCTCTGGCTGACCCAATACAAATAATGTTACATAACTACGTTAATACTTAGCTGGATTTTCATTTTATAGATTAGGGGAGGTACTCATCTTAACCAGAAAGGCAATATCAAATTAAATGAGAGAAATGTATTATTTGCAGAAAATGTGCTTTTCTATACAGTATCAGCAAATACTTTTATACAGGCCTTCCAGTGATAGCCTATGCTTCAGAGTGAAGGGCTACACAGAATAATTGGAATATAACCCATGGATGTTGAGATCAGGTTCATTTGTGAAAGCCCCTCCATGGTTAGAAAGGCACACAGTCTTGCACATAACTTCTGGTGTGGAGACAACAGTACCTGATCATGAATCACCCACTTCCAGAGGACAAACAGAATTGGATTTTAAAAATTGCCCCATTAACCATATTATTCATTTTGTATATCCTTTCCAGACATTATTATTTTTCAAAACATTGTGTGAACTGAAGTTTCTGCTGTTCCTCAGAAGGCACCAATCACCATGCACAGCCAGTGTAAGTGGATCGGATAGGTGAAATGGTGTCATTGCCTCAGTATTGTTGGGAAGAACTTCAATCAAGGATTTGTTGGAGGTACATGTACACAACATTACACTATGTAACATTTCTAGAGGGTTAAAATTAAAATTTTAAGAGTGAAAAGTAACTGAAGTGCGAATTACTTGGGAAAAGCAAAAAGAGCAACAACTGAAATTAACCTCTTGTCGTATGTGCTGTTAAAATTCTTCTCTCAATTGTATTAAGTATATGTAAGTTTTTCCAATCTATAATAAATGCAGCTTCAAAGTTAACTTACAGAAATGCTTTTTTACGGACACACACATCATATAACATGTTAACTCAGCTCAGCAAGATGCCATTTCTCCAGGTAACCCATTACCTCATTTGAAATGTATGACTTCAAGTTGCCCTTTCCTCAAAATGGTACACATGAGCAACAGATTCCTTTCTTACTATTTTGAACAACCACCACAATTTACTTGAGACCTTAAATATGAAGAAATATCTCAATGTACTTCACGGATCGGTGCAAAGGAATGTGATCACAACAAATAATAATCTGAAGGTGACTGATTCATGTTTACATTTCAATTGCAAAAATGGGCAATGTTATGAATGGTCTTGATGATAAAACATGGGATTATAGTTCAACTCAGGCTACCAAGTTTTGAATATGTTGGTTCAGCCCTGAGTATGGCCAAAGGGATGAAATTAATGGGAAAGGGCAGTTGCATTGATGCAGGGGACAAAGGTTTGGTGGTTGGGACAATTGCACATTGCATACAAGTTCAATCAAGATTTCAATGGTTTACAATTTACTGCAGACTAAATATTTTTCCACCTGATCAAATACCGACAAAACTGCAGAATCTTATATGAAGTCAATTAGAAAATTTGCATTCTCAGAAGAGGAGGTCCTTTGTTTAAACGTTTGAATAAAATTTGCAGGCTCGGATAGACCTGTTGCAGCTCCGAATGATATTGCTAAAGGCAATGCCAAATTTGGCTAATGTTGCTAATAGTGATCTTCATTGATAGCATTGGAAAGGCAAGATGAGAAAGCACTCTATTCTGCTTGTTGGAGCCGCTTTGGTGGGGGACTGCTGAACAATACCAGGCAAAAAGAATGACACATGTTTGGGGTTGAATGGTCCATTAAATTGCTGACTCTTTACATCCAGCGTACAATGAAAACTAATGATAAACTATGCACAAGAATCATTTCATTGACTGTTTGGATACATTGGCTGAAATTCTCCCATCTTGCCCGCTGTGGGAATCGTAGCAGGCAAGACAGAAAATTCGGTGGACCATTTCACAGGTCTGTTGAGCTTGGGTGGGAATTTTGGGTCTTGGGGCACGTGCAGCTGGAGAATCCTGCCCATAGTGTGTCACTTTGCAGCGTATTCGTTTTTGGCGACTGGTGGAAAATAAAAACTAAGTATTTAGCTGTACATGCCTGGAGATTTAAGGGCTCTTATAGGAAATTACAGTTTTAAACTAGAATATTGCTTTTACATGGTCCAGCTGGTTAAGATAATGAACTGCTGGCCCATGTATTTCAGGAACATCCCATGTTTGACTCCCAGTTTGTGCTGAGCTAGCTGACCTGAGAGTGTGTGATGCTAGTGACACTGCTGGACTGAATGAGTGCTGCACTGTCAGAGATGCTGTTCTTCAGATAAGACATGAAACCAAGGTCCCATTTACTTCCGTGGGTGGATGCAAAACAATCCGTGGCACTATTCTGAATAAGAGTAAAGATTTTCTAGCAACTTCTCCCTCAATCATCATCTCAAAAACTGATCATGTGGTCATAGAACAAAAAAAAAGGCCCTTCGACTCTCCAGCCTGTGTTGATCATGATAGCCCAACTAAACTTAAAAAACCTTCTGCCCTTACTTGGCCCGTATCCCTCTATTCCCTCCCTATTCATGTACCCATACAGATACCTCTTAAATGTTGCTAATGTGCCTGCTTCCACCACCTCCTCTGGTAGCGCGTTCCAGGCACCCACTACTTACTGCGTGAAAAACTTCCCCTGCACATCCGCACCCCCCCCCCCCCCCCCCACCCTTGAACCTGTACCCCCTTATAATTGACACTTCCACCCTTGGAAAAGCCTGACTATCCATCCTGTCTATGCCTCGCATAATTTTGTAGACCTCTATCAGGTCTCCTCCTCAGCCTCCGTCTTTCCAGTGAAAACAATCCGAGTTTATTTAACCTCTCCTCATAGTCAACACCCTGGTGAACCTTCTTTGCACTCTCTCCAAAGCTTCCACATTCTTCTGGTAGTGTGGTGACCAGAACTGCACACAATACTTCAAATGTAGCCTAACCAAGGTTTAATATAGGCGCAACATGATTTTCCAACTCTTGTACTCAATGCCTCAGCCAATGAAGGCAAGCATGCCATATACTTTCTTAATCACCCTGGCCACCTATGTTGCCACTTTTAGGGAACTGTGGACCTGCACACCCAGATCCCTCTATGTTAATGTTCCCACGGGTTCTGCCATTTACAGTATAATTCACACCTAAATTTGATCCTCCAAAATGCATCATCTTGCATTTGTCTGGATTAAACGCCATCTGCCATTTCTGTGCCCAAGTCTCCAATCAATCTATTTCCTGTTGTGTCCTCTGACAATCCCCGGAACTATTAGCAACTCCACTCATCTTTGTGTCATCCACAAACTTACTAAATCAGACCAAACACATGTTCCTCCATTTATATATACTACAAACAATAGAGGTACTAGCACTGATCCCTATGGAATAGCACTAGCTACATATCTCAATTCTGAAAACACCCTTCCACCGCTACTCTTGTCTTCTATGACCAAGCCAGTACTGTATCCATCTAGCCAGCCCACCCCGAATCCACGTGATATTAAATTTTGTACCAGTCTGCCATGCGGGACCTTGTCAAACATCTTACTAAAGTCCATATAAACTGCATCCACATTATCAGTATGCAGTTTGCAGAAGATTGCTGGACGCAGATTAGTTCCCCCATTTTCTACATGATAACAGTGGACAACCTTTCAAAAGATTTTGAGATGTCTGGTTATCATGAAGAGACTATATAAATGCAAGTCTTACCATGGGAATAGGTAGGGGAAAATTCTGCTCCATATTGTTATCCAGCAATCAATGTTGGATTCCCAAAGGACAGCATATGACTTGCCCTGTGGTACACATGACAAAAGGCCACTTCCTTGAGCAACTGGAGGGTACCTGCCAGTCACCTAAGTTCACCTCAACAGAGAATCAGCATCTTGAGAAAAGCAAATATTATAGGACAAATAAGAAATTTCAGATAATCCAAGACACAGGGCTGTCTGTATCACTGTAACAGACGGGGTTTAGTAAACTCAAAAATATTTGAACACTTTTCTGATTAAATTTCATTTTGATAGAGTTGGTGCTTCTGCACATTCAAAATAATAGCTGCACTATTCGGCCAAGTTTATTAAAGATGTCATCAGCGTTTTTTGAAATCATAAAGTACTGAATTGTTACAATATTTTTTCATTACAATAGTGGGTACACTTCAAAAGTACTTTATTGGCTGTGAAACACTGGGGAAATCTTAAGGTCCTGAAAGGTACTAAATACAAGTTCTTTCTGTCGTTCCTTAATGTTACAGTTCAGCACAGGTTAATTGAATCTTACTTTCTGATCATTTCTATTAAAGGGGAGATGATGACATAGTGTCACTGGACTACTAATCCAGAAGCCCAGACTCATGCCCTGGGGACACAGGCTCAAATCCCACTGTGACAGCTGGTGGAATTTGAATTTAATTAATAAATCTGGAATTAAAATAGCCAGTCCCAGTAACAGTGACCATGAAACTATTGTCGGCTATTGTAAAAACCAAAGTGTATTGCTAATGTCTTGAGGGAAGAAAATCTGCCATTTTACCTGGTCTGATTTAGCTGTGATTCCAGACCCACAACAACACTTTTGACTTTTAACTGCACCCCAAAATGGTCTAGCAAGCCACTCAGTTGTATCAAACCATCAAAAAATTAGAAAGGAATGAAACCAGACAGACCACCCAATATTGACCGAGGCACCAGAAACAAAAGTGACACCCCAGCCCCGTCAACCCTGCAAAGTCCTCCATACTAACATCTGGGGTTTTGTGCCAAAATTGGGAAAGCATCCCACTGACTAGGCAAGCAACAGCCAGACCAAGTCATACTCACTGAATCATACCTTAAAGCCAATGGCCCAGGCTCCTCTATTGCTATGCTGGCATGTTAGATCCACCAGAAGTGGTGGTAGCACAGTGGCATACAGTTGGGAGTTGTTCTGAGAGTCCTCAACATGGCATCAGATCAACCAAGAACATAGAAACCTTCCAACTACCACACCCCATCAGCTGATAAATTGGTACTCCACCATGTTGAACCCCAATGGAAGCAGCACCAACGGTGGCAAGGGCACAGAATGTACACTGGGTGGGGGCATTCAATGTCCATCACCAAGAGTGCTTCAATAGTACCACTACTGACTGAGCTCTGAGTGCATAGTGGCAAGACTGGGTCTGCATTGGGAACCAACAGGAAAGAAAAACCTACTTAACCTCATCCTCTCAATTTACTAGTTGCAAATACATTTCTTGCTGACTGTTTTGGTGGGATTAGTGTGACATGAACCCAAGATCCCGGTTGAGGCCATCCTCATGTGTGCGGAACTTGGCTATCAGTTTCTGCTCAGCGACTCTGCGCTGTCGTGTGTCATGAAGGCCGCCTTGGAGAACGCTTACGCAAAGATCAGAGGCCGAATGCCCGTGACCGCTGAAGTGCTCCCCAACAGGAAGAGAACAGTCTTAGAACATAGAACATAGAACAGTACAGCACAGAACAGGCCCTTCGGCCCACGATGTTGTGCCGAGCTTTATCTGAAACCAAGATCAAGCTATCCCACTCCCTATCATCCTGGTGTGCTCCATGTGCCTATCCAATAACCACTTAAATGTTCCTAAAGTGTCTGACTCCACTATCACTGCAGGCAGTCCATTCCACACCCCAACCACTCTTTTTCAACCAGTCTTGCCTGGTGATTGTCGAGCAGTGTTCATCCATCCATTGTCATAGCGTCTGCATGGTCTCCCCAATGTACCATGCTTCGGGACATCCTTTCCTGCAGCGTATCAGGTAGACAACGTTGGCCGAGTTGCAAGAGTATGTACCGTGTACCTGGTGGATGGTGTTCTCACGTGAGATGATGGCATCTGTGTCGATGATCCGGCACGTCTTGCAGAGGTTGCTGTGGCAGGGTTGTGTGGTGTCGTGGTCACTGTACTCCTGAAGGCTGGGTATTTTGCTGCGGACAATGGTCTGTTTGAGGTTGTGCAGTTGTTTGAAGGCAAGAAGTGGGGGTGTGGGGATGGCCTTGGCGAGATGTTCGTCTTCATCAATGACATGTTGAAGGCTCCGGAGGATCTCTCCAATACACATCTCTCTAACCTGTGCTTAATGCTCCCTCCATTCACATTGTTTGTGCCTTTAAGTCTTGATTATCTGTAAAGACTGCATTCCAATTATTATTCTGTAAATTGAGTTTGTGAATCTGTATGCCCTGTTTGTGAGCATTTCTCCATTCCACCTGACGAAGGGGCAGCGCTCCGAAAGCTAGTGGCATTTGCTACCAAATAAACCTGTTGGACTTTAACCTGGTGTTGTTAAACTTCTTAATCGTAAAGTGCTCAGGAGAAGCCCTGAAGACCTAAGATGGCAGCAGAAGGTTGGTTCTGCCATGCCGCAGGTCACTGGAATGAAGATACTCCTTTGGAGAAATCTGCTTAGCTTGGCTGAAGACCTGAAGTTGTGCTTGTGATTGTAGCTGGAGTTCAGATTTGGGAATTAGAGGAACAAACTCTCGGAAGACAAGACTCAAACCCCGTGAGGTTGGATGTCGTTGAGGCCCTCCAAGTTGGAATGACTTGTGGAGAGAATTCCGAGGTTAGATCTTCGAAGGTGAAGACGGAATCCCTCATGAGAGAGGGGTAGAGTTTGTGAAATTGGTCGACTTTCAGTGTGACTGACATTTATGTGGGTTAAGAAATCCTTCGACTTCATCTTGGTCACATCTGCCATTTATGGTGTGGTGTATTTGACCACAGTTTGTCTGTTAACTTATATGTACTTTGCATAAACCTTGAATGTTAGAGTATAAGTTAGACATTATGAATTGTTTTATATTTCCCATCTTTACACATTTATTCTTGTTTGTTAAAAACCCATGGGAGTCTTGTGGCTTTATCTTCTGAGTATGTGTCTTGAATCTCAACCTTTGTCTATTTTAAACAAGATGTTACTGGTACATAAACGATTCTTACCAAAAACTTGAGGGTCTGAGCAAGGATCATAACACAAGTCAGTGCTGCCCAAACATTTTCCTGGTGTGATTCCATTTTAATACGTCAGACTCCTTTGTGTGATCATATAATGAGAATGTTGGTGGTCTGAGTGTTGCTGGGGGAGGGTGGGGGGGTTGGGGAGGCTACAGCTGCCAGGATAATTATTATTAATGCAAAAAGGGATTATGTTGCAGTTTATTATTAGTGCAATTGAAAGTATAATTAATGCAACTGGATCCTGATTAACGTAACAGAATCCTGATTAATTAAATAGGATACTCATTATTTATGCAATAAGAATTGGATTTTGATGGAACGGACACCAGATTATGAATGTAATAGTAATCTGACTGTTAATGAAGTAAGAGTGAGCAATTATAATTATGTAATAGAATCCTTATCGCTGATACAATAGGATTCAAATTATTGTAATTTAATCACAATTAGTAACACATTATGATCCTGATTATTGATGTAAAATGATCCTGGTTATTAAGGAAATAGGCTTTCTACAAAAAAAAACCTACCTTTTTACTGACTCAGATTCCAGCATCTGCAGTATTTTGCTTTCACCTTTTTACTGGCTTCTTTTGCAGCAGCAATTGGGCCTCAGAGAGCTGTCCATTCAGCTGCACCCACCATTATAAAAAGCAAGGGATTACAACCAGCAGAAATCCATCCGAAATTCACCCTCAAAGCTCACAACCTCAAAATCTCGTCATTGCGATTCAGTTTTGGAAGCTCTGATACAAGTGTTTGCAGGTGCTGTTAAATAACTGCATGCACCAGACGGTGAGATGTCGCAAGTTGAAAATGCATGTTTATTATAGTGCAACACCATCTCTAACTAGAGGAGGAAATAGCACAAAAACAAAGATATTGAATAACCAAACGTTCCGTGACAGAACAAACTGTGACACATTTGTGAATCGATTTGCTCAAAAAATCCTTTACTTCTCAATAAAAACATTTCAAATGCCAAAAGATTTATATAGCTTTGGGATCTGAATATTAAATATGATTTGTACAATTGAAGGAAATGCTCAAGTTGCCAAAAACACTCAGAATCTATCCGGTGTGTAACATGGCAGGGTGCCACATTCAACCCATGATCTCTACTGTTCGGGTCAATGCACCTAACCAACACGTCTTTCAGGATGTGGGAGGAAACCGGAGCACCCGGAGGAAACCCACACAGACACGGGGAGAACGTGCAAACTCCACATGGACAGTGACCCAAGCCAGGAGTCGAACCCGGGTCCCTGGCGCTGTGAAGCAGCAGTGCTAACCCACTGTGCCACCGTGCCAGCCCACATTGGGGACATGGTTTCCGGTTTCCTCCCACATTCTGAAAGATGTGTTGGTTAGGGTGCATTGACCCAAACAGGTGCCGGAGTGCTGGCAACTAGGGGAATTTCACAGTAACTTCACTGCAGTGTTAATGTAAGCCTTACTTGTAAAAAGTAAAGTTTATTTATTAATCACTTTACTGAGTTGACCGATCTTGGCCAAGATGATAATACAGGCAGAACAATTGATTATCCCATGAAAAGATGTAGGGAAAAATGAATCAGCCGGATTTTTGTTCCTGATTATTATGCATCAATACCCACTGCAAGTGACGATGTATCAGGCTTGGCTGCGACTCCCGAATAGACTGCCAAGTTTACTGTTTGGACTTTGACAGACAAATGGTCACCTGGATGGTAATGGAGAGTAATGAGATCCTTGAAATCATCATCCAGGAGTCAACGTCTTCAACAATCAACTACAATATTTAAGGAATACAACAGGAACATAAGAGCAGGAGGTGGTCATTCAGCCCTCAATTATGCTCTGCCATTTAACTGGATCATGGCTGATCTACCTCAAAGTCAGTCCTGCTCTTCAAATAATACATCCTGGCCAACATTCAATCCTCAACCAGTAGAACAAACATTAATTAATCGTTCATCTCATCGGTCATTGCTAAGATCTTGCTATATCAAAACAATAGAAAAAATGCTTTAAGTTGATATCATGCTCAGATTTCATGAAGTCACGTTCAGTTGCAGCTTATGACATACAAGATGTGACACCTATGGTTTGAAGAACATAATTAGGAGCAGCAGTAGGCTATCTGACCCCTCAAGCCTGCTCTGCCATTCAATATCATGGCTGATCCTTTTTGGACTCAGCTCCACTTACCGCCCGCTCACCATAACCCTTAATTCCTTTACTGTTCAAAAATTTATCTATCCTTGCCTTAAAAACATTCAATGAGGTAGCCTCAACTGCTTCACTGGGCAGGGAATTCCACAGATTCACAACCCTTTGTGTGAAGAAGTCCCTCCTCAACTCAGTCCTAAATCTGCTCCCCCTTATTTTGAGGCCATGCCCCCTAGTTCTAGTTTCACCTGCCAGTGGAAACAACTTCCCTGCTCCTATCTTATCTATTCCCTTCATGATCTTATATGTTTCTATAAGATCTCCCCTCATTCTTCTGAATTCCAATGAGTATAGCCCCAGTCTACTCAGTCTCTCCTCATAAGCCAACCCTCTCAACTCCGGAATCAACCTAGTGAATCTCCTCTGCACCCCCTCCAGTGCCAGTATATCCTTTCTCAAGTAAGGAGACCAAAACTGTATACAGTACTCCAGATGTGGCCTCACCAGTGCCTTATACAGCTGCAACATAATCTCGCTGTTTTTAAACTCCATCCCTCTAGCAATGAAGGACAAAATTTCATTTGCCTTCTTAATTACCTGCTGCACCTGTAAACCAACTCCTTGTGATTCTTGCACAAGGACATCCAGGTCCCTCTGCACAGCAGCATGCTGCAATTTTTTACCATTTAAATAATAGTCCAGTTTGAGTTTGAGGAGATTTTCTGAGATGTAGAGATGTGAGGGGAGAGAGAGATGTTCAATCTTAAAACCCAGGATTCTGGTAAGATGATGAACAGTACAGGAGACTGCCACCCAGAGACAATTTTATGAAGTCAAAATCAGGCCATCAAAACTGATTGAATTGTTCAACACTCCGGTTGAGCTGTTTCTGGACATATAGCACAGTAATTTTTTTAACTAAAAATCACAATACTTGGAATTATAGCACACAGGAGGTCCTCATGTCCATTGCACTTGTGCCAGCTCTTCAGTAGACCTATCCAATTGCATCCATTCACCGTCCCTTTCCCCAAGGACCCATAAATTTTTCCTTAACGAGTACTTCTCAAATTCCATTTCAAATTTTGTACTGAATTTGTTTTCACTGTGGAATTCATTATCACAGGAAGTAGTTGAAGCCAAAACATTGAATGTATTCAAGAGGCGGCTGGATATAGCACTCGGGGTGAATGGGATCAAAGGTTATGGGGAGAAAGCAGGATTAGGCTGCTGAGTTGGACGATCAGCCATGATCGTGATGAATGGCGGAGCAGGCTCAAAGGGCCAAATGGCCTCTTCCTGCTTCTAACTTCTATGTTTCACTATCCTTGACATTACATTCCAGGTCATAAGAATGCACTACTGTAAAAAAAATCCTTCCTCTCTCGGTTCTATTGCCACTTTATCTGGCGCATGCTTTTTGGAAGATTGAATTTTGTAATGAGCATTGGACTCGATCCAACTACTGTCTTGTACTCATCCTGCAGATTTATATCATCAATTACTTTACAATATACGATGGCTCACAATGGTCAACACCCTCGTATGGTTTGATATTAGTAATAATATCAAACCATACGAGGATGTTAACCACTGTGAGCCATTGTATATTAAGTTATGTATCAAGCCTTTGAAATATATTAAACATCAATAGTAAATCTTTCTGGTATTGCATTATACAGTTGTTAACTACTGGTCATGGCAGTTTCTTTAATTGAAATGATTTATGTAGAACAGCCCTCCCAAGTGAAAAAGGATCATAAATACAAGGTTGAATATAAAAGTAATCATAAAACACGAGATACAAACTGTATCAGTATTCATATTTGTCAGGCTATTACAAAAAAAAGGCAGCCAGACTAACTGATAGAAAAGCCTCCACAAGCACGATGGGCTGAATGACCACTCCCCTCAAATTCAGCGATTTCAGTAAAAGGTTCCTCTGATGCTTCAATCGATGAAGTTAGTGTGGCTGAGTCTCACAGATCAAAAGGATGACAGATTCAACCCCCAAAATGGTAACAATGTGGGTGATACAATTGGGATGGTCACCCCCAGATTCCATTCCCTGATCGGAAAAGATAATAATTGGCAATTCACAGAATCATAGAATAGAATCATAGAATCCCTACAGTGCAGAGAGAGGCCATTTGGCCCATCGAGTCTGCACCGACCACAATCCCACCCAGGCCCTATTCCCGTAACCCCACTAACCCCGACACTAGGGTCAATTTAACACGGCCAATGCTCCTACTCCACACATCTTTGAACTGTGGGAGGAAACCGGAGCACCTGGAGAAAACCCATGCAGACACAGGGAAAACGTGCAACCTCCAAACAGACAGTGACCCGAGCCGGGAATCGAACCTGGGTCCCTGGCGCTGAGAGACAGCAGTGCTAACCACTATGCCGGTAACTTGCTCATCAAAGGTGATACTGGGTCGATGTGATCTCCTGGACAGCTTTCTACCATTTCAAGGGGTTGGAGAGAGAAATTTTAGGATTTCCCCCCCTTGTTGTCTCTCGGGGGGGGGGGGGGGGGGGGGGGCGGAGAAAGAGAGAAGAGGGGAGAAGAAGTGTTTAGCCACAATGGTGCAGCCAGTTTGATGTGGGGCAAGTGTGATGGACCAGCTGGCGAAGGCGGAGAGTGGGGTGCACAGCTGCAGGAAAAGATAGCAGTCAAACTCTCCCTGCAACCACACACTGTGAATTTAGTGCCTTCAGAAGATGAGAATTGGATGAAGGTAAAAATAAAATTACAATTTGAAGTATAAAGCAAGGCTAAAGATAAATCTGAGACACTAAAACAAAGCAATGCTCCCTCCTCCCTCCCCCACGGGCGATGCAGTAGAAAAGGTCAAACGTTACCTTTTTAACGCTTTCTAGATGTCAGCTGTAGTGAATGTAGAATGATGCAATCGTGTGTGATTGGCATTCAGAAACTCGACCCAAATATGATCTTTAATAAACCAGCTAGTTTTCAACAAGGTGCCTGGGACTGAACAATTCTGCTTCTACAAAAGGTAATTACCAGCTGTAAATGTAACTTCCTGTATTAAGTACAGGTGCTTAAACTGTACATTTATTTTTCTTTATGAAGAATGTAATTTAAGTGTAATCCTATACTCCACTGTTATTACCGTGATAAATCTGTTTTACAGTTAAGGTCTAGAATTTAACTTTCATCATTCAGGGTGCAAAGATAAATGAACAACTTAATTGATTGTCCTTACATCTTTGACATGATTATTCGTTGAAAGGTACTCTCATTTTAGGATTAATGTAATTACAATTGAGAGATCACTGTTCAAAAACGCACTTCGGTATTTCCGTAAGGGCGTGTTGTTATTTATTAGTGCCAGTGGGATTTCAGAATGTTTCCGTGGCAACAGGATGTTCCGGGAAGCATGTTTCCATTACACCAGCTCCTTCACCGAGCAAACAAAACACAACGTACTTTGTTTAATCCAAGAGGCAGCATAACAAGGAGATGTTGGCAGGGGAGGGGAAAGATTTGTCTGGAACGAGGAATAGACAATCTACAGCGAACGTGTGAACAATTAATCATTCGGCTGCTGGGGTGGGGAGGGTTGGCAGAGCAAAGAAAAATCACTGCTTAAAGCTGGCTTTTCACCAGGTGAAAAAGCATAGGTAAGAAACGCCATTCTTCTGACTCGTAATCTGTTGCTTTACTCATTCAGAATCTGGCTGCAGAGGCCAGATGTTGAGGTTATCTGAGGGTTGCCAACTCTCCAGAATTGTCCTGAAGAGCCCACAAACTGAAGATTAGTCTTCAGGGATGGCAACCCAGGAGAAAAATAATTGGGGATGTTTAATTAATTGAGAGTAGTTTTCATTTTAGTTAGTTATCAAAATATTAACAAATGATGTTAGAAGTCTGTTGGGGAGGGAAAGGTTGTTGGAGGTGGGATATCATGTGGTGAAACCTCCCGAAACATGGCCAGAGTTTGCAACCTTTGGCTCTCTCTCCCTATTGGTCTCTATTAATTTCTATATACAAGATTCAAGTTGACTATTTAAACTAATAGTCACCAGGCGAGCATTGACAAGGACCGAAATAGGTGGCAGAAAACTGCTACTCTTGTGTGTGCATCTGCAGGAACTGTAATACTATACAGTCCAACTACAAGTAGATCATTCATAGCTCCCTCTCAACCACTTCAGTGTCTGATGAAGCCATATTAATCCACATTCAATTCCTGGTGAATGCAGGGCCAGTTGATTTCAATCAGGGCAGGAGATGGTACAATTGGATGGACTGGGTAACTGAATTCAGCCACTGCGCCCATGGTGATCATAGAATCCTATAGTGCAGAAGGAGGCCATTTGGCCCATCGAGTCTGCACCGACCACAATCCCACCCAGGCCTGATCCCCATAACTCCATGCATTTACCCTAGCTAGTCCCCCTGATACTAAGGGGCAATTTAGCATTGCCAATCTATCTAACCCACACATCTCTGGACTTGACTTGGTGATAGATTATAATTATTTAATGAATATTGTTAATTTGGAACAAGCCTGTTCCTTTTGTGCACATTTGTAGTTTGTGTATTTTACCCTCTCTAGATGCTGGACTATCTCACAATCCTTGGCATCTTTGTGGCAAGTCTACTTTTCCTTCTCCTACTGTTCCCTATCCTGGTTCGGAACAACAGCACAGCTGCAATTTTCTGGCACACCGTCCTGAAAGAGAAAATGACACAGCTCATAACCGGAAGAAGCAAAGAGGAGAGAATTTTAGAATTTGTGCTGCAAAATGCTGTGAAAGGTGATGCAAAGAGTGTGGTGGACAACATTGACAAATACTGCAGGGAGAAGGAGTGGGCAATGAATGTAGGGGATGAAAAAGGTAAAATTTTATTTGAAAAATAATCTAAGATCAGATCTGACCCCTGCTATTTAAGCACATTTTGGCAGTAAGGACTTCATTTTGCTCAAAATGTGTTGAACTTTTGTACACCTGTCCAGAAATGTGGTGCAGCCCAAACTCTAAATGATATGAATATAATGGTAACTATAGCTCATATAGTGCCTTCAATGTAAAAGTATGATCAAAGGTGCTTCAAAAGGGACATATGGGAAAATATAACTTTATTCTTGTAAAATGCAATAATTAAATTGCAAAACAGTATTCTAGAGAACTTAATTTAACATTTGTATTTAGTTATAATTCACTCCTTTCTAAAACAATACTGAATGGCTCAAAAGTCGCCAAGCATTTTCTCCCTCAAACAAAATATTAAAGATATTAGCAGCTCAGAGTTTTCTCTAAAACAATGGGCTATTCAAGAGGAAAAGATACTGATGCACCGCTTTGTTGGATTTGCGCTACGCATTAAACTTGTTGCAGCATGGATTTTCTTTTGCATTTTAATTATGGCATATTTCAGGATTGGGATCCACATTGACATAAAGCTTTGACCATTCTTTGAAAGTGAGCTTCAAGCCTCAAGTTAGAAGAAAATGAGAATCTAAGAACTAGGAAAAGAGTTAGACCATGTTACCCCTCAAGCTTGTTCTTGTCATTCAATACAATCACGGCTGATCTTCAGCCTCAACTCTACTTTTGTACCTGCTCCCCATATCCTTGGATTCCCTGAGATATCAATAATCTATCTCATTCTTCAATATATTCAATGATGGTGCATCCACAAACCTCTAGGGTAGAGAACTGCAATGATTCATAACACTCCATGAAGACATTTCTCATCTCAGTCCTAAATGGTCAACCATTTATCCTGGAGCTGTGTTCCCCATGTTTCAGATAACCCAATTTGGTGAAGTAACTCCTCAGTTTCTAGCCTAATATGCTCCTTCATAATCTTGTAACTTTCAATGAAATAATTCTCAATTCTTCTAAATTCCAGAGAGTATAGGTCCCAATTTACTCAGCCTCCCATTCCAGGGACCAATCTAGTGTACTTTACATCTCCAAGACAAATATTTATTTTCTTAGACATAAAGACCAAAACTGCTCACAGTACTTCAGGTGTTGTCTCACGAAAGCCCTATACAAATGTAGCGAGACTTCCTTATTCTTGTACTGCAGTTGACTTGCGAGGAAGACCTACATGCCATTTGTCTTCCTAATTGTTTGCTGCACCTTGTACAAGTGCACCCAAGTCTCTCGGAACATCAACCCTTCACAATCCAACAAAGTATTTTTAAATACTTGATGTTGGAGCTCACATATGTTGGAGAGATCAAAAGCATGATGATCTTGGAAAGAGCTCCTCGATGACAAAATCCTGAAACTATTTTTTTTGAGATGATAGGCCTCAAGTTGCGAGAGAGAAGTGAGGAAGTAAAATCAGAAGTTTCGATCATCTCATCACAACTATTTTATCAAAAGCAAAATACTGTAGATGCTGGAAATCTGAAAAAACAGAAAATGCTAGAAATAATGAGCAGGCCTGGCAGGATCAATGGAGAGAGAAAAAGAGGATTAACGTTTCAGGTCTGTTACCTTTCACCAGACCCAAAAGGTTAACCGTTTCTCATTTTCTGTTTTAAAGCCCCATCTTATCCTTGGACAAAATCTATTCCTTCCTATTCCTCAAAGCAGGGAGCATTTGAAAAATACAGACCCAATCAAGAATATTACTTTTATAGATGAATGACCTTCCCAACTAGGATTGCCAGCTTCATGGCCTTTGCAACTAAGAATATACCATGGTGCCCCAACCCTGCATAGCAATGAGAAGAGATTAGACAAGACCATAAGAAATAGGAACAGGGGTAGGCCATTCAGCCCTTCAAGCCTACTCTGCGATTTTATAAGATGATTGATCTAACACACATTAAGGTCACTTTCCTGCCTTATCTCTCTAATCCTTAATTCCCCTACTTAATGGAAAACCTATCAATCTCAGCCTGGAAAACATTCAAGGACTCAGCCTCCACAGCTTCCTGGGGTAAAGAATTCCGTAGATTCACCACTGAGAGGAAATTCTTTCTTAAATCGATCTTCAATGAGCACCCCCTTATTATGCGACTATGCCTTCTGGTCCGACACTCTCCCATGAGTGGAAACATCCTCCCAACATTTACCCTGTCTAACCCTCAAAAAACCTTAGATGTTTCAATCATATCACCTCACTTTCTTCTGAAACTCAAGAATACAGGCGCAAGCTGTCTGATATTTCCTCATGTGGCTGAGGAGGTGCAAAAAAGTTGAGAATCAGGGATGAGGGGCTTAAATTATATAGAAAGACTGAAGCTGCAGTTCTTTGTCTATGGGAAGATTTGGTAGAATTGTTCAAAATCATGAGACATCTTGATAGAATGGATAGAGAGAAACTGTTCCCATTGGCAGAAGGGTCAAGAACCAGAGGACAGAATCAAAGGCAACATGAGAAAAAATGCTTAAGCAGTGAGTGGTTGTGATCTGGAATGCACTGTTTGAAAGGGTGGTGCAGGCAAATTTAATCATGGCTTTCGGAAGGGAATTGGATAAGCAGCTGAAAAGCCAACAATTGTAGGGCTACGGGGAAAGGGCTGAGGAATGGCACAAGTTAAATTTGCTCTTGCAAATGGCCTCTTGTGCTGTAACGATTCCATGATGCTATAAGTTGACCAAGTCATCTTGGCTCTAGCTCAGGCAGGCATGTTGACACCAACTATTGGTGCAAACAATTGCTGCCAGATGAATGGTTTTATTTGCAAAAAAGGTTTTCCGTGAATGCCGGACACACTATACAGGCACAACATTACTCTATTTGTCATGGTTCTTGCCAAGAAAAGTGCAAAGTAAGTGAGCTGATCAAAACCGAATCCACAATCGCTATGAAAAATACTGAACTGTGATTCCCCAAGTTTGATTGGGGAATCAAAATCGCAGCTGGGGTTCTGACAATAAGTTCCTTCAGTACCAGATTTCAGAAGTCTTTTTTTGGTGTGCGATGAATGTGACCTTTCTTGGTCAAAGTATTTTGGATTTTCAGACACATCAATGAGCTGTCAGATTATTCTGGATTCAGTGATAAAATCTGTGTGGAGTCCATGCCTTAAATAATAAATGAACCATACCAGAAGACAATGTACTTAAACTGAAATGTGGAGCTGAGTTCAGTGTTCCTGTCAGTTACCATGGTAGCTATCTACTGGGTAGACTGAGTCGAGGGACATTGAAGATTGCCTGCCAAATTTAATATATAAAAACTGATATGATCACAGAATAATTTATCCTTTGATGCCACCATACTTTGCGAAAATTGTTTTACAGAAAGAATAAAGTACAAACATCGATTTAGGGCATCATTATGCAAGTCTGCGTTTGTAAATAAGATTAAATTATTCATAGTAAGTGTGTTAAGTAAGCAAGGATAATGTACATCCACATAAGTCTACATTGTTACTTGCTCCTGAGGGGCAAATCCCAAACAGAACTTTGTCGCACAACCTATGGTGGAGTGCATTTCTTTTCACAGGAGTAGTTTATGAAGGGAAAAAAAAACTGGATCACATTCCAGTACTGATCGAAGCAATGCAAGGAGGGACGATTCCATGTCTGTGCTTAGTTGGTTGATCTCTTCAGGATGGCCAAAATGGGACCTATGATCATACAATTGGCTTCAATGGGATGAGTCGGTCAAAAGGAATTCAACTAAAGTTCCTGCTTATAACTATTATCCAGTTCCATTTGCTGAAAGGTGTGCATGTTTGGACTTTGATTGAAAATTAAAAGGTCTCCCGCAATCAAATTGTCTATTTTAAGTTCACATATGAACAATGACCACCTTGACACCCACAGGGGTATACCCCTTCATGAGTCATAGTCTTCAGCACAGAAAAGTGATGAAAAACTAGGCAATGTTAATTACAAATTCAGCAGAAAAATCCAGTAAAACACTCATGAACTGGCTGAGAATATTCCACACTACACAATAGCAAAGGGTTTAGTTAGATGGCATAGAAAGCTTAGACAGAATATGTTGAAGGACATGACACTATTTCAACTCAATCCACCTAAGTAACATCTATGAATGTCTATAGTCCAAACCATCCTATCCTCTCCTGGCCAATGATGACCAACCATAAAACTCAAGCAAAGGGAACCAGAGAATAACCTGAAGAGAGTCACCAAATTTGTTCCAAAGGTTATTTTAGTTGTCAAAGAAATTCTCAAATCTTTAAAAGTGTGGCAGTTGATTATCTTGCTCTGGGGTCAGTAAGTGGTGCAAAGAATTGCTGGCAGATGAATACAGCTTTATTTGCAAACAAGGTTTTCCATGAATGCTGGACACACTACACAGGCACAACATTACTCTATTTGTCATGGTTCTTGCCAAGAAGTGCAAAATAAGCGAGCTGGATCAAAACTGAATGCACAGTTGCAAAGAAAGAATACTGAACTATGATTCCCCAATTTCAAATCGCTCCAATAATCGCAGCTGGAATTCTTCAGTAACAGATTTCAGAAGTTTTTTTTTGGTGTGCGACAAAAATAAGATATGACTGAGACAAATGAAAGAAAGCTCAATGTAACTTGTGGCTCACAGTTTACTTGCCTAGCCTGTTTAAAGAAGTAACCCATAGCAAGAAGTTGTGTCGACGCACTTAACATTTTTCATTTGATACCTGCATAAAAGAAAGGGGTTGAAGGTGAACGGGAACACTGGATTAACGTGATCAGAGTGATTCGCTTGTGTGAAGGATAAACGCTAACAGGTGAAGGATAAACACCAACAGAGGTTGACTGGCTGAATGGCCTGTTTCTGTATTGTAATTGTTATGTATTTATATGCAGGTGCGATCTTGGACAGAGTGTTGGAGGAGGCAAATCCATTAACCGTGTTGGAACTGGGGACATACTGTGGTTACTCAGCCCTGCGCATGGTCCGTGTGCTTAGATCAGGTGCTCGCTTGCTGACCATCGAGTTCAATCCAGCCAATGCAAACATTGCAAAACAGATCTTCCGCTTTGCTGCAGTTGAGGACAAGGTAAAAGATCTCATTTGGTCTCCTAAAACCACAAGGAGAAATTCAATAGTTTGTTAAAAATCTGCAATTCTTTTTCATATGATATCGGGATGATTAGATATTAATTTATAACCATCCAACTTCCATAAAGAGAAAATAGGTTTTAAAATTAGGTAATGGAAATCTTCTCAAAGGATGAGGAGCTTGGTTAATAAAAAACACTTGCAAATAGTGCCTTTCATAATCTCAGAGCACCCCAAAAACATTACGGCCAATGAAACGGTGTGGCCTTGGATATACTAATATAGTCTTTGCACCAAGTTAGAAACTGTTAATGTCCACGCAAAAAAATTCAAAAGGATCTTGCACTGTAAAAAAAAAATTAGCAGCTCACAGAAGCTAAATTTAAAGAGAACGTTGATTAAAGCCAATAAGTAAAAAAAATACGAAAGCACAGTTGAGTTGTTTTCCTTAGAGTAGAGACGGCTGAGGGGGAGATCTGACTTGAGGTCTACAAAATTATGAGGGAGATAGATGGGGAAAAAAGCGTTTCCCTTAGTAGAGGGGTCAATAACCAGGTCAAGGACAGGAGGTTTAAAGGGGATTTGAAGAAAAACTTTTTCACCCAGAGGGTGGCAGGAATCTGGAACTCATTGTCTGAAAGGGTGGTAGAGGCAGGAACCCTCAACATTTAGACGAGCACTCGAAACACCATAGTATACAAGACTATGGACTCAGTGCTGGAAAATGGTATTAGAATAAATAGGTGCTTGATGGCCAGTGTAGCATGATGGGCCAAAGGACCTCTTTCCATGCTGTAAAACTCTATGAAGGGGGGGCGAGAGAGAGAGAAGAGGGAGGAGAGAGAAATGAGAAAGAGTCCAACAGGGGCCACAATCTAAAGATACTGGATAAACTATTTAGGACTGAGATGTGGAAGAATTTCTTCACCTAGAGTAGTGAACCTGTGGAATTCACCACCACAGAAAACATTGTAGTTTCCAAGGAGTTAGACATAGCTCTGGGAGTGAAGGGGATCAAAGCATATGGGGGGAGAAGCGGGATAATGAATGGCAGAGCAGGCTTGAGGGGCCGAATGGCATACTCTCATTTTCTATGTTTTGATATTTCTATAAATTTGGCACTTCTGGCTGGAGAGAGTAGCAAATGCTTCAGCCTGATCTTCCCCATTGATATGCTGCTCCCCCATCATTAAGTTTGGGGATGTTTGTGGACCCTCCTCCTCCAGTGAGTTGTTTAATTGTCCACCACCATTCACAACTGGGTGTGGCAGGACTGCAGAGCTTCGATCTGATCCCTTGGGTGTGGAATCACTTAGCTCGGTCTACTACTTGCTGCTTATGTTGTTTGGCATGCAAGTAGTCCTGTGTTGCAGCTTCACCAGGTTGCCACCTCATATTTAGATTTGCCAGAGTTTTAAAAATTAATTTCACGGAATGTGGGCAAGGTCCCCAATTGTCCTCAAGGTGGTGGTAATGAGCCACCTTCTTGAACAGTCACAGTCTGTTGTGCAGATACAACCATAGTGCTGTCTGAGGGGAACTTCAAGATTTTTTAACCCAATGGCATTCAAGGAATAGGGATATGGCTCCAAGGCGGGATGATGCGAGACTCAGAGTGGAACTTGTGAGGTGGCGGCGGTGTGAAAAGGCACTGGTGAGTTGCTGCAGTGCATCTTGTACTTCGTATGCATTGTAGCCACATTACCATGGGGTTAGAGGAATGCCAGGATGACCCATCGCTCAGCCATTGGAAGGCCTCAATCGCCATAAAATAGTAGTGGATAACTTGCAGCCTGGAGGCCACGCCTGGCTTCTGAATGCCGCCCAGGAGACATTTTGTTGACTGCTGCTCGTGCGCAGTTGCCATGTTACATTGATTTCCGCCCACGTATGATTGAAGTGATGGCTCACAACATTGACTGCGAGAGCTGTGGGCTCCCTCTGCATCCAAAGTGTTAATATTTCTTTGTTGTTACCATTTGAATTTGATGGAGAGTTCTATTAATATATAAATGGTTCAGTATTTTCTATACTCGTTATGAAACATTCAGCATGTATTTAAACTTATTCATGGGTCACAGTTAGTGAACAAGCCTAGCAGGGCCACTCATGCAACCCATTCACTAAGCTAGGTTGCCCATCACTGCCCTAAAGGGAGGAACAGGTTAGAACTGCTATACTCTGACACTGTAGCCAACGATGAAAGTGTTTTCCAAAACAGGGATTCAGACGGTTGCCAAGTTCAACATATTATTCCCATAATGAAAAATAGTTCTAATCATTTGTCTCCTGGTCCAATGAACTAAGGTGGAGATCTTGGAAGGCTCATCTGGAAATATTATTCCACAACTGAAGAAAAAATATGAGGTGGACACTTTAGATTTTGTTTTCCTTGATCATTGGAAGGACAGATATCAACCTGACACCCAACTCCTGGAGGTAAGAGCTGTGTTTTCCTTCTACACCAGGCCAATATAGCTTGAAATATGCACAGGACAGCTTTAGAAATATATGCCTTCAATGCATAAATATCATCCAAGGAAATAAAGACATTGTCTCAGTAAAGATTGTTTTTTGTGCATTTCAATAACTTGGAGTTGATTTCATTTTAATTTGAGCATCAATATCTTTATGAAAACTAATTTGAACTATTTTAATACAACAGAGATTACAAGTAATTAGAAAAACTGGAATCAGTGACTTATGAGAATGGAGAAACTAAGAAACAGACTGAGAACTTAGCTTCACGGGACATTGAATATGATTGGCATACAAACATACCCAATGGCATCTCAATCTTCACACCATATTTTAATGTAGAGAAGCTGGAGGTTCCAGCATGCCACCACTACAACCCCCAGAACAGGTCAAAATAGATTTTCACATATGAAGCTATGCTTTATAAAAAAAACTATGAATTTGCTGGCAGGAAACCACAAACTGAAGCTTTTAAATCCACATTCCAATGGCTTGAAATCACAGTTAATGGATCATACAATCCCTACAGTGCAGAGGGAGGCCATCATTCCTGCACCGACAACAATCCCACTCAGGACCTATCCCCGTAATCCCATGTATTTACCTTGCTAATCCCCCTGACACTAAGAGGCAATTTAACTTGGCCAATCAACCTAACCTGCACATCTCTGGACTGTGGGAGGAAATGCCATCAGACATGGGGAGAACGTGCCAGAAGATTTGCTTTGAAAGAGTATGAATAGGGGCCATCTCCTACCCCATTGATAAAGGGTACTCAACTGGGTGACCAAAAAAAAACCAGTAGATAATGGGACCCTGGCTGTGAAAGGATTTGCCCAGATGTATTCTAATCAAGTATGCCAACTAGTTGACTAACTGTGACCATATCTGGTTCACTGGGCAGTTGGAGAGTCATGTGACAAGTCAGCCAACCCATTGTTGTTAAGCCCTTATTTTTGGTGCAGATCAGCATGCAAATGAGACATGGAGGAAGATAGACCCTGAGTGGGCTCCCCCTCTCTCTCTGCATCTAACTTGCAAATTTTGAACCTCCTCTGATGACTTTGACTATTGTGTCACTACTGTGCCTTTAAGAAATGTACTTTAAGAATGTTTTCTGCAGTTGGGAAGCAGACCTGTTTTTTTTTCCATTATTGGCCCCAAGCTTTTATTATTGCTATAGTCATATAATGTGCCTTTTGTTTATTTTTAATCTGGGCCTACTGCAGTGTCCTGGGGTTTATAGCACTTTTTGAATTGTTGGGGAAGGAATGATTGACAGGTCAAGTGAGACAGCTTCCCCCCCTAAGAAAAAAATCCAAGAAGTTACTTTCAGTTTGGCAGAAACCAATTTTCTTCTTGTCTATCAAACTAATTAAATCCTACTCTAGAACCCCAGGGGATAAACTACCATTGACAAAACTGCATTAACTCAGCTTGAAACAAACACTCCAATAATTAGAAGCAATTATTCTTCTGCATTAATCAGCATGTGGGCTGCTGGTTGCAGACAATTGGCACCATAATCAGAGTTGAAGTGTAAAACAGCCCAGGTACAGTATCATCACATTACCTTTTCCTTAGACTGGGTTTAGTTTTTAAAATTTAATTAATGAGATCTGGGCACCACTGGTTAAGCCCGCATTTATTGCCAACCCTAATTATCCTCGAGGTGGTGATGGTGAGCTACCTTCTTAAACCACTGCAGTCCATGTAGTAGACACACCACAGTGCTGTTGTGGGGGGGGGGGGGGAATTCCAGGATTTTGCCCCAGCGACAGTGAAGGAATGGCGATATATTTCCAAGTCAGGCTGATAAGTGACTTGGAGGGAAACTCACAGGTGGTGGCATTCCCATGCATCTGCTGCTCTTGTCCTTCCTGATGCTAGCGATCGTGGGTTTGGACGGTGCTGAGGAAAAGTAAAATAAATACTATTCTCTTTTTGAACCGGTTAGTTTGCGTCTTTTATAGTTGCAGCATGTAAATAGTTTGGCATCCTTGGCTTAAAAAACTCCTGTTGCAGTCAAATAAGGAGTCGGGAAAGAAGGGAGCCATTCCACCTCTCCACATCTGGTCGTAACATCACCCCCTTACATTCTTCCTTGATAATACTTGTGTAAAAAACCTATTCAATTATGTATAGAAGTTGCATTGTTGTATCAAGTGCCTCAAAAAGTGTCATACCTTGGCAACAATGAATGTCCGTCGGGCAAAAGCTGTAGATTAGCTGAGCTAAAATAAGGATTTATAGAGGCAAACGGCAGAGATGAGGGCAAAACTAGATGAACGCAGCAGGGAGATAAGAGGAGGCTATGTTGATAGGGATGGATGAAGAGGATGGGAAGAGGCTCGGGTGGAGTATAAAGACCAAGATGGACTAATTAAGCTGAATGGACTGTTTCTCTGCTGTAACATAACTATCTCATTAACTAAATGTAAACAAATCAAAACCAAGCTGTTTGATTCTGCTCAGCATCAACCAGCAGAAAACTGTTTTTTGTTGAAAGCTTTCAATTCAAAACTGGAGTGCAACAGGAAACAATCAAATCATTTCTTCAATGTTAAAACTTTCAATCATAACCTTTCATTTTCCCCACAACTGAAAACTCCCAGTAAAATTAACATTTAACAAATCCACAAACATTAATTCTGAATTAAATATTTATTCTTATTCCAAGTTCAAAGCAATGTTAATGATCCCTGGAACATACCTCTCTCCCTCCCCCCCCCAAAAATTTATTTTGAGAGCCTGTGATTCAATCTGGAGAATTTAACTGGAGCTTCAGTTGGTTTTGTTGACATTTTACCCTTGCAAACGCTATGGTTTTTCCTGCTTTGGTTGCAGCCTATTTCAGTTAAAAGCAAGTATTTGTCCAAATCATCTGTGCTGTCTGTATTGACCTGCTCTGTGTGTTCCCTGCAGCTGCCTGAACAGACCCACCCTGAGCTGTGGCCACTCAGGCTGCTGCAGGAAGCACGCATATTGGCACACCAGACTTGCCTGGAACGACGATGTGGACTTAAACCCATCTTGCTGAATCCTTCGTTGGCAGTTTTTGCTTTTTCTCCTTGCCCACTGCAAGTTTTAGTTCAGTGAACAAGCACAATTGGACAGGGTTGTCTAACCTGCAGTCTGAGGGAGCCCCAAGCATCTCAGACAATTCAGTCCGATCTGCATTTCAGTGTTAGATATTGGTTTGTCTTTCTTATATCTCAAGCAGGAGGTTTGGAAAAACGTATTTTTAACAAAGTTGACTCATCAATTAATAAATCTTAAATCAGTTTACCAAAATCTGTTATCAGCAACTTTACATCTATGCAAATTCATCGGAACAGGAGTTTAAACTTAATGTGTGTCTTGATGCTTTGTGGTATACATCCATGTAGCCATGAAGACAAAAGCTTCAGTAGTAAATGTTTGGTGTCTACTCCTTCAAAGTCTCCATGGATGTTTGTGCAGGTAAAATCCCTCCATGGCCTCTTCCCTTCTTCTCTAACCTCCTCCAGCCCTACAAAAGAACTCTGACTCCCTGGATTTTTGCTATCCTTCAATTCTTTCCTGTCGCACATCCATAATTTTCATTGCACATCACTGGTGCCATGCCTTCAGCTACCTAGACTGGAAGCTCTGGCATGTCATTCCTAAATCCCACTGCCTTTCTCACCTCAAAGTCACTCCTAAAAAGCTACCCTCTCTGACCAAGCTTTTAGTTACCTATTCTAATATCTCCTTACTTGGCTTGACTTTAAAATGCATTTGGAGGTTTTACAATCCTAAAGGTTCTGTATAAATGCAAGTCATCATCTGGGAGTATCAAGGCAAGGGGATAACCCTCTTGAAAAGAGCGGTGGATCACAAGCATAAAAATGGGGTCAAGGTATGGCTGGGGCTGGAAATGGTCCAGAGCAAATGGGCAAGCCCAGAGTATCAACTACCTGAATAGTTAGGATTAACTTCTGAGCATTTGCAATGCCAAATTACAGCAATTGTATGACAAGACAGTGTACATAATGCAGAATTGCACTATCATAAAAGGTGTACCTTCTACTTCACTGTGGGCAATTCCACAGCCTATTTAATATATTTAAAAATAAATCTTTTTACTTCGTACAAATGAAGCAAATCATCGATGAAATACGTACTTAATCCATTTGAGAGAAATATGTGACAGTCCAGGGATGAATTTGTCATCTCTAAGTCATGAGTTGATGAGATCTATCCGACTTGCAAGGTCTTTCATTAACAGGAGTTTACAAGGGAAATGCTTGGCTAACATTCCTGAACTACAGATTGAACAGTGACAGCAAAGTCGCGATCATTTTTACTCAACAGAATTACAAAGCTCATTTACCAGGTGCTGGCTTAATTGAAACGGACAATTCTTTTATTACTTTTTAGTATAAATCAGTTACAGATACTCTGATCGAATTCCATTACGCTTTTGCATGACTTCAAATTCTGTAATTCATTGTTCTGTAATACACCCAACATATCCATTCCCATTTCTATTCAGAGATTAATCTGAACTAGCTTTAATCAGTTTACACAGATTCTCTGTCACAGCACTCAGGATACGGATTCGGTTTTGAGAGCCTTCAAAACAATTCTGCTCTGGGTTTAAATAATTTTCTTTTGGTGGAATAATTTAAGAGCAGTGAAAGACACTGAAATGCTTATTTCTGCAAATTAGAATATTCTGCTCAGCCTCACACCAAGTTGGCAACTGACAGCTGCAGCTTTCCTGACATTAAGCAACTATCGTCTCTTGTGCTACTTCCACTCGTACTGCAGCAACTCACCAAGGTTCCTTAGACAGCACCTTCCAAACCCATGACCACCACTAGCTGGAAGGCCAAGGGTAGCAGATACATGGGAACACCAGCACCTGAACCCTGTTCTTTTTACCTTCTGCAAATTTAAAGAAAAATGTCTAGTATTTAATGACTTAATGCCATGAGGGGCCAAATATAACAATAGCCCATCAAACCTCCCCCCCCCCCCCCCCCCTTTCAATGTTATAAGAGTGAATGAGGAGATAACATGAGAAAATTGATACTAAGTAATTTGCTCAAAACTTATCCCTGCCGAGATGGTATTTGCTACCAAATAAACCTGTTGGACTTTAACCTGGTGTTGTGAGACTTCTTACTGTGCTTACCCCAGTCCAACGCCGGCATCTCCACATCATGAGATAGGTTCTGCCATGGAAGCAAGTCCATTTCATTCATAAAAGATCTAGATCATCTGCGCTGGGCTATTGCTTCTTTAAGCCCCGTTACACTATCTTCATTTTCTATCTTTGTTCTTCCCCAATTATAGCCTGTTATAAAAATCTTGTGGATATCTTATTTCTTGCAATCTTGTATAGCAAAGGAAACCTATTCCCTTAGCTACACTGCAGCTATTTCCTTATTTTACACCTCCCCAGTTATATAATCCTTGATTTCTTCTAACCTAACAACCCCTTTAGGTCCATGTTGTATTATTGCCAACTGATTTATTGGATAATCCACTTGTGCGAACCCTCAGAGTGCAACATCTTCAGCATTAAACTTCAACCTTATCCAATGCTATTGAGGGAAAGTAATACAATTTGAGTGTGCAATTTTTTAACCAATTCTGCCCACATTAGTTGTTAAATAATAGAATGTAAAAACATATTCTTATATGGATGCTGCTGATGCTAATGGCAACTAAATAAAGATCAAAGTGAGAGCTTAGTTCTTACATCAGGACGTTGGAATGAAATTAAAAGAGTTGGATAAAAAGGGAACTAATAGGTATTTAGCCACACTGAGGACATGTGACATGTAGATTAGCCTAGTATATATAGAAATAGTGACTTTGTTAAGCAAAGTGGAAACTAGCAGTCTAGGGATCTAGATCATAACCACACCCAGGTGAAAAGCAGAGCCCTCTCAGAAAGAATCAAGCTGTTGGGTAGAACAGAAAGCAGCAGATGATTGTCTGCGTCGGACCCCATAAGATACATAAGAACGAGGAGCAGGAGTAGGCCATCTAGCCCCTCGGGCCTGCTCTGCCATTGAATAAGATCATGGCTGATTTTTTTGTGGACTCAGCTCCACTTACCCGCCCGCTCACCATAACCCTCAATTCCTTTACTGTTCTACCCTAAACAAAGAGAACAGTTCCCAAAAGAAAGCTACAGGCCCTGTATGGTAATTATTTGCTGGATGTGGCTTTGTGTTCAAACCTATGGGCTGTTACTTTTGGGAAGGTATTCTCAGAGTTTAGGAAAGTAGGGGACAGCGCGGTGGCACTGCTGCCTCACAGCACCAGGGACCTGGGTTTGATTCCCGGTTTGGGTCACTGCCTGTGCGGAGTCTGAACGTTCTCCTGATATCTGCGTGGATTTCCTTCAGGGGCTCCGGTTTCCTCCCACAGTCTGAAAGAGGTGTTGATTAGATGCATTGGCTATGCTAAATTCTCAGTGTACCCGAACAGGCGCCTGAGGGTGGTGACTAGGATTTTCACGGTAACTTAATTGTGTAAGTAAGCTTACTTGTGACACCAATAAATAAACAAAAAAGTAGATAGATTTAGATGGCTGGGGGAAGGGGGGCTAATTTGACTATACTGCCTGGGTCGCCATTATTGCAGTTAATTGTGAATGTTGTCCTTTACTGTTATCTTTCTGTTTTGTGTTTGAAGTTTATTAGACATTTTGTTGTGTGATTATTTACAAGTCTGACACCTTTCCTTAGTAGGTCGTATCTCTTTTCTCATGTTTTTTTCCGAATCACAAAAATAGTTAAGAACCGGCATGTGTTCTGGCATGCCTCGCACTGAACATCAGCAGGGTTCATAACACAGCATAAGAATTAATATAAAGCAGGGAATCAAAATGCATTTCACAGCTGTTTACTATCTTTTCTACATTCTTTGCTCTAATGTACATTAACTTATTATGGTTCCTGAGCTATTTCCAATCAATTACTGCTGTGGGAGGGGGGTTAGTAGAGGGCTGACACTGTGGGAGGGGGTTAGTAGAGGGCTGACACTGTGGGAGGGGGTTAGTAGAGGGCTGACACTGTGGGAGGGGGTTAGTAGAGGGCTGACACTGTGGGAGTGAGAAACACAATGCTCCTGATCAGGATGGGCATAGAAAAAAGTCCTGCATTTATGCTGTACTTTCCAGTCTATCCCAAAGCATTTTGCATTTTCGAAGTGTAGTTAGTGTTGTGATGTGGGAAAAGCAACAGCTAAGCTTTTACAAACGGCAATGTCCAGTCTGTTTTAATGATGTTGGTGGAGGGGTAATATTGTCCAGAACATGAGGTACCCTGCAATCAAATAGCTTGCCTATACACCAGCAGGATCGAAAACATCAATAACAATCAACCAGGTGTGGTTTTGGAGAGTGGTGTTACGTTCCACAATGAGGATTTAATGCCTTCAAGGGAGGATGAGGGAAGGAAAAGATCAGCACCAGTACCTTTGCTGTGTTTCCAGAATTTGAGAGCTTGATTTTGATAGATCCCCAAATATGTCGCAGTTGATAACAGTCTGTACCCAACCCTCACTCAGTAGCCCTTTGGGCAGGATTACTTTTTTGATTAGAATACATGCTTCAAAATCTAAAAGTTTGGGATTTAGGATCTATTTAAAGCCATTTGTGTTTATTTATATCTAAAAGTAAATGA
Source organism: Mustelus asterias (assembly GCF_964213995.1). Lineage (NCBI taxonomy): Eukaryota > Metazoa > Chordata > Chondrichthyes > Carcharhiniformes > Triakidae > Mustelus > Mustelus asterias. The sequence goes on along the minus strand of NC_135813.1, from coordinate 87,715,869 downwards.
ATAGAATTCTGTGGTGCATTGTATAAACGTTTCACAAGGTGGTGCATGGAGTCACATGGACCTGCAAGGTCACAGATTTGTTCCTTAACTCAGTTTTGATTTACTCTACATAAAAGGTGATGTTCATTGTATATAGTGCTTTGTATGGGTGGCACCAAGCAGCCTTGAATCAATCAATCAATCTATCTAGGGACTGGAATCCTGCACAAGTCTCTTTGACTGATATGGAAAGCCTGGCAGAGAAGTGAGATCTACCAGTAGGCATTTTATTTCATCGATCAGGTGCCACTACAGTTTTCAATTGAAATAATATTGTCTTTATTAATTATGGAATTATTTTCTTTACTTGCAGGAATGTGGTCTGCTGAGAAAGGGCACTGTTTTGCTGGCAGACAACGTCATTGCACCAGGAGCCCCAGAATTTCTCCAGTATGTACGCAACAATCCCCACTATGTGTGCACGCACTACGCCTCAAACTTGGAATACACAAAGTTGAGAGACGGAATGGAAAAGGCTATTTTTAAGGGTTAAAGATGGAAAATACAAAGAACCTAATTAAGGTGTCAGAGTTTATGTAAGGATAAGTGATCCAAATTCTCCTTTTGTGCAGATTTTTATAATATTGTGAGGAATTGTACTGTGCATGTGAAATCTGTACATGGTCTCCAGCCTGAAACTGTTACTTTGTCTATCTGGTTCACCTAATCCACAGTATTGCCTTGCTGTCTGTGTTCATAAACAAGAACCTGTCTCATTCCCCACCAAAATTCATTCAAGTTTCTTCTTGTAATCACACCATTTCAGCAATCCACCCAGAGACTTAGCACACTTTTATGTACCTCCTGCAACTCTTTCTGCTGTTTCCTTATGCTTAAATTATGTACCTAGCCATTCTATCATTAAATACCCTTGCCTATTGGGGCAGGGGTGGGCATGGGTGTAGGTGACACTCATGTTGACCGAATTTGTACTTAACAGCTTGGTTAGAAATGCAAATTTAATCACAACTGCAGTTATGTTGCCGTTTTGATGTACATGGCATTGAAATTCAAAATCATCGAAGTGGGAGATGAACAAGAGACTTGATTTAGAGGGGTGCAGAGTTATGAAAAAGAGGTTACAAAGAGAAAGAGCAATGAGGCCATGGATCAGCCAATATTCTTGGTAAAAAGGTCTGGCCACGATTCCATTCACAAATGACCTGCTGACACTCACTCCCTTGGCTCACACAAGGCTGCCAACGCCAGTGGAACTGAATCCCAATGGGTCAGAGTATTTAGTAGAAGGGAAAAAATTGGAAGGGATGGGGGAGAAGAGGAGGGTTGTTCTCTATTTGTGTCAAAAGGTTCCTGTGAAGTAGAGGCAATTTCCTGGTATTAATCAGTAGGTTTTTATAGCTGAGCTTGGATTACTATTGAATTGCTCTCTAGATTGTATAGATCTTTGATTGCAAATTCCAATGAAACTCTCAATATTTCCTGATGAATTTTGTTAATACTAATAATCCATACAAAGAGCCTAGTTGTTCTAGTCTGGGGTAAAATATCAGCATCGTAAGAATCACATTAGTGGATTTCCTTGCTGAATAGAGCATTAGTCTGTTGGTCTCCATGGCGCAGCCTTTAACCAGATTGTTCTGGAATTTAAAAATATTAAGCTGAGAAGATGCATCTTCCATTGACAGCAATCCCCTCCTGGAATTATTTTTAATGCTGAATAAGAACATAAAAACATATTTTCCATGTGCTATCCCCACATCTCTCAATCCCATTAGTTTGTAAAGACCTATTGAATCCTAGTTTTGATGACTCAACAACTGAGTATCGTTGACTTCAGACAGGAAGATAATTCCACACAACTCTGAAGAATCACAGAATCATTACGGTGCAGGAGATGGCCATTTGACCTACTGTGTCTGCATCAGCTCTCCAAATGAGAAATTTTGCCTCGACTCAGTCCCAAATGGCTAATACCGTATGCCCTCCTAGTCCTAAACAACCAGTAAAGGGAAACAGCCTCTCAGCATGTACTCTGGCAAGCTCAAGAATTTTATATTGCAATTTTCTCATTCCTCTAAACTCCAGAGAATCTCAATCTCTTTCATCATTATAAGTACATATTTTCTAAGGCAAGATGTCCAAATTTGTACACTGCACTCCTGCGTGGTCTCACCAATGTTCTATAGGATTGTATTCTCCATCCCCCTTGTAATTAAGGCCAAAATTACTTTTGCTTTTCTAATTATTTGATGTACATGCACATTAACTTTGTGGCTCATGTACAAGGACCACTGTGCATCACCTCTTTTTACCATAAGTGGCTGTGGAACCCATCACAAACTTACAAAAATGATTTTAAAAATCCAACATCAAAATCGCCAAAACATCATAGAGAATTTAAGAGAACAGTGAAGGAATCATCTGCAAATTAATAACAATCTCTGCTTTTAAAGTTCTTTTACTTTTGTATAAAATAATTGCTCAATTTTGACTTTTAAAAAATGCAGTTTGCTTTGATTTCAACATCCATTTATGAAGATAATTAATGCTCACTCACTTGAGGAAACGAATCTGTAAGCAGAATTTAAAGTAATCCAAAGTAATCCAGAGTAATACATACCCAGCAGTCCTCAGAGGAATGCAATTTAGTTTTATTTCCACAGATAAAGTCAGTTTCATGAAATTGCCTGTGCTCTCTGGTGTGGACGGCACTTCAATCTGTGCCATTCAACGTTTTGGAGGCTGCCAATGAGCAAAACAGCCCTAATTGCAAAAATATAAAGGGTTACAAAAACAAAACAAACTGACCTCATCTAAACTTGTACTTCTGGCAACAACAGAGTACACAACATACACAAGTTCAAATCCTTATGCCAAATTACATGGTTTGATTTTTTAAGATCACAAACTTGACATTCCAAAAATATTTGATCCTACAGTGCCTTGGTCAGTAAATGTGCAATCCAGTGTGGTACTACATCATCAAAAACAAGGTTGGTCCCAAATTTGGCCTCTCGAGTTCTGTCAGGGTGGTGGTAGATGCTCAACAATTGGCTTCATGGATGTTGGATTAGGAACTCTTCCATGACAAAAAAACAAGATGGGGCCCAAGCTCTGATGTCTGACAAGATCGAGGGACTTTACAAGTGCAATGTCAGCCCACAAGAAAAACAGCCTTAATATTAGGGATGGGGAGAGGGGTGCTAATGGCAAATTAAGAATTATGCCCCAGTTTAAATCAATACTGTTAAGGGAAAGTGGTTTTATACTTTTAACAACATTAAGGATGTTTTAGTTGAAACTATGATGAGATTCTTGAATTGTGATGAAGATGCATTGCTCTTACCAAAATCATAAGTGACAATCACAATGTATTGGTCCTTGGTCAAAGTTTGTTTACAAGTGATTCACCCAAGCAAAAGGGAGTGACAGCACCAAATGAAGATGTCTAGAGTCACAAGGTGTATTTCAAAGGTTAAATGTGGCAACTGGGACACAAGGAAAGTGAAGTTTATGTCAAAGCAGATGACATTAACCTTTTATTGTGGTGCAAATCTCTCTCTGGCTGACCCAATACAAATAATGTTACATAACTACGTTAATACTTAGCTGGATTTTCATTTTATAGATTAGGGGAGGTACTCATCTTAACCAGAAAGGCAATATCAAATTAAATGAGAGAAATGTATTATTTGCAGAAAATGTGCTTTTCTATACAGTATCAGCAAATACTTTTATACAGGCCTTCCAGTGATAGCCTATGCTTCAGAGTGAAGGGCTACACAGAATAATTGGAATATAACCCATGGATGTTGAGATCAGGTTCATTTGTGAAAGCCCCTCCATGGTTAGAAAGGCACACAGTCTTGCACATAACTTCTGGTGTGGAGACAACAGTACCTGATCATGAATCACCCACTTCCAGAGGACAAACAGAATTGGATTTTAAAAATTGCCCCATTAACCATATTATTCATTTTGTATATCCTTTCCAGACATTATTATTTTTCAAAACATTGTGTGAACTGAAGTTTCTGCTGTTCCTCAGAAGGCACCAATCACCATGCACAGCCAGTGTAAGTGGATCGGATAGGTGAAATGGTGTCATTGCCTCAGTATTGTTGGGAAGAACTTCAATCAAGGATTTGTTGGAGGTACATGTACACAACATTACACTATGTAACATTTCTAGAGGGTTAAAATTAAAATTTTAAGAGTGAAAAGTAACTGAAGTGCGAATTACTTGGGAAAAGCAAAAAGAGCAACAACTGAAATTAACCTCTTGTCGTATGTGCTGTTAAAATTCTTCTCTCAATTGTATTAAGTATATGTAAGTTTTTCCAATCTATAATAAATGCAGCTTCAAAGTTAACTTACAGAAATGCTTTTTTACGGACACACACATCATATAACATGTTAACTCAGCTCAGCAAGATGCCATTTCTCCAGGTAACCCATTACCTCATTTGAAATGTATGACTTCAAGTTGCCCTTTCCTCAAAATGGTACACATGAGCAACAGATTCCTTTCTTACTATTTTGAACAACCACCACAATTTACTTGAGACCTTAAATATGAAGAAATATCTCAATGTACTTCACGGATCGGTGCAAAGGAATGTGATCACAACAAATAATAATCTGAAGGTGACTGATTCATGTTTACATTTCAATTGCAAAAATGGGCAATGTTATGAATGGTCTTGATGATAAAACATGGGATTATAGTTCAACTCAGGCTACCAAGTTTTGAATATGTTGGTTCAGCCCTGAGTATGGCCAAAGGGATGAAATTAATGGGAAAGGGCAGTTGCATTGATGCAGGGGACAAAGGTTTGGTGGTTGGGACAATTGCACATTGCATACAAGTTCAATCAAGATTTCAATGGTTTACAATTTACTGCAGACTAAATATTTTTCCACCTGATCAAATACCGACAAAACTGCAGAATCTTATATGAAGTCAATTAGAAAATTTGCATTCTCAGAAGAGGAGGTCCTTTGTTTAAACGTTTGAATAAAATTTGCAGGCTCGGATAGACCTGTTGCAGCTCCGAATGATATTGCTAAAGGCAATGCCAAATTTGGCTAATGTTGCTAATAGTGATCTTCATTGATAGCATTGGAAAGGCAAGATGAGAAAGCACTCTATTCTGCTTGTTGGAGCCGCTTTGGTGGGGGACTGCTGAACAATACCAGGCAAAAAGAATGACACATGTTTGGGGTTGAATGGTCCATTAAATTGCTGACTCTTTACATCCAGCGTACAATGAAAACTAATGATAAACTATGCACAAGAATCATTTCATTGACTGTTTGGATACATTGGCTGAAATTCTCCCATCTTGCCCGCTGTGGGAATCGTAGCAGGCAAGACAGAAAATTCGGTGGACCATTTCACAGGTCTGTTGAGCTTGGGTGGGAATTTTGGGTCTTGGGGCACGTGCAGCTGGAGAATCCTGCCCATAGTGTGTCACTTTGCAGCGTATTCGTTTTTGGCGACTGGTGGAAAATAAAAACTAAGTATTTAGCTGTACATGCCTGGAGATTTAAGGGCTCTTATAGGAAATTACAGTTTTAAACTAGAATATTGCTTTTACATGGTCCAGCTGGTTAAGATAATGAACTGCTGGCCCATGTATTTCAGGAACATCCCATGTTTGACTCCCAGTTTGTGCTGAGCTAGCTGACCTGAGAGTGTGTGATGCTAGTGACACTGCTGGACTGAATGAGTGCTGCACTGTCAGAGATGCTGTTCTTCAGATAAGACATGAAACCAAGGTCCCATTTACTTCCGTGGGTGGATGCAAAACAATCCGTGGCACTATTCTGAATAAGAGTAAAGATTTTCTAGCAACTTCTCCCTCAATCATCATCTCAAAAACTGATCATGTGGTCATAGAACAAAAAAAAAGGCCCTTCGACTCTCCAGCCTGTGTTGATCATGATAGCCCAACTAAACTTAAAAAACCTTCTGCCCTTACTTGGCCCGTATCCCTCTATTCCCTCCCTATTCATGTACCCATACAGATACCTCTTAAATGTTGCTAATGTGCCTGCTTCCACCACCTCCTCTGGTAGCGCGTTCCAGGCACCCACTACTTACTGCGTGAAAAACTTCCCCTGCACATCCGCACCCCCCCCCCCCCCCCCCACCCTTGAACCTGTACCCCCTTATAATTGACACTTCCACCCTTGGAAAAGCCTGACTATCCATCCTGTCTATGCCTCGCATAATTTTGTAGACCTCTATCAGGTCTCCTCCTCAGCCTCCGTCTTTCCAGTGAAAACAATCCGAGTTTATTTAACCTCTCCTCATAGTCAACACCCTGGTGAACCTTCTTTGCACTCTCTCCAAAGCTTCCACATTCTTCTGGTAGTGTGGTGACCAGAACTGCACACAATACTTCAAATGTAGCCTAACCAAGGTTTAATATAGGCGCAACATGATTTTCCAACTCTTGTACTCAATGCCTCAGCCAATGAAGGCAAGCATGCCATATACTTTCTTAATCACCCTGGCCACCTATGTTGCCACTTTTAGGGAACTGTGGACCTGCACACCCAGATCCCTCTATGTTAATGTTCCCACGGGTTCTGCCATTTACAGTATAATTCACACCTAAATTTGATCCTCCAAAATGCATCATCTTGCATTTGTCTGGATTAAACGCCATCTGCCATTTCTGTGCCCAAGTCTCCAATCAATCTATTTCCTGTTGTGTCCTCTGACAATCCCCGGAACTATTAGCAACTCCACTCATCTTTGTGTCATCCACAAACTTACTAAATCAGACCAAACACATGTTCCTCCATTTATATATACTACAAACAATAGAGGTACTAGCACTGATCCCTATGGAATAGCACTAGCTACATATCTCAATTCTGAAAACACCCTTCCACCGCTACTCTTGTCTTCTATGACCAAGCCAGTACTGTATCCATCTAGCCAGCCCACCCCGAATCCACGTGATATTAAATTTTGTACCAGTCTGCCATGCGGGACCTTGTCAAACATCTTACTAAAGTCCATATAAACTGCATCCACATTATCAGTATGCAGTTTGCAGAAGATTGCTGGACGCAGATTAGTTCCCCCATTTTCTACATGATAACAGTGGACAACCTTTCAAAAGATTTTGAGATGTCTGGTTATCATGAAGAGACTATATAAATGCAAGTCTTACCATGGGAATAGGTAGGGGAAAATTCTGCTCCATATTGTTATCCAGCAATCAATGTTGGATTCCCAAAGGACAGCATATGACTTGCCCTGTGGTACACATGACAAAAGGCCACTTCCTTGAGCAACTGGAGGGTACCTGCCAGTCACCTAAGTTCACCTCAACAGAGAATCAGCATCTTGAGAAAAGCAAATATTATAGGACAAATAAGAAATTTCAGATAATCCAAGACACAGGGCTGTCTGTATCACTGTAACAGACGGGGTTTAGTAAACTCAAAAATATTTGAACACTTTTCTGATTAAATTTCATTTTGATAGAGTTGGTGCTTCTGCACATTCAAAATAATAGCTGCACTATTCGGCCAAGTTTATTAAAGATGTCATCAGCGTTTTTTGAAATCATAAAGTACTGAATTGTTACAATATTTTTTCATTACAATAGTGGGTACACTTCAAAAGTACTTTATTGGCTGTGAAACACTGGGGAAATCTTAAGGTCCTGAAAGGTACTAAATACAAGTTCTTTCTGTCGTTCCTTAATGTTACAGTTCAGCACAGGTTAATTGAATCTTACTTTCTGATCATTTCTATTAAAGGGGAGATGATGACATAGTGTCACTGGACTACTAATCCAGAAGCCCAGACTCATGCCCTGGGGACACAGGCTCAAATCCCACTGTGACAGCTGGTGGAATTTGAATTTAATTAATAAATCTGGAATTAAAATAGCCAGTCCCAGTAACAGTGACCATGAAACTATTGTCGGCTATTGTAAAAACCAAAGTGTATTGCTAATGTCTTGAGGGAAGAAAATCTGCCATTTTACCTGGTCTGATTTAGCTGTGATTCCAGACCCACAACAACACTTTTGACTTTTAACTGCACCCCAAAATGGTCTAGCAAGCCACTCAGTTGTATCAAACCATCAAAAAATTAGAAAGGAATGAAACCAGACAGACCACCCAATATTGACCGAGGCACCAGAAACAAAAGTGACACCCCAGCCCCGTCAACCCTGCAAAGTCCTCCATACTAACATCTGGGGTTTTGTGCCAAAATTGGGAAAGCATCCCACTGACTAGGCAAGCAACAGCCAGACCAAGTCATACTCACTGAATCATACCTTAAAGCCAATGGCCCAGGCTCCTCTATTGCTATGCTGGCATGTTAGATCCACCAGAAGTGGTGGTAGCACAGTGGCATACAGTTGGGAGTTGTTCTGAGAGTCCTCAACATGGCATCAGATCAACCAAGAACATAGAAACCTTCCAACTACCACACCCCATCAGCTGATAAATTGGTACTCCACCATGTTGAACCCCAATGGAAGCAGCACCAACGGTGGCAAGGGCACAGAATGTACACTGGGTGGGGGCATTCAATGTCCATCACCAAGAGTGCTTCAATAGTACCACTACTGACTGAGCTCTGAGTGCATAGTGGCAAGACTGGGTCTGCATTGGGAACCAACAGGAAAGAAAAACCTACTTAACCTCATCCTCTCAATTTACTAGTTGCAAATACATTTCTTGCTGACTGTTTTGGTGGGAATGACCATCACACAGTCCTTATGGAGATGAAGTACTGTCTACACCTTGAGAATACCCTCCACTGCATTGTGTGGTACTCTCGCCATGCTGAACAGGATAGATTTAGAACAAATCTACTCAAAACTGGGCATTCATGAGGCAGTTTGGGCCTTGAGCAGTTGCAGAATTATAAATCAACCACAATCTGTAAACTCATGGCCCTCACTCAATCATCACCATCATGTTGAAGGATCAATCCTGATCCAGGAGTGCAGGGGAGCAAATCAGGAGCAGGCATACCTAAAAATGAGGCAGTGATTAGCACTGCTGCCTCTCAGCATCAAGGATCCAGGTTCAATTCCAGTCTAGGGTGGGCGCAGTAAGAAGTCTCACGACACCAGGTTAAAGTCCAACAGGTTTATTTGCAATCACGAGCTTTCGGAGCACTGCCCCTTTAACCTGGTGTTGAGGCTTCTTACTGTGCACACCCCAGTCCAACGCCGGCATCTCCACATCAAGCCTTGGGTGACTGTGCAAAGTCTACACATTCTCCCCATGTCGGTATGGGTTTCCTCTGGGTGCTCCAGTTTCCTCCTACAGTTCAAAAGATGTGCGGATTAAGTTGATCGGCTATGCTAAGTTGCTTCTCAGTGTCAGGGGGTTTAGCAGGGTAAATATGTGGACTTATGGGGAAAACGGCCCAAATGGGATTGTTGGTGTAGGCTTGATGGACTGAATGGCTCCCTTCTACATTGTAGGGATTCTATACAAATACAGTGGCTACAAGAGCAGTAACGCACTTCCTGACTCCCCAGAGTCTGTCCACTATCTACAAGTCACAAGCCAGGAGTGTGATGCAGTACTCTCCACTTGCCTGGATGAGTGCAGCTCCAACAACACACAAAACTCAACACCATTCAGGACAAAGCAGCCCACTTGATTGGCACCACATCCACCACTTTAAACATTCCCTCTCTCACTACCACTGTGGCAGAAGTACGTACCATCTACAAGATGAACTGCAGCAACTTACCAAGGCCTCCTTCAACAGCACCTTCCAATCCTGTGGTCTCTATCACCTAGAAGGACAAGGATAGCAGATGCGTGGGAGTACCACCACCCATAAGTTGCTCTCTAAGCCGCATGCCATCCTCATTTGGAGCTATATCAGCATTCCTTGACTGTCATGGGGTTAAAGTACTGGAATCCCCTTTGTAACAGCACCATTGATGCACCACAGCACATGGGCTGCACTGATTCAAGGTGACAGCTCACCACCATCTTCAAGGGCAATCAGGAACGGACAAAAATAGCTGGCCTAGTCAGCAATGGCCACATCCAATGAAAGAATACACAAAAATCAGTAAACTGCTGACTAATTCCACTGACCCCTTAAGGTTCTTTCACAAGCACGATTCAGAAAATTGATCAAAAAATGGTGTACTTCAGTTTCAGTCAGTACATTTTAGCTAAAGTGGAAAATCTTTGTGCTTAAAAGAATCCTTCACATAATTTTCCAGAAGATCAGTAAACATTAACAACAAAAATGGTGCCTGGAGTTACATGGTGGTCTGGTCATGGGTTGGTATGATGCAACTATGACATCCTTCACAGGGGAGAAATATCTCTCTTCCCCTACCCTGTTACAGAACAGTTTTAATGTCAAAGACATTCACTTATCAATAAACAGATTCTACACTGTATTCAGAAGCAAGAACTTGTTAAATTAGAACTTGGTCCAAGGAAACACCTTTCAAATCAATTTACAGCAAATACTTGAACCTTTTTCCACTTCCTGGGGAAGCTACACTCAATGGCTTACAATTAACTTTACAAAGAAGTCAAGTTCCAAAGAAACACCTCTATGGAGAAACTCTGTAAAAGCACAATAATTGATCAAAAATAATAAAATCACAGGTGCTAGATTTCTTACTGAATAACATAGCATTAATTTGGCAAAAAGGTTCTTGCTGCTGAACTCCAGTAATCAGGAAGCGTCAACAAGCACATCCCATCAAATGGTTGAAGGTGAACAGAGCTAATAAATTAGGCATACATACCAACATTTGTTTCAGTATTACAAATACAGCAGGCTTCAAACAATAGGACCTCGACTTGCCTGATAAATCAACTTGATGCTGTGTGTACACGACTCTCTGGGAGGAATTTTCTCATCCCACTCGCCATGGGAATCCTAGCAGGCGGGGGGGGGGGGGGGGGGGCCGACCATGCAAAGGTCCACTGACCTCGGGCAGGATTTTTCAGTCTAGGGGCGAGCCCGGCTGGAAAATCCTGCCCTCAGAGTCTGGCTTTACAGTTTAAAATGCTTAACTACTGGTTTAAGGGTTTAGTTGGCTCACTGGACAGTAATCCTTACATGTGGGCTGCACAGAACTGATAAATCGCTTGAAGAAAGACACAAAATCATTTCCAGGTATTGTTTATTGAAAACACACCAAGTTGATAATTCTACAAACCTGGTTTAACAAGCTTTCTACCTGCTGCAGGATATTAGTGGAATTAAACATAATACATTCGGTCACTGTAGCATAGTTCTAAGAAAGCGTTAAGTCGTTAAGTGTAATTTATAATACAGTGTAATGCAATGCAATGCAAAACCCACCAGTATAAACTACAGTTATGCTAAGAGTAATATATATATTATATATATATATAAAAACACATTATCTTTTTCTACCATGAAAAGTTTAAGGCACATGATAGTACAAACACATTTGCCACTAATAACCAGAAGTTTCCAGATATCTTAACAGTAATATCTACAACCAGAATGGTAGATCTTGCTTGTTGTTTCTTCAAAGCAGTCACCTGCAGCACATTCTACACAAAAGAAAAGTAATTAAAGGTCACAAACAGCTCTTGTCACGTACTTAGGGACCATCTCTATTTTCCAACCCTTTGGTAACAAACAAGAATTAACAGCAAATGTTGTGTCCATACCATCCAATGACACTTTTGGCAACTGAATTCCAGTTCATCCTTCAGGTACGAAGGATTTGAAGAAAACACTGCTTCAGAATCACCCACCCCTCCCAGTTCAAAGAAAAAAATATTAAGATACAGTTTTGCTTCAAAGAGGCATTGCAAATGTCAAGCTAACCGATATTGTTAGACACAAAGGATACATACTGTACATGCCAAGTGTTATGAATGCAAAATAAATTCATCTCTTCCAGTAATTTGGGAGCACGTGAAGAAAAAGTCAGTGTTTTTAATTATGTGCTTTCCAGACATCCAGGTTGAAAATTCAGTTTCTAACTCAGTTGCAAGAAGTAAAAATCAATTGGAACTTTATACAACAAAACCTTTTTTGAATAAAAAGACATAATGGTTCAAATACATAGACAAACTTATTGTGCTGGAACAGCACCTTTACTTCTTTGATTTGTTTTGGTTTGGAGGGGGGCAGGGGGGGTGTGTGGATGGGTACACCTCTTTTTGCTTCTTCATTATATAGTTTGGTCCAGCACCAATGTCACTTATGTCATGCTGGTTTTGAATGTACAAAAACCGAAGTGGGCCATAAATTGCAAAGCATTCCAATAATGTTGACATTTGTCATTATTCCATAAACAGTAAAATCCAAACTGGAACAGGGTAAATTTACAAAATGCCAAAAAAATTACAAGTCACCTATGCATTAAAATTTGCTTCCACATTTAAATAACTTGCACCATTCTGCCCCAGTCTATTGAAACATTTTCCTTAATGGAACGTGTAACACCTTAGTTATAACATTTATACCAATCCAATAAAACCAGCAGTCTAAGTTGAGCTTACTCCGCTGATTAACTTCAAAGCCTTCTTGTCTCATTTATCAAATCCCTTTCGAGCCTTCACTATTCACTTCCTTCATACCAGCAGTTCTGTATTCATGTCATCTCTTCACTCAGAACACAAAATCCATTATAAAATGAAAACAGATTTAATTTTTGTTTTCACAGTTCAAAAACAAAGTTATGGTAAATGGTTTAAATTGGAGAAAAGCACTATTTTGAAACCAGCTTTTAAAAGTAATGATTCATTTTTAAAAACAAAGACCTTCTTGGCTTCCTTTCTCTTCACCACGTAACATTCTCTTATCATCCTTCATACCACGCACTGCAAAGATTTCAAAAGAAATCTAGCCTACCAGACAAAAGCAAATTTTTTTGGCTAAGGGGCTGCTACATCTGGAGGGACTATATTGCGACTTTTCATCCCCTCACTTCCCCACCCATCTCCCCGGAAAGATGTGGTTATATTATGGTTTGACTGATGGGACTTCTTTCTCCTTCTCTTTGAATTTAGTCGATAGCTTCTGCGAAATGAAGTCCTCCAAATCTAATGGCAGTGGTGAATAATGAGATCCTCTGTGTAATGTTCAGCTGCATTTCATGCCTGGAATAAATAAGTTTGGGGAAAAGAAAAACGAGTTATGGGCTGTGGAAATAGATCATTTTTTTCAATCAATTATTCTTTGCTTTAGTTGTCACTTTCCTGGAATGACAATGTCACCTAATGTGTGGAGTCATTTCCTTGCTAAAAAAAATTCCTAGGCCCCCCCCCCCCCCCAGTGGGTGATTTTCAAGTCCCAGGGAAGTAATTAATCAGGCTGCAAAATTAAGAGCATCTTTAAATTTCAAAAACAAATGAATTCTAAGATTAATGAAACACAAGGGTGAAGAGAGCAAAACAACAGTAATTCTAACTTGCTTACATCCTGTTGCATATTGCAAGTTTAATGACAAGCTTGCTCATTTTTGTTTGAATACTCAGATCTACTTAAACATCCTGGGGAGTATGGCATAGTGATGGCTGTATAGCACCCAAGAATACCTTGTCAGCTGTTTGAACTGGGATAAATCAGAATAGAGATCAGTCAAGGCTCAGATAACAGCTGTCAATGTGTCAGCAATTGCATTATTAAAGACAGGTGATGATCATTGGCTCAATTGCCAACTGAGTATAAATGGAGACAACTGGAACAGGTGGGAGTGGGGAAAAAGAATTACACCGAGCTGTTTGTAGTAAAAGACAAACTTCAGACTTATTCTTACACCATATACTATTATTGGAATTAACAACTACTCCCAAAAGCTGGAAAGTTTATCCTGTACTGTCACCAGTGGGACAAGCAGTCAGACTCAGAATCAGTTAAGCTGTTTATGGTTCTTATTATCATACAATCTGCAAGTCTATGAGCAGGACCTGTTGGAATAGTTAAACGGACTTTTCATCCTTGGATCACAGCAGCATTCAAAGCATCAGTTGCGTTATTGTATGATCCAGGGGCTTCTCCCATTGCTGAAAAAGCGAGCATGGCATTTTTTAAGGCAAGAGTTGATGAAACTTCAAAAGTGAGGAAGATACAGGGCAATATTATCTTCCTACTGTTCTAACAAAGGCCTGACACACAGACATGATGGGCCAAATAGTTACCATCTGCACTGCAAACTGGTAATGCTCAAAAGAACCTCTCTCACTGCTGTCTCTGAACAGAGAATTTTACGAATAAACAAAATGTTTTAAAAGGTTTAAAGTTTATTTGTCACAAGTAGGCTTACATGAACAATGCAATGAAGTTACCCGTGAAAAAAATCATCACATTCTTGTAAATGCCCATTTCCATTTCAGATAGCAACAAGATGTTATTGTTGTGGCATTTTATCCCACTTCAGTGGTGAAGTGTCCTGATAGTTTCAGCTGGACATGTTTCAAAACTGTTTTGTTTAGAACCATGCCCACATATTTCCCTGTTGTTCTTTTCAACCACACCTTTGTTCATTTAAGATATCTCAAGAGGACAGATTATTTTATTCTACAAACTTGTTAGCAGAAGTACTCAATACCATGGCTTATCAATTCATTCAGTCATTGTCATGTTCAAGCGATTATCGAGCAAAAATAACTTTCCTCAATTGAACACTGTTAAAAAGCAAAGCATTTTAATCTATTTCTTACCTACTAACAAAGTTTTTATATAAAACTGCATTTTTTGATTCAATTTATTCTGATATTGAAGGATGCATTAACGAATCCAGGAAGGCGGCAAGTGGCATAAATGATTATTACTGTTCAACCGTTTATGTCGGCAGTGTAATAACAAAAAAGTGAAAAATGAAGCAACATATCAAAGCAGTTGGGAAATTATTTAATGATTAGATGCAAGCAATTTTAAATTAGCAACATGCTTTACAAAATAAACTTTCAATGGGACAAGCATGAATTACTTAACAGGGTGAAAGCAATGTGAATTTTGAGGCTAGGAATAATGTATAATGAGAAAAGGATATCACACAGCAGGCCAAGACAGAAGTATTAACTTTTTGTTTAGAAAGCATTAACATTTTTGCAGAAGTGCCATTTTTGAATGAATTGTTCAAAGTCCAAAGCCCTGTCCCTTTGTGGTGGTGGATCTAAAGCAGTTTGACCCGTCTTTCTTCATTTTGTTTGCGGGACTTCAAATAAATTGGTTGGTCAGCACATTTGCCAATGTGACAGGCTAACACTTGAAAAAGCAAATCACTTACATTAGAATTGTCAATTAATTAGTTAACCTCAATCTCTCTCAATAATTTTTTTTTTTAATTGACCCAACTGCAAAAGTTGTGAAATTAGCAAGTTACTTTTTAGAAGTAAAATATAGCACAAATCACACCAAGTAATTAGAAATTCCATGAATGTGTTTCATGTAAACCAGTGTCAGAAGTAAGGTGACACAGCTTGATGCAGTAAAGGCAGGCAATCCACACTAAGTGGCAATGTGTGGCAAGCATGAAGCCAGCAGCGCGGCAACAGGGAGAAAATGGATTGGGCTGGTCAGAGCAGACCAAGTTACATAACCACTCAAAAGTGCTGACAATCCTGTGGTACTTCATCCAAGACAAGTAATTTTGTGCGGATGCAGATCTGTCAGATCTTATTTTAACAGCCATTAATAATCATGCCCTTCATTTGATATACACTTTTCAGCTAGAATCAGAAATTGGAACACATGTTATGTGTCCCTTCCAAACCCAAGAGTGCCAACAACTGTTTAAATTAAAACAAACTTGGCACAGATTGGGCATACAGGCTGGGTCCTTCTGGTCTGTATATCTCATTACCAGAGTTTGCATTGTATTGAGTCATTAAGCAATCAAGGAGATGATCATCATTACTTGAGCCAGACATTATGAAGTGCACACACTGCGTATTGCATATTTTCAGAGAGTGCCAGTGACAGACAAATGGTGCTCTTGCTGCCAACTCCACAAAACAACATATCAGAGGCAATGTCCTACTCAGCAGCAGGGGATTCCCATGGATCAACAGCATGGAAAGTGTGTGTATTTTCAGTAGCCATTTAATGGAGACTGATAACAGACCAGGAAATGAGAGATAAAACTCCCATTTAGAGGTAATTCTCCCCAAGCCTCCATGTAAAAGACAGGTACAGTACGTATGGTCAGGACCAGATATACATGAGTAGAAATATGTCAGTAAGAGTTTTAACAACACTGCTCCTTCGTCAGATGGAGTGGAAATCTGCTCTCAAACAGGGCATACATATGTTTGAGAGCAGATTTCCACTCCATCTGACGAAGGAGCAGCGCTCCGAAAGCTAATGGCATTTGCTACCAAATAAACCGGTTGGGCTTTAACCTGGTGTTGTTAAAACTCTTACTGCGTTTACCCCAGTCCAATGCCGGCATCTCCACATCATGAGTACCATAGAAATATGTCTACAGGATTAATCATGAGAATAAAATCTAGAGGAAAATGGATCTCTATAAAGAGCAAATATGGTCCACTGAAGATTCTAATCAGAAAATTAAATTTGCGAAAGGAATTTCAAAAAAGGTAATTCATTAACTTGTCAAAATATTCTACACAACCTGTACATAAACTAGAACATAGAACAGTACAGCACAGAACAGGCCCTTCGGCCCTCGATGTTGTGCCGAGCTTTGTCCGAAACCAAGATCAAGCTATCCCACTCCCTATCATCCTGGTGTGCTCCATGTGCCTATCCAATAACTACTTGAAAGTTCCTAAAGTGTCCGATTCCACTATCACAGCAGGCAGTCCATTCCACACCCCAACCACTCTGAGTAAAGAACCTACCTCAGACATCCCTCCTATATCTCCCACCATGAACCTTATAGTTATGGCCCCTAGTAACAGCTACATCCACCCGAGGAAATAGTCTCTGAATGTCCACTCTATCTATCCCCCTTATCATCTTATAAACCTCTATTAAGTCGCCTCTCATCCTCATCCACTCTGAAGAGAAAAGCCCTAGCTCCCTCAACCTTTCCTCATAAGACCTACTCTCCAAACCAGGCAGCATCCTGGTAAATCTCCTCTGCACTCTCTCCAATGCTTCCACATCCTTCTTATAGTGAGGTGACCAGAACTGCACACAATATTCCAAATGTGGTCTCACCAAGGTCCTGTACAGTTGCAGCATAACCCCCACAGCTCTTAAACTCAAACCCCGTTAATAAACACTAACACACTATAGGCCTTCTTCATGGCTCGATCCACTTGAGTGGCAACCTTCAGAGATCTGTGGACATGAACCCCAAGATCTCTCTGTTCCTCCACATTCCTCAGAACCCTGCCGTTGACCCTGTAATCCACATTCAAATTTGTCCTACCAAAATGAATCACCTCACATTTATTAGGGTTAAACTCCATCTGCCATTTTTCGGCCCAGCTCTGCATCCTATCAATGTCTCTTTGCAGCCTACAACAGCCCTCCACCTCATCCACTACTCCACCAATCTTGGTGTCATCAGCAAATTTACTGACCCACCCTTCAGCCCCCTCCTCTAAGTCATTGATAAAAATCACAAATAGCAGAGGACCCAGCACTGATCCCTGTGGTACACCGCTGGTAACTGGTCTCCAGTCTGAAAATTTTCCATCCACCACCACCCTCTGTCTTCTATGAGATAGCCAGTTACTTATTCAATCGGCCAAATTTCCCTCTATCCCACACCTCCTTACTTTCTTCATGAGCCTGCCATGGGGAACCTTATCAAACGCCTTACTAAAATCCATGTATACGACATCAACTGCTCTACCTTCATCAACACACTTAGTTACCTCCTCAAAGAATTCAATCAAATTTGTGAGGCAAGACTTACCCTTCACGAATCCGTGCTGACTATCACGGATTAAGCTGCATCTTTCTAAATGGTCGTAAATCCTATCCCTCAGGACTTTTCCATTAACTTACCGACCACCGAAGTAAGACTAACCGGCCTATAATTACCAGGGTCATTCCTATTTCCTTTCTTGAACAGAGGAACAACATTCGCCACGCTCCAATCCTCTGGCACTATCACCGTGATGTGGAGATGCTGGCGTTGGACTGGGGTAAACACAGTAAGAGTTTTAACAAAACCAGGTTAAAGTCCAACAGGTTTATTTGGTAGCTAATGGTATTTGCTAGCAAATAAACCTGTTGGACTTTAACCTGGTGTTGTTAAAACTCTTACTATCACCGTGGACAGTGAGGACCCAAAGATCAAAGCCAAAGGCTCTGCAATCTCATCCCTTGCCTCCCAAAGAATTCTAAGATATATCCCATCTGGCCCAGGGGACTTATCAACCCTCAGGTTTTTCAAAATTGCCAATACACCTTCCCTCAGAATATCTACCTCCTCCAGCCCATCAACCTGTATCCCATTCTCATCCTCAAAAACATGGCCCCTCTCCTTGGCGAACACTGAAGAAAAGTATTCATTCATCGCCTCTCCTATCTCTTCTGACTCCACGCACAAGTTCCCACTACTATCCTTGACCGGCCCTAATCTCACCGTGGTCATTCTTTTATTTCTCACATAAGAGTAAAAAGCCTTGGGGTTTTCCTTGATCCGACCCGCCAAGGACATCTCATGCTCCCTCCTAGCTCTTCTAAGCCCTTTTTTTTAGCTCATTCCTTGCTACCTTGTAACCCTCAAGTGACCCAACTGAACCTTGTAAAAATAAAAATAAACTGCTTTACATTACAAAGAATTTCCACGGTCATCATTTGTTTAAGGAACTAAAGAAAATAAAGCCAACCAAATTGTCTAAAATTCAATCAGTCCACTTTCACAAGATCTGTCTGCCTAAGTGAAGCCAATTATGTTTGCAGCCAGAGGTTGCAATTTGAAATGGGCAAATTATTTGCCTTGGGCAGTGATTTTAACCCAAAATAGGCCCAAAGTGCAATTGAAAAAAGGTAATGAAAAATTCTACTGCTGCGGCACAGGTGCAGACCATTCGGCACCTAGAGTCTGTTCCATCATTCAATTACAGCATGTTGACCTGAATCCCTCCACGACTTCTTGTATTATACTGTAATTTATCATGTCAAAATGGCTTGATGCACCTGGCATAAGGAATTAATTTAATTTAAACATCAGATGCCGTTCTGTGGTAGGCATGTCTCACAAGCGATTACACAAACGACCAGTCTATTTTCCTTGGTAGCATTTATTGAAGAAGGAACTTTGGATGAGATACTATAACTCTGCTCCTCATCACTACTGCCACTACTCTCAGGATCAGAACATAGAAAATCAATTTCTGCCTTGAAGTTGCTCAATGATAGTGTTTCCACAGCCCTCTGGAGTAAAGAATTCCAAAGATTCCCCACCCTCTCAAGAAATTCTTCCTCACAATCGTAAATAGCCTGTCCCTTATTCTGAGACTGTCTCTTGACTTACGAGCCAGGGGAAACATCTGACCCATACTGACCCTGACAGATTCAATGAGATCATCTCTCATTCTTCTAAACTTGAGAATATGGACCCAGTTTCCTCAAGACGATCTTGCCATTTCAGGCATTAGCCTAGTGAATCTCCGCTGCACTCCCTCCATGGCAAGTACACCTTCTTTAGATGAGAACAAAATGCTACATGATACTCCAGATGTGATCCCACCAAGGCTTTGCACAATTGCAGTAAGACATCTTTACTCCTGTACTGAAATCTCCTTGTGATGAAGGCCAACATGCCATTCACCTTCCTATTTGCTTGCTGCACCTGCATGCTAGCTTTTGTTAAGATACTGGCGTTCAGAGGAAGAAGAAAGAATTGAGCAAAAATCGAACATTAAAAATGAAATCAGAATAAAATAAACAAACTGGATAAAAAGGGGGAACTGACGACTGCAGCTGTCTTAAGGTCCTTGTGAAATGTGAATTAGTGTAGCAATAGGAAAACAAATGTTTACCCAAATGACGAGGGGAAGACAATGGTATCCAGAAACAGGTGTTGGAACTATGGAAGAGCTGAGTTCAAAGTGGAGAGAGAAGAATATAACTTGCGCCTGTACACCAAAGACCTGATATGAGGTGTTAACATCAAAGGGAAAGGACAGTGCAACCATGGGAGGATAGCTGAATACAACAGCTACCATCATAGACACACCCAATTGAGCAAATTCGGCACTGCCTAAAATAAGTTGCTGCTAAAAACTGCTTTTTTAAAAAACTCAAGACGGCATTTCCAAGCCAGGTAATAACCTGAGTGTGGTATGATTTAGCTCATAGAATTATGTATTAGATGGTGTGTGGGAAAAGGGGCATTTCTGAGTTCAGGCAGTTGGGAACAAGGGGCAACTTCATACTATGCGTGTATATCCATTATTGTAGTTAAGTGTAGCGTTGTAAGTGTATTATAGTCTTTGCTGTGTTTTTTCCAAATATTCTTTACTCATTGATTACAAGGTTGGACTGTTTTTCACTGGTGTGCATCTCTTTTCTCACATTATACTAAATTGAAAATATACACCACTAAGAACCAGAGTTCCAAGTTACCCTTCTGGGTTTTGGGATACCCTCACACTTAATCAGCAGGGTTCTTAACACTTTGTTACTCATGAACAAGGCCACCCAGGTTGTTTTGGACATGCACATTTCCCAAACCCACAGCATTTAAGTAATACCCATTCTGATTTTTTCTACCAAAGTGGAGAACTTCAAATGTATTCACATTACAATCCATCTGCCATGTTCTTGCTCATTCACCTACCTGCCCAAATTCCCTTGAAGCCTCCTTACATGTCCCCACAACTCTCATTCCCAAGTTTTGTGTTATCAGAAAATTTAGAAACATTATATTTGGTCCCCACACCCAAATTATTTGCATAGGTTGTGAACAGTTTGCTCCAAGCATGTTCCAGTTGGATGTTGGTCAGGGTTACTGTTTAAACAATATAGATCTACAATAGACTCCAGACACACATTAATATGATAAATAGATGGGTCATCTCATGGGAGGAAAAGATGCAGTATAAAAAAAAAAGTAGATTTGATCATAATTAGATTAGAAATGTGGGATTTTAAAATTGCCTTTTTGTACAACATAACAAGACTAATGAAAGATCTAACAGTTTGAATAAACACCCTTTAAATTCTGAATGCAATAGCAATGGTAGGAAGCAACTGTTCAAACACTAATGAATGACGCTTCAAAACCAAAGGTTGCATGGTTAACAACTTTACTTCAATTGATTGATGTTGTCATGAGACTAGATTATTAATTAGGCGATTGGAACTCAAAGACACCTACCATGCAAGCACTTAGACCCAGGAGTCAACAGGCTGAGGTTTAGTGTCATGAGCATCCACAAGGTTCACTGAGGCCCTACTAATCCTGTTAATGTTTCTCTTATTTGTATCATTCTGTGGCAACAGGGAAAGGGTTAATAGCAAGAGAGCTGGTCTTAAAACAGGAACAGATAAAGGCAAGTTAGTTTAACATAAAAGCAATTAAGTATAATTGACAGCTTAAAGATAAAGGCCACAAAAATATAATCTTCAGTTTTTAAAAAAAACTTGCAGTATGGAATTTGTGAGCAGTGAAAATTCATTTTGACCCAAATTCACTTGCGTAACTGGACACATGGAAGCGAGGGCGATTGACAATCTGACCAGCACGTGATAGAATTTAGAAAATCTTGTCAAGTTTCAACAGTCTGACATACGGAGATCGGTTGAACAGGAAATGCACTGCACTCATTAATTCACTGAATTAGAATATGAATTGAAGTGAAGTAAATCTTTAGAGGTTTAGTTTGAAAGCATACAAAGATTTAATGGTAAGTAATGGGAATATTTGCTCTACTTCACCATAAAACATCTGAGGATTTAACTGCACAGAGTCATTCAATTGCACACTCTTAGAAATGTATTATCCTAATATAATTTTCCTTTCCTCACATTTTTATATGATTATTCCATTTATTCTTTGGAAAACCAAAAATAGGTCAGGGTAATATAAAATTCAAAAACAATTTGGATTTGAAACCTAAATTTTGTGCACAGTGGCTTTATAAAGTGTTCCACCTAAAAAGTCAGGTCTAATTGAAATTAGATTAATTACATTAATTTGGAAGTGTAATTTATGTCATCATGCTCGATTACAATCATGCAACAAAAGCACAATCCACAGTTGAAAAAAAAATGCACATTAGGTTTATTCACTGGGATCATAAATTGGTTTCTTCTCAATTTCCCTTTAATAGAAAATGCAACCATTGTTCTAGTCACAAAAGTATGTCTATCACACCTGCAAATTATGCCGCCCTTTGATACTCTCCTTGCTAATGGTGTTTTCACTTCAGTAAAGCCATGAAAAGCTGTATCAGCATGTTTTCTTCAGCCTCGGGAAGCTGAATCTGCCATTTTAACTTCTAAATCTGGGATGACAATGCACTGCAGCAAGATCAGACAGCCAAATGAATGCCTTTCAACTGACCACAGTATGCAGCCCAGTTCTCAAAGGGTAACGTGATAAAATTCAGCGATGCTTTCAAAAAAAAACTTAAAGAACAAGTTTTTTTTGTGGCCTTAACATTTCTGGAAAAATTCAACAACATTTCATGCAAAATTTACATACTCGCTGAAGAACCCCTTGCAGCGGAGGGTAGCATTAAACATTCATGCATATAGCTGACAAATCAAACATGACAAGAGCAATTCCAAGATAAGAATTTTCTAAGCGGTTAAGAAAGCACATAAAGCATTTTAATCAGAAATCATCAGTTTATCAGTTAGGGCAATAAGCAAGAAAGTCATTATTTTCTTCAAAATAGCTATCTATAGCAGCAACTGCCCAAGCAATTGTGAAGAGAGAGTGTGTGTGTGTGTGTGTGCGCATGTGTGCGCGTGTGTGTGCGCACACGAGAGAGAGGATAACAGCTAACTGAGGCTTGTATTTCAACAGTTCTATCCATATCTGGATTCAGGTATTAGATGAGGTCTGCCTCATCTAACTGGTGGTGTTTTATGTCTATTTTGTATGAAGTAATAGTGACTGCAATGTAGCCTACCCGCAGAGGTTGCCGCTCAAAAGCATCCCCAGAAACATCCGTAGTCTTACACTTGCGCTCTTTCTCCCTCTGATCCAAGGTAGAATAAGTATCTGTGGTGACAAATATATATTTCAAATACAAAAGTATTCAACTCAAGTGCTCTATTTCCATGAATAATTCATTGAGGTATAGGGTTTATATCACACACAACATTGCAATTTCAGAAAAGACGAGGAAATCAGAAAAATAATTCACATGCAGTCAAAGCTCAACCTACAACATAAAGACTCAATGCTAAGTTAGCGTAGAAGCAGATTTTGGACAGATTTGGTTATTTAAATCAAGTCAGGGAAGGGAGGGGGGGGGGGAGAAAGAAAGGAGGGAAAAGAGGCAGTGTTTGTAAATGTTATGAATTTAAAACTTGAGTGTACACAAACGTTCATATTTTAGGAAATATCCTGGATCAGTAGAATGCCGCCCATTCCTAAAAAATGTCATGTACAGACCAGTAAAAACAGGAGATTTAAACACATTATAAAGTACACGTATCAAAGTCAAACTGAGACAGGGATCAAATTATTTCTTTGCAACTGAGGCTGTATACGTATTAGTTGCACAGAGCTTCAATTATAAAGTATGCTGTGTAAATAGAATGAGTTTTGCAGAGAACTTGCCAGTGCTGATGAAAGGTCATGGACCTGAAAGGTCAACTGTATTTCTCCCCACAAATTCTATCTGACCTATTTTATTTTTGATTTTTAGTATCTGCAGTATTGTTTCTTGGAATTTTTCTGAGTGCAGTACCGGATTTCGGCAAGTAGGGGCTGCAGTTGAATCACAAAACATTTCCGTGGCTATTTCAAGTACTGCAACACAGCTTGAAACAAAAACCATCGCCACACCCTAAATAAAAGTCACAAAGTTCTAATTAGGGAATTGGAAACCCAAGCAAAGTCCAAAATAAAATTTGAGTAGTTTACGATATTACGCCTTTTTCAAACAAAGCTGTGTCTGTATAATTGGTTCTTCTTGAGTCAATAAAAAACATGCTTTTTAAATGGAAGTACTGCAAGCCACTCGTCAATTTGTTACTGGTTAAAGTGCTGAACATGGGTATAGCAGCAAAAGGAATTCAAGGCCATATTTACCTGGACCAAACTGCTCCATGGGTATCATTTCACCAGACCATTTGTTACCTAAAAATAGAATTGACCATGAGGTTCATAGAATGAAAAAGATGAAACTGCTTCTTGAAATCAATAAGTTTCCAGAATTTAATGCCAAACCCTTAAGGAATTTCAGGACATATTTTGAACTCCTCAGCATACAATAGCTCAAATTCTAATCTTTCATACATATTTGCCAGTCAGATAACTGTATAGGCAACAGAGAAAAAGCAAAGCACTTGAAATCTCTTTCCATTAAAAGAAAAACACCTCCACTGTTTCCTCCAATCTGTAAATTGCATTCAGCCTGTGGGATATTTCACATTGATCAGTGTCTTTCCACAATTTGCAGACAAGAATGACTCTGACAGTTCTTTTCATCATCTCAAGAGCACTGCAGATATTCAGCTTCCTCCCCTTGCATCTCATAATATTCCAAGATTTCTTGTTTTTACCTCACATTATTCAACCTAGCCCTGCATCTTGTCTCCAATGTTGGCCAAGTCATCCAGAAAGATATGGCCAGATCCTCACCAATAGTCTCTCGTGTGAACTTCCAATCCCCCTTCAACTTCAAATCTCTCCTGACCTTCACCCATTCCATGATCCACTCTATGTATAGCCAAGTATTTCATCACAGGCTCTTGACCCAAGAATGCTGCATTGCTGCAGCCCTGCTTTCTTCCTAGGCACAGATGCTCACAAGTGCCTGCAATGCCCCGGTAACCGGTGTGGCTTTGAAACAGGCATAGGAAGATAATACCACTTGCTAAGAAAAATGGGACCAATAACTAACTTATCTTTAAATAAAACATTAAAGGTAAATGTTTTAAAATAATGTTTAAAATAATGTATATATCATTCATTAATAGTAACTTTCAAAACCCAAGACCATGAATGTCAGTGCTGCAGGGGGGCTGCAAAAGCAGCAAACAAATTGAAGATGGAAAAGAATGTGATTTAAGTGACCAACACTCACCATCTTTCTGGTTCCGTTCAATTAGTGGCAGAGTGCTGTCATCATAGCCAGTTGCTTTGCCACTATTTTTAGATCCTTTGGGAAGCGTAGTTACATTCGGCTACATATTGTTTAAAAAAGAAAGTAGTAAGAAATACAGTTCTAGTACATGCAAATTTTGTTTACTCTTTCTCTCTATCCCTGAAGAGATTATTTTGATGAATATGGCTTCGAAAGTGCTAAGCAATCTCAAATTCCTTACCCAAGCAACAAGCTTCTGTGCAAGTCTAAACAATGGGCATCAGCAGCTGATTTGATGGCAGAATATTGCAGCCATGTTCAATTCTGCTTTAATCAAACACTTTTCAGCAGGGATCATCTATTTGTGACAATCAACAGGAAGCACAGTCTGCTCATCCCCGCCAAAATACAAGGTAATGGCACCAATTATAGTCATTCCTCAAACCTGATTGAGGCCAACGTTTGAATTAAAGATTTCGAGTCTGTGTCTCTAAGCTGCATGCAGTGCTTATCTAGTAAGAATCACAGGCTTCTGAAATGGTCAGAAAGTTCTCAGATTACATCATAGTGTTTCCCGAATCTCTGCTTATCATTGGCACAAGTAAATACCATCAGTTTCCCAAACAAAGTACCTTGGAAATTTGTAATTAAGAAATTCTCCTGTACCTTTTGAACATTCCTGTTGATCAACATGCAGCCTAAGCCCTTCAATTATTAGTGCTGCTTTGAGAATATTATTAACCAATAGCAATCATGTGAATATTGAATTGTTTGCACTGATCGCTGGTTGTGAATAAGCACAATAAAGATATTCAGTGTTAACTCTAGACTAATGCTGATAAAAGCACAGCAAGTGAGATAGGGAATTCAGTGGGTTTCAATTGATACTACAGTGATCCATCGATCCCTGGCAATTATAATCTTTTCTATGTCAACTGCTGCTCAGTGCTACTGAGCACTGTGATTGGTCCAAAGCAACAAACAAAAAACATTGACCAAGGATTTCATATTTACTACCTTCCCCAAAAGTGACTCTTACCTGGAAATGGGACTTGTTCCAGCCATCTTTATGCAAAGCATTTCGCAGCTCCTTGTAACTCCATACTGTCTGCAAGACATGAGCTGCAGCCTTCATCTCCCTTACTGACTGGCTACAATGTTGAATTCAAACCAATATGATTAAATAAAAAAATTAGCAAGAACAATGCACCTTTAGACAAATTCAACGTGTGACAATAAGGACAGCTTAAATGAAATAGTAATTGCCTTTGTTCAACACAAAAAAAGAGTTTCTCCACACATTTAACAGTTTGGTCATTATCGTAATCTCCAGCTAAAAGTCTCATGCAATCCCCTAAACTTTAGAAATGCATTACACTCTTGCAGCTGATTGAGTGATAAGGGTTAACCTGTATAGAAACCCGAGTATTCAGAAGCAAAGAGAATATATTTTGTTTGGTTGAAGCAGCTCCTGAACTGCCCGTAATAAAATGACACCAATAAAACCAATGGAGAGTGACTCCTAAGTTTTAGGATTCTAGAAAATACAAACTATGCAAAGCCATTTCTAACATGCAAGTCCACTGGTGGATGTCTAACAGCAACATGTACAAACTTGCTTTTAATATCATGCATCTACACATGCATTTTTCACAGCAGGATAATACTCTTTTTAAGAAAACCACCTACACAACAAAATATGGACAGAAAGGAAAAATGAGCCAGAAAGGTGGTAAAAGTGCAGTGCAGAAAGGACACCACTTGTTTAATAGGAAACCTTCAAAGCAGGGACCTTAACCAAGAGTCATTACTGCAACACTAAGAAACCAATTTCATTCGCTATCAAGTAACATTCACACCATACATGTGCCAAGCAATGACCATCTCCACAAGAGAGTCGAACCACCTCTTCATGATATTCAATGACATTACTGAATTACCATCACTGAATTCCCCCACCATAAACATCCTGGAGGGAAATATTGATCAGAAACTTGCCAGATCAGCTTGAAAAAAACTTTGCACCAGTCAGGCCAAAGTATCGAAGGTTGACTGGTCCCCTTAGGGGGAGAGCTTGGATCTTGAGCATACATCTGATCGCCACTCTCTTACTCTTGGGTACACACACGGGGAGGTCACCCCCGCACGCCAGCCGTACCGCACCCCCCCCCCCCCCCTGAGCCAAAAGATGCACTGCCACAATTCACCAAGGCTTCTGCCACAGTTAATTCCAAACCCACTGTACCTGCCACCTAGAAGGACAAGACCATCGGGTGTATGGGAAACCCATCACTTGCACAAGTTCCCTCCAAGTCACGCATCATTCTGACTTGGAAATATATCAATGTTTGTTCATTATTGCTGGGAACTCCTGATAATACGGGACCCCCACTACGCGGACTACAGTGGTTGAAGGTCTTGCCAGCAACACCAACAATCCATGAAGCAATATACAAGTTTTAATTTGGCCCAACATATATGGTAGGATGGTATAAAGTAACATCCTGTAATGCTTGATACAAATTTACTGAGAATATTTAAGCAAATTTAGAAGAGTGATATTTCTTGAGCGTTTAAGCACAGTTGCATGCAGTCACTCAGCAGCAGAGCATCAGGCCAGATTTTTAAGCAGCATAGGTACACGGAGATTTAAAAAGTCAGTTCCTTTAAATGCACAATAACATTTTGGGTATGACAAATTACTTATTAAAGCAGCTGTTTTGAGAAATTTCAAACCTAAATTTGTTGGAGGGTGCAATTGCTATTCATGATAAGAACTGCAAGCATTTCTTGTTGTAGATCATTTTGTAAAATATAGTCAAATCTGATTTTCTTGCAGTAGCGAGTTGTGAAATGATAAGAAATATTCCCAGCTTTAGTTCTCAATGCATTCATCCATTGAAAAATAGCAAAAAATACCGGAGCAGTGAAATGAGAGTTTATGCCTCCAATTTCTGGTGAGGATAATCGATTACTTACAGTCAAGAAAATATATACAAGTTTCACACCTTATTTTGGAATTGTTAGAAAATAAAATCTTAGTTCTCCAATTGCTGTCTGTTGGGCACATAACTCAAGTGAACACCAAAAAGAAGAAAGGACATTCTAGTTTACAGGTGCAATGCGGATGCAAATTCCTCGAAACATCTTGAAATTTCTAGTTCAATTTTAAACATAATTTAGTTCACCTGGATTTGTTGATTGCCACAAGCTTCTCAATGCCCTGTGCTTGAATTAGGGATCTGGCATTCGATGAACTGTCAGTAACAATTTCATGGATAGTGTTGAGTATTGCAACTATTGTGTCTTCTTCAAGGTTCTTGGCAGGTCTTTGTTGACCACCCGTCAGATTGCTGACCAGATCATGCATAGCGTAATTACCTGCAATAATGCATGGAGGCAGAGTATACAACCATGAA
Organism: Mustelus asterias; assembly: GCF_964213995.1. NCBI lineage: Eukaryota > Metazoa > Chordata > Chondrichthyes > Carcharhiniformes > Triakidae > Mustelus > Mustelus asterias. The sequence continues at coordinate 87,687,289 of NC_135813.1, read as the reverse complement.
AACCCATTTAATGAACATACTTTGCAAGAATGACAAGACAGCAAAATGGATTGGATTTCATTATAATGAAACTGAGCCAACAATTTATTGCTACCACATATTTCTCAGTAAGTGTTTTTTCGCAGTTGGAGATAAATGTACCCCCATTTTGCGTTGCTGGATGTAATGTCTTTACACTGATACATCACCTTTAAAATCTAGTTGAGAAGGCTTTGTGAATTGACAACACAAATCTTCTGTTGAATCACAAAAATTAACAGCTGTAACATTCCAATGAGCTGTTAATGTTCTTGACTCTCAAAAAAACTAATTTCACAATCTGCAGTTTATTGAAACCAAGAATCAAAAAATTCAGTTGCAGATAATTAAAATTAAGACTAATATATGTCTTAGTGTGCCATTTTAATTGACTTAACTGAAAACCATATTCAGAATCTTACTTGTGCATAGGAATGATTTTCTATGGCCTTAAATGGTTCTTTTCCCCCAAGTTTGTTGATTTTCTTTTCACAGGTACGTGAACCTTCAATTTCTCACCTGCATCCCCCTTGCATTCTCGTTGCAGGTCAGTTAATACCCCAGTGTTACTTTAAACCATTGGGTGTAGATTTTTGCCACTTGGGGAGGCACGGAGGCACAGAGGTTAGCACTGCCGCCTCAGCGCCAGGGATCCAGGTTTGATTCTGGCCTTGAGTCACTATGTGTGTGGAGTCTGCACGTCCTCCCCGTGTCTGCGTGGGTGCTCCGATTTCCTCCCACAGATGTGCTGGTTAGGTGCATTGGCCATGCTAAATTCTCCCTCAGTGGACCCACCGGAGTGTGTGGCGACTCGGGAATTTTCACAGTAACTTCATTGCAGTGTTAACGTAAGCCTACATGTGACACTAATAAGTAAACTTTAAACTTAAACTAGGGTAGCTGTTGATCTTTGACATCATGTAGCGGAAGTATTCACTAGCACTACGTTGTTGTTTACCCTGGAGTCGATCTCAATGGCATTTTCACCATCAGAGGCTGACCTATGAAGTTAATGAGGTATCATAGTTCTAGGTTTTCTGAGATGAGTGGAATGCAAAGGTCTGGGCTCTCAGTTGGTTCAGCAAGTCCTAAATAAACTGAACTTGATCAGATTCAGTTCATGTTCCAATTTCTCTCTGTTGGAACACATTCATATTCCCAAAAAGGTTAAACAAATGGTCTGTGTGAGAAATGGGAAAATTTACAGTGATGCAATTTGAGATGGCAGAGTGGCCTTCAGGAGATTAAGGAACTTCATTAAACAGAACTCGAAACTGACTTGATGATGTTCTATTCTGACATCTGATGCCAAAATTGTCAGGTTTTCCTTTCTTCAGCACTGATCAGGCTGAACAAATCTGTTTTGAATTTATTTTCAGTAAACTTAATGGCCTAAGATTCAATTAGCCAATAGATCCGAAGTGGTTTTAAAATGGTAGTTGGGGACTTTGCAATTTGTGAAACCTAAAGAAAATGAGACATTCCGTGCTGCTTGAGTGCTGGTGACATACCAAAATATGACTAGTATTCTTAATAGAGCTCTGGTTAGTCACATGTTATTCATGTACTGTTTTACGCTAATAGTAGCAACATTGTGCTCAGAGAGTATACCCCTTCAAGGCAACATAAAATTATTCATAATTGTCAGGTTTAATTTTTTCTTAAAAAAAAAAATCAGCAGTACAGTTTAAAAGGAGTGAGATTGACCAAACGCTACTAATCCCAAGGTATGATCACGCTACACAAACCCTATGGATCTACAGAGAGTTTATCATTGATTGTTATTTAAGGTGGACTAAGAGGTCCTGAGGATGAATTTCAACTCTTGGAAAAAATAAAAACAAATTGAGGTGGGCAACTGAGTACACAAAATTAAAATCTGCAATATTCCCCCCCGTTGGTTGATTTGCTTTGCTGTTTTAAACCCCAAAGTTGAATTCAGAATTGGGGAATTTTGGTCACTAACTGGTTTGCTATGTAGCAAGCAGCTTCTTAATTCTAAAGAGGAGAAATAAAGAATCACAGGCCATCACCTCCTTCCTGGCATTAGAAACTGCAGCCAACTGGTCTGTCAATACACCCTCAGCTGGTTCTTGCTGGCACATTGCCTCACTCAGTTGTGAGTAACAATATATACTAAGGACTTCCAAAGCCATTGATCGTGCCATCCTGTCACCAGATGAGAGATAGTTCACTTGGACAGGATGAGACAGATCGCAACAGTTTTCTTTTGCCACAAGCTTCACAATAATGCAGTCCATTCAACAGACTAAATAAAAATCAACAAGGACCAAGTTGACAGTTGAGACTAGAATTTCAATGAGTGCCTTCTGGACGAGGATTCACTGTTTGCCACAACCACCACCACTGGGTAACGCAAACCAAGAGGACACATTTTACAAAAACTAAAGATTTAAAAAATTATCTTTGGTACTTTACCAATGAGATCCTTATTGCGCCCATCTACAGAAAGATTTCGCAATGCGATTGCCACAGCTCGTACGACCTTATCAGAGTCTGATCTCAGCAGCTCTACCAATATTGGGAGGCCTTTCTCTTTACGCACAGTTGAACGAATGTAACTGGACCACTGCAAACACAAGAAAAATGACCAGATTCATATCAGTGCACACTATAAAGTTATTTTGTTAATTCGAGAAACTGAATTCCCTCCTGAAGTGTTGATTTTATTAATACATGAAATGTAGTCAGTTTATCAGCATTGATTATTTAGTGACACTCTAAAAAAATTTAGATTGCGAAGGAGAATGGGCAGCACGGCGGCACAGTGGCAAGCACTGCTGCCTCACAGCGCCAGGGACCCGGGTTCGATTCCTGGCTTGGGTCACTGTCTGTGCGGAGTTTGCACGTTCTCCCCGTATCAGCGTGGGTTTCCTCCAACTGCTCCAATTTCCTCCCATCGTCTGAAAGACGTGCTGGTTGGGTGCACTGACCCGAACAGGCGCCGGAGTGTGGTGACTCGGGGAATTTCACAGTAACTTCATTGCAGTGTTAATGTAAGCCTTACTTGTGACTAATAAATAAACTTTTTACCTTGCTGTAAAAGTTATAAAATGTCTCGGCCCATATAGGTGGAACTCTCAGAATTAGGTAGAGAATAATTTGAAGAACAAATCACCATATACCCTCGAAAAAATGATACTTTTAAAATTTAAATACTGACGATCTTATGCAAGATTATCTGCTTCAACTGCGCACATTAATTCAGTACCTCACCAAACTCAGTAAACCCCCGCCATTAAAATTGAACAAAAGAAACAGGGTCCAGTGGGCTTCCAAAAAGAGAAGTTAATATTTTAGACCCGACTGTTTCTCTGACCTGGACTAGGTTCCAGGTAACGCAGTTTTGTTTCAGATATTGCTGATCTGCTGTGCATTTTTAAAGCAATTAAAGTTCCAGTATTTACTAAATTTCAATTCAGTGTAATCATGAGATTTATTTAAAAATTCTCAATTCTAACATTTGATCTCAAAAGTGGATATTTCTTTATATGACACATGCCAAAATATTTCAGTTATATTTTGTACTCACTGAAAAAAAATAGAAATAAAGGTTCATATATTTCCACACATGAACATGTTTATACAGTTGACGGTCAACTCTTTTCCTCTCTTTTCCATTATAATTTACATTTTGCTCTCAGGACAGTACAATAACCGCTTAATCAGGACTGAAAGCTATTTTTAAAAAATTACGACGCAAACCAACTTCTTTATTTCCCCACCCACCCACTAAGCTCTCACTGACTGCTCCTTTATGCAGTGCAAGTACACAACCACTGTATCCAAAATGTGCTTTGCAGCTGTATAATATAGCACAGGACTTTGAACAATTTGCAATTTGTTGAGGAACCAAAAATTCTTGTACATCTTAGAGCATATATCTAAAGCACATGTTGGTTATAATGAGTGCTGTATGAAACCCCCTAAACACTGAAAAGTCAGAGTGACCTGCCTTTTTTCCACAGGATTTGCTGCAGTCTACATGAACTCCTTCTTGGAGTTTTTCAGTTCCCCTGAAGCTTTGCAGAGCTTCAGCAAGTCAATGAAATGCATACAGCTCCAACAACATGGTTAAGCTTACTACAATGCACTTCACCATAAAATCCTAGAGTGCGGAAGGAGGCCATTTGACCATCGAGTCTGCACAAACCACAATCCCAGCCCTATCCCCATCGCCCCATGCACTTATCCTAGCTAGTCCCCCTGACACTAAGGGGAAATTTAGTACAGGCAATCTACTTAACTCGCACATCTTTGGATGTGGGAGGAAACTGGAGCACCTGGATGAAACCCACGCAGACACGTGGAGAATGTGCAAACTCCACACAGACAGTGACCCAAGCCTGGAATCGAACCCGGGTCCCTGGCGCTGAGAGGCAGCAGTGCTAGCCACTGTGCCACCCATGGTGAAGCAATGCATTTTAAAAATTCTTTCATGAGATATGGATGTTGCTAGCTGGACCAGCATTTACTGCCCATCCCCAATCGTCTTCGAGAAGGTGGTGCTGAGCCATCTTCTTGAACTGCAGCTGTCCTTGTGGTGTCGGTACACCCCATAGGTGCAGTTAGGAATGGACTTCCAGGATTTTGATCCAGCAATATAATTCCAAGTCAGGATGGTGCATGGCTTGGAGAGGAAACTGCAGGTGGCGGTTTTGCATGCATGTGCTCCCTTTGTCCATAATGATTTGAGGTCTCATGTTTGGAAGGTGCTTCTTCCACATCCCTTATCCTAAAGAAAGGATTTTAGATTAATATGGCCTTAAACGATAGCCACTAGCCACATGGGAACCCAGAAATGGATAATTGAATTTGTTTAGTAAATAAATATTCACCATCACTGAGAATGGATTCTCAGTACACGTTTGTATGAGCATGCATATGTCATATAATGTTAAAACAAAAAACAAATTTTGATCAATGCTTCCTTGGTTACCGAGTGGTGATCGCTACGTGAAGTATATTTTTCTGTACTGAGAGACTATACAGAAGAGGTTTCTATTAATATCAGCGCATGTGGTTAAAACAGCGTAACCTCGTAGCCACTATTGTGGCTAGTCAGAAATTACTTTTGGAAAACACTCCCATTAACTAAAGTACCGATACAAGTCGACTGCCTCAACAGAGAAATTATCATCTGGAGGGAGAGTGGAGAAAGAGAGCTTGTCAATTGGAACTTCCATTCAAAACTGTAAAACCTCCAATGACATTTCAGTTATACGTGTATTACTACACCCACCGTCCACTGTCCTGCGCTGAGGTTCTGTAGAGCACCTGCTGCAGCCTCCAATGTGTTGTAATTACGACTTTCAGTGAGCAAGGACAAGTAGAGTCGAACCACGTCAGGCTGGTACAGCAGCTCATAACCTGAGAAGACAGTAATGACATTTAATTCATGTTCATTAACTGAACTCACCACCATTCTCAATGCACGAAAACAGATAGTTCCATGTATATAAAAAGTTTAAGATATACTGTGGTTAAAACTGGTGAACAAAAATGGCCAATTACTATGAATAGGGTGAGGTATAACAAATAGGGTTAACGTGTGGTTTAGTCTATGACATGACTGGGAGTTAAAAATTCTTGGTTATCAAACATTCACTATTCGGGTGGCATTCCTTGAATAAGTAGGGGAATGAAAATTAAAGTGACACTTGGGGAAACAAAGAAGCATATAATAATATTAGTGCAGAAGAAAACTACATGAAATATAGAAAATAGAGAAGAAAAAGAATGGGAGATTAGAGCACAAGCACATATAGAAAGGCTGGAAGGTAATAATGGGAGGCAGTAAAGGAATTTTTGAACACAAAGTAAAGAACAAAAAAAGCCAGCCCAATTGAAGATTAAAAAGCAAATCTTATTAAAAATAAAGGGATGGCAGGGGTCCTAAATGAGCACTTGGCTTCAGTTTTAATGGGATAGAATGCAGCATTAGCAATTAAAAGATACAAGAGGAGGAGTTTCAGCAATTAGATAGGATAACTGGAGACAGGGAAGTCAGAAAATTGGTGAAATTCAGTGGAAAAGACACCCGGGTCCTGGCAGCAGCCAAGAGCGCCAAGTGAAATCAGAGGAGCAATGGTACCAGCTCTGACCAGTCTTTCCATCTCCCGGAGATATGGAAGTTAGGTCATAAATCTGAAAGGTTGCCAATTTTAACATTGTCCGAAGCAGTAGAAATATACCAATCAACTATAAAAAAGAGTCGGTATCCTTCAATATGCCACAACATAGATTAAACTTAATAACCTGAAAAGCACAGATTAATTAAGAGACAGCCAAGCATGACTTGTGAAAGGCAAATCATGTCTGACCAACTTACAGGAAGATACTTGAAGAACAAAAGTTATGGTTAATGTGTGCTTTTCAAACTGCAGGGATGTAACGAGCGATCTCTCTTAGGGGTAACCATTACAACAATTGTTCTTCTCAGTACACATGCAGATTATAAACATTAGCTGGAGAAAATTTAGTCGCTTAACTGTTGAGAAACAAGTTCAGAAAGACAGACAAGTTAATGCAGATAAATATCAGATGAAAATTATGGCGCTAACTTTTTAAAGATGAAAAAGCCAACAAAATATGCACCACATAAGAAAAGGAAGGAGCGAAGGAGCAAAGGATCAAGGAGACTTGTGGATTAAAATGTATAAAACTTTAAAATTGGAAGGATTAGTTGAAAATATGTTGGAAACAAACATGGATTCTTATGTTTATAACTGTTGGCATAGAATACAAAAGAAAAGGTGTAATGCTAAACCGATCATTTGCTTTCATTAAAATGAGGTTAAGGAAATCTGATATAAGCATTCAAAATTAAGACATTTTGTTAAAGTAAAATAGGAAAAACACAATTTAACTTGCTAATCTTTGGAGAAGTAAACACAAATACAAGGTCATTAGCAAATGAATGAAGTGAGAGGTCAGCATTATTTTAACAATGTGGAGCTGAAATGAATTCCCAGAAAACAGTGGTAGAAGCTGAACTAAAGTATTTTTCGAGAAAGGGAGGCAGGCGAATATTAACAGAAAAACAATCATCTTTAACAAACAAAGGACAGGGAGGTAGAACCAAGTCGAAAGCTCTTTTAGAGAGTTGGCACAGGCACAGTGGTTGTGCTGCTGATTCTGTGAACAAAATCAAGCAGGATGAGTCAAATGACTGTATGGGACAATATTTGCTGCTTAATCACCATCACAGCCATTTTTTGCTTTAAATCTTTTATTCCTCCTCTGCAGTGATTAGCTCCATGTGCCCAAAAGAAACAATCCCCTGAACTGGATAACCATCCTGCATTCATACATTAGGCTGATTCACATAACAAGCTGGGAACTGTTCACGAATGTTTCACTGTTAATTTAGCCAATCACTTATTTCCAATGAAAGTGAAGTTCATTGGATCCATTGACATGTCAGATTGTGCAATGATCAACAACATGGAATACTAAATTTGGTGCCGAAACGTAATGGAGAAAAGGTATGTTTCTATTAGTCACAATCATGTACTGAAATGTTTGTGTGTCACATGTGTTAATACAATAAAAACAAAACAGAAGTGCATTTAACTTTCTCACGGGGACAGAGGAAGGGAGGGGAGAGAGAAGATGGGGAAGGAGAACAAAGAGGAGAGGTCAACTTTAGGTGAAAAATATTTTTCACCTCTTAATCTGCAAAAGCCCATTCCAACCAGAATAATGCATGGTCATTTCCATTGAGGATGATTAGTTTGATTGGTGTGGGCATCATAGTAGATGTATCATGTAGCAACAGTCCAAGCAGGGGGAGAGAGCTCAAAAAAATTGGAGAGGGGAGGGTGGCACTGGCACGCTGGTGGAGGCAATCTGTTCTCAAGTGAATTGAACAACACCTCAATGGAGTTACAGTAATGTTACAGCAGAGAAGAAAACCAAATGTTTGGGTGCTTAATGATCTTGGGAATGCACCGGTTGCATTTCTGGAACAGTTTGAGAAGTACCTTTTTGGTATAGCAGGGCTGGCAAGATGATAAAGAGGTTGTAATTCTAACTGTTTAGTGGAAGAGCACAGGATAAAAATAAAATGTAGATTTTGACCATGATTCCACTACATATTACAGCACTAATCATCCACAAAACTGTCAACATGCAAAATGCTCGCAACCAGATGACAAAATGTGGCAGCTGTTGGGAAGAGTTTGGCTTGTATCTGTGCAAAGCTCCAGGTGGTCTTCCCTTCGTAATATTCATATTTCAGTGTCATATTCAGCCTAACATTTATCAGCCTCATGGCGCCACTAACTATATGCTGTTAAATGAAACAAGACTACTGACACTGGAGTTTGTCGAATTTGGCAGGATAAAGAGCTATGCTTTAACCCAAGTGATCAGAAATGGCAGTTCCAAGAGTTTTAAAAAGAATACATTACATACTTAGTGAGCACTTCAATGGCAAACATTCCTCCAGACACATCCAATGCCAACAGGAGGATGAGCAAGTACGTGGGAAGGATGGCAGCTGGGATAATCACTGACGATAATCTTTGCTGTGTTGCCAAACACTTTTCAACAAGGATTCAAATTTCTACTTGTTATGAAGCTAGTCTGAAATGTGCTTATAAAATGACTTGTGAAGTGTTCGCTAAGCTGCACTCTTTAAACCTCAGTTAGTGTTTTGAACTGCCCAAAGGAGCAGCAGGATAAATCTAAATACAAATTAATACTATTGGATTACTTCGCTTGTAGTTTTGGATGACTTGGTTTGAACTTTTGGATTACTTAGCTTGAAATTATTTCTTTCACTTCACAATTTAAAGTTTAGGAAATCATCACTCCACAGGAAAAAAACAAGTTGTATTCCTTCTGTACGTTTCTTTTTGTCCATTTCCATATTTGTTTTTAAAAACTGTTTTCAAATGAAGATTACAGCACAACCCATCCACAAAATTGGGAATGTGCAAAGTGCTAGCAACCAGATGATAAAATGAGACAGCTGTTTTGAAAATGAATGTTAACAAATTCAGGGACCAAAGGTGCAATCTGTGGGTGGAGCCAGAGGACATTGGTAGAGTGTTGAATGAATATTTCACATCCATCTTCACCCAAGGAGGATGAAGGTGGTGTGGAATTCAGGGAGGGAAACTGTGAGGTTCTTGAGCAAATTGACAGAGGGAAGGACAAGGTACTGGCGGTGCTGGCAGCTTTAATAGTGGACAAATTTCCAGGTCCGAATTAATTGTGTCCCAGGCTGCTGTGGGAGACAAGGGAGGAGATTATAGATGCTCTGACCCAAATTTTTCATTCCCCCTGCCATGGGGGAAGAAGGTGCCAGAGGGTTGGTTGAACAGCTAATGTGGCTTTGTTATTTAAGAAGGGTTGTAGAGATAAGCCAGGGAACTACAGACCTGTGAGTCTCGTTATCAGTGGTCAGGAAACTACTGGAGAAAATTCTGAAGGAGAGCATCTATCGCCACTTGGAAAGGCAAGGCTTGATCAGGGATAGTCAGCATGGCTTCGTCAGAGGGAGGTCATGCCTAACAAATTTGATTCAATTTTTTGAGGTGACGTCCAGGTGTGTAGATGAGGGTAATGCAGTTAATGTAGTTTACATGGGTTTCAGCAAAGACTTTGACAAGTTTCCACATGGGAGACTTATAAAGGTGGCAAATGTGCATGGGATACAGGGTAATCTGATAAAGTGGATTCAAAATTGGCTCAGTTGTAGGAGACAGAGGATGATGACAGAAGACTGTTTTAGTGTGTGGAAGCCAGTGTCCAGTGGCATACCACAGGGATCAGTGCTGGGTGCCCTATTATTTGCCATTTATATGAATGACATAGATGACAATGTGGAGGGTAGGATAACAAAGTTTGTGGATGACACAAAGATTGGCCAGGTAAGGCTGTGTCTTGGGCTCCAAGAGATAGACGGAATGGCCAAGTGAGCAGATAAGTTGCAGATGGAATTTAATCCTGGAAAGTGAGAGGTTATACACTTTGGAAGGAGTAATTTGACAATATTCGATAAACGGCATGACATTAGGAAGTTCTGTGGAACAAAGGGACCTTCGCGTGTTTGTCCACAGATCTCTGAAGGTAAAAGAGCCTTTATCAATTGAGGCATAGATTACAAAAGCAGGATAGTCATATTGGAGTTGTATAGAACTTTGGTGAGGTCACAGCTAGAGCACTGTGTGCAGTTCTAGTCACGACATTATAGGAAGTACTGGAGGGGGTGCAGAGGAGATTTAACAGGATGTTACCTGGGATGGAACATTTAAGTCATGGAGAGGTTGGATATGCTTGGGTTGTTTTCGTTGGAGCAGAGAAGACTGAGGGGCAACCTGATTGAGGTGCATGAACAGCGTAGATGAGAAGCAGCTGACCCCCTTAGTCGAAGAGTTGGTCACAAGGAGATATAGGTTCAAAGTGAGGGGCAGGATGTAAAACTTGTTTAACCCGTGATGTGGAGATGCCGGTGTTGGACTGGGGTGGGCACAGTAAGAAGTCTCACAACACCAGGTTAAAGTCCAACAGATTTATTTGGTATCACAAGCTTTCGGAGCGCTGCTCCTTCATCAGGTGAGTGGAGAGTTGGGTTCACAAACACGGCATATATGGACAGAGACTCAATTGCAAGGTAATGGTTGGAATGCGAGTCTTTACAGGTCATCAAGTCTTTACAGGCACAGACAATGCAAGTGGAGAGGGGGATAATCACAGGTTAGAGGTGTGAATTGCCTCAAGCCAAGACAGTTAGTAGGATTTTGCAAGTCCAGGCCAAATGGTGGGGGGTTACACCTAGTGTGACAAGAACCCAAGATCCTGGCTTTCCTCATGCATGCGGAACTTGGCTATCAGTTTCTGCTTGGCAATTCTGCGTTGTCGTGTGTCTTGAAGGCTGCCTTGGAGAACGCTTATCCAAAGATCGGAGGCTGAATACCCTTGACTGCTGAAGTGTTCCCCAACAGGAAGGGAACACTGCTGCCTGGTGATTGTCACACAGTGTCCGTTCATCCGTTGTCGGAATGTCTGCATGGACTCATACGCTGCAGGAAATGATGTCCCGAGGAGTGGTATATCAATGAGACCATGCAGACGCTACGACAATGGATGAACAGACACTGCGCAACAATCACCAGGCAGGAGTGGTCCCTTCCTGTCGGGGAACACTTCAGCAGTCAAGGACATTCAACCTCCGATCTTCGGGTAAGCATTCTCCAAGGCAGCCTTCAAGACACACGACAATGCAGGATCGCCAAGCAGAAACTGATAGCCAAGTTCCACATGCATGAGGACAGCCTCAACCAGGATCTTGGGTTCATGTCACACTACATGTAACCCCCACCATCTGGCCAGGGTTTGCAAAATCCTACTCACTGTCCTGGCTTGAGACAATTCACGCCTCTTTAACCTGTGATTATCCCTCTCTCCACTTGCATTGTCTGTGCCTGTAAAAACTTGATTAACTGTAAAGACTCGCATTCCAACCATTATCTTGCAATTGAGTCTCTGCCGATAAATGCCATGTTTGTGAACCCAACTCTCCACTCACCCGATGAAGGAGCAACGCTCTGAAAGCTCGTGATAGCAAATAAACCGGTTGGACTTTAACCTGGGGTTGAGAGACTTCTTGTTTAACCCAAATGGTGGTATTGGTCTGGAATGCATTCCGTGGGAGGGTGGTGGAGGTGGGTTGCCTCATATCCTATAAAAAATACCTGGATGAGCACTTGGCATGTCATTGCATTCAAGGCTATGGGCCAAGTGCTGCTAAATGGGATTAGGTGGGAGGTCAGGCGTTTCTCATGTCAGTGCAGACTCGATGGGTCGAAGGGCCTCTTCTGCACTGTATGATGCAATGGTCACCTTCTGAACTCTCACTCCTCTTCACCAAAATCAGCAACATTTAAACAGTAAAGAAAAAAGTCAAAGTACAGATGTTAAAATTAATTATTCAGAACTATATTGCTCAGTAGCTTGTTCTGTAAATTCTCAATGGTACAGATGTTTTAATATTTTGCAGCAGAACCTTCAAGGGGATTTCATGTCTATATTTTTCAGATGACAAATTGTGGCACCAGGCAGTTATTTTATAGTGAGCAAAAGTAAAATCTAATAACGCGAACCATCTTTCTCCCAACTGTTAATGGTCTCAGTAAAGAAGAGTGACAACAGCATACTGGGAGTAAGTGGATTGATCTTTTGAATCGTAATACAGGAACTACGAGATCAAAACTGACACATGGTCCATCTAATTAATCTTTCACTATCCTGGTATTCACATACTAGAGTTTTTGAAGAATTGAGTTCATCCACTGGGGAAGAGAGGCCATTAAATTTTTAAAACATTGACCAGATCAATTCCTGATTCACCAACAAACTGGTACTGCAACTGTTCAACCGACAGCACTCTCACCGTTCCACCAGTATCATGGCCAGAGACTCGCTCACTGCTGTTGTCTCCCAACACCGCACCATCCACACACACCCACCCTTTTGTCCATAACTCCCACCCCTCTCCTGACCTAAACCCATCCCCATATACTTGGAATACTGTGTACAGTTCTGGTCACCATATTATAGAAAGGATATGATTAAACTAGAAAGAGTGCAGAAAAGATTTACTAGGATGCTACTGGGACTTAATGGTTTGAATTATAAGGAGAGGCTGGATAGACTGAGACTTCTTCCTCTGGAGTGTAGGAGGTTTAGGGGTGATCTTATTGAGGTCTATAAAATAATGAGGGGCATAGATCAGCTAGACAGTCAATATCTTTTCCCAAAGGTAGGGGAGTCTAAAACTAGAGGACATAGGTTTAAGGTGAGAGGGGAGAGATACAAAAGAGTCCAGAGGGGCATTTTTTCCCCCACACAGAGGGTGGTGTCTGGGACAAGCTGCCTGAGGTAGTAGTAGAGGCGGGTACAATTATGTCTTTAAAAAAACATTTAGACAGTTACATGGGTAAGATGGCTTTAGAGGATATGGGCCAAATGCAGGCAATAGGGACTAACTTTGTGGTTAAAAGAAGGGGTGGCATGGACAAGTTGGGATGAAGGGCCTATTTCCATGCTGTAAACCTCTATGACTCTATATCCAACATCCCATAACCTTACGATTGCCACTGCCATTCTCTGTTCCTCGCCCTTTCTTCTGCCCACTTTCATGACCATTCCTTAATCAGATTTTGAAATTCCCTCTTGAAACATTCTGGCTTGCTATTTCTTTCTTCTCCCTAACACCCAACTTAAAATTTCTCTCTTCAACCAAGCTTTTTGTCAGCCTTCCTACTCTTGCTTCCATTCTTCATTTCATTTTCTGAGGTATGAAGGCATATTTCCTCGTTAAAAATGCTCAATAAATGCATTGTACAACAGCTAGAAGTAAACCGTTAACTACAGTGAATGCAATTCTTGTCAGTTTGCTACTTCCACTGTCAGAATAAACATTGTGTTACTGTGTACAGGGTTGAGCTCAACAAGGAATCCAAATATTTAGTGGTTCCAAAATAAGCAACAAAAAGTATAATTACAGGAAACAATTAGTCTGTGGTTTTAAGGTCAAAATGTAATAGGATATTTTCTGTTCTCAGTTTACACTATGCCCAGTATGGCACAAATGCATTCTTTGCAGGTGGTACAAAGTTTACCCTAGTTTGCACATTGAAAACAACATTAAAAGGAAAAACAGCAGACTCAATAAAGGACAAATGGGTAACTACACTGTCAATTGTATAACAGTGGCCCAAGAACCATATCAATATTAAGTTGGATAGCAGAAAACATGTTGATTTCAGCATTAAGGTGATTGTGGAGCTTAAGCATGTGAAGCTGTCAGTAACCTCCTGTGCCACACTGTCAATCCTAATTGATGACAGTGTGGCAACATCCTGGACCATTACAATGACATTTATCCATCTGATGCTGAAGGATAAATATCGGTCCAAGACACTTGCTGAACTCCCCTGCTCTGATTTAAGAGTGCCACGTGTCCAGCCGCGGCACGTGCCCAGCCCCGCTTCGCACCCCAGCCTGACCGACCCAGCCCTTAGAGCCAATCCTTATCCTGATATCCAATAAATTTATTAATAACATATTATTGAGATGTAATTTGTATCCCACTAGGGGTTGGAGGTCTAAGGTCATAAAGAGGGTGGAGAGATTGGGAATTTGATAAATGGAGACGGCTACAATGCCAAGACATAGGAATTCATTATTATGAGAATGATAAAATTTCTAATTGCTGGGTTAAGGCTGTATTTCAGCTTAAATCCAATAAATTCATTAATAACATATTATTGAGATGTAATTTGTGCCCCACTTGGGATTGGAGGTCTACGGTCATAAAGACCCCACCTGAGTGGATGGACAGGAGCTTGGTTTAACATCTCACATTGCGATACCAAATTCATGAAAGAAGCATAAGTTTCAAAATAATAAATGTAATTTCATGGACAAACCAGATCATAAACACAGCTTTTGGAGGCTGGGTTAAGGAAAGCATGGTATAGTTTCTAAAATTTCTGATTAGTTCCTTCTAGGACTTTCCTGCTAAAGCCCTAATTCTTATTCCCAACATTAAAGCTGCCAAATAAATAAATTTAAAAAAAATCGAGGAAACAACAGTGGTTCAGAGTTGCTTACATCCAGAACCATTACATGACTGCAAACTATTTCAAAAATTTCTCAGAGAAACAGAAAACTGCCAGTTTTTTTGAAATGATGTAGCTGCTGCAGCAACAGATAATACTTGCCTGGAGACAGTCTTCATTGTATCTGCTTTGTGAATTAGCGAAACCAGCAAGAATCATAAAGAATGGATTTTTTTGGTCCCTCCTTCAGAATATGTAGTTATCAAAGAACTGTCTTGTGTATCCCCATCTAATGAGCAGATACTTGTTAAAGTCACATTCTAATCTGCTTAATCCCTCTGTACAGTGTCAAGCTCAATATCTAACAAACTCTATTATAATAATCCAACTCAACAGGTGGAAGCAGAAACGGAAAATTAACTTGATAAAATGGTGATTAAACATTTGGTGAAAAATTAAAGTTACTTTAACATATTTCCAGGTTACAAGAATGGCCATAATGTCACAGCATTAACTTATGGGCCAATATACCATATAGTTTAAAAAATGCAGAGATCAAATCACCAGATATTAACTTAATGTAATAACGTAACCATTAAAACACCATCTCATTATTGCTCAGGGCGGGGTTGTCATGCAAACTAACCTGTTGAAAGCAATTGTGGTGATTTTAAATTGAATGAATTATGCTAATATATAACACTCTTATGCTGGAATACCATAAAGTTGCGACCATCTTAATAGGTACAATTTTGATAAATGACCTCTCCAACACAATGAAGACGACAAATATGGAGTTAACAACTAATCATACTAAAATGTACACACTTTGTAGCTGGGTTCAGAGAATTTATTTGATTGTCGATTTGATTTATTGTCACATGTATTAGTATACAGTGAAAAGTATTGTTTCTTGCGAAACACACAGACAAATCATACTGTTCATAGAGAAGGAAAGGAGAGAGTGCAGAATGTAGTGTTACAGTCATAGCTAGGGTGGAAAAAGATCAACTTAATGCAAGGTAGGTCCATTCAAAAGTCTGGTGGCAGCAGGGAAGAAGCTGTTCTTGAGTTGGTTGGTCAGACCTTTGTATCTTTTTCCCAACGGAAGAAGGTGGGAGAGAGAATGTCCGGCGTGCGTGGGGTCCTTAATTATGCTGGCTGCTTTGCCAAGGCAGCGGGAAGTGTAGACAGAGTTAATGGATGGGAGGCTGGTTTGCGTGATGGACTGGGCTACATTCACGACCTTTTGTAGTTTCTTAAAAAAATCTAAATGGTGAAAAGCTGTCAAAATGTGAGTAAACACAGTAAGAAGTCTCACAACATGTGTTTACCCCAGTCCAACGCCAGCATCTCCACAAAATGTGAGTACAGCAGTATACTTTCTTACTCCCACCCACCGCAGTTAAAACTGAAATCATAAGGCAGACCAGAACAGAGTCCTCAATATTCCCACATTCACTTCACACTAACACTAGAATCCTCGAGTAGCTACCATGGCAATATCAATAGTCAGATCCACAGCACTGTTCATCTTACATAAATAACTGCATCAGCTGAAAGGATTTTCTGCAGTACGAAAGATGCTTCAAAAAGCAAAGGAAAGAATCTCAGCTGTAGCTCTCAAAATATTCCTTGCATTGTTCTTAATGCGAGAAGAAACTGAACCAAAGAATTTCCGAAAGCCATACTCCGTGGTAGAAGGTTGATATTATGATTTCCAATGAGTTAACTCTAGATCTTCAGTTGTTGTTGCAGGGCTGTGGATATGAGAATTGGTCTTTCCGTATTAAAGGCATTTTTATTGGCTGTGAATACTCTTATGATCGATTACCACATGCCATTTAAAGTTGTAGAAGCGATGGGCCCCTATTTTTTTTTATATAATTAAGGATGTGAAATACTGAAAATTTCTCTTCTCTTCCCCATCCTTCTTTCCATAACAAAAGCACATCACAATCAGACACTCATGATGTTCCCCCCATCTACATCGGAAAGACAGGCTAATGTGGACAAAGTGTTCACCAACCAACAGTGACAAGCGACAGGATGGATGTCAGGCAGCATTATTATTCCCTTCCCTCAGACAACTCGGATAAAGCTGCCAATATTTCCTCTATAAAAGAAAGGTTACTGTGAATCCTCTCCACAACATTGGGAACATGCTATTGTTCCCTGCACATCCACCTGCAATAGCATGCAGCACAGCCCATTTCATTATATAGTTTTCATTACTGTGCTTTAAAGACAATCGAGAGAAACACAGGTATTTACTTTCCAGAATTGGGATACCTTATAACTGGCAGTCTTGGTAAAGGTTGGTTGATTATGTTGTTAAAGATACACAGGTGATGGGTATTGTTTGATTAAGGACCGAGAACACACATGGATCTCTTCGTGAGTCTGAGCCCGAGCCTGGCAGAAGTGGTCATTAACAGATCGAGGGTTGTGGAGGTTGTTGTTCGACCTGTCTGCTCTTATTCTGTAGGTGTGCTCACACCTGGATGTTCCTGGAGAGGGATCATGCAGTGTTCACTGGTGCTGCCACAGCAGCTGGAATGCATAGTCAGCCCTGGGAACACTATTTTAATTTGAGTTAGTTGATTGAATTTGAAAGTTTCCTTTCAAAGGTTCATTTTTGTACAGTGTCCCTTATAACTGTTAATTTGTCAATTTGTTAATTTTATTGGTTTATGGGTCATTTAAAAGAACACATCAAGAAAGTCAGCTGATTGGCAGAGATCTGTAATGTTGCATCTTGTGAATAAACCTACTAACAAGAAAAAGATCAATATTTTTCTTCGTACTTCACCATCTGGCTTGGATCCATTTAACAACTCTAGTAGGGAAGTGTACTTTGGACCTCTGGCTTTTCTAGACAGTTAGACATACAACTCTTACAGGAATGCAAACTGTTGAGAATTCAGCATTTTCTTCTCCATGCAACTGTACGTTAGACTTTTATCATTTTGTAATTACCTTGAATTGCCAATTTAACTAGCAATTTCATCTAGGTATTGAATCCCATTGACTAGATCTGCAAAGAATCAACAAAGAATGAGGTTTTGGAAGTAACCAGGGATTTCCTACTTCTGAAAATTAGACAGCAATTGGATTCATTTGGATTAGATTTAGGAGGAGGAGATAATTACTGTAAAAACAGGTAAATAATTCTTTTGCTGACAAAAAAAAAAGGAAACGTTTGGAGGAAAGAAATTCAAATACAAAACAAGATTACAATCACAATAAAGTTAAAAGGTTTTCATTCTGACGCCAGAAGCATTTGTAACAAGCCACTGGAAAAGTAATTTCCATCTGGTACAAATACTCGCATCACTGAAGTGAGCCAGACAAGAAACGGAGGCCAGAAAGCAGGGTCTTAGCTAATTAATGATTGTAAGATCTTCGGTTCCATTCACATTTCCTCGGGTAATGAAGCAGTGAACGCCCACATGCAGTAAGAACTGAACAATATCCAGGCTTGATAAGTAGCAATTAATCAGAAATACCATACAAATGTCAGACAGGTTAGGTGCTGTGAAGATGTTTACACTGGTTGGGGAATTGAGAATGAAGGGTCATTGTCTCAGAATAAGGGGTCAGTACGTTGACGAGGAGAAATTTCTTCACTCAAATGATTGTGAATGTTTGGAATTTTGAATTTCAGGGGCTTTGGACATGCAGTCATTAAGTATATTATTAGTTTTAGGGGGAGGCGGTGGCATAGTGGTATTGTCATTGGGTCATGGCAGATGGTGAAAATTGAATTTAATAAAAATCTGGAATTAAAAATCTAATGATAATGAAACTAACATTTTTAGAGAAGGAAATCTGCCATCATAATCTGATCTGGCTGATGTGACTTCAGATTCACAGCAATGTGGTTAACTCTTTGATGCCCTCTGAAATGGCCTAGCAAGCCACTCAGTTCAAGTGCAATTAGGGCAATAAATGTTGGCCCAGCCAGTGATGTCCACATCCCATGAATGACAGAGATTGATGGATCGTTGTTACTATGGGAATTGAGTGCAGGAAGACAGAAGTTGAGGGAGGAGATCAGCCATGACCTTACTAAATGGCACAGAAGGCTCAAGTGGTCAAATTCCTGTTCTTGTCCTTCTATGTTCTTACCAAAATCAGCAGTGTAATGGAATATTCTCTACAATATTCAGAAGTTTGACAGTGACAAGGCAGCCTGCTTGACTGGCACTTCATCCACTAGCATAAACACCATGGTTGCAACTTCAGTCATGTTTAGAATTTACAATTGCAAACTGATGTTACAGGACAGACTGCAGCAACTGACCGCAGCTTTTTTGTCAACACTTCCAGTTAGGTCAATCAAAGCAGTAGGTGCATGGGAAAACCATCACCCCAAGTTCCTTTCCAAGACAGACACCTTCATAACTTAATTAAACATTGTTTCTTTATCATAGCTGGGTCAATATCCTTGAATGCTTGATAGCATTTAAGTGCCTTAATCACATGGAGTGCAACAGTTCAAGAGCAGCCACCACCATCTTTTCAAGGGATACTAGGGATAGACAACCTTGCCTGCGTCATCCACAACCCAAGAATTACTATTTTTAAAAAGTGGCCATGATGTTATAGGAAGACCGCTGTAATAGTTTGAGTAGTTAGACAGCTACAGAATAACTGATGTCGCCAAAAAGAACAGAAATAGTTGCTGGCTGCAGAAAACAAATGAGAATCATGGGGATTTTCAACATAACAAATGGTACAACAACGAACCAAAAACTTGGTTTAAGGGAAAAACAACGGCAGTGAAGTAATAATTCTTTCTCAACACAAACTGATGAAGTGGCATTCTGTGACAGATGCTGGAATTCAATCCAAATTTAACAGTGCACACTGAAACCAATTAATGGGCTGGAAATGCGTGAATGCTTGAGTTCTTGCACTTATTAGAAAGTCAGATTTGATAACTGCAACACAAGGGAAGGTCAAAACAACACAGATGCCAATAGTTTAGAAGAACAAACCTTGTGGCTATTTTATCAGCTCTAAGGAAATTGAAGTTAAGAAGTGATACTGAATTTCAAACAAAATTGTTGTTTTTTTCAATATGATTGCACTTTGGAATCGAATGTGTAAAGTAACTATATTATTTCAATGGAAAAGAAAACTACAGGACCAAAACTCCAGTGGCTGAATAAGGACATTAAAATTTCTTCCCAGTAAAATACACATGGAATTGAAATGGAATGAAGTAAGACTCATCTAAAGTTTAGTGGAGTCTCACTAGAAAAGACAAAAGAAACTGTGGAATGCAGATATTAATGAAAAAGGTAACCGTAGTTACAGAGAGAGGACAAAAGTCAAGAAAGACAGAATAACAAACAAAATCATGACTAAAGTAAATTAGTTAGCTCTGCTTAATATTTTTAAGAACTCAATAGATATGTTGCTGGAAAAGCAAATGACTGTGGATGCTGGAATCTGAAACAAAAACAAAAAATGCTGGAAAATCTCTGCAGGACTGATAACATCTGTGGAGAGAGAACAGAGCTAATGTTGAGTCTGGATGACCTTTCGTCAACATATCTCATGACACTGGAGTGGTGAAAGATGGCAAATGTAATTTTAAGAACCAAAAAGGACTGAGGCATTGCAGAAATGCTCAACAACATTCCATCACTTATCATCATTCATCCAAATACCTCCAAATACATCCAAAGGCCAGAGGGATGAATAATTATTTTAGAATCATCAGGTCATACCTCACAAATTTACTTGAATTCTTTTGAGGAAACAACAGAGCTGAGGGATTAGCTTGGCTTTGCAGAACACATTTACTGAAGGTCTGTACAAATGTTTTGAAGATGATCATGATTAATAATGTATTAATGTAACTGGGCCAAAAGTTTATTGGGCAATAGAGAGCAGAATATGGTGTCGGAAAGCCAAGCAATTGGTGGCATGTGTTAACAAGAGCAAAGAGGAAGAGGTAGGCAATTTCATCCATTTCAGTTTAAATATCCAAGAATATCTCAAATAACATTGCCTCCCTTCTCCCCAACTGACCCCCACGCATATGTAGGATCTAATTTTATCTCAAACAAGCATGGAGCAGTAGACCATTCAGCCCCTCAGGTTTGTTCCACCATTAGTAAGATCTTGCTGATCTGACAGTAACCTCAAATCTGCAGCCTGCCCACTCTTGGTAACCTATCACCCCATTGCTGACCAAGAATCTATCCACTTCTGCCTTATATATCTTCATAGAGACTGCTTCCACCACATTTTAAGAACAGTGTTCCAAAGTCTCACGGCCTGCTAAATGAAAATAATTCACCTCATCTCCATTTTAAATAGGCAACACTTTATTTTAAAACAGTGACTGCCAAGTTCTAGATTCTCCCACAAAATGAAGCATCAGCTCCGCATCCACTTGATCAAGACCCATCGGGATTTTGTATATTTCAATCAAGTCATCTCTTAATTCTTCTAAACTCCAACAGATACAAGCCTAGCCTGTCTTGTTTCCTTATTAAAATAACCCACTGAATCCAGGTATTAGTCTGGTAAAACTTCTCTGAACTGCTGCTAATGCATTTACATTCTTCCTTAAATAAGGTGACCAATTCTGTACACAGTACTCCAAATGTGGTCTCACTAGTGCCTTGTACAACTGAAGCATCTCATTCATATTCAATTCCCCTCGCAATGAATGATAACATCCTATTAGCTTTCCTAATTACTTGCTGTACCTGCATACTAGCTCTTTGGGTATCATGCACTCGGACACCCAGATCCCTCTGCGTCTCAGAGCTCTGCAATCCCTCACCATTTAGATAATATGCGTCATTGTTATTCTTCCTGTCAAAATGGGCAATTACACATTTTCTCACATTAACACTCCATTTGCCAGATCTTTGTCCACCCACTTGACCAATCTACATCTTTTTGTAGCCTCATGTCAGTGTCTGTGTGGGTTTCCTCCGGGTGCTCCTCCCACAGTCCGAAATGCATGCTGGTTAGGTGCATTGGCCATGCTCAATTCTCCCTCAGTGTACCTGAACAGGTGCCAGAGTGTGGCGACTAGATTTTTACAGTAACTTCATTGCAGAGTTAATGTAAGCCTACTTGTGACACGAAATAAAACAAATAAAAATTAAAAGCTTCTCACAACTTACTTTCCTATCTTTGTGTCATCAGCAAATCTGGCGACCATCCCTTCAGTCAAATCACTTAAATTGTAAATAGTTGAGGTCCCAGCACTGATCCCCATGCACCCCTTGCTTCTTGTCAACTGGAAGAGGACATGTCTATTCTCTGCTTCCTGTTAGCCAGTCAATCTTTTAACCATGTCAAAATGTTACCCCCTGTAACAGCGCAAACGATTCCAAGTATGTTCATCTCCAGAACACAACTTTAAGGTCACTTAAATATTAATCATTGCAGTAAAAAGATCTTGACATTTAGAAGTTCCATTTTCACCACTTTGAAGCCTATTTGTTCAACTCTTGCAAGATATCCACTGGATTTACATTCCTCATGCCATTTCCTGACCAATATACCCCCACAGGGTCACCTTGTGATTTTTCAAAAGTGCAAATCTTTCTGGATTTTTCTCATAAAACAGATGTCTGGCAACAGAAATCAACCTGGGGTTTATATTTTGGATTGCCAGCTGTGCTTGAATGCCCCTCGTGTCTCAATGACTCTTACGTGAATGAGCTTAAGCACAACTTCTTGCCTTACACATGACTGTTTGAGCTATATAATTCAGCATTCTGTTTTAATGACTGCTGCTCTGAACATTATTCATTTATTCTCTTTTGAAAAATACTAATCCACATTGAATTTCATATGTCACTCATTTTGCCCAACTAATTTTTTTGGCTAAGCTAACTCCTCAAAATCAACTCGTCTCCTGTTTTGTCATCATCTGCAAACTTGACTGTCTCAGAATCCAAGTCATTGAAACGAATGAACATTAGTGCTTCCAACATTCTCTCTAAGCTGCCCAACAATCAAGTACGTGCCGCACAGAGGACAAACAGGCCACCTTCAATCAGCATTCCCTTTAAGACCCTTGCATGCTCTCACTTTCGCCATTCTCTCCGAATGGCTATTGTTGGTGGTTTGAAGGTCCTGACATTTTTGATGATGGATCACCCTTTTGGGTTGTGATGGGGTTCTTATTTCCTATATGTTGTTGATAAGAGCAGACCTTCATTTGGACTTTGAGATCATCTTTGGAATGTCTAATTTGGCCCTGTGGACAGGCTCACCGGTGTAACTCTGAGTACAGCACCTGCTTGGGCAGTCTGGAGCCAGGCATTCTGATGATATGTCACATCGATTCAGCTGATATGAGATTACAATGGCTTCTATATTTGGCATGTGTGCATCTTGGACGATGCTCATGTTTGTCTTTTTGTCCTCCTGCAAGATCCTCTTAATGAGTGATGTTTTCTAGAGCCTCGATAGGTTGTCTGAGTTCACCAACATTGACATGCATGGGGCAAACTACTGCCCAAAAGCCTGAGTTTTATATCAGTCTGATATCACAACTCTGAAAAACTTGAGAACATAATTTAGCACAGGGCAAGCTAGCACATTGAGGAAGAAATACATAACTGAATCCAATATCAGCTTTTTGGAATAAACAGCTTCTAAGCTATGGGATGCAAAGGACATTTTCTAACACTTCACTAGAAATCTCAGATGAAGGCATTGGATTTAATATATTTGATGTGGGTTTGAAAAGGACTTTGGCCTTAGCATTCAAGGCAAGTATCGTGCTATTACAAGCTTTGATGAATATGTAAACTGTGTGTTGCAGTACTTCAGGTTGGGCATTAACTTGTGCTTCATGAACATATGGATTTCTATCACACAAGTGGTTTGAAGTTTTGGCTTTCAGCTGATTGCATATAAAAGGGTTACCATCAACGTGTTAAGTTATTACCACACCTGGTGGGAGTCTGTCAGCGGTAAGTTGCAGCCTTGCTGTAAGAAAGATTAAGATTATTGTTGGTACAATTGCA
Organism: Mustelus asterias; assembly: GCF_964213995.1. Taxonomy (NCBI): domain Eukaryota; kingdom Metazoa; phylum Chordata; class Chondrichthyes; order Carcharhiniformes; family Triakidae; genus Mustelus; species Mustelus asterias. The sequence goes on along the minus strand of NC_135813.1, from coordinate 87,663,657 downwards.
CACCTTTGTTTCACACCTGTTTTGGCAAGGAAGGTAGCTGTGGTAGAGTTATTGCATAGTACTATTTACATAGCTATGTAGTAGAGGGACGGTAGTCGTAAACTTAGGTGGGCATCCATATCACTGTAGCACCTTCCAAATGGGAATTTGATTTACAAACACCCTAGCTATGACTCTAACACTACATTCTGCACCCTCTCCTTTCCTTCTCCCCTATGTATTCTATGAACAGTATGCTTTGTCTGTATAGCACGCAAGAAACAATGCTTTTCACTGTATCCCAAAACAACAATAAATCAAATCAAGTTGGAGGCTTCTGTGAGACTGAAGAAAGCCATATACAAAGGCATGTTTTGCTCTCTGTATTTTTCTCAAGTTGCATTGTTGTGTAGATCCTGTTGGCGCTTTTTTGGTCGATAGGAAGCCACACTGGGACTCTGAAAGGGCCATCTCTGCAGTTGCCAAGAGAAAATTGAGAACTAACCCAGCTAGGACTTTGCCAACTACGATGAGCAATGTTATGTCCCTGCAGTTGCTACAGTTAAACTTGTTTCAGTTCTTGAAGACTGATCATTGGGGGATCTCTTAAAGTCACCTGGAATTTCTACGTTCTGACAGAGCTTCACAAATAGGGCACATATCCAAGGGAACTGTACTTTCAGAACGTATTACTGTTGTTCTTGGGGAAAGCTGAAGCAACCATGTCAGTGGGTAGCAGATAGTTGGAACACCCTCCAGAAATGGAGGCTAGTTGCAAAATAAGTAGCACCTCACTTGAAAAGTAAGCAGTCGTGGGCTGCAGTGGCAAGATGTATAGAGTAGAGTGAGATAGTGGGTGGTCTACATCATGCCAAACTTTCAAACGTAGCTTAGAGCACCCTGCAACATTTTAAGCCAGGGTCACCATTCAATAATTCCTACCACAATAAAATTTCTCAAAGGAGGATTGGCTGATGGGTATGAAGGCAGGTGAAAGGTTGCAATACAACCTTGTCCTCAATTATACAGGCTCGTCTCATCAGTGAAACCAAACAATGCTCGGCCAACACAACATGGGGCCTGTTGTACAATAGGCCTCACATTCTAAATGACACGGGCCCTTTTACAGCCAGTAAGTTCTATTAAACAATTTCACAATCAGCTAGTGGAAATAAGGGCAGGATCATGATATTTGGTGACTTCTAGTTGCATCCAACACAAAGGTGACAGTTACCTTTAAGTAGTATTTTATAAAACTATTTTTGGAAGTCTAGGTACACCGCATTTGGCCTTTTTATAGTCCACTTGAAATGTCACAACAAAAGTCAGTGAGGTTGCTCTGTCAGGATCTTGGCTTCTGAAAACATGTTAACTGATATTTTCGTTGCTATTATGGTACATAACATTTAACAAAAGTCAATAAGTCTTAGTTATCCAATTCTTTATTTTACACTTTTTGGAAACGAGAACTGTTTTACTCTGTCGAAGTCTATTAGAGTCTCTCCTAAGTCATCCAATATTTGTATTTTTCATCTTCCCCAGCCTTCCTTACCCAATCTTTCCCTGTCCCTCCTGTGAAGGTACTTCCCCTTGCAGAGTATAGCATTTTGGTAAAAGCAAAATACCGCAGATGCTGTAGATCTGAAATAACAGAAAATGCTGGAAAAACTGCAGGTGTGGCCGCATCAGTATAGAGAGAAACAGAGAGCTAACGTTTCCAGTCCATATTACTCCTCTCCAAAGCTCTGAAATGTTACGACTGGAAATATTAATTACAGCGTTTTGATAGTCTGGTGAAATGCCCATCCTTCATCTGGAAACCTAGATAGCTCCAGCATCGGGGAGCATACCACAATCACATCCAACATGGTTATTTCCATATGTTTGTGTAAACACACTTTCCAGTGGAATCACTACACAATCAGTATGGGGAATCTTTTCCCTCTTAAGTTGGGGACAAATGCTTTAACCGATTAAACTATATTTAATGCTTGCTGATGCCTCAGACCAACAGAAAACTCACTTCCTCCATTTTAAGCAATAAGGATGTGGAATCAAGCAGGCATTCACTTGAGGCCTGACAGTTGCACTTGATTCCGAGCATTTAACAGCAGGGGGACCAATCTGACCACACTTCAGCAAGAAGACTAAAATCTTGCATGTGAAAATCCTTGCAGCTCTGCGACAAGCTGCAATTAAAATAGAAATGCAAATGGTGGAAGATTCCTCTTTGGGAGATAACTCCTGTAAAATACAAGATGGAATAGCTACACCAACTAAAAGTTCAACTCATACCTTTATGTTAAGTTGCTTTCATCGAAGCCAAAAAGATGATACTGACAATACTTTCGGCCGAGAAAATAAGAAAATCATCTGAAAGATTTTCTCAAGACTGCAAATTCCCTTTAGCTTTCTGTAGGGTCTTGCTGTAATGTATGCAAGGAAGAGATGTAACATGATGTAGAGTGGAAACAATGAAGCAGCAGGCATGGGAGCCAATAAAATTACATTTGTTTATCAAGTGTTCCAGAGTGTCATTATGAGGATAACGGACATGCATTTGTTCAGCCGCTGTAAGCAGCTTCAGCACAGAAAAGTCAGAAAAGGGGAAACTTTACACACATTGCTGTCTATGGGGAAAATCAGTTGGCTAGTGTGGATATGAATAAAAGATACTTGTCTGACGACATTCGCGAGCTGGCTGCAGTAAGTGACAGACTGAAGTTAAATTAATGCCTTGTGTAAATGGTAAAACCGAGGCAGCTGCTGGAAACACGGTTGCAAAATATGCACAAGGGCAACACACACGAGTAAAAATGGTTGGGTTTTTCAGCATCATTGGAGTTTTTGATGAGAATGTGGAGCAGTGGAGCTCTTATACTGAGCAGTTTGATTATTTGGTGCTGGCGGGTAAAATAGAAAAGACTTTATGGTGCCCACTTTCCTGAGCATGATGGGAGGAAATACTTTTAATCTCTGCCATAGTCTTGTGAAACCTGATAAGCCAGGCACTAAGGTATCCAAGCAAACTGTGGAAATTTTGCAAGCAGATTTTACACTAAATCCCTGGTGAGTGCAGAGCACTTTAGATTCCATAAAAGAAATCAAGAGGAGGGGGAGCCAATATCACAATTTGTTGCAGAGCTCAAGAGACTTGCAGGATATTGTGAATTTGGAGAGGTGCTTAGCGACACTATTCGAGAAAGATTTGTTTGCGTTCTTTGCAACGAAGCAACACAAAAATGCCTATTCACTGAGTAATCCCACTCTGCAGAAATCCATTGAAATCACGGTTTTTATGGAGCTAGCTGGAAAAGGAAGTCCAGCAATTCACTCAGCTGCACAAAATACTTGTTGAATCAACACCCAAAGCAACGGGGGCACATAGATGTTACTGGTGCAAAATCAGGGTATACTGCTGCTGAATGCTGTTATAAAGACATAGAATGTCAAAGCGGTGGCAAAAAAAGGACACAGTGTGTTTGCAGGGACGAAAAGCAAACTATAAAGAATAAAAAGCAGGGACAAACCAAGACATTTAAATAAAAGGAGAAACATCCAAACTGCACAATAGAGTCACGAGTTAAGTGACACACAGTCAATAGGAGGAGCCATCACAACATGCGCTAGCCACCACCGGTACTGCACACAGATCGTGGGCCACTCGACTGCTGGAAGGCCAGCAAGGATGAAAGTTGACACTAGGGTAGAAGCCTCACTGGTGCCAGAGAATATCTACGATAAGAAATTCCCAACATGTTCCCTTAAGGTCATCAAGGATGGTGCTGGTACACAGGAATGGATTCGCAAAATGCTTCATCCAAACTCTGAAATATGCTTTAAAAACAAGGTGCACTTGTTCAATGCCTCAACAAATTCTTATTGGAACATCACACATGCCACGACCAAGACCTTGCCTGTATTACTCATGATGAAAAGGCAGTTGCGTTCTGCATTTGATCTTCTAAAACCTCCAAAAACCAAGGAGATTGTGAGACAACAGCAACAAGCACAAGTGGAACAGTGTGAAAGCAAAGCAAGCAGTTTCCCACCAGGGACAAGTAGTTTTGGCTCGGAAGTACTCCTTGGGAGAAATGGGTTCCGGCCACGGTCTTTGCACAAACAGGACCTGTCTTTTACACAGTCCAGACCTCAGATGACATCATCTGGAGGAGACTTGCAGACCAGTTACTGGCAGGAAAAACAGATCCGCTAAAATTGGAGCCTGTTGAGAATTCAGGTTCAGACTTACCAAGTCAGGACTTAATTGCAATCCCAATACCACCAGACACCGTTGAGGTACCTCACCCTGTTAGGCTGCAGAGACAACCTCCAATTCCCATGTCAACGCCTGTTAAACCAACCATCGCTGACATCATGTGGACAGCACGGTGGCATAGTGGTTAGCACTGCTGTCTCACAGCACCAGAAACCCAGGTTCAATTCCAGCCTCGAGTCACTGCCTGTGTGGAGTTTGCATGTTCTCTGTGTCTGCATGGGTTTCCTCCAGATATTCCGGTTTCCTCCCACAGTCCAAAGATGTGGGGGCTAGGTTGATTGGCCATGCTAAATTGACCCTCGTGTCAGGGGGATTAGGAGGGTAAATGTGTGGGGTTACAGGAATAGGGCCTGAATGGGATTGTGGTCGGTACAGACTAGATGGGCCAAAATGGTTTCCTTCTGTACTGTAAAGATTCTATGATCTTCTATGATCATTGTGAAGATGAAAACGCCCACGGTTCGCCATCGACTATTCTGAGTGATTACCTTCAGACCACCTGAATTTATAGTAGTGACTAACCCACCGACTATGAGCATTCAAATTCATAACATATCCGTCTGAAACCCTTAGCTAACTTAAAATAAATAGATAACATGCTTCGCTAAAATAGCATAACGAGAACACAAACTCAATGTTCATGTTCAATCCCCCCCAGTGTAATTTCTGAAGGTGAGAAAGTTCAGCACTTGAGTAGGACTGTGTTGTTTAAACTCCAAAGTATTCTTTCTCTCTTCTAAAGTACATACCTCAACATGCTGTTAAAAAAACTGACAGGTCACTCAACAGAATAGATCTCTGGAGCTAGTATGATTATCTGTACTATGTTTTTCTTTCTACTGTCTTTATTTTGGTTTGCCAATCGTTTGACATCAGAAATAAAAACAGCACTCAATTTATTGACTAATTATAATGATAAAAAGAGCTGTCAATGAGCTTCCAAAGCAAATCAAATCCAAGTCTGTTTGCATAATCATTTGAGCCGCAAATTGCAGGATTCAGGCCATGCCAATTGAATTAGTATATTCTATAATCAAAATAATATAATTACATGCATGCCTCTCTGGATTACATTGTTTATTTCCTTAAAATAATATTAAATTACTCTATACATGCACAGGTTTTAAAGTGGAAGACTTTTCAAAGATAAATCCAACAGCACTTCTGGTAAAATTTGGCATTTTCATTCCAATATTAAATTTCCCCACAGATTAATAATAAATTAAGTTCTTAAGCTAAGGTGCAATAGGAAACATTTATTTTACAAGTGAAAATAGCCTTTTAAGAACTGAAAAGGTTAGTCCATAGATTGAGAAATGTAATATGGGAAAAGATCTAAAATCTTGAGGCAATTTGGAATTTCTTGATTCCATCATTGAGAACAGCCATCAAGCCTAAAGAGGTAAAGAATTCTTATTCCCCTCTGTAAAATCCATGTCATTTGCCAACGTACATCATATTTTAGTTGAATTGAGCCATCTTGTAACTAGAAGTTGAATCGTTCTTAGTCAATTGGGGTGATTTTGAGCCTGTGTTAGCAGTCAGCATAAAAGGCAATGCGGGCCCAAAATCCTGCAAGAGTCTGGAAACTAGATTCTTGCTGGCATGATCTTAGTCCATATCTTCCATAGAGTGGCAATCTCCGTCGAAATACCACTTTTGCCAGACAACTGTAATTACACAGCTCCTGTGTTGCCCAATATTCCACAATGAGGTTGGGTGCAGCGCAATGAGGTAGACAACACCCCCTTTCTACAGCAACTGCTGTAGAGAGAATATTTAAAGGGACGATTGAGCAGGTAATTTTCACTGGGGGTGGGGGGGTTGGTGTTTGAGCCAGGCCAGGGGTCAGAGCTGGGAGTGGGGGTGCTGTTCAGGCCGATGAGGCTTGCTCTGTGTTTAGATAGTTACTCTGGAGTTGGAAGGGACTCCTCTTCTTCTAAATCTTGCGGAGTAACTATCACAGTAAAACCAGCAGAACCATCTTAAGTTGGCGATTTAAATCACTTCTACCAGATGGTTCGCAGCCCACTGCCACTGTCCAGAGGAAGTCAGCACTTGTGGGCAATTATTGGGTAAATTCTTACATGGAAACTTCCTGCACAGATTTTCCTGTGCAACATTGGAGTACCCGCAAAATGTGATGCTGGAGATCCTGGAAGCTATATGTCCTTATTTTTCCTGCTCCCCACCAAGTGTCCCCAATACTTGTGTGGTGGTGGGGCAGGGTGGCTGGGGGGAGGTTAACACAATGCTTGAGAGGGGGAATTACTGTGGGTGTTTTAGCATTCTGCAACAAATTTCTTGAACGCTATCTCTCTCTGAAAGCTTGAAGACTGTCTACATTCATTATAGGAAGTATGCTTATGGTTGCAAACTGTAATTAAAATGGCATTTAAGTCTGTAAGATTAATTTTGCTTATTTGGAATAGAAACAGTGATAAGTTAGAAATTAAAGTTGTTCCTTTTCATGTTTTAATATTGTTCAACTGTTAATGGTTAGAACTATATATAAACTGTGTTATTAAATAAAGTTTTTTTTCATGACTAAAAAACCCTAGTCTGTCAAATAATTCCTGAAAGTATACTTTCCTCACATTTATGTCAAAATAAAAAAAATGTTGGGGTCTCGTTTGGCTTAATATACCTTTGGGGTCTTGTTCCGAATCAGAAATCTTAGGGAAATATAAGTAAATAAAAGTACATTAGCTCCACATAAAGTAAACATTTGCAAGGCTGAAATAAATAATTATCCTGCTCTCCCAAAATCTGAGTTTTATTCCTCCCAGACATACCGAATGCCTGTGGAACAAAGCTGACTTTTTAAACATTCCCCTTTAAGATAAAAAAATTATAATATATCTATATCAATTGCACTACTATCACCACAAAGTTTTTAGGAAGCTATTCCAGAGGTTAGAGTCTTGGCAACTGAAGATATGATCACCAATAGTGGTGCGATTAAAAGCACGAATGTTCAAGTGGGCAGAATTGAAGAAACGCAGGTATCTGAGAGTTGTAGGAGATTCGAGAGAGAGAGAGAGAGAGAGAGGATCCAAGGCCATGCAGAGGTTTGAAAGCAAGGATGAGATTTTTAAAGTCACGTAACTTAACTGGAAGCCAATGAGCAGAGTTCTGGATGACCACAAGTTTAGAGGGTAGTGTGGCCGGTTGGCCAATGTCGACAGTGACAGCATCAATGAGAATGGTTGAGAGCTACAATCAAGCATGCTGGGAATTTTGGTCAAGTTGTGTTGAACACAGATGCAGGTCAGAGAAGGCTGCAGCAATTCGTGACCTGTCCTGGGAGATGTGACCTGGCACTTCCTGTGTTGACTAAATAAGGGTAGTTATTTGGATGAGTGCCAAACATCCCAGTGCTAATTATTCCCACCTTATTCCATATATGGTGAGAGAATGTGACTTACAACTCGGTATATACATTTGGGCATTGATTACAAGCAACTCCATTGGCTGCAATCAAACACTGTGATCAGTTTCCGGTATCAGGCTGAGTGACAGGGAACTTTCTGGAAGAATGCGCAATGTTTAGGATAAAAGATGTGCTTTTGAGTCTTTTTTCTCAGCGGAAACTCGAGAATCACAGTCGCAATCTGTGCCCTGAAGGTAGCTTCAGAGAAGGACAAAGAACCACAAGGAAGATTAATGCTGAAGGGCAGACCTGGCCAATTCACTCAAATGGGTAGTAGCTGTTTTTAATCAAAAACTTAAAGTTAAGAGTTAAAATTAAGGTTCAAGTTAAATGAATTAAGTTAGTGTTGTCACTAATGTAGATTTATGTTGATTATTGGTACTTAACTTTTTTAATAAAGAGAAAGGTTTGCCTAAGTGAAATCTAAGTCAACTCTCTCTTCTTTAATGGTCACACAAAGGTTTAAGTATTCTCGCCGCAAAACAGTAGAATTCAGAGACCAAGAGAGAAAATGCTGGAAAATCTCAGCAGGTCTGGCAGCATCTGTATGGAGAGAAAAGAGCTGATGTTTCGAGTCCAGATGACATTTCGAGCCCAAATGACCCACAGCTGGGCTTTGACAAAGGGTCATTTGGACTTGAAATGTCAGCTCTTTTCTCTCCTTATAGATGCTGCCAGACCTGCTGAGATTTTCCAGCATTTTCTCTTTTGGTTTCAGATCCCAGCATCTGCAGCAATTTGCTTCTATTTAGTAGAAATCAGAGCCTTGCTTTGAAAAAGTGAAGTCTATAGTAATCAAGATCTAGATGAGGGTATAAGCACCAGATGAGGGGTGCAATCAGGGGATGTTACTGAGGTGGATTTTGATGATGATATGGCTGTCGTCAGAAGCTCACAGATTAAGTATGACACAAGATTGCAAACAGTCTGGTTCAGCCTCAGACAGCTGTCGGTGAGCGTAATGGAGTCAGTGTCTAGGGAATGAAACTTGTGGCAGGGACCAAAGACAACAGTTTTGGTTTTCTGAGTTTATTCAGAGGAAATCTTTGCTCATCTAAGCAGTCTGACAGTTCAGAAACACAGTGGAGGCAGTGATGAGGTTGAGCTGGGCGATATCACCAAGAAACAACATGCACTTGAGAAATGTACACGATGAGTTAAATCTAAGCATTATACACATTCCCATACTGATAAGTGCAAAACGGTCTCAGATGCACCACAGCATTCATATTCCATTATGTCAAAACTGCAAATAAAAGCAACTCGTACAGAACCTGACAGCTGTAAGGAGAAATTCAAAAGATGTACACATTATATAGGTCATCATAGCTCTTCAGACTAATTTTGCAAGACATGTTTGCATTACAGTCATAAATAGAATATATTTTATACATCGAGTTGTCAAGAAGACATTTAAGCGTTGCGCACATTGTTTCCAAGTATTCAGGAGACAAGATGACTGACAATCAAATACTGTGTAATCTCCCAATAAAGCAAAATGGATTCCAGGACATCTGAGTTTGTCAGAACATCACAGGGGATATTTAAGCCATTTGTCCTTTGTTTACCTCACCCGAGTTCTATTTCACTGCACAGCAGTCTGAAATCAAAATGCCCAATTACCTTTTCTTTCCCTTCATCACCGGCTCTACAAGTTACACTTTTTATTCCTCGCATGGACAACACAGCGGAGCAGGGACAATGCTGCCAATAGCAGGAATGAGCCAGATGTTATGTAATACACAAAATAATTCTCACCTATTGATTATTCTGATTAAAAACTCCATGTGGAGATGAACTAGGATGAACCCACATCCTATTATGTTCTGGCACAGCATCTTGGGTCAACAGTGTTCTGAAATCTCAAGACTAGCTTGTTCCCACATTATTCAACTATAAGGATATTTTGTTGATTCCACTGCAAAGCCAAGAGGCTGATTAAGATTACATTAATGAAAGGAAATGGTAACCTTAGCTTTCCAGTTTGATCTGAGGGATGATGGTCGCTGGGCAAAATGCTCTTTTGGAGAGCACTTGATGGCCGATTGGCCTCCTTCTGCACTGTAGGGATTGATGATTCTTGTTTTTGGATGATATGTCTTGAACGATAATGTACAACATTTCAACAGCCTCAACTCGCTGCCACTATTAGGAGCAACGTACAAGCTTAATTTACATTTGTATTTGTGTGTTAAGAAAGGTGGAACATGATTCTAGCTTCAGTGAGAATTTTTTTGTGGGCTTTGTGCCAGGAAGCCTGAGGCCCTATTAGTATATAAGCATTTTAATGAGATTGTATAACCCTTGAAGTGAAGAGATGGGTTACAAAGGGATTAGTAGTTTAGTGAATTTAGTGAACAAATGAAAAGTAGAAAATCTGTGCAGTTGCCTAGCGACAAGGGTCCATGGAGACACAGAGAAAGACAGAGGGCAGTTCAGTCAGTGTGCACCAGAGAGTGAAGGCAGAAGTTCTAAACCCTTTAGTAAGAAATTCTGCAAGGCTGCGGAGGACTTTAATTTAGGCAACTTGTGTTTGCTCTGAAGTGCAAGTAACAGAGTTCAGATTGCAGGTTTTATTGGTTGTGTCAGAGATAACAGCTGGGGAAAAGCATTTAGCGAATGCTCAGAAATCCATCGGAAGAAAAAGGTTTGCTACTGAGCCAGCCCAAGCAAGATGCTTTGGTGTCGAGATGCTGGTAAATCTTCCCCGGGGTTGTGTGTCTGTAAGGGTGTTGTTGGGATAAAAGGAACAGTGGAGAATCTGAATAATTTTTTTGACGTTTCTACAGAAATTTTTCTAATGTCTTTGTCTCGTGGAATATAAGCTAATTTATCTTGTTTAATAAACACTGTATACAGTGTTAAAAGTAAACTCTTGTGAGCGTCTTCAGTAACAAACCTTCATGGTTTCTTAAAAAAAGAGTTTGGATCTGTCAAGCCAGCTTTCACTTTGAGATCTGACATGTCCAGTATCAACTGGCATCATAAAACCACCAGGTTTGCACACTTATGCACTCTGATCTCTGTTACTGCACATAAATGCTCTTGGCATTTAGGACAGTTAGGTAGTCTGTTCCAATTTCCAATGCTATCCTTGAACGAACCACCGTGTCTCCGAGAACCATGGTAACTCTGAAATTCTTTAATCATCTCCTGGGAACTTACAGGTTTCTTGTCTACACTCTCCTTTAGCATTACGTAAAAGAAATAATCAGTATGGCTGAGATAGGAACTTACAACGTTAAAATTACATGTACAAAGCTGTGTCCTAATATTCTGAGCCTTATAGAATATCAATTCTAATGTAATCCCAGGGTGAAGGCTTGTTTCATTCTCAATTGGAAATTATTGCAATGAGCTCATTTCAACTTTACTGTCATTCAGAATATGCAAGTTCAGTGCATTTTACTCACCAACAAGCTTCTAAAACTCCTTCCAAGGTCGTGCTTAACACATTTTTTTTCAAACTGAACGTGCCAGCATCTTAATACTGCATCTTCTCAACTTACAAGCAATGAATATCCTATTTTGCTTTTTAAAATATGGATGCATTTCTAATAACATTGCACAGAAGGAATATGCAGGACCTCAATTAAACATCTTCCCAAGTTAGGGGCAGCATATTAGCTTGGATAGAGGATTGGCTAATTAATAGAAAAGAGAGTTGGGATAAGAGGGACATTTTCAGGATGGCAGCCTGTAACTAGTCCAGTGCCACAGGGATCAGTGCTGGGGCTACAATTATTTTCAATATATATTCACGACTTGGATATACTATTGCCAAGTTTGTGGATGACCCAAAATAGATATAAAGGCAAATGGTGATAACAAAGAGGGATGGATATAAAGAAATTGAGTGGACAAAAACTTGGCAGAGAACAACGACTCTTACATAGTGGCCTAGGGTGGTATAAAATACACTTCCATATAGTTCATTGGTTCCTATTCAAATGAAGCTGTTATCTCTATTCCCATCTTCCTGACATCTTCTCAGAACTGCTTGCATTTTTCAGAAAAAAAATTAAAATAATGCTATTGCTACTACTTTATATTCACTTTTGGTGAAGTGTGCCATGCTAACTCAATGTGTGAATTCTTTTAGTTCAACTCCCTCCATGCGACTCATCCCATTTCTAAGCTTATGTTTGCCTGTTAAATAAATACCAACCTGTGGTAATGTTGACTAAATACACTCAAGATTTGCCATAATTTTGCAGACACCTAATATTTACCCCCTTAACCTGTGCTGTTCATTTTTACAAAGTATTCAGCTTTTCAAGTCTTTATAGTGTAAACACTTCTTCCTGACATTCCACTGAATCTTAGCTGGGTCCTTCACAGCATTCCATGTTTCTTTTATAATAATGTCAGAACTGGGTACAACAATCCAACTGTGACCCAAACACTGCAGAGTACAAATTCTACATTAGGTCTTTGCTTTTTAAAAAATTCATTTTACAGAATGTGGGCACCGCTGGCTAGGCCAACATTTATTGCCCATCCGCAGCTGCCCATCACGAAGTGGGTAATTTAATACTCTTGTATATAAAATCCAACATTCAATTGGCCTTTTGCACCTGCAATCCCACCTTTAAAGACTTGCCTATCTGCACCCCTATATCTCTGTTCCTCCAATCACTTATGGTCCCCAATAAGTCCTATTCCTTCTTCAGTTATCCTCCTCTTCTTTATGTATTTATAAAACCAACTTAGGATTTCTTTCATTTTCTTTGTCAATATTTTTTCATGCCCTCTCTTTGCTTTTCTAATTTCCTTTCTAATGTCACCTTACACCTTTTATATTCCTCCAGGCTTCTGCAGCATTAAATCCTCAAGATCTGTCACAAGCTTCTCTTTTCTTCCTTCACTGTCTACTTTTAAGCTCCTCGACATCCAGGGGGCTTGGAATTCATTAATTGTAATTAGATAATTCTAAGGAGGCCTGATTAAAAGGACGTATACGTCAATTATCAAATTCAAAAGCTGCTTTGTGGCTTAATTTAAACTTATTTTCATTAACATAAGAACTGCCGGTTTTGTAGAATTGAACATAATAACAAAGATTAAACAAAGTGTACAAAACTTCATCTTTATCAAAACTACTGTATTTCACAGTACATTTAAAAGAAATACTTTCAGATTGCTGTCTCAGATTGGCATCACCTTACAGGATTCCATGCAGAAACCATCACCCTTCCCAAACAAGGCCAAAACGTTACACATTGCTAACAGTGGGTGTAGAAACAGATTATTTCTTCAGTTAGTCTTGGTTCTAAGTCCCAAACATTGCTGCACAAAGCACACAACAGTAAATGTATTCATGGGATCTAACAAAATTTCAAATGAGCCACAGCATTTGGTGAACACTTGCAAATGAGCGAGATTGAATGCAAGAATGAGAGAACACCAACATTGAGAGTCTGAGGTAATCGAAAATAACAGCTGGCCCCAGTCTTTTTCAACACCCTTCAGTTAAATTAGGAAGATGAGTGAGGGCGAGAGAAAGACAAGTTGAGAAAGATGTTTAATATTCAAAGACCATCTTTAATTCCATGATTTTTCATGGAATTTAAAATGAACTTTGGGAAGAGAAGGGTTCGAAAAAGTGGGAGAGAGAGCCAAGTGGAGATGGTGAGCCTAGGTACATGGACCCTATTACTGCACTCTTATCACACAAACGAGGATCAGCTAACCGAGCACAGATGTGGAAATGAATTGTGTAGCAAAGCATTACACTTGTACGCATTCATTGTCATCCCGAACATCAGCTAAGCAAAAAGAACAAAATATTACAGATGCTGGAAATCTGACAAGTCAAATAGAAAAAGCCAGAACCCATCAGTTGCTTGGACTACATCAGTGGAAAAGCAGTCAGTCAACAATGGTCTGAAGACCTCTCCTCAAGAGAGATGTTGTAGATGCACAGTACATGCAAAGTAGGAGTAAGCCATTTTGATCCTTGAGCCTGCTCTGCCATTTGATTAAATCATGGCTGATCTGTTTTTAAAATTTTCCTGTCTATCTCTCCTTTCCTCTTTGACTCTCATTATTCAAGAATCTAACAGCTTAAAAATATACAATGACTTTGCCTCCACTGTTCTCTGGGGAAGAGAATTCCAGACTAAAAACTCTGAGTTTTCCTCATCGCCATCTTAAATGGGAGACCCTTCGTTTAAAACTGTGTCCCCGAGTTCTAGTCTTTCCCATTAGCAAAGAAACATCCTCTCACCAGCAACCCTGTCTAGTCCACCAAGATCCTGCGTCAATAAGATCACCTCTCCCTCATTCTTCTGAAAGCCAAAGGAGGCCCTGCCTGTCCAACTTTTCCAAATGAAATAACTCCTTCAATCCAGGGATCAGTCAAGTAAACCTTCTAATTCAATTATACCCTTGTGTTTAAAAAGAATGTCAGAGTGGGAGAATTGAAACGGCAAGCACAGGAGATTCTGTGGTCTTTAGTATTATTTCCAGTAGAGTTCAATACAAGTTTCAGGCACATCTTTCTACTCAACACGTTACAGCCTTATCATTGACTAATTGCTTCAGAACTTAGCTATAGCTCCCATTTTCTGTGTAGGTTAGGGGAATTAGCAGGGTAAATATGTGGAGTTATGGGGATCGGGTCTGGGCAAGATGCTCTGTCGGAGAGTCGGTGCAGACTCAATGGGCTGAATGGCCTCCTTCTGCACTGTATGGATTCTCGGAACTACTTGAATGAACTATTTATCCATGATCTAATTGAATGGATGAACGTCTGCTCCTTCACTCTCCTGGTAGCATCATTTCTGCTATTTAATCATCTCTCATCCTCCACTGTGTGTGCTGTTTTTCTCCCCCGAGTTCTTGCCCCCTCCCCCCCCACCCACCCCGTCCAATTCTGCCAATCTACCTCACTGTCCGCAGGGATGATCTTAAGACCTAAAAAAGTCAATGACTTCTGATTTTCCACAGATGCTGCCTGACTTGATATTTTCAGCTTTTTCAGTACCTGGAAAACAACTTAATGTGTTCACAAATTACGTTAGTAAAATGTGAAGTTAAGTTCATTGTGTTTGGATTAGAGCTGGCAGATGTGGAGTGTGCGCACAAAATAGCCTATTGTTTACTTATTAAGTTTCATTCACTTTGGAAAAAGACTTTTTAGGAATGGCTTAAAAATCTGTTATGCACAGCGTGGAACAGGAACAAAAGAACAGGAAACGACTGAATGAATGACTGCTGGATATTATAATTAAAATGGATTTCTGGCATGCACAACATTGTGGGACATTTCAGTATACACACAAGTTACCTTTCACTGGTTCTATACGCTTTGGCAAGTCCAGAGTATCAAAGTTTTTGTCAGCATCTACATTCCTTTTACCTAAACATGGAAGAGAAAAACAAACTCAGGAAGATGGCTATCATATTGGGAAACATTCACAAGAGGCTTTAGGTGTGGCACATTCCATCAATAAATAAGTTTTAAAAAGCTCGACAAATCTTGTTTGAAATGACATTGCTGTACTAAATCTCCAGTCTTCAACTTGCCTCTTAAAACTGGAGGTTCAAAGAATAGGTCAATCAGTCCCTCGAGCCTGTTCGACCATTCAATTGGATCATGGCTGATTTCTACCTCAACTCAATGTACTCGCCATTGCATCATGCACTTGAACTTAACCCAACAAATATCAAACTCAGTTTTAACATTTCCAATTGACCAAGGTCTCAACAGCTTAAATATTGTGACTGCAAGAGCAAATCAGGAACCAGATATTTTATAAATATGTTTACAGCACAGAAGGAGGCCATTCAGCCTATCACGTCCATGCCAGTCAACAAAGATCTGACTACACTAACCCCATTTCCTGCACTTAACCCATAACTCTGGAGATTATGACGGCACGGTAGCACAGTGGTTAGCACTGCTGCTTCACAGTTCCAGGGACCTGGGTTCGAATCCCGGCTCGGGTCGCTGTCTGTGTGGAGTTTGCACATTCTCCCTGTATCTGCGTGGGTTTCCTCCGGGTGCTCCGGTTTCCTCCCACAGTCCAAAGGTGTGCGGGCTAGGTTGATTGGCCGTTCTGAATTGCCCCTTAGTGTCCCGGGATGCATAGGTTAGAGGGGTTAGAACATAGAACAGTACAGCACAGAACAGGCCCTTCGGCCCACGATGTTGTGCCAAGCTTTATCTGAAACCAAGATCAAGCTATCCCACTCCCTATCATCCTGGTGTGCTCCATGTGCCTATCCAATAACCGCTTAAATGTTCCTAAAGTGTCTGACTCCACTATCACTGCAGGCAGTCCATTCCACACCCCAACCACTCTCTGCGTAAAGAACCTACCTCTGATATCCTTCCTATATCTCCCACCACGAACCCTATAGTTATGCCCCCTTGTAATAGCTCCATCCACCTGAGGAAATAGTCTTTGAAAGTTCACTCTATCTATCCCCTTCATCATTTTATAAACCTCTATTAAGTCTCCCCTCAGCCTCCTTCGCTCCAGAGAGAACAGCCCTGGCTCCCTCAACCTTTCCTCATAAGACCTACCCTCCAAACCAGGCAGCATCCTGGTAAATCTCCTCTGCACTCTTTCCAGCACTTCCACATCCTTCTTATAGTGAGGTGACCAGAACTGCACACAATATTCCAAACGTGGTCTCACCAAGGTCCTGTACAGTTGCAGCATAACCCCACGGCTCTTAAACTCCAACCCCCTGTTAATAAAAGCTAACACACTATAGGCTTTCTTCACAGCTCTATCCACTTGAGTGGCAACCTTTAGAGATCTGTGGATATGGACCCCAAGATCTCTCTGTTCCTCCACAGTCTTCAGAACCCTACCTTTGACCCTGTAATCCACATTTAAATTAGTCCTACCAAAATGAATCACCTCACATTTATCAGGGTTAAACTCCATTTGCCATTTTTCAGCCCAGCTTTGCATCCTATCTATGTCTCTTTGCAGCCTACAACAGCCCTCCACCTCATCCACCACTCCACCAATCTTGGTGTCATCAGCAAATTTACTGATCCACCCTTCAGCCCCCTCCTCTAAGTCAATAATAAAAATCACAAAGAGCAGAGGACCAAGCACTGATCCCTGTGGCACTCCGCTAGCAACCTGCCTCCAGTCCGAAAATTTTCCATCGACCACCACCCTCTGTCTTCGATCAGACAGCCAGTTACCTATCCAATCGGCCAACTTTCCCTCTATCCCACACCTCCTTACTTTCATCATAAGCCGACCATGGGGGACCTTATCAAACGCCTTACTAAAATCCATGTATATGACATCAACTGCCCTACCTTCATCAACACATTTAGTTAGTGGGTAAATATGTAAGGATATGTGGATAGGGCCTGGGTGGGATTGTGGTTGGTGCGGACTCAATGGGCCGAATGGCCTCTTTCTGCACTGTAGGATTCTATGAATGTAACTCACCACCTGACTCAATAAAAAGACTTCCAACCATTTACAAGACAAAAGTCAGAACTGAGATAGAATACTGGCCTGAATTCCGACAACACTCAAGAAGCCTGACACCATGCAAGACAAAGCAGCCCACTTGATTGGCACCTCAACCACCACCTCAAATATTTACTCCCTTCACCAATCGGTGACAATACCATCTACAAGATGCACTGCAGGAATTCACCAAGGCTCCTTTCATAGAACCGTACAAACACACGACCTCGGATATCCAGGAGAACACAACTGAGAAGTCTAGCCCAGGTTTGTTTTGTGCTTTATCCCGTCTCAGGACAATATATTGTTTAAAATATAATGCCCAGTATTTCAAATGAGGTCAAACCAGAGAGAGAATTACGAAACTATAGAACTCCCATCACTGATATGCCTCAGTCCCATGGGATCAAGGATAACTTGTGTCCACCGAGGTTTGATTCCGAGATGGCTGTTAAGTCCACTGCGCAATCATAGAATCCCTACAGTTGAGGAGGAGGCCATTCGGCCCATCGAGCCTGCACCGACCACAATCCCACCCAAGCCTTATTCCCATAGCGCCACATATTTACCCTGTTAATTCCCCCAACACTAGGGTCAATTTAGCATGGCCAATGAACATAACCCACACATCTTTGGACCATGGGAGGAATCTGGAGCACCCGGAGGAAACCCACGCAGACACGGGGAGAATGTGCGAACTCCACACAGACAGTGACCCGAGGCCAGAATTGAACCCAGGTCCCTGGTGCTGTGAGGCAGCAATGCTAACCACCGTGCCATCTGCAGACTCTGACATATATGTGGTGCTTGAAAGGTTGGGAAGAAGGGCTGTTTGGAAGTTTATTGGATGTAGCAAATTGGCCTCTGCATGTGCCCAGCAAAGTCATTCAACATCCTTACTTAATGAACCTTCTCCATTTTGGTCTCAGAGTTACCAGGTATATTTGACCTGATGGCATCCCAAAAGCATTTTGTTGTCCTTCATTGAGTCTCCTGCTGTGCCTCAGTTCCAAGTGGGGCAATTGTGTTAAGAGCACAGTTGAGGTTAAATGCTAGGGTATTTCAAATCCCAGAAGGGAAGATGGAATGCCTACCCTCAGGTGTATTTTGCATTTTGGTATAATGTGAAAAAGATGCAAGAATCAATGTAGGATGTTCCAGATGATTTTATGGGGCTTTTAAAGAAAATAAATGTTCATTAAACAATAAAACACAGACGTCAATTAGAAATATATGCAACTACTTTAATGGTTATATACAATATCTTTAAATTTACCCAAAATCCCTTTATTTTCCTAAATTCAGAATTAAACCTACCCAAACAACATCCCATAGGTTTTAAAACTATAGGCAAAACCCAGCAACAGTTAACACACCAGGCAGTTGTACCGTTTGGTGATGCTTCCAACTTGGGGTAGAACGATGGGTTTCTCAAACAAGCTTTGCTCCAAGCACAACTTGTTGGGAGTTGACACAATTTCCTGCTGTGGCCTCAGGTCTCAAAACCATCAACTTATATAGCGTGAATTTGCCTTGATATACTATTTTACCATTTGATGTTCCCTTATCTGAACTAACCTTCTCAGAAGTCAATCTTAATTACCTTTATTTTGTGCATTCGCCTTTCAGAATGGAATTGTGAAACTCACGCCCTCATCTTCGGCTTCAACCTTTTACATCTTTTACTTTAACTCTTGACATTCTATTCTCCATTATTCCCAACTTGTCCTAGGTGAACTTCTGTTTAGTGTTTCTAGGCTCATCAACATATCAGTTCCACCAACCCAGCTAGCATGTGTTGACTGCAGTTTCCATTTTAAAAAATGTACCACCACCAGAACAGATTACCAATTACTGGATTTCCTTGTCTTTTATTTTATCGTGATTTCTCAACAATTGCTTCCAGAGTCTGGTGTCAGGCATATGAACAACATGCCCTAGCCAACAGTTAAGAGTGAATAGTGCCCCAGTGCTGGACATGTTGGCTTGGGAGGGGGTGCTTCTGTTAGACTGCCTTTGTTTCCACCAGATTTGAGAATTTTGTGAAAGCACCAAAGTTGGTACTTCTCCAGTGCTTTTGAGGTACCTGCTGTAGGTTGTGTAAGTCTCTAAAGCATATAGGATCACTGCTGTGGCCATGACCTTAGTCTTGAGTTTAAGATCCTGGTCCTCAAATACTTTTTACCTCAGTCAGCCTTCCTCAAGAGCTGACTCCCATGATACAGATAATGGTCCACATTTCCTTTAATACTTTAGGTTGATACACTACCATAATGTTTCTCAATTACTTCCATGAAAATTGCACCTACTTCACATCAACAGGAAGTGAACAACAACAGGAGCAAACAAACAATCAATAAAAATACATAACAGCAGCAGACTTACCTTGATTAAACCACTCCTCTAAATTGCAAAAGAGCAGCCAAGAAAAGTGCGGAGAGAAAAGCAACAGTCAAACCAGGCATGAAAAAGCGACAACATTTATTAAATAATGAGAAAATACAATCTCTCTCCTTCTCTAATTTTGTCACGTGCACTTGCTTTTCATTAGATCACTATAATTATATATTTTATCAAAGCTATTTCCAATAGCACTATTGCTTTTCAGGTTTAGGAGCCCAATTCTGAAGCCCCAAATCAAGGGCAAAACACAAGTATTAAAAGAGCATTTTTGTCAGCAATTATCAAGATCTCCAGGGAATATAACACTGCCTGCCAGATAACCTATACAGCATTAGTTGAAGAAATGTTTGGCCACTGCCCATGATTGCAAGAACATAATACAGAGACAGGCAATGAGAGATAATTGGGTAGAGAGGATTAGGTGGCTGGCAGGGGCAGTGAATGGTTTCATGTGACCACATTTGTTTAAAAAAATGTCCTACACTGAAATATTTCAGAGGCCAAGCCAGATGATATATCAAATTATTATTGCTTTGTGATCAAAAATATCTTCTAAAAACTTTTATTCTCTGCTGTAATCAAATCTTCTTGTAATTTAACAGCCATTATTTTTTTAAAGCATTGCAATATGAAGCTCACATTCCCACATTACAGGTTGCAACTTAAACTACACTTCCCCTGTCATATTTCTTACCTTTTGCCTTCTTCCCACCAAAGCAACCAGAATCATCTTTCTTCTTCTTCTGAGAATTTCCTGTTCCAGTTTGCTGGTCTGTTGCTGGTTCTCTGAATTTATCAGCTCCTGGCACTTCTCTATGCACTTGATAGGAGAGGTTTCTCATAATACACACACAATTCTCAACTGACTATTAAACAAAAACAATTACATTTCCATAAGAAACATAAAGCAGTACATTTCAAGTCAATTGAGACGGCTCTATTTTCTTAATTCTTATGACTTGCAAATGAAAAAAAAACTTATTTTTCCTGAGTCTTGGCTGCATTTCAATCCAGTTCCAGATGCCACAAGGCTAATACCCTAACCTTCGGCACCACCCAGTAATCTTGGCATATAATATTGTTGAATAAATATTATGACTCAATTTCTGTGTCGTTCATAGGTACATACTACTGTGTTCTAGTAATGACAACATAACTTATTGATGTGATTAACTAACTAACCTCCAAGCATGAGATGATAACTGTTGTACTGAAGAAAAAACCTGGTTTGATTGAATGATTTCTGGTGATGTCCTTGCAAAATATTTCCTTTTTAATAAAAGCTCAATTGTTTAGGGCTTTCATCTGTGTCTCAGCAATCATCCTTCCACCCAAAATAATGCTTTGTCCTACATCTTGTTTGGAGTATCTTAGCATAGACTTCCTGGCAAGCATTGCCTACACTATTCTGTGATGAGCTTTTTGTACGAGTTTATTTTTTTCCCTCCTGTTGCTGGAGGAGACGACATTTATTTTTAAGCCTCCAGTAACGCGTGCTTCTTTGCGACTTTTGACACACTTAACTAATGAAATCCCTTAATGGTTGCAAAGTCAGCTGGGATTTAACTGAACATGCTACTGCTTTAACACTGAAGCTGCCACTGATAACCTATAATGTGCCTTTTTGGACTTGCTGTTTTCTTTTGCACAGTCAACAAAGCTGCAGCTGAGTAAATGTCAAAATACCATGCATGCGAGAGATCAATGACAACTTGAATCCAAATTATGTTATAGCAACCAATTAAGAGTCATTTTGAATTTTCTTGCGACTACAAATTACTTCAATAAAAGGTTGAAAAATGTGCAAATTTATTCTAATTTTCCAGTCCTATCAGTTTTTCAATACCAGAGTTCTATTTCTACAGCAACAAATCCCTTTCAATCCAAATTGACACTTCATTACTTCTGCATAGACAGCTTTGAATCGGTTGAAGCTTACATCATTCCCCCCACAAACTATAAATGTTTCTCAATTATCTGTCCTGCAGTGTTGAAGATAGTGATGAATCCTGATGGACAATTCCATAGATGTTCGCTATCTGATCACACCTAAACACAGTTGGGCTACTGTTGACTGATAACGCTTAATAATGTTGAAAGTAGAAATTGAACGTTGAATAGTGCGAAAGCACAGTCAGGCTTCACTCGATCTCTCACATTCTGAATTTCTCTACAATTTAATTTTGTTTAGCTTTATTTATAATTTTCAGGAAGGGATTCCAAGTGTTACCAAATTAAAAAAAGATAAACTTGAAAACTACAAGTACAATTCCTTTTCATGGAGACTGAAAATCTCCAATTGACTGATAAAATAGTTTCTCTCGTCAGCAATGTCTCCAAGGCAACAAACATTTCATGTAAATAATGGTAAAAGCAAATCAAACCCAACGGTCTTTCAAGCGGAAACCTGTTAACATTACAGGAAGCTCACACCTTGGAACAATTCCAGTCTACTTATGCATGCAGTTAAGTTCAAGACCATGAAAGGGTTAAATCCATTTACGTTCGGCAGATGAACAAAACAATGAAACATTTGAAGGACAAGTGGAGCCAACATGCTTTAATGGATTCTGCTTACTTTAAACATTTCCGAATGCTGGCCTTTCCTCTGCATGACTTAAATTTATGGTTGCAAAGTCAGCTGGGATTTAACCGAACATGCTACTGCTTTAACACTGAAGCTGCCACTGATAACCTATAATGTGTCTTTTTGGACTTGCTGTTTTCTTTTGCACAGTCAACAAAGCTGCATATTTAATCTTTGTCCATTGTTTAAAGGGCAGATAATGAAATTGGGCTACCTTCAGCCACTGAGCTCTTTTAAAGATAAGCCTGCAGAGGCTGAGGCAACGTGTTGTATTTGTTATTGCATTACTTATTTGTTGGCTTGTGCTTTGTGAATCGAGTGATATGCAATTTGCAAAAGGTTCCCTGTTGCCATCTTGCCTCACGGATGTAGAAACAATTGGTTAGCATCAGCAATCTGAATTTTATGCTAATTTAGATGTGGATTCAAAATTTATACACGGCTCCCTGCTAACCACAATGTAACCCATGAAGACGAAAGGTTGGAAACTAGAGACTCACTTTTCATTACACAATTATGGACACAAGTTACCTTTCGGTCCATGTCTTTCTTGCCCACCGCTGACTGCAGTGCATGCAGGAGTGCATCTACCAAACCTTCGCATTCTCGAAGCCTTCTGCGAGCATCACTTCCATCCGAACTCACATTTCTACCAAATGGAAAAAAAAAAATTAGAACAAAAGCTTCTTGCATGCTGCAAGGTATCCAAGGTGGGAAACAACACCAATTCTTGAACTCGCATATTAAATACTTTATAAAAAAATTAATTTATGGGATTTGAGCATTGCTGGCTAGGCCAGCATTTAATGCCCGTCCCTACTGGTCCTTGACAGGGTGGTGATGAACTGCCTTTTTGAACCACTGCATTCCACGTGCTGCAGGTACATCTACAGTGCTGCAGGTACATCTACAGTGCTGTAAGGGAGTTCCAGGATTTTGACCCAGCAAAAGTGAAGGAACAGTGATATATTTCCAAATCAGGACAATGAATGGCTTGGAGGGGAACTTCTAGGTGGTGGTGTTCCCATGTGTCTGCTGCCCTTGTTCTTCTAGATGGCAGCAGTCATGGGTTTGGTGCTGTCTCTGAAGCCTTGGGGAGTTTGTGCACTGCATTAAGTGCGGACTTAATCAGAGATGCCTATGTCACGGGTATCAGGTCAAACTATATCCGACAACGACTGCTGGAACAGGGTGGGCTGGATCGACAAAAGACTGTAGTGCTTGCCGACTCGTTAGAGGTGGCCTTCCGTAATCTCGATGCAGTCCAAGGTTGTGACAAGCTTCTCGAGTCTTGTTGAACCTCATTCAGGCAAGTGGAGAGTATTTGTTACATTTGAGCAATAAGCCTAAAAGAAATGATACTTTTAACCCTTATTCCATGTTTTCAGTGCATGATGTAAATAACAATATTGCTACAACAGCTGAAATATCTGAATATTCTGGGCAAAAAATGCATAAAAACAATACATACAGCTAATTCAACTTGGATTTTTAAGAAATGAAATTCTACAGAAATATAAAAAAGGTGAGAGCACAGTAAGTGCTCCCACAAGAAGATGTAGAGAATTCATTTCTCTGAGGGTTAGCTGTGAAATTCTCTTCCCCAGAAAGCAATGGAGGCTGGGTCGTTAAATTTATTCAAGGCCAAGTTAGATAAATTTCTGATGAACAAGGGAGTCCGGGGTTATTGGGGGTGGCGTGGACGAACAGGAAAGTGGAATGGAGATCAGCCATGATCTTGTTGAATGTCAGAACAGGCTTAATGGGCTGAATAGTCTACTCTTGCTCCCAAGTCTTGTGTTCTAATTCAGCCCAATTCAATGGCATATCCTACTGGAGATAAGTAGAACTGACACAACCTTCTCAAAAATTCCTGTTCCAGAAGGTGGGGTGCGAAATGGCAATATTAAGATAATGTTGTCAACTCTGGTAGGAAATCTACTAAGAAGTTTCATCACATGATCCCTTGGCGCCAAGTGCTCACCCTCACTCTTGATTACCCTTGGCATCCCATAGTTCTAGTGACCTCCCACAAAGGGAAACATCCTCTCAGCATCAAGCCCCCTGACGTTTCAAAATCATCTCATTCTTCTAAACTCGAATGGACATTGGCTCAAACTGCTCGACCTTTCCTCAAAACAACCCCTTCATTCTAGAAATCAGCCGAGCGAACTTTCTCTCGACTGTTTTCCATGCAAATATAATCCTCCATATGGAAGGAAACAAAATTGTACAAAGTACTCCTGGTGGATCTCTCAAATGCCCTGTACAGTGTAGAAAGACTTCTCCTAATTCTATACTCTACCCTCCTTGCAATAAAGGCCAACATCCTGTTTGCCATCCTAATTACTTGCTGTATCTGCATATTAGCTTTTTGTGATTCATGTACCAGGACACCTAGGTCCTTCCACACCACAGATTTCTGCAGTTTCCCTCCATTAATTAATTCTGCTTTTCTATTCACTCTGCCAAAGTGGACAAATTCATATTTTTCACATTTGCTATACCTGTCAAATTTTTGCCCACTTACATAGCCCTTGCAGGTTCTTTGAATTGTCAACTTTTGTATCAACAACAAACTTGGCTGCAATGCAATTGTTTCTTTCATCCAGGTCATTAATATAGATCATAAACAGTTAAAGCCTCAGCACCAATCCCCGAACATTCCCGTAGGTACCGTTTCTCAAGCTAAAAATTGCCCAATTTTCTTTGTCTAGCTTTCTTGTTACATCTTCAAAGAACAGGAAAAAATTTGTTCCCCAAGCTTTGGTTCAGTTGAGAAAGGCGCAAAGTGTTAGTACGTTCCTTCTATCTACAAAGGACAGGGGCCCACGTGTGAATATATGTGGCTTCTAGCATCTACAAGTGAGCCATACTGCGAGCCCAAATGATAACCTTAAATTAGATTTCAGTGTAATTCTTAGCAAAATCAGGGTTAAAATCATTATATCCATTTATGAGTTTGTGAGATATACAGCAAGCAATGATCTGATCAGGGTAGCGATTATCGAATGGATGGCTTTGATGTGCCCTTTTTCAGCATTAAGCTTGCATGGTGAGCGGGTCCAGGCCCCATTTACAAGGTTGCCGATACAGCCAATCTTATAGCACGATAGACCAGGTACTGACTGTATCCGATGCCTCCACCAGAGTCAACATGCCAACCAATCAGCACTCTTTTTAAATGCAGTATAGATCATTGTTGCTCCGTTAGTTAGCAATTTCTTTTGAGCTATCCCACCAGTGCAAGACAAAAAGCTTAGAGAACTTTTCTTTTTCAAAACATACTCAAATAAACTTATCAAACACTCTTGCTCCTTCACAAAAACGTGTTGACTCTGCCTGATTGCACTATGCTTTTCTAAATGCTCTGCTATTTGCACCTTGATAATGGATTCCTGCATCTTATCAATGACAGATGTTAGATTAACTGGCCTGTAGTTTCCTGCTTTCTCTCAACCTCCTTTCTTGAATGGTGACATTAAATTTAGAGTTTTCCAATCTGCTGGGATCTTCCCAGAAGATGGGGAATTTTGGAAGATTACAATCAAGGTATTCACGACCTATGCAGCCACTTCTTTTAAGACTCTAGGATGCAGACTACCGAGTCCAAGCAACTTGTTAGCCATTAACATTCCTCATAATGGATTTTAAGTACTTGGGACACACTGCTATATTAATGGCTCTATATAAATATGTTGACCTTGTTGAATAATTCTTGACCGTCAACCAGCTTTTTTCCCATCAATTTCTGCTTTTTTTCTTAGGTACCTATGATTTTTCCTCTGGGCTGCTGTGGCAGTGATCAGGAACCTAAATCCTAATTCTTGGCAATTCAAGGACAATCAAGGACAGGTCACAATATTAGTGAGAAAAATGTAAATAAATTCCAAAGATTTAGTGAGCTGTCAAGAGGGTGGGTGAATCATAAAAATGTGGCAAACCGTGCTTTGTGCTGTACTATTGAGATGTTGCCAAATCTGGTAGGAAATCTCGCAGAAACCCAATTTCATCCAGCGTAGAAGTGGGAGCACAACTAATCAAAGCTTGAATGCAATTTCTGACCTCTGCTGGAAGAGGCACTTGAGAAACTCAATAAAAGAGGAAGGTAGGTTCACCTGTGATCTTCGCCCCAAGATTGATAGTCAAACTCATTGAGAATGGCCAATTGGGCAAATTATTGGGGAACAAACTGTAGCTTTGAAATTCTACTCCAGCAAGCAAACAACAAGTTCAAGAGATTGAATTCAAAAAACTGAATAAAGTCATTACTAAATGTCAGCTAAGCAAATTTCACCTGCAATCAGTATTGTAACATGTGAAACACGCATAACAAAAGCTGTGGGAATGAATATTTCTTGAATAAATATAATTTTAAATCACTTCAGTTATGAAACATAGAAAAATTGCAGATAAAAACCTTGCGCAGCTTTTACCATCACCTCTGGCAATTGAGTGATGTAAAACAATTACCTGTCAATTTACATTCAAGTATATTGAAGAAATCCGTTTTTCATTTAATGATCTACCACTCACTGCAATTGCTAATAGACAAACATTTGGAATGTCAGGTAAAAATTAGGCATGTTAACAAACTAATTCAACACTAAAAAAATCCACAATCATATCGATCAAGAATTCCTCTAAAGACTACTTCAGACAAGTGACATGGCTAACACAATTTTCAGGGCCTCAACTGTTTAATTCTATAAAAGGTAAACCATTATTCACCCATTCAGGCTTGACGAACTGTCAGCACAATTTCATGTGGAACTTGCATTTAATGCTTGCAATAAAAACAGGAAGAGTCAGTGTTTATTGGATAGTCATATAGCAAGGATGCTGGCTCACATTAAATTGGTTAAAATTCTTAGAACTGGAGCAGAAATTATGCACTTTTACTGAGCACTTCATGAAGATTCTGAACTAGAATGCGTACATTTCCAACCGTCTGGAAATATTGCCTTATTTCAGAAACAACGGTGCACATGCACCAATGCTAGAGTAAGAAAGTCCAGCGTCTTGTTTTTGGGAATAGAGTGCTCATCACAGCCCCTCAGTCAAAAAGCTTCTATCCTTGTCCATTTACAGGGGATGCGTATAAACATGGCATTTTCCAAATGAAATTATGAAGGTGAAAAGATCAGATTGATTGAGATCACCACCACAAATGTAAAAAGTTTCAACTTGATTGAAGAAAAGTAATGCCATCACCTGGGTTAATCCCCATCAAGAAATTACAAGGTTTGTTAGCAAAATCACAGAAATACATAGAATCATAAACAACAGTATAGGTCGTCACCATTTGGGCCATAACGCCTGTGCTAACTCTCTGAAAGGGCAGTCAAACCTAACGTTAGGAACAAAGTATAACTTTAGGCTTAATGTCTATTTATTTGGGTTTCAAGAAACGTAGACATGGTTTCAATTTAGTATTTTTGAGAGCTTGGTGCCAAGATGTCTGAAGGGCCAGACGAGTAAGTCAGGTTGTCTGGATTTGTTTGCATATATACATTTGAATGAGATTTTATAGACCTTCAAATGAAGAGATGGGTTACAAAGGAGTTAGTAGTTTTTTTGATGGGGAGGGGGGTGCGGGGGGGGGAAGACAGTGGTCCAATGAAAGACAGGCACGGGGAAAGACAGCAAAGAAGTTCTGAATGTATATGTCAGAGTGAAGTCATGAGTTCGAAGCTCTGATAAGAAATACTGCAAGGCTGCTGGGGGCTGAGTTTAGGGAACTTGTGTTTACTCTGTAATTTAAGTAATAGGGGGTTTGGAGTACGGCTTTGGATGTTTCAGGGAAATATACCAACTAGGGAAAAAACATCGAATGAATGCTCAGAAATCTGCCAGAAAAAAATCATTTGCAACTGGGCAAATCCAAGTTAAGATAGTGGTAAAAGTTCATTGGGATTGTGCGTATTATTGGGATAAAAGGAATAGCGCAAATTTGAATCATTTTCTTGCATTGAGATTTTTTTCATTTTTTTCTGGTTTAATATAATTTTTTGCTGTTTAATGAAAGCATTCTTTATGTTGAAAATTTATCAGTAAACTCCTGTGAATGTTCTCAGTAACTTTCCGCCTCATTTTCTTAAAAGAAAAATCATAGTTCGGATCTATTTAGCCAGGTTTCACTCCGGAGTCTGACTTGTCCAGTGTTATCAGTTATAACTGATATGGGAATGGAGGGATACAAAAGAGTGGTCTAGTTTGGACCAGCGCGGGCTAATTGTTCTTTGTTTCTCGTTTCAAGGCTTCATTCTAAGATCATCTTGCTGGTGCCAGTACAGAGCGAGACTGCGGATAGTTGGGAACCTTTCTCGGGGGCAGGGAATTCAGATGGTGTTCGTAAAGCAGAAGTGGAAATGAATAGGGTTGGGAAGCATTTTCTGATCAGGGCCAGTGTGATCTCCTGGACTCGTTTCAATCGCCTCAGGGGGTCGGAGAGGAATTTCCCAGATTTGTTTTTCCCCATATTGACCCTGGGGTTTTCACTCTGGGTTTTCGCCACTCCCTGGAGATCACATGGTCTGGAATGGGGGGGTGGGGGTGAGTTAATAGGTTGTGATGAACAAAGCATCGTAGCTGTGAGGGACAGCTCGGTGGATAGGATATTAGGATGTAGATAGGCTGGAAAATTGGGCGGAGATCCTGGATTCAGGATTCAATCCTGGACCGGGGAGCGGCGCGGGCTTGGAGGGCCGAAGGGCCTGTTCCTGTGCTGTACTGTTCTTTGTTTGTTCTTTGTTCTATAACATCAGTCCCAGTCTTGTTTTTTTGTGTATAACACTGGAAATTCCTAATCCTCCAAGTACCTGACCATCTCATTTTGAAAATTATTTATGGAATCCGTTTACTCCACCTTTTCAAGTAAAATGTTTTAGATCACAACAACTCAACTGGAAAAAAAAACTCATCTCCCTCCTGATCTTGGATCTATGACAGCTGGTTCTTGATCTACTCACCAAAAGGGAATTTTTTTTTAACCACCAAAAACTCTCTGCTATTGCATCACATCTGAATCTTCCTTGTTCCAACCACAACTGCCCTAACCTTTCCAGCCTCTTCTAATACCTAAAGTCCCACATCCCTGATAATATCCTGGTTAACAAACGGTCATTTCTAATACCTCATCTTTTCTCAACTGTGGTGCCCAAAATTGTCCACGATACTCCAGTTGAGGCTTAGTTAGTAATTTATGAAGCTGACTGTATTTTTTTTTTAATTTTCTCAAAATTAAAGCTCTGATTTATAACTTTTTAAAAGCACTTGCCATCAGTATGAAGCATCCCATGCAATGAAGAGCTCTCTCGTATCATAGGCAGCCCCTTGGGATTGAACATGAATTTGCTTCCATTCTGTTTCAATAGGTTCCAGGTTCCAAGATGGCTGCTAAGTTCAACGTGTGGTTGGCTATGTGGGGGTGGGAGATGCTTGAAGTGTCAGGCAGATGAGGTGCTTAGCTTGCTCCTATACTTCAACTTTGCCTCTACTTGTGCCTGATGAGCTTTCTCGATTTGTTCAGTGCCTTCCCAAATAAACCTTCTCTATTTTGGTCAGTCAAATGTCAGGGACTTCCATGAGTTGCCTGAGATGTTTTGCTATCTTGAGGGATACTTTGAGGACGTCCAAAGTTTTCCTACTCTCATGCTGGGAATCTAGTGCTATGACCAAGTTCCCCGTAGAACAGTGGAGTCTGGTACCAGGCTTACAAATGACAGGGCAGACAGAAACAGTTTAACCTATCCCGCCATCAATCCAAAACCAATTATTTGCAAACACAATTAGGTTCGAATTCCAACATCCTGGTCAAGAATTTAATGCTTTGGCATTTTAGCTACTCAACTGAGTTGGTTGATTTGCGACGATCACTGGATCGGTTCCACTCTAAAATTCCCACCAAAAGTTACTGATGTCACTCACTCAGCTGGAGAGGATACAGTATAGACAGTGTCTTGGGAACGGGTCACCAGATGAACCCTCAGTGTGAGCATAATATACTGGGGTCCAAGTAGATTGGAGAAAACTACAAAATAAACTGAAAACATAACACACTTTCATAGAAACTGCAAGGAAACTGCTGTGTTCCAACTTTATTTCCTGTTCAGCCATACAATGGCCCCATTATTCATATCACAAGGCCTTTGTATTATTTATGAATATAAATGCTTACTCTCCAACAGTCCCTGACCTTAAAAATGTACTTGTAGCAGAATCAAGTAGTGTTGATTCACTTCCGCTTTCAGCCTTTGGCCAAAAATATGTCACATTTCTGAGATTCTACAAAAGAGATCTCATAGCAGGAATATATTTAGCATCAAAAACGTTCCCTACAAAATACAAACCTTGAAGATATTCCTCATTTTTCTCCTAGTACATCTTTATACACTGTTACATCTCATGTAGACAACACAAGACGTTCTGGTAAATATATGGGCTAACTAGATTTTAATTTCCCCCGAAATTTGATACTTCAGATAAGGAATTGTAAATGGATAAAATTCTAATCCACAACAATCACTTTCTTCAATCGTTCAGGCCTTTAGTGTTTGGAATGCAGTTCAACTGTACATGCAATTTTCCCTGCAAATCATCTTGCAGATATTTTTTGGCATACTGTTGTTTTAATTAAGGATTAATTTTCGAAATAAAAATTAGAGATAAGATTAATTGGATATTTAATGGTATTGAGAGCATGAACTGGGGATTAATTTTATACAGTGGCAGACTGAAACTGTGTTGATTAAATTTTGGAGACACATGTTTGGAATGTGCATCTCTGTGAATAGAAACTTAATGTGTAACACTAGATTCTAGTTTTAGCCTTCACTGCCTGGCTATCTGAAACAGAGCAATGATTAATGTCACAGAATCCTTATTAGCGTGCAACTTCTTTGACTTAACCGTAAGCTAACTACATGGACTGGTGACAGCCTCACCTAGCATTTACCTGGTTAGCCGAGTCTTAAGACATGAGTCACAGTTGTTCTTGCACTGCAAGGTAAGCAAATGCCCTGCAAAAAAAACTGCATTGGGGCAGCACAGTGGCTAGCACTGCTGCCTCACAGTGCCAGGGACCCAGATTTGATTCCTAACTTGGGTCACTGACTGTGTGGAGTTTGCACATTCTCCCCGTGTCTGCGTGGGTTTCCTCCGGGTGCTCCAGTTTCCTCCCTGCCCAGCCTGCCAGATGTGCGGGCTGGGCACATAGGCCATGCTAAATTCACCCTCAGTGTACCCAAACAGGCACCAGAGCGTGACAACTAGGGGATTTTCACAGTATCTTCATTATAGTGTAAATGTAAGCCTACTTGTGACTAATAAATCAACTTTAACTTTGTAACTTTAACGGTTCCACCCGCAAGCTGATGTCTGGCACCTGCTCTCTCTGGTCTAGAGTCAGAGGTTTATAGCATGGAAACAGGCCCTTCAACCCAACTTGTCCATGCCACTTTTTTTTTAAACCCCTAAGCTAGTCCCAATTGCCTGCATTTGTCCCAAATCCCTCTATATGCATTTTACCCATGTAACTATCTAAATGCTTTTTACAAGACAAAATTGTACCTGCCTCTACTACTACCTCTGGCAGCTTGTTCCAAACACTCACCACCCCGTGTATGAAAAAATTGTCCCTCTGGACTCTTTTGTATCTCTTAGCTCTCAACATAAACCTATGCCCTCTAGTTTTAGACTCTCCTACCTTTGGGAAAAGATATTGACTATCTAGCTGATCTGTGCCCCTCATTATTTTATAGACCTCTGAGAGATCACCCCTCAGCCTCCTACGCTCGAGAAAAAAGTCCCAGTCTAACCAGCCTCTCCTTATAACTCAACCCATCAAGTCCCAGTAGCATCCTAGTAAATCTTTTCTGCACTCTTTCTAGTTTAACAATATCCTTTCTATAATAGGGTGACCAGAATTGCGCACAGTATTCCAAGTGTGGCCTTACCAACGTCTTGTCCAGCTTAAACAAGGCGTCCCAACTCCTGTATTCAATGTTCTGACTGATGAAACCAAAAATGCCGAATGCCTTCTTCACTCTGTCCAACTGTGACTCCACTTTCAAGGAGCTGTGAACATGTACCCCGAGATCTCTTTGTTCTGTAACTTTCCCCAACGCCCTACCATTACCTGAGTAAGTCCTGCCCTGGTTCAATCTACCAAAATGCATCACCTCGCATTTGTCGAAATTAAACTCCATCTGCCATTCATCAGCTCACTGGCCCAATTGATCAAGATCCCATTGCAATTGGAGATAACTTTCTTCACTGTCCACTATGCCACCAATCTTGGTGTCATCTGCAAACTTACTAACCATGCCTCCTATATTCTCATCCAAATCATCTGGCTCAAAATTCCAAATTTTCCAAGTTACATGTCTGACAATTCAGTGTGCCACAATTTTAATTCGAACATTTAAAGTGAGTCATCAGCTTTGTGGATTCGTTTTTGTGTGCACCTCCCACGGGACCCCAGTCATCAGCTCCTGTAAATTATTCAAAAGAACCACCACTATCACACCAGTAGCTGGAAGGCAGTTCACATATTTGTCTTAGCCAATCTCACAATAGCAAAAACAATTTGCAAGAACATGGCAGCTTATTCACACCACAATGAAACTGCAAGGAATGTTGCCTGGTGTTGGACTGGGGTAAACACAGTAAGGAGTCTAACAACACCAGGTTAAAGTCCAACAGGTTTATTTGGAAGCAAACGCCACTAGCTTTCGGAGCGCTGCTCCTTCGTCAGATGGAGTGGAAATCTGCTCTCAAACAGGGCACAGAGACACGAAATTAAGTTACAGAATACTGATTAGAATGCAAATCTCTACAGCCAACCAGGTTTTAAAGATACAGACAATGTGAGTGGAGGGAGCATTAATAAAGTTACAGACAATGTGAGTGGTTGGCTGTAGAGATTTGCATTCTAATCAGTATTCTGTAACTTGATTTTGTGTCTCTGTGCCCTATTTGAGAGCAGATTTCCACTCCATCTGACGAAGGAGCAGCGCTCTGAAAGCTAGTGGCGTTTGCTACCAAATAAACCTGTTGGACTTTAACCTGGTGTTGCTAGACTCCATTACTGCGTATACAAGACCACAAACGATAAGTCACCTTGAAACCATAGAACATCCTCCCCAAGATTTACTATTTCAGAAATGTTCAGAAGCTTCCAATGCGAACTTGAAACATGAAACAGACTTGCTATAAGATGCTCAATTTATACTTTGGAATGAACTTGACAATGATCCTGGCGGGCTTTTCTTGACTAAAAAAGGCTTAGTATCAGCAAAAGCTCACTTGTTACAGTGTGAGGTATTACCACATTCCCACACATTAATTAAGATGACTGCCCTTTTCAGAGAAAATTAATCATGGTTTATTAAAACCATAATTTAGAGATAATTTTGAGACATTGGAAGTACATGACTAACCAACAAACATTTTATAGCATCATATCTCAACCCCTTACTTTCATACTCACATTGATACCAGAGATTTAAGGCTGCATTTGCTGCCACTGTAACCACAGGAGATGCATTTACCACACATGCAGTCGCAATGACTTTGATATCACTGCCAAAGACACCACATGTAAATGCCTGTAGCAAATAGGACCATCCATAATATTGAGCAATGTAAAGATAATTTAACAAGTCCAGCACCACTAAAATATTTTTCCACCACGGTTAAAGATTGCAGTTTTCACAATGTTAAAAATTGTGGGATCGCGATTGGTTTGCTGCTCACCAGTTGCCTCACTCGAGACCCCTCATTGCGTCCTTTTCACTCACCACTTGCTCCATCGCTGTCTACAGGCAGCAAGCAAAGAGGCCAAGGATGCACAATGATATCAGCAGCACTGACTTCCTGTTCTAGCATGGTGGCAGGAGGTAGAGAGGAGATTTAACCACCATCCTAACCATAGAATGATTGGCAAAAAAATGATTATTGAAGCTTTTGCTAAGAAAATCAGTTTTCACTATCACCTGCCACTGACACCCTAATCCATGCCTTTGTTAACTCAAGGCACCACTATTCCCATACACTCCTGGTTGGTCAACAGGTAGTGCAGAGGAAGTGGGGAGGCTGCAGAATGACTTGGACAGACTAGGAGAGTGGGCAAAGAAGTGAAAAATGGAATACAACGTGGAAACGTGTGAGGTTAAGTACTTTGGTAGGAAGAATAGAGACGGAGACTATTTTCTAAATGGGGAAAGGCTTCAGAAATCTGAAGCACAAAAGGACTCTCAAAGTTAACATGCAGGTTCAGTTGGCAGTTAGGAAGGCACATTCAATGTTGGCATTCATTTCTAGAGGGCTAGAATTCAAGAACAGGGATGTACGCTGAGGCTGTGTAAGGCTCTCATCAGACCCCATTTGGAGTATTGTGAACAGTTTGGGGCCCCATACCTAGGGAAGCATGCGCTGGCCTTGGAGGGGGTCCAGAAGAGGTTCACAAGAATGATCCCAGGAATGACGGGTTTGTCATATGAGGAGCGGTTGACGAGTCTGGGTCTATACTCGATGGAGTTTAGAAAGATGGGGGGGATCTATTGAAACTTACAGAATACGGAGAGGCCGAGATAGAATGGACGTGGAGAGGATGTTTCTACGAGTGTGACAGTCTAGAATTTGAGTGCACAATCTCAGAGTGAAGGGACACTCCTTTAAAACTGAGATGAGAAGGCATTACTTCAGCCAGAGGGTGGTGAATCTGTGGAACTCATTGCCACAGAGGGTTGTGGAGGCCAGGTTATTGAGTGCCTTCAAGACAGAGATAGATAGGTTCTTGATCAATAAGGGGATCAAGGGTTACGGGGAGAAAGCAGGAGAATAGGGATGAGAATCCTATCAGCCACGATTGAATGGCAGAGCAGACTCGATGGGCTGCATGACCTAATTTTGCTCCTATATATCTTATGGTCCCCCATATTGTACCTTCTATCAACTTGAGATAATCCTGCCCATGTCTTAACATACAGTAAGTCCCATTCCCCTATGCTGACCTACATTGGAAAGTAAAGTTCATTTATTAGTCACAAGGTTTACATTAATACCGCAATGTAGTTACTGTGAAATTCCCCTAGTCGCCACACTATGGCGCCTGCTCGGGTCAATGCACCTAACCAGCACATTTTTCAGAATATGGGAGGAAACCGGAGCACCCGGAGGAAACCCACGCAGACACGAGGAGAACGTGCAAACTCCACACAAATAGTGACCCAAGCCGGGAATCGAACCCGGGTCCCTGGCGCTGTGAGGCAGCAGTGCTAACCATTGTGCCACCGTGGCTTCCCAGTATAGCAACGTTTTCGTTTCAAAACTCTCATCCGTGTTTTCAAATCCTCCATGAATTCGCCCCACGCCATCTCGAATCTGCTTCAATCCCACAAACCCGAGATATTTAATTCTCTAATTTTGGCCTCCTGTGCATCCTTGCGGTTCAGTGTCATTCCTTGTTTTATAATGCTTCTGTAAAATGCCTCACACATGTTGAAACATCAATAAGCTGCAACAATTTGCACCCACATGGACACTGTCCTGAGCAGTCATTAACTCCATGTCTGAAGGAAGCTCCAGTATAAATTTTAGTTTAAGATAGAATTTGAAGTTAAAGCTGGCAAAATATTTTAATTTTATTAACTGCCAAAAATTGTAAGGTCAAGTTCTGATTGCTGGACACGAATCATCATTTCCTTCCTAACAGCACCATGGGTGCACCTACATCACATGGACTTCAGTGGTTCAAGAAAGCAGTTTACTGTCACTTTCTCAAGCGTAATTAGGGATAGGTAACAAGTGCTGGCCTAGTAGTGATACCCACAACACGTGAAAGAATGAAAAAACAATCTCACTTTCATATTATTCATTGGTATTCAAACCAACAATCAATATATATTTTAACATTTTCAGTTCAATGAGCAGTAGCTAAATGAAACATCTAGCATTGTACTTTGCAATACAAAGCCAAAGAATCCAGAATGAATCTCTGGCCTGGGACAAGTTTCCTGACCTTTGTACTCCATGCCCTTTACTGTGATGCTTCCCATCCTGTGTACCAGCAGGATGTAGCAACGCTGGAATTCAGCGGACAAGATAAGTTACTTAGACCTGTCTAAGCCAAGATCAAGGGCTAATTGCAAAGAGTAACTCTGACATTTCAAAATGCAGATAGCAGACTTCCTTTACTTTAATGAACAAATGCATTTTGCCATCAATTTGTAAGGCTAGTTGCCAAGCAAGATTCCTTGAATAGCAGCTGCCAAATCTAGGATCTCCACCACTAAAAAGAACAAGGACAGCAGGTGCATGGAAACACCACCATCTGCGAGGTCCCTTCCAAGTCACATATCATCCTGGCTTTGAACCATATCACCATTCCATGACTGTCACTCCTTCCTACCAGTGTTGTGGGTGTACCTATACCACATGGACTGCAGCATTTCAAGGTAGTGGTTCATCACCACCTGTTCATGGACAATTAAGGATCCATAACAAATGCCGGTCTTGCCAGTGATATCCACATCGCAATTTTTTTAAAAATAATTAAATTCAGAAAGCAATTTATCCGTATAAAGCACCAAGGTAATCTAGAACACCGTCCTCCCTCCAACTATTGAATCTGGGGATCAAGTGAAATTTTCAGATCAAGATTTGTCTTGGGGGCTGACCTGCTCCCTCATCCAAATCTTTCCTGCCCCCCCACCCCCCCAATCCTACCTGTCGCCCTGGAGCTTGAAATTCCGTGGATACAACTGTCTACCTGCTGTTGAGAGGTTCCAGCCATTCTTAACTTCATTTTTCAAAAGAACCACACAGAATTTCCTGCCCCATTGCTATAACTTCATCCCACTGGTGTCACATGGTTAATGTGTTCCTTCGATAGGCCATGAGGAAATTCTGCACTCATTTTTTCAAGTGCTTCAACTGTTACTGGCCACAGCTTTGCAACAAATAAGTGAAGTTATTACTGACTTGAAAAATTAGAGAAATTATCTTTTTTTCATGCAATCCGATTTGGCTACTGGGTCAAAAACCCTGTAGTCAACGTTCATGGTTGGAGTCTGTTTTTAATGCCCGAGTGCTGTACACCATAAAAATTTCTAGGCAAGGAAGTGGTTGCAAAACCAAACATAATGGTTCAACTAGTCTCCATCAGCCAACATGAACTCATTGGTTTAGTTTAACGCACCAGACTTCTGCTTACAAAAACGCCCTCACAAATCCAACATTTTTAGAAACAGTGCACTTTCTACCATATGATGCAATTGCCCGTGACAACAAAATACTCTTCTAAACTCAAAATTCTTGACATGTACAGGGAGTCAGTCACAGAATTTTTCTTTCACCACTCCATACATCAGCTGGCTACATACATGGCTGATATAGCCCCTGGGGCTATCAGCCATGATCATAATGAATGGCAGAGCAGGCTCAAAAAGCCAAATGGCCTCCTCCTGCTTCTAGTTTCTGTTTCATTCCATGATTCCAACACATTTCTGCAGAAGTTGTGCATTTTTTAAAACCATAACATAGTTGTCTCATATTATCTGAAGAACGAAGTGCTAAAACAGTTATGCTAAAGGCAATTGTATTGTTAAACATTGGGAAAATGTGGCATAACTGAACTCCCAGGAATACACTAGAGATGGCAACACCAGTGCTTTTGGGGCTTCACCTCTGCAGGCATGACGGGCAAAGAAACATTTTAAAAAGCCCAATATAAATAACAAATTATTTTCTCCATTCTGGTGATGAATCCACAATGAGTTTTGTGCCATGGATACACAGTAGATGGCCCTGAAAACTTGCTTTCCAACCTTCCTTTCGATGGATTTCCTCTCTGTCAAGATTTCAGGGAAAAGGGAAGAATAGCTATAAACTTTATGATTGCTGGGATTTATAAAATTTCATAGAACAGAATAGAATAAACTATGAGATGGCAACTAACTAAATTTGCTTCTCATTGGTATTGCAATGTGAAATAATGCAACTGTACCATGGGAATAAACACTAATTTTACTAATTAATTTCACATAAAAATGCATTCAATGATTAAATTTCAGCATGGTATAGAAACTTCTCAGCAAGGTCAAGACAGTTTGGTTAGCTGTAAACAAGCTTTGATTTCTATTACTCTGTGCTTTCAAAAACATTTCTGTGCTAATTATACCATGATTTAAATGTGTGCGCAGTCCATCATAGAAATGGTAAGTTATTAGATTTTGAGGCTGCATTTTAAGGTCATACAGATTTATCAGTTCTGCAACATTTATTCAGTTTTAAAGCTCTGTGATACAAGTATGTTTCTTCTTTTCGTCTCCCCCGGAACTGCATCAGCAGCATGCATTGAAGTTTAAAAAATGATTCACGCCAGCACAATTAATTCCTATAAAGGACTGACAATAAATTTATTCAACAGCTAATCTTTGATTTGGTCTAAAATAAACTTTTTACTCCTCCTGTGAGTCTTTGCTCATCTCCCTGCCTAGCATATTATATTTCTTGGCCAAAAGAAATGCCCGATCTTCAGGCTCTACTACTGCAGCTCCACACTAGGCAGGGAAGAAGTTTAAAAAAATGTTAATCTACACTTTGGTCTCCCAAAGTGTCCTGTGCACAGCTAAAGACCTAATTAACACCAAAGAAGGTGAATTTCTGAAAGCCCCATGCATTGTTGTATGGTAACTCAATAGATGGGAGAGCTTTGTTAAAGTTTAACCATACGTTTATTCCAATATTCAACTGAAAACCGGATTTGGAGAACCCAGGTCAGCCTTACAGTTTCAGTTCAAGTACACCAGTGTGTCTAAACAGCTATCAAAAGCAACTGAGGCAAATAAAATAATTTCTAAAAAACTGGAGTGCGTTTATATAGTAGTGACCAGCACATATTGCAAGAATGTGCAGCAGTCCCAGTAAAAACGTTATTGATGGAAAAAAAATGGGAAATTAAGCTTAGATATGTTGTAATGGTTTACAAGAGTAAGCACGAATTGAATGTACTATATTTACCACAGCTAACATGCAGTATTGAGTGAACATCTGTTATGCATTTAACAGCAAAACTATACGTGGACAAAAAAATTTAAACAGCTGGGTTTAGACTTCACATTAGTCAGACATATCTTGTGAAAATATTTATGAACGACTTTTTACACATGTGCCAATTGTAACTTACTACTTCACAAAATGGTGGTAACTTTTGTATTAATCTATTTAGCATTGCTCCAAAATGGGCAAAAAGCAAGATTTCTATCATGAAAATAGATGCAAAACACAGATAATACCAGGCTCTATTAGTCAAGGTCAATGAGTCAAAGTTTATCCACTTCTGTACATGACAGCCCCACAAACCCACACAAAAAGTGCTCATAGTCTAGATGCATGCAAACAATATGTTACTTATAGGATTGTGCTCATATAAGTAGTTTAAATTTTCTGGGGAAAAAAACACAATGAATCGAATCAAAGATGCTTTGAGAAAAGATTAACACGGAAGGGGTATGGATCATGTGCGAATTTTGTGAATTGAGCCGAATTCCACTGTGAAACTACAGTAATTCGTATATTCAGACTAAGCAAATAAGACCGTTTAGGTTAATAGAACTTTGTAGTGAACAGGTGGGACATAAATAGAGCTCATGATCCTACAGGAGAGCAGCTAATCTTGGAAATTTCTGAAGAAACAAACAAATAAAGGTTGTATTCTCTTGTGAGGGGAATTTGACCACTGAAGGCAACTTGTTCAAATATACTGGCACTACCCTGAGATTGACTGTTTGTTAACTTAGGAAACAAACGTACCAAAGTTCGTAATCAAATCAATATTACATTTTTAAAGCAAACTAAAAGTCAAACTCATCTATGGTCCTACCTCCTTTATCCTGAGGATCTTTCTTTTTTTCCAATTTCTCTCTCATGCTCACTTGGCTTCCCTCGATGCACCCACGCTATTTGAAGAAATCAACTTTCTCACCACTCTATGGCGATACAAGTTCCCTGCGTTCCTTATTGGATTTATTAGTCATTATCTTGCATACACAGCCCTTCATTTTGCTTCCCCCAAAAGTGGGAATATCGTGTCCAATCTACTCCATCAAACTCCTTCAATAT
Organism: Mustelus asterias; assembly: GCF_964213995.1. NCBI lineage: Eukaryota > Metazoa > Chordata > Chondrichthyes > Carcharhiniformes > Triakidae > Mustelus > Mustelus asterias. Next base: position 87,623,398 of record NC_135813.1, on the reverse strand, counting down.
GTTGAAACCTATTAGGTCACTCCTCAACCCTTTTCTTTCAGTTAAAAAAAGCTGCCGCCTGTTCAATATTCAACAACAAAAATGGAAAATGCTGGAACATCTCAGCAGGTCTGACAGCATCCGTGGGGAGAGAATAGGGCTAACATTGAGTCTAGATGATCCTTCACTAGAGGCTGTTCAATATTGTTTGATAGTTCTGGTATCATGTCCTTAAGTCCTCTCTGCATCTGATCCAGTGTCTCTGTCTCCTTTGTAATGTCCTATTGTAAGAGATATGGCAAGATGACTAGTAATTTTGGTCAGAGCTAGAGGAGTAATTTTAAACAGATACTTTACGCAAAAAGCCTTGAATGGAAATTGAAAATTCTCAAGATTTCTGAACTTTCTATGTTTATACAAATAGTCATTCTTCAGCATAAAATATAGACCGTCAGACTGCTTATCTTACCCAATTGTAAGAACGAACTGCATTCATATGCATGCTCTGTCATAGGATCTTGAAGCACTCCACACAAATTATGTTATAGATGTTGTTTGTTGACCAACATACATTCAGGAAGGTTCCACAAAAAGAGATGAATGGCCAATTTTTGTGGGAATGTTGGTTCAGGAATGAATGCTGGTTAGGAGACTGTAATTAGCTCCAGTTTTTCTTCACTAAGTGCATAAGATCTTTATCATTCAGTGGATAGGCAGCTGGGTTTTAAGCATCCCCCAAAGACAGCACTTGAACTACCTGAAACATCACCTTGAATCCTACTGCAGCGTGGGGTACAAGTCAACAACTTTCTTACTCCAAAACCAGAAGCCACCAACTAATGCAGAATCAAACTCAAAGACAAAACAGTAAGAACTATATATATTTTTTTAAATGTAGATTCACCTCAGACATCCTGATGTGTTTTTGAAGACTGTTGTCCATTCAGCATCACGTGGTTTGGAATCCTCATTAGGTTCATTCTCCCAACCTGAATGAGGGATGATGACCTCATTTGTGAGAGTCTGAAGGCCGTGGTTGATAATCACAATTTTCAGCGGTTCATAGGAAGACAAGTTCCACAATGTACCTATACAAAAAAATGAAAACAATTTGACAGCATAAAAATGACATTTTTTCAAAATTGTCACATAAAAGGCTTGAAAATTAATGTGTGTGAAACCAGAAATATTTTTGCAAACCTTGTATACCACAACAAACCCAAAATTCCAATCTAGCTAAGCAACTGCAGATTTGTCGTCAAGGAATCAGAATGATGCCCCATTCAGTTGACTGTACCTGTGCCAATTCGTTACAGCAACTCTGAGTTAAGTTGGTCCTGACTTTTCCCTTTAGCCCATAAAATAATCACATTTTAACTTAAAACTTCCAAACTATCAAGCCCATGTCACAGCATCAGAATTGTACGCTTGTCGTTCATCTCATATGACAAAATAAACCGCACAGATATATGGACACTTTTTTTGTATTAGAGTATAGATTCCTTTGCTACCATTTGCTCTTCCTCTCCCACAACGGGACACTGCTTTTCAGTGACATGCTTTTTACAAAGCTTTGTTCATTAGTAATGTGACTCACATGCATAATTTAAGTGATTAGCTATCTCAGCTTAAAGAATGTCTGAACTGACAAGATATTCCAAATGCCATGGATCAGAACCTTAATATTTAAATTGTGAAATGCCACTATAAAACTTGATTTTAATCACAGAATTATTACAGCATTGAAGGGGGCCATTGCACCTTTTGTGTATGTGCTGGCTCACTGTACATTCTACCTTCAGAAATAATATTTCAGTTCTCAACTATAAATGTCAATTATGAAATTTGTCCTCAGGCTCAAATGAACAAGTCTTGGTTATGTTTCAGGCTAGCTTTAATTGGGGACCATACATGTGAGGCAAACGTGATAACCACTACACTATGGAGACACCATAACAACTGATGCCAGTTTCATGGTTGCCATTATTGATATTAGCTCTTATGGCAGGTTTAACAATTGAATTTAAATTCCACAAGCTGCTCTATTGGGAATTGAACCCATGTCCCCAGAGTACTAATCTGGATTCTCAGTCCAGTGACATTACCACTACTCGACCACCCCACCCTAAGGAACAAACTGATTAGCAGCAGCTCTTCAGCCTTCCAAAAAAGATATCTGGGGATATTTAACAGTCTTCACAACAGCGACAGGTAGGTACAGAAGTGTTCTCAGATACACCAGGGGAATGCAATATAGAAGGGGCAGGTTCAGGATTGCAAGGTTCAAGCTTAGAACAGGATCAATGCCCAAAGTGGTTAGGAAGGATCAAAATGCCAAGATGTTCAACTCATTTAAATGCTGTGAAAGACTGAAATGAGAAAGTGGCAGCGATGGGATGGTATTCTGAAAGGATTAAATAATTTGGGTGAAAGGCGTTTTGCATCTGATCCTACCTTTTCCAAGTTTTTTGGATAGTGTGTAGTTTCGATGGGCTACAATTCTGATTCAGAACATTGGCTCCCATCAAATTCCAGGGAGGATTTAATCTTGAAATCCTTATATCTTTCCTTTCTAAGGAGGAAATTAAACTTCTCTTCATATTACACTTCTCTCACTTGCACATCTTTCCATTTTTTTTGCTTCCGAGCTACTGGTCCAAAGGCATCTACTCCATCCATTTCCATGACAATCATCTAAGGTTCAAAGCAGACTCCTCGGAAACTTGTCATATTTGATCTCAAGACATATTTGATATCAACCCCATCATCAAGAGTGTCTATTCTCACTTCCATGGCACTGCCAGACTCCACTTCTGCCTCAGCTCATCTGCTGCTGAAACTCTCAACCATTACTTTGTTCCTTTTAGCTTGAACGTTCCAACATACCCCTGGCCAGACTCCCACATTCCACCCTCTATGAATTGGAGGTCATCCAAAGCTCTGCTGCCAGTGATCGACTCACATCAAATCCTGTTCGCTTATCACCCTCATACTCATTGACCTCCTTTGTCTCCTGGTTAATTAACGGCAGCCCTCCAAGATATGTGCTCATATAATTTTGGCCTTGTCTATATCCCTGATTTAATAGCTTCACAATACCTTCAACTGCTGAGGTTCTCAACTCTGGAATTCCCTCCCTCTTTTCTCTTGTACGGCCCTCCTTAAAACTGCTCATGGACGCAGCTTTTGCTACCAACTCAAAAATTGTCTTAGAAAGCAAAATTTTACATCAAACCCACAATACTCCTATGAGGCACCTTGGGATTTCGATTATGTTGAAGAGCTATCTGAACACAAGTTTTGGTTGGAGTGGAAGATTCTGAAAGAGCATTTATTTAAATTTCATAGAAATATTACAACACAGGAACAGGCTATTCTGCCCATTGGGTCTGCACCAGTCCAAAAAGAGAGAAAAATATAGCTCCTCATTTTAATCTCACTTTGCAGCACCCAGTCCGCAGCCGTGCAAGTTACAGCACTTTAGATGCAGATTTAGATACCTTTTAAATCAAGGTGAGGGTTTCTGCCTCCACCACCAAACCAGGTGATAAATTCCAAAAACGTATCACACTGCATGAGAAGGTTTTCCTCTAATCCTTCGACCAAATAACTTAAATCTGCGCCCATTGATAATTGACATTTCTGCGAGGGGAAGGCAGCATCCCTGTCTACTCTATCTAGGCCCCTCAATCTTATACACCTCAATCAAGTCACCCCTCAGCCTCCCGAGTCCCAAGTAAAACACAACCCCAGCCTATCCAAGCTTTCCTACAGGCTGCAATTTACAAGCCCTGGCGACATTCTTGTAACTCTGAACTCCCTCCAGAGCAATTATGTCCTTCAGCTAAGTGGAACTAAGTGGTGTATATTCCAGCTGTTGCCTAACCAGCATTTTCTACAGTTCCATCATTACATCCCTGCTTTTGTATCCTACATCTTGTCCAATAAAGGCAAGTGTGCCATATGCTTTTTTTTTTAAAGCACTTTACCTACTTATCTTGCCATCTTTAGGGACCTGTGGACATACATTCCACAGGAATCAGTTTTGGGAGCTTTGTTGTTATGAGTATATATAAATGATTTGGAGAAAAATGTAGCTAGTCTGATTAGTAAGTTTGCAGGCAACACAAACATTGATGGAGTTGCAGATAGTGAAGAGGATTGTCAGAGGATACAGCAAGATATAGACCGATTGGAGACTTGGGCAGAGAAATGGCAGATGAAGTTTAATCCGGATAAATGCAAGGTGATGCATTTTGGAAGGCCCAATGCATTTAGGAATTATACAGTAAATGGTAGAACCCTTAGGAGTATTGACAAGCAGAGAGATCTGGGTGTACATGTCCACCGATCACTCAAAGTGGCAACACAGATGGAGAAGGTAGTCAAGAAGGTATACAGCATGCTTGCCTTCATCAGTTGGGGCATTGAGTTTAAAAATTGGCAAGTCATGCTGCAGCTGTACAGAACCTTAGTTAGGCCTCATTTGGAATAGTGTGTATAATTCTGGTGTGTATAAAACTCGGCTTGTTCTCACTGGAATGACGGCGGTCGAGTGGCAACCTGATAGAGGCTTACAAGATTATGAGTGGCATGGACAGAGTGGATAGTCAGATGCTCTTTCCTAGGGTAGAAAAGTCAAGCACTAGAGGGCATAGGTTTAAGGTGTGTGGGGAAAAGTTTAGCGGAGATGTGCGAGGCAGGTTTTTTTTTTACACAGAAAGTGGTGATGTCTGGAACGCGCTGCCCAGGGAGATGGTGGGAGCAGGTATAATAGCAGCATTTAAGGGCATCTAAATGAATACATGAATAGGGATGGGAATGGAAGGATATGGACTGCCTAAGTGCATACTGTTTTAGTTTAGGCAGGCATCATGATCTGCTCAGGCTTGGAGGACCGATGGGCCTGTTCCTGTGCTGGACTGTTCTTTGTCTCTCACTTCCTCACCCTGCAATATCCTCTCATTTATGATGTATACTCTAGCTTTGTTTGCCCTCTCCAAATGCATTTGCACACACTTCTCGGCATTGAATTACATCCACCACTTTTCCACCCATTCAACCAAACAATTAAAATCATTTTGGAGACAACAGCTATCCTTTGCATTATCAACTGCATGGCCAATTATTGTACCATTTGAAAATTCACCAATCATGCCACCCATATTTAAACCCAAATCGTTAATATATACAAACAGCAAGGAACCCAACAAGGAGCCTTGTGAAAGCCACTGGAAACCGTTTTCATTTACAAAAAACACCCATCAACTATTACCCTTTGTTTCCTGTCAATGAACCAAATTTTGATCCAACTCAGCACATTCCCTGTATCCCATGAGCTTTTACTTTTGGACAGTCAGTCTGCCATGTGGCCTTGCTAAAGCCCATGTCAACAACACCCGCTGCACTACCTTCATCAATCCTCCTGGTTACCACAAAACATTTGATTAAGCGAGTAAGACATGATCTTTCCCTAACAAAACCGTGCTGATTATCTCTGATCACTCAAGCCCCAAGTGACAATTTATCTGGGTTCTCAGAATTGACTCGAATAATTTGCCCATCAAAGTAACGCTGACCAGTCTTTAATTTCCGGCCTACCCATCAAACTATTATTTACAAAGGGGACAATGTTTGCAGACCTCCAATCCTTTGGTACCTTGACTTGTATCCAGTGACAATTGGAAAATGATCCTCAGGTGCATCTGCTATTTCAACCCTGGCTTACTTCAAAGCCTGGGATACAATCCATCTTGCCATGGTAATTTATCTGCCTTCAAGAATGCGTGTTCCGCGAATACTTCCTCTATTATGCTTATTGTATCTAATATTTCATACTCCTCCTCTAACTGGAAAGTCTGCACCATCCTTAGTGAAGACAGAGGCAAAGAACTCAGTAAAAGCCCTGCCCACATCTTCAGCATCAACACACAAGTTACCATGAACATCTCTGACAGGCCTTATCCTTTTCTTAGTTATTTTCTTACTTCTAATGTTCTGGAAACGCATCTTTGAGTTTTCTTTGATTTTACCTGCCAACACTTTTTCATATCCTCTTTGCTTTCCTAATTTCCTTGCCTTTTCCCCTATACTTTCTTAACTCCTCTTGACTTCCTACAGTATTAAATATTTTGTGACGATCATAAGCTTTCTTTTTCTACTATATCTTACCTTGTTGCTATTTCTTCATTAATCATTTTTGTTTGACCTCACTATTTCCACAACTGTCCAGTCGTCCAAACAGAATGAGGGCTTGATACCAAATACAGAGGGTCGCTCTATCTCAGTACATCAGCCATATTACATTTTACCTTGCACAGCTTTTGAGAATGAAATTCTCATTAAAACAGAACATATATTAACAGTATCAGACTTAAAATGAGTAGGTATTTTAGGAAAAATAAGCAAGCGATTCAAAAGTTTAGTCTCAAGTCACAGCAATGTGTCTCATTTTGCAGGTTCATTCCTGTATAAAACAATCAGAACGAGTTAATTTGCAATTATTGATTGGAGGTAGGAATTATCAGTAATCAAATTGAGTCCCAAATAAATAATAAACTTCAAAATTGTCTACACAAGGTGGACTAATGTTCCAGCCAACAGAGCAAGAGCATCACAATGGTCACTACTCAGGAGACAATGTATTTTTTTGTATCTTGACAAGCACACTATCAAATGAAAGGTGCTTTAAGGTGATAGCATTGTACCTTTTGACTGCTGACTTGTGGAAGCTTTGTAACTGTATAAATTTGTGAAAAGTTGCCCTGTAAGAGAATTTAAAAGCTACTACACAATAGGGTGAATTCTATTCAATGGAACCATGTTGAAATTCTGTAGTAGTTATTAAAATCTCAAAAACAGGTTAACAAAATCTGGCATTAAAAGTATAACTCTATATAAATGACAATTACCTAAAATCTATGTTAGAACCTCACCAATGAAATCATTACCCTGCCTACTCTGCCCCCAAAGTTGCTCCAAAATAACTTCCCACCAATCATACAAAATCCAGGCTCAGATTCTTTCTTCACATTCAATCTGTTTACCAAAACTTCTTTCTTACACTTAAGCCTCTATCCCAAACTCTCAGCCATTATCTCCAACCAGCCACCAAATAGAGCGAGATTTCCGCAATACTTTCTTCACTCGTGGTCACCTTCACCTGTCTCAAAATAGAATACTCTAGTTCTCTTGCTTAAATTATTCCATTCAAATCTTTGCCAAGCTCTCCTGCCTTCCCTGTGTCTTATCAGATTCATATAAAATCCCCACAATCATTTTCAATCTCTTCATGGCTACATCCCAATCCCAACAACCGCCTCCAACTGTCCACCCTGGAATTCACCACTGAGTTGTGGCGAAGCTACTCCTTATTCATTCAAGTCCACCATGAGCGCTCTATTATCTCAAACTCCCTCATTCCTTGATCCGATATGTCCTGGCCAGCATTCTAAAGCCTCCTAAAATCTCTCTTTGGTTTCTACTGTCTACCCCAACCAATGTCATCCCCATCTCCTATTTTCAATCCATCTTTCTTCTCTTCTCCCTCTAAATTCCTCTGTTCTTTATATCATAGAATAATGGAACTCAGAAACCCTACAGTGCAGAAAGTGGCCATTTGGCCCATCAGGTCTGCACCGACCACAATCCCACCCAGGCCCTACCCTCATATCCCTACATATTTACCCGCTAATCCCTCTAACTACACATCTCAGGATACTAAGGGGCAATTTCAGCATGGCCAATCAACCTAACCCGCACATCATTGGAGGAGTTATATTTAAATCTGCAAGATTCTATTACTCCAATACTTAGTTTGCAGTAACGCTCATCAGAACAATGCAATTTAACAAATACACACATTGGAAAGCCGTTTGGAACAAGGATTTCTCAACCGAACAAAAACATGGTAAAAAGACATAAATTAAGAGTTTATCACAATTTTACTTGTATGCAGCCCAGAACCACATTAAAGGTGGCATCTAACACTTATTATTCCTGTGTGGGTCAACCTGAAGATAGAGGATAACTATTCAGGAACCCAAAAAAAGTTGCTTCCCAAGTTATAGAGTCAGAGGTTTACAGCATGGAAACAGGCCCTTTGGCCCAACTTGTCCATGCCGCCCTTTTCTTTAAACCCCTAAGCTGGTCTCAATTGCCCGCATTTGGCCCATATCCCTCTATACCCATGTAACTGTCTAAATGCTTTTTAAAAGATAAATTTGTACCCACCTCTACTACGACCTTTGGCAGCTTGTTCCAGACACTCACCACCCTCTGTGTGAAAAAATTGTCCCTCTGGACCCTTTTGTATCTCTCCTCCCTCACCTTAAACCTATGCCCTCTAGTTTTAAACTCCCCTACCTTTGGGAAAAGATATTGACTATCTAGCTGATCTATGGCCCTCATTATTTTATAGACCTCTATAAGGTCACCTCTCAGCCTCCTACGCTCCAGAGAAAAAAGTCCCAGTCTATCCAACCTCTCCTTATAACTCAAACCATCAACTCCTGGTGGCATCCTTGTAAATCTCTTCTGCACTCTTTCTAGTTTAATAATATCCTTTCTATAATAGGGTGACCAGAACTGTACACAGTATTCCAAGTATGGCCTTACCAATGTCTTGTGCAATTTCAACAAGACGTCCCAACTCCTGTATTCAATGTTCTGACCGATTAAACCAAGCATGCTGAATGCCTTCTTCATCACTCTGTCCACCTGTGATTCCACTTTCAAGGAGCTATGAACATGTACCCCTAGATCTTTTTGTTCTGTAACTCTCCCCAATGCCCTACCATTAAGTGAGTAAGTCCTACCCTGGTTCAATCTGCCAAAATGTATCACCTCGCATTTGTCGAAATTAAACTCCATCTGCCATTTGTCAGCCCACTGGCCCAATTGATTAAGATCCCATTGCAATCCGAGATAACCTTCTTCACTGTCCACTATGCCACCAATCTTGGTGTCATCTGCAAACTTACTAACCATGCCTCCTTTATTCTCATCCAAATCATTAATACAAATTACAAATAACAGTGGACCCAGCACCAATCCCGAGGCACGCCGCTGATCACAGGTCTCCAGTTTGAAAAACTGCTCTCTGCAACCACCCTCTAGCTTCTGTCATCAAGCCAATTTTGTATCCATTTAGCTACTAGTTTTCCGTCAAGCCACAGTCTGGGATGTATGCAAGAGGTTCCACCAAACAGCAATGTAACAACTCCTTACCGGACAAACTGGCTGTGAATTAGTGCAATATCAAATTCAAACAATAAATCTATCATTAATCCTCAAATTTTGCAATTCTGTAATTCAGAAGTAATCGCTATTAATTTGAGCAACTAAGCTCCGCATTATTCATCTCCTTACAGGTTCTTTGCTTACCAAATCTTCATTTGAAAATTAAGGAAGCAATATTTTCTATTTCGACTTTGTAAATATGCTTTACATACTCTGCCATCAACAAGTTGCTGGCACGTTGGCACAGTGGTTAGCACTGCTACCTTACAACTCCAGGAACCCCGGTTCAATTCCGGCCTTGGGTGACTGTCTGTGTGGAGTTTGCACGTTCTCATGTCCGCGTGGGTTTCCACGGGGTACTCCAGTTTCCTCCCACATTCCAAAGATGTGCATGTTAAGTGGATTAGCGATGCTAAATTGCCCCATATGTTAGCCATGGGAAAGGTGTGGTGTTATGGGGATAGGGTGAAGGAGAGGACCTGGGTATGATAATCTGTAAGAGTCGGTGCAGACTCAATGGGCCAAATGGCCTCTTCTGCACTGTAAGGATTCTATGAACTGATCCATCTCCAAAATGCCATAAAAACCAGGTAATTCAAGAGATTTTGTAAAGTCTGAAAAATATCATCTATTTCAGACTTTTCAGTACACCGCCCTTTCAGATAGTTAGGGAAGAGGACTAAATACAACTTATATTAATAACTTTACAGAACTAAATGTTATAAAAACTTGAGGATGCCATTAAAGTAGTTATCTGGAAGGTTGGACCAGTAATTAGGGGACTAAGGAGAGGGCTAACGAAATGAAGAATTCGAGACAGCAAAGCACAAATCCTATTTTCTAGGAAAAAAATGCCCTGCTTTAAAATTAAGAGTTTAATAGGTTGGCATAGAGAAGATGTTTCAACAAATGGATATGTGAAAAACTCAGGACCACAAATATGGTAGTCACAAATAAATTCAATAAGCATTTCAGGAGACTCTAGTAACTTAATTGGTGATAAGAGTGCGGGAATGGCTGAAGCAAATAGTATAGATGTATAAAGGGAAAGCTAGCTAAGTACTTGAGGGAGAAAGGAGGCTATCTTGTTGGGGTGATAAAAAAACTGTCAAGATAATGGAGTATAAGAAAGATTTGAGAACTCATTAAAATCAAAATTAATAAAAATGGGATAAAATAAAGAATTGGATAAAACGGAAACCGATAAGGGTGCATCTGTTTGAAGGTGTTATTGTTATGTGAATTAGCTTGGTATTAGTGAAAAAGTGTTTACGCAAGTGACTAGGGGTTGGACAATAGTGTATAAAAAGTGGAGGCACAAGAATATAATTCACACCTATCTGCGACAAGCCTGGCCCAAGGTGTTATTATGATAGAATAACATTAAAGGGCGGGAACACTATCCATGCCAGGGTACCTGAATACAGTAGGAAAGGAGCAGCTACCACTGTAGACGCACCCAGCTGGAGAAAGCAGGCTGCTCCCAAAAACGAGTTGGTGCTGAAAGCTGCTGTTTTAAAAACACAGTAAGAAGTCTAACAACACCAGGTTAAAGTCCAACAGGTTTATTTGGTTGCAAAAGGTTTTAAAAACACTCAGAAGAAATGCTCTGCTGAACAAAAGGCAACTTCTCTTCCCATTTGGGAAAACCTATGGTGGTAAATATATGCTGGATTTAGCTCAGAGTTGTATAATACTGGATGGTTTTTGGGAATGGGGCATTTCTCAAGAATTCAGAATGCAGATAGCTGGAAACAGGCATAAGATACTGTATGTGTATAAACATTAATGCAATTAAGTGGATTATTGTCGTACATTGTAGTCTTGTGTTTTTTTATGTTAATAAATATTCTTTATTAACGGATCTCAACAAGACTATACTACTCCTCACTGTTTGCATATCTTTCCTCACATTTTACCAAATTGAAAATACACACCACTAAGGACCCGTGTCCCAAGTTACCCTTCTGGGTTTTGGGATATCCTCACATTTAACAATAGTCAGGTTCTTAACTATGTGGAAGGAAGCTTGTGTGCAATGCAAACAAGCATAGGCAGAGGATGCTTTCCCAATATTCTGTAAATTCCCTGAATGCAACAAGGAAAGTGATTATTTGGATGCTAGAAAATTGAAATAATGGCATCACCACAGCACAAAGTGGCCATTCAGCCCATCATGTCTGTGTCAGCTCTTTGCAGGAGCAATTTACCTTGTGCAATTCATCCCACGGTCCTCCACATTTACCTCTTCATTTAACAATCCAATTCTCTCTTGAATGCCTTGATTGAAACTGCCTTTGCCACACTCTCAAGCAATGCATTTCAGATCCTAAAGTTTTTCCTCATGTCATTTTATTTACCTTAAATCTGTGCCCTCTGGTTCTTGATCCTTCCATCAATGGGAACATTTTTCCTCATCTACCCTGTCTAGATTTGCATAATTTTGAACAACTATCAAACCTCCTCTCAATCTTCTCTTCAATCTCAAGTTTCTCACCTCTGGGACCATTCATGTGAATAGTTTCAGCACTCCAATGCCTTCATATCTTTTCTAACGGGCGGTGCCCAGAGCAGGACGCAATACTCCATGTTCTGTACAGGTTTAACAACCTCCTTGCTTTGATATCCAAGCCCCTAATAATAAAGCCCAGGAATTTTAGGAACCACCCTCAAACAGTCCTGCAATAATTTACAATTCACACCCAGGTTCCACAGCTGCTTTACCCACTTTAGAATTGTACCCTTTATTTCACGTTGTATATTCTTGTTCTTGCTAGCAAAATACACCATTTCACACTTCTCTGCACTAAAATTTCATCTGCCACTTGTCTGCTCATTCCACCAACTTTGCGACATCCTTTTGAAGTTGCATTCCTCATAGCTCACAATACATCTAAGATTCATATCATTTGCAAATTTTGAAATTGTGCCCTGTACATCAAGGTCTAGATTATTTTTCAGAAAGAGCAAGGGTCCCAACCCTTAGGGAACATGACTGCAAACCTTACTCCAGTGGGAAAAACACCCATTAAATACCACTCTTTTTTTCTACCCCCCGCCCCCGCTTTTATTCCATGAACTAGAACATTGCCTACAAGCCTCGCTTACAGCACTTCATCCAATGCCTTCTGGATATACATAACCGTAGCATTACTCTCGTCAAAAAACTCAGGTGGAGATGTGATGTGGCCATGCTATTCTTAGGATATTGGCAAAATACTGATATTTAGCAGTTATTTGTGTTGTCCACTATGCTGTTGTTCTCGTGATCAGCTGTTTAATGAACTGCTCGTGATATTTGAATCATCGATAGTCACGGGTGAAGTGCCTGAAGATTGGAGAGTGGCAAATGTTGTGCCTTTGTTGAGAAAGGGCTGCAGGGAAAAGCCTGGGAACTACAGGTCAGTGAGCTTCACATCTGTGATGGGTAAATTGTTGGAAGGTATTTTGAGAGACAGGATCTACAGGCATTTAGAGACGCAAGTACTGATTAGGGACAGTCAGCATGACTTAGAGTGGAAAATCATGTGTCTCAAATTTGATTTGAGTTTTTTGAAGGGGTAACCAAGGTGGTAAATGAGGGCAGTGCAATTGATGTTGTCTACATGGACTTGAGCAAAGCCTTTGACAAGGTACCGCATGGTAGGTTGTTGCACAAGGTTAAATCTCGCAGGATCCAGAGTGAGGTATCTAAATGGATACAAAATTGGCTTCTTGACAGAGGGTTGTTTTTCAAACTGGAGGCCTGTGACTAGTGATGTGCCTCAGGGATCAGTGCTGGGCCCACTGTTATTTGTCATTTTATATTAATGATTTGGATGAGAATATAGGAGGCATGGTTAGTAAGTTTGCAGATGACACCAAGATTGGTGGCATAGTGGACAGTGAAGAAAGTTATCTCCAATTGCAATGGGATCTTGATCAATTGGGCCAGTGAGCTGATGAATGGCAGATGGAGTTTAATTTAGACAAATGCGAGGTGATGCATTTTGGTAGATTGAACCAGGGCAGGACTTACTCAGTTAATGGTAGGGCGTTGGGGAAAGTTACAGAACAAAGAGATCTCGGGGTACATGTTCACAGCTCCTTGAAAGTGGAGTCACAGTTGGACAGAGTGAAGAAGGCATTCGGCATGCTTGGTTTCATCGGTCAGAACATTGAATACAGGAGTTGGGACGCCTTGTTTAAGCTGGACAAGACGTTGGTAAGGCCACACTTGGAATAGTGTGTGCAATTCTGGTCACCCTATTATAGAAAGGATATTATTAAACTAGAAAGAGTGCAGAAAAGATTTACTAGGATGCTACCGGGACTTGATGGATTGAGTTATAAGGAGAGGCTGAATAGACTGGGACTTTTTTCTCTGGAGTGTAGGAGGCTGAGGGGTGATCTTATAGAGGTCTATAAAATAATGAAGGGCATAGACAAGGTAGATAGTCAATATCTTTTCCCAAAGGTAGGGAAGTCTAAAACTAGAGGGCATAGGTTTAAGTTGAGAGATACAAAAGTGTCCAGAGGGGCAATTTTTTCAGAGGGTGGTGAGTGTCTGGAACAAGCTGCCAGAGGTAGCAGTAGCGGCGGGTACAATTTTGTCTTTTAAAAAGCATTTAGATAGTTACATGGGTAAGATGGGAATAGAGGGATATGGGCCAAATGCAGGCAATTGGGATTAGTTTAGGGGTTTTTAAAAAAAAGGGCAGCATGGACAAGTTGGGCTGAAGGGCCTGTTTCCATGCTGTAAACCTTTATGACTCTGACTCGAATGAGGGAGAGAGAGAAACCAAGCAAACTACCTTTGCGGTTGAAATGGTTCTGAGCTGACAAATGTGAAGTCTGAGCCAAAGTCAAACCGTCAGAAAAAACTCAGTAAACCAATGTCTGACCCAGGAAGATATGTAGTACTCAAGGCTGCTGATTGGTTAATCAGCACAAGTCATGACTTAATCCTGAAAGGCGAGATGTGTGGGGCTTGGAATTCCTTGAACTCTGCTCCCAATCACTGGTGTAACAGGGGGACAGGGTCCTGGATAGACAAGTGATAGGAAGGCAACCAGTGCTTTCTGTTGTTCAAATGCAGTTTAAGCTGCTCAACTCCAGCAGTACATGGGAAATCTAGATTTTATACTGCTTATGTTTCTATTACTTTGGATAAGTGCAGGTGGGAGGCAAGAGACTAAATTCCATATTGGGCAAACCGAAACAAAACTTGTTTGGATATCCCAGTAGATTAGCTCACATGTTGAAACATGGCATAATAATAGGTTTCTGCACATCAGGCACCAGGCTGCCAAAAATTAAAACTGAAGCAGAACCATGGTATTCTACTGCAGATAAATCCTGCAAGTGAATGTGATGCTTAACTTCACTTGAAGCCAAATATAGATATTGCCCCTCCAAGCTCCATGTATAAAGTCGCTGATTTTCATTATGTGAATAGTCTACATGAATTTACTTTAAATCATTCATCTATCTCATGGTAATAAAGAGGATGAGTCTACACAGGATTAAACAATGGCAAGCTAAGCTATTTGTCATAATTGTCCTGGACATCTACTTTTCAACAATTTGAGGGGGGCGAAATATTTTTTAGAACTCTATTTCTTTTGCCAATAATGATTTAAAGCATGTTGATAAATCATTTCTTTTTCATTTTAAATTAAAATATTATCCAACTCAATTTATACTTTGCCATAAATTAAAATTTTCATGTACAATGTATTAAAATAAAAAGAATTTCCATAGCATTTTAGTTAGAAATCACTGCATAGACGCCGGTGATTCGGGGGGGGGGGGAGATGGGACAGACTGAAACCAGGTTGCATTGCTGTTCTTGTGGATAACAGACAATAAATGCACTTCTTCTATGGTGTTTGGTGACTTCATAAATAATGTCTCTCCCTGAATAGGCCTCTGGACTTTTTTTAATACATCAAGGGACTGCCAAGCATTACTCTGTCTGTTTGGCATCCATATTCCAAGAATATGTTAGCTCAATTTCTAACAGACAAGTGGAACTCTGCCATTGTTGTGGAATTTACCTTCTTGCTGGTAGGAGTCAATCAATCTTGTCCATATATCTCTGGCCCTGTACCCAAATCTGGTCATTCAAGGCTGTTGGCCCAACACAGCAGAGAGAGAGTACCTGCATTGTTGGAGCTGTTCTTGGTAAGCAATACTAAACCAGAGGATCAGCTTGCTTTTTCAAGGCAACAGTAAAATGACATGACACGATTTGAAGAGAATGACAAATGTTTTTTTCAGTGTTGTGGCCAATAATTGTGAGCAAAAACAAATCAACTAGTCAACGGTGCATTTTTCCTCCTCAACATGTCACTCTGCATAAAAGAATTCCATTGCATTCACATCACATGACAAGGATAAACTAAGACGCCACTTCCTCAGCACCAGGCGAACTCCACATTCTTCTTCATGCATTACCCCAGAATACAGAATCTCCTTGATAAGCAGGTTGTAGCAATGTTGTTCTGTCCCAAATGGTTCACTGCAGAGAACATTTAAGCAGAATCATTCCTTCTTTCTACATCTCTCCCATTTTCTCATCCCATTCAGAATCTTGCTCTAAATCCTGATTGCAAATCAGTGTTATAACTTTCAGTAATCATCTGCATAAAGGAATAAGGCAGTGCAGTTTTAAATAACTTGCCAGAATTCTCAAACAGTCCGAAGTGCTGCAGAAACAATGCATATACTGCAGTTACTGATATGCTAGTGAATTTGATAGCCACTTTGAATGCCAAGTCCTAACCCAATGGAGAGATAAATGACTATTTCATTTGTTTCATTGATTGATAGAGGAATATTGACCAAGACACCCTGGGAAAAGATGGTACTCCGAAAACTGCAGCATTCCCTCAGAACTGATGTGAAGAGTTTCTCCAGATTACTTTAAGAACTGGGGTGTGGCTTGTATCCAGAGGGGAAACATACTAACTTATGCAACCTAAAACAGCACTGCCAATTTGTTACATTTTCTGTCAATCCAGTCAGAATCTCATTGACATGTGCCTTACTGGGCTAGATTCTCTTGCACTCACTAATTTTAGCCAAAAGAATATCAAATAGGGAATTAAAAATAGCTTATTTAATAGATATAGAAATTGACTTCTTGGTAGCATTTTCTGCACTGATAGACACAGTTACATTTCAGTGTTGCATGGATTTCACATGGCCAATCTCTGTTGTAGTATCCACTAAATTAATAACCAGACTGCTGCTTTACCAAAACTAAAACCCCATGACCAAATTCTACGCTACTTTAAGATCATTACTCATTTTTAATCCTAGGTGAGATTTTGCACGTAAATAAAAGGTTCAACAGGTGCACGTCAAATAAAAACATCTCATCCTCAAAATTTTCATCACAAACATGCACAGTACCATTCTCTTAATCCAGTACTGCTACGCAGTTTGAGAGCCATTGCTTCACAGCACAAAGAGAGGCCCCTTTGGCCCATCATGTCTGCATCAAGCACCTATTTATTCTAATCCCATTTTCCAGCACAAGGTCTGTACACTTGTATGCAGAAATGCCAACAGACAGGTGGTCAATCACAGCAGTTATTCTTTTAAATCAGTAGCAGTCTTAAGAAAATGCGGACAACTGGAACAACATTTATAGAAAATGGAAATTAAGGGCTGGAAACAGCTATGAAACCTGGCCCTCGCATGTAATGTGAACTTCTTTGTAAATGTCGTAACTCTATTCAACCTGCCTCAAGCGATTAAAAAGTACAGCGTTTGGCATCAAAAACGCTCACGGTGATCATCAATACCTTCATAGCATGAGCCTACAAATTCAGACAAAACATTGACATTTATTTCCTCGACCCTTTAAACAACATTGAGAAGCAACCCAAAAAAGTTCCTGACAACAAATCCAGAACATAATTAAATTTGCCATGAGACCATCAAGTTGTTGATATACTCAAGTACCTGACCCAATACTGCTTTAGAAAGTAGCTGCTAAGTCAGAAATCAACAGAATCAGAAGCAATGCACCAATATAGAGGAAAACACTGAACATTTTAAATGCAAAGCACTTCTCTCCCTTTTCATCTCCTCGCCCTCAATTTAATCAATTCCACAGGCATTCTCTCCCTATGTGGTCAGGGAAATGACACTTCAGATCTCAGCCTTACGAAGACACAGCTTTTCAGATCTGCCAGCTGGCAAAGAGCCATGCAGAAAGCAGATCCGTAGCATTAACAATAAACTGTATCCTTCCCTGCCTCGAAGGAGGACATTTAAACTTCACCACCAGCTGGGTACCACTAAGCATTTCGTTGGCACTGAATTTAAAGAAACTGACCAATTGGGATTGGCACTCCAGACCAAAACAACATGCTGGTAGCTTGCAATTCCAGACAGCCATCTGGTGACAGACAAGTTCAGTTTATTGAATGCACTGATTCGTGATATCCAATTCTGAAAAATAATTTCCAAACTGTACTCACCTGTAATTAGTTCTCTAACTTCCATGTCATTGGTCTTCCTTAGCAATCGGACCAGGGCAGGAATTCCATCACAATTCTTGATTGCCACTTTGCTATCATGATCTTTACCATACGAGATATTTCTCAGAGCACCACAGGCTCTACGATGAACATCTGGTTTCGGATGATCCAGCAGTCCAACCAAAATAGGTATACCCTTCAGCTGCCTTACTTCCTTTTTAATTTTGTCATTCTCGTAGCACAGATGCTGCAGGTACGCAGCAGCATTTGATTTAACTGGGTCAAGGTGATGACTGAGCATTGCAATAACCTCTGGAAGATCAGGGTCCCGCCACCTAGGATCTTTCCGGATACTGTCTATAGATGGTGAGCGTCTTCCAAGCCGGTCCAGGCTGGCCATGCTCCCCCTTTCTGGCTGAGCCAATGGTGCATTGTACACGCCTGTCAGATACGGAATACGATCTTCAATGATCTCTGCTTCAATAGGATCTTCATAACCTCTGAAATATAAACAGAGTTCAGGTCAGATTATGCAAGTAAAAGACAGCCATTCTACCACCCCTTATGCACAGTTGTTAACTTTCGTTCTGCAATTTAGTTTGCAATAATCATCAAATCAAGATGTTACTCAAGAGGACAAACAAGACTTTTAAATGGGTTAAAACAACATAGAAACATCAAAAGTTGAAAACTGGATTAAAGACAGGTCAGTCAACTGGAGTAGAACAACCGAATAGGTTACCAACTATTGGTTGACCTAATACTAAAGCCTAGAAGGAGTAAAAAAATTAAGTGTTTTCTCTTTGCGGTGGGCCTAGATTAAACAATTCTGTCTCTCCAACCAGTGCCTTTAGACAGTAGGTGATAGAAAAATAATGCAACACTGATTATGTCTTGTGCACAGTTGCTGAAGATAGCTGGTGCAGAAAAAGATAGATGTCGTCTTGGATGCTTGACATTAATTTACGTCAAATCTCACACAATTGAATTTTTATTTATATGAACGAAGTATTGTGTGGATGCTGGAGATTGGAAATAAGAACAGAAAATGCTCAGCAGGTCTGGCAACATCTATTTCTTTCTTGACTGATGCTGCCAAACCTGAGACAGTATCTGGAAAGATCCCAGGTGGTGGGACCCTGATCTTCTAGAGGTTATCGCAATGCTCAGTTCATCACCTTGACCCAGTTGAATCAAAGGCTGCTGCATACCTGCAGCATCTGTGCTATGAGAATGACAACAAAAAAAGACAGCTGAAGGATACAACTATTTTGGTTGGATTGCTAGATCACCCGAAACCAGATGTTCATTGTAGACCTGTTTTTAATCCCGTTTTCAACTTTTGCTGTTTCCATGTTTTCATTATGTGATAGAACTTCTTACAAAAGTACTGATATGCACTTGCATGAGAATAACATTTGGCTCACAAACTTTAAAAAACCACAGTAAAGGCGCATTGTAAATGACTGCGTACTTTTTGGCTCTACATATCCCTTATTTTCATACCTTATTCACTTACCCCATTCAACACGTTCAAGAAAATTAAGCCTATACAGAATTGGGTAATTTTAGACAAAAATAATTACAACTTGGGTCTATATTAAATTGAAAAAAATCTAACATTCTTGCCAAATGCATATTCAGCAACATGTCCAGTTTCAGATTACGCTTCCAAGGGCACATGTAGTTGTACAATTAATAATCAAGACCAAAAACAGGTCAACTGCACACTCAAAACTGCTGACACATTATCAAATTGAACAAAAAGATTCTGATTTGCCAAAAACGTTAATTAAATTGTAACATGAATCTACTTGGCTAGCAGCCGAATTGAGGGAATTAACTTCAAGTCAGGGTTACTGAAATACTCAAGAGCCAGAACTTCCTCAGAGGTGTGCCCATTCCACTCTCTCAACCTCACCAGAAGTTCAGCTGTTGGAGCAGATTCAAGGACATACCAGCTCCAAGTTAGGACATCCCAGGTCCAAGTTGTCAAATTCAATTCCATTGATGGGGGAAAAATAGCTTCCTTCTCCTTCCTGGATTTGCACTTCCACCCACCCTTTTATACACAATGGAATAGCTTTCCCCCCCCCCACTTTTACAACCTTGGTGTCATAACGAACAACAATTAATAAAAAAATCAGCTTGTGCTTTCCACATCTGCTCAGCAATTAATTAGAAATAGCTAGCACAGATTTGAAGAGGGAGGATAGCACACAACAAACCGCAGAAGTGTTCAATGCAGGAGATACAAGTGTTGCTTACATGAACTTTAGGAATGCGTTTGATAAATATGGGTAGAAGAGTAAGGGTGAGAAATTCGAGATTATTTAAAAGACAAAACGGTGTACGAGTAAAAGGCAATTTTCCAGAATCGTTAGAAGAGGTTAGTGAAGTCACACAGCGTTCCTTATACTGTGCCCAATGATTTGGATGGAGGCACAGAAGGTCTGATGTTGAAATAAGCAGATGAAGAATAACCTTTCCTCTGAGCTACAAGGGTGGCAGCAATAAGGAATTTGTCCAGGGAACAAACTGGCCACACAGTAAAGGGAAATTCACTTACTGGATTATATTTACAACTTTAGAAGACAAAAAGAAATTCACAGAATCCCTACAGTGCAGGAGGCCATTTGGCCCATCGAGTCTGCACTGACAACAATCCCACCTCGGCCCTATCCCCGTAACTCCAGTAATTCCTTTAACCTACGCAGCCCGGGACACTAACGGGCAATTTAGCATGCCCAATGCACCTTACCCTCACATCGTTGGACTGTGGGAGGAAACCAGAGCACTCAGAGGAAACCCACGCAGACACGGGGAGAATGTGCAAACTTCACACAGTCACCCATGTCAGGAATCGAACCCATGTCCCTGGAGCTGTGAGGCAACAGTGCTAACCACTGTGCCGCAACCAGATATTGCTAAAATGAAATAAAAAGTTGTAGATGGAATTGAATTAAGCATAAAATGATATAATTATTTTGTTTTACCTAAATAAAAGTTGAATGGAAGCAGTATCAGTGCTGTTGAAACGGAGTGGTTTGGGGTACAGGTTCATGTTGTAAACAGCAGGTTTATAAAGCTGTAAACAAAAAGCTTTTTCCATGTTTTATCACAAGGTAGAGAAAATAAAAGCCAAGAAGCAACAATAAGGATCTCAAATGATCCTAGTGCAGGTGCTAAATTAACTACTTTTAACATTTCATAAGCATTAGCAGCTCAACAGCCAAGATATTGGGGGATGAGGTTGGGGAAAGAGGGGGTAACGACAACTGGTGGAGGTACTTACACATCAAACAATATTATTGGAATTATTGAAAGCCTGTTAAGCTTTGGAACTGTGCGGTGACATTCCATACAAAGAAAAACATGCTGGAAAA
This sequence comes from Mustelus asterias, assembly GCF_964213995.1. NCBI lineage: Eukaryota > Metazoa > Chordata > Chondrichthyes > Carcharhiniformes > Triakidae > Mustelus > Mustelus asterias. The sequence goes on along the minus strand of NC_135813.1, from coordinate 87,602,319 downwards.
CTGAAAGATGAAAGGAGAAAAGGCTGGAAACACTCGTACCAGGCAACTGCTGAATTTTACTAGCATTTTCTGTTTGAATTTCAGTTTCTCTTCTCCACTCCCCATAGATGCTGCCTGACAAACTGATTCATGGTTGTCTACCATTTGATAGCATGAGCTGGAAAATTTAGTGTCAATTAAAGCAAAAGGTAATCCATCAAGTGTCGAAGCTAAATGTTAAGGAACGATTGGCAGCAGTAGATGGAAGCCTCCAAACAGGTATTTTTAGACTTGAAAAGCTTAAGCCAATAATGGGGGAAAGAAAATGAATACAAGATGAATTACAAAATCTGGGAAGGTGCTTAATACCACAGCATTCATCAAGTACTGACAACTTTAAAACCACAAGCTTTGCTCCAGATTTTAAACCCATCTGGATCTGCCAACAATTACTGCTTCTCGTCAGGATAACAAATAAGTAAATGTCTTTTTCTGCAGCAGATGTTGCAGAAACTAAGTATTGGGGAGTGAAAAATTGACAGCCTATTTCAGCATTAGTGAAGTTAAAGGGTGTTGGGCCACCTTCGAATGTGGAAGTAGAAAGAAGCTTCATCTGAAAAAAAAGAGTATATGTAAAGATTTGCATTAAAACAATATAGGAAATATTCTTCAAATTGAAGCTTGTGCTAACCAAATTTGTCAGATGAAAAATGTTGTGAAGCAGAATTTAGATATGCAATGACTGTGCTAAATCTTCCTGTTTTTAAAGCAGCAGATTATCATAACATCCCTTCTGTGATTGATCCACCCAAATAAGACATCCTTAAATGCAGGCTTAAGAGCACTTCAGAAAATTTGTCACAGAAGATTAATCAGAAGCAATATTTCCTTTGAAATAACAAAGTTTTTAAAAATGTTTATCTACAGTGATGCTTTGAAAAAGTCTAAAGTAAATCCAAGTCACTTAGAAAGCAACTGATCTAAGGAAACATGGAATATTTTACTCATTTCGGATTTGATGACTTTTTCTTCAATCTTCGTACTGCTCTCCTGTACTAGTGGCAGAACAGGTGACAGGTAGTGTGGTCCAAACTATGAAGGCAAAAACTTGAATTTATAAAGCGCATTCCACAACCTCAAAAACATCCCAAAACACTTCCGTCCCTGATGTAATGTGGGGAAGCGTGGCAGCTAATTCATGAACAACTGTTCCCTTTTAAAATAATAGTGATAAAGTCTCCTTCTCTTTAAACAGTTCTTATGGAATCTCATATCCACCTGTCTCTATTTAATGTCTGTCTCTATTTAATGTTTCATTCAAAAGACTATCTCTGAAATTCCTTCACTCCCTCATCACTACAAAGAAGCATCAGTCTAGATTGTGTTCATGTTCTGGACAGGGCTTGAATCCATGACTTTCTGATTCAGCAGCAAGTGTGTTACCTACCCAGTGTCAAGCCTGACAATTAGCAAAGAGGGATTGCAAGACATAATCCCTGACAAGCACCTGTCCTCTGCTCGCTGTCTCCACACAACTGAGATTATCATCTCATGGGGAGAACACAACTGTGTGCGCTCTTCGCAAATATGTATTAAAACTAATAGTAGGTCAAAAGGTTCAAATGGTATTGCAGCTGTAGTCAGCACTGTAGGGATAGTGTCAACTTGCCAACTGATTATAATGGCGAACAATGAAATGCAACAATTCCCAACTGAACAAGGAATGAGCATCAGTTACAAAACCTCCAGCACATCCAATACACGTTTTTTTGATCCAATATCCTCACAGCCACTCCCTTACTGGACTTCTCTCCCTTTTACAATCATACCTCTGATGCTTTTAACATTAACCCTTCCCCTCAAGCCCCCAACCCTGATTATCTGAAATTTGTCCTTCCTTCACTCTCATCTCAACTCATGAGCCCACAACTCATTCCTCAAATATCTTCTCCTTCCCCATCTCAGCTTTTCTTCCACCTTTTTCTTTACTCCCATTTTCTGCTCTCTGTTCCGAACCACTTGTGGACCTAGAACACCAATTGGTCTCAGCTGCCCATATTCAATGCCACAGGAGATTAATCACCATTTAGATTAAATTACTTCAGATACATGAGCAAACATGTGGACAGTTCAGTCCCGTTCCATATAAAAACTGAATTCATGTTACCTTTCAGACAGTCATGTCAAAGATTCTTTTTAATTACTAGAAAATTTAGTTAGAGGTTATTTGGAGGCACATAAATAAACCTTCCAGTTTTGGGGGAAGGGAAGGAATGGAGGGGGAAGAGATAATTGTTCAATTTGTACATTTTCTTCTATCCATCAAGTTAATTTGAAGTTTCTGGCAATCCTAAATTTCCAGCATACAAATACAGACTACTTAATTCAAAATCCATTAATCTAAATTATTGGATAATTGAAACCATTAAGTTTGAAATTACCACTTTGCCTTCTTAATTAAACGGCTTATTTCAAATTATTGGATAATTCAAGGTTTTGTATCACTCAAGCTAGAAAAAAAAATGCTGAAACATCCCAATCCCAGTCCAGCCAAATGACTAAAAAAAAAGCAGCAAACACTACAGTGAACCGTTACAACAGCAAGTTTCTTTTTACATTTAATACTATCAACATACAAAGCATTATGACAGTTCTATGCTGAAAGTATGCATCCATTTAAGTGTCTAATATTAGCTTCAAGGTGTTAAATTTGAAAAAGGAATAATGGCAAAGCTAACTTGACTCCCATGTGACTTTAGCATACGAACTAATTATAATCGCATGCTGTAGTTACTGTATTTGAGACAGCTTTACTTGGGGAGGGAAAAATCAATACTTTATCAAAATTAGGATGACAGATTGACTTCTTATTGTGCAAATGGCAATGAATTGGAATGCAACTTTGCAAATACTTGGTACTAATAATAGGACAACGTATTTGATCCCTTCTGAAATAATCACTTGGAAACAGTATAAAACTGACAAAAGGTAGAAAGAGAAGTGAAAGCAGAGGATAGATTGAGTAGCCAAGGGCAAGCAGCACTATAATGGTCAAAATGTTGTTGATATGTTGTAAATCACACTTGGGCTAACAACAAAGTATTGAAGCATGCATGGTGAAAGATAGCAGCAACCGTACTGGAGTTAAATTCTTACCTCCTTGGTCTCCTTCCATTAGCCCTTGTCGGTGCCCTTCGACCCACAGTGGAATAATCTGGTTCTGGTTCTGGCTCTCCATCCAGTTCATATCCATCATCATCAGGTCCGAGACTTCTATGGTCATCTTCAAGCCCATAAGGTTCTGGCTGGAAGCGCTCTGGTTGAGATCGGCTTAGGTCAACACTGCCATCTGGCTGCACTTGGGGCTGGGCAACAGCATACTTGTTTCTGTTCAGCAGTGTGTAACTGTCATCTGGTCTGTAGTTGTCACGTGGCATGTAAGCATAACGGGGGCGGTAGTGAACTCCTCGCGACAAGCTCCCATAGTTATCAGATACATCTGCAAACCCATCCTGGCCAGTGTACGAACGGTACATTTCATGGCGATTCTCGTACGAATCTGGATAGTTGTTGTAGGCTCTGGTCAAAGTAGAATTTGCCTGTGGCGTGATATAACGATCTCCATTTTTCATATATCTTCTGTCAATGGAATCTGTACAACTGCCTGCAGGAGATGACCCCTCTGCAGGCAATCCATCTGGCCCAAGTGGCACCTGCCGAACCGTTCGGGTTGTAACTGTTTTAACCACTTTAGTAACCTGCAAACACAAATTTAAAATGTTCACAGCAATAGAGTAACATTAATCTCACTCCAAACATAACACACTGTCAAAAGGGAACCAGATTTAGGGATATCTTCATAATGCAAAGGACTGGGAGTACTATAGGGCAATGTGGTATTTAAACAACTATCTACATATTTAAATACAGGCTATTTGCAAATGCTTTACATTCCCTTACAGTACAAGGATTCATGTAAAACCTACCTTCCCGTTGTAAAAATGTAACCAACTGAGAATACATAAAATGCAATCTAAATGCTGTAAATGTGCACTTGAACCAGGCAGAAATTATAGATATGCAGTAAATACATTGAATTATGTAGATTTTTGAGAGTGTGATTCAAGGCGGTCTTGTAATCAAAAGAAAATTTTCATTTTATAACATGGATTAGATCAAGGCTTAAACTTAAAGCTTAAACTAAATATTCAAACAGCTAAAAATAAAACTGGTTTATAGTGAACTGGGATAATCAACAGAATAGTTGGATAATATTTGGGATCTAAACAAGCTTTTACCTTGATGTTTTTCTTTCGGGTCAAATTTGTTTCCTTTACTTCCTGCACTCAAGATACAAACAGCTTGATGAGCATTTACAGCATTCCTTTCCAACTTGTCCTAATTCGTCTACAAGCCCCAACAGTGTGAGTGGCTGTTAAACTGCACCAGCTATTACAACTTTGTCATCACTTTGTGGTCACACTCACTTCCAGCAAGATGGATAGGGAATAGGTGTAGAAACCTCAGGCATTTTTTTCCTCCCCAACCTGAGACTAATTGCAGAAGAGAAAAACTCAGCACAAACTGAGAATTAAACCTGGTGACCCTTGGTCATTCCAGCTCAGCTATTTAGTGCCTTAAGAAGCTAGGTTCCTGGGGTTGTTGCAGCAGTGCCAATTGTTCCAAATATATATATAAATGCAATTATAACTAATCTATAAACATTTCATCTCCAATGTTTCCAACTAAATAACCCATGGGAGTTCGCTACATTAAGGGAAAAAAAACCACACTGGCTCTTGTGACTACCAAATACTGCGGAAGACAAAGATCATCCACTTCCTATTGCTGGTCATACATCACTCCAATTTCAGTGGCGACATGGACAGAACCATAACTCTGTCATGTTATCCATTACAGCAGGGAAGTAAATTCATCATGTTCACTACAAAGAGTAGCACTGTTCACATGCAGAAGGAAAACTGAACAGCATGCTATCTGCTCAAACATTAAATATTCAAAGTGTTCAATTTAGGAGCCAGACCAACCCGACTCCAGAGATGTCATACACTTAGTAAATAATTCCTTTCACACATACATTAAAAATGCACTTGATTTCGACTTGCAAAAACTAGTAATGACTTGGAAAGTCAAAATTTTAGCTTAGAGGCATCAGATCCTACTGCTTTCAAAATTTCAACCCAACAATATTGAAACTGTTCATCCAACATTCAATCTCAACTTACTTTTGTTCAGAGGGTGACAATCATGGCATTTATTGGCAGGCAGTTAATTTGTTAAAGTCATAATGAAATAATTAAGACAAAACTTTATTGCTTAAATAAAGAACAAAAACTATCGGGTCAACCATGACAATAACTGGCCATGTATGATTTATGGTTCTCTCCCCCTCCCCCCCACACTTCTCTGCATTGAATGTAGACCAGCCTAGTACCTGCTCACTCTACTAACCTGTTGTCTAACTCAACACACTAGCTGCTCACTTCACTAACTTACCATCAAACCTGATACATTAGTTGCTTACTACACTAGCCAATCATCTAACCAGGTTCATTAGCTCCTCACACCTCTAATCTGCCATCTAACCCACTCAACCCAACTAACTAATACTCTACCTGGTCACTGCACTAACCTGTGGTCTGACCCAGTACACGCTCATTCTGGTAACCTGTGGTATAAGCTGATGCACCAGTTCCTCATTCCACTAACTCTAACAGGTCTAACCTGTCTCAGTACCAGTCGTTTGAGGGTTAACTCAAGTTGCATGTTACGGAACCGACGAGGGAACGAGCTATTTTGGATCTGGTATTGTGTAACGAGGTAGGTAGAATTAAGGATCTTATTGTGAAGGACCCTCTTGGGTCTAGTGACCACAATATGGTCGAATTTCTGATTCAGATGGAAGAGGAGAAAGTTTGGTCCCAAACCAGTGTCCTCTGTTTGAACAGAGGGAAATATGATAGGATGAGGGATGAATTGGCTAAGGTAGACTGGGAGAGCAGGCTGGCAGGTAGGATAGCTGAGGAACAGTGGAGGATTTTTGAGATCCTTTTCAGTTCTCAGCAAAAATATATTCCAGCAAAAAACAAGGATTGTAAGAAAAGGGAGAACCAGCCGTGGATAACGAAGGAAATAAAGGAGAGTATTAAAATAAAAACAGCTGCGTACAGAGTGGCCAAAAATAGTGGAGAAACAAGTGATTGGGAAAAATTTAAGAAACAACAAAGAGAGACTAAGAAAGCGATAAAGAAAGGAAGGATAGTCTATGAAGCTCGGCTAGCAATTAATATAAAAAATGATAGTAAAAGTTTTTATAAATATATAAAAAGGAATAGAGTGGCTAGAGTGAATGTTGGACCCTTGGAGGACGAGAGGGGGGAGTTAATAGTGGGAAATGAGGATATGGCTGAGTCTTTAAATAAGTTTTTTGTGTCGGTCTTCACGGTGGAGGACACAAATAGTTTGCCAAATATTAACGATAGAGGGTTGGCAGCAGGAGAAATACTTAATACAATTAATGTTACCAGAGAGGCAGTGCTGGGTAGACTAATGGGACTGAAGGTGGATAAGGCCCCGGGTCCGGATGGAATGCATCCCAGGGTATTGAAAGAAATGTCAGAGGTAATAGTGGATGCGTTAGTGATTATTTATCAAAACTCGTTGCATTCTGGGGTAGTGCCGGTTGATTGGAAAACGGCTAATGTTACGCCGCTGTTTAAAAAAGGAAGGAGACAAAAGGCGGGTAACTATAGGCCGGTCAGCTTAACGTCTGTAGTAGGGAAAATGCTGGAATCCATTATTAAAGAGGAGATAGCAGGGCATCTGGATAGAAATGGTTCGATCAATCAGACGCAGCATGGATTCATGAGGGGAAAGTCGTGCTTGACGAACATGTTGGATTTTTATGAAGATGTGACTAGGGCGGTTGATGGAGGAGAACCGGTGGATGCGGTGTTTTTGGATTTCCAAAAGGCGTTTGATAAGGTGCCCCATAAAAGGCTACTGAAGAAGATTAGGGCACACGGAGTTGGGGGTAGTGCGTTAAAGTGGATTGGGGACTGGCTATCCGACAGGAAGCAAAGAGTCGGAATAAATGGGTGTTTTTCCGGTTGGAGGAAGGTAACTAGTGGCGTGCCGCAGGGATCGGTACTCGGGCCGCAACTGTTTACCATTTATATAGATGATCTGGAGGAGGGGACGGAGTGTAGGGTAACGAAGTTTGCAGACGACACAAAGATAAGTGGAAAAGTGAATCGTGTGGAGGACGGAGAAGATCTGCAGAGAGATTTGGACAGGCTGAGTGAGTGGGCGAGGATATGGCAAATGGAGTATAACGTTGAGAAATGCGAGGTTATACACTTTGGAGGAAATAATAACAAATGGGATTACTATCTCAATGGAAACAAATTAAAACATGCTACCGTGCAAAGGGACCTGGGGGTCCTTGTGCATGAGACGCAAAAGCCCAGTCTGCAGGTACAACAGGTGATCAAGAAGGCAAATGGGATGTTGGCCTATATTGCGAAGGGGATAGAATATAAAAGCAGGGATGTCTTGATGCACCTGTACAGGGCATTGGTGAGGCCGCAGCTGGAATACTGTGTGCAGTATTGGTCCCCTTATATGAGGAAGGATATATTGGCATTGGAGGGAGTGCAGAGAAGGTTCACCAGGTTGATACCGGAGATGAGGGGTTTGGATTATGAGGAGAGGCTGAGGAGATTGGGTTTGTACTCGTTGGAGTTTAGAAGGATGAGGGGGGATCTTATGGAGACTTATAAGATAATGCGGGGGCTGGATAGGGTGGAGGCGGAGAGATTCTTTCCACTTAGTAAGGAAGTTAAAACTAGAGGACACAGCCTCAAAATAAAGGGGGGTCGGTTTAAGACAGAGTTGAGGAGGAACTTCTTCTCCCAGAGGGTGGTGAATCTCTGGAATTCTCTGCCCACTGAGGTGGTGGAGGCTACCTCGCTGAATATGTTTAAAGCGCGGATGGATGGATTCCTGATCTGTAAGGGAATTAAGGGTTATGGGGATCAGGCGGGTAAGTGGTACTGATCCACGTCAGATCAGCCATGATCTTATTGAATGGCGGGGCAGGCTCGAGGGGCTAGATGGCCTACTCCTGCTCCTATTTCTTATGTTCTTATGTTCTTATGTACCAACCAGAATTTCCTCAAAAGCTATTGGGCGGTGTGTGTGCAATAGTTTTTACAACTTTTGTTAGCAAGGAGTAGATCTGGGATTTCACAAGTAGGAGATTCTCACTTGATACAAGCTTATAAAAGCAATGCAATAAAATGAATAAGATGCTGAGCAAAGGTTCAGCTACTCATGTTTTTTTACTGACTAAAAGATTATTTTTCTAATTTCACAGCTGGATTATGATTCATGTTCTAAATAGTTCAGTGCTCTTAAAATAAAAAGTTAGTTAATAGGCACATCACAAAATCACCAGAGTTGGCTCATAAACAGCATTTTATGTTCATGTAAGCACCCACAGAGCTTGCAATAAATTAGTGCAAAATATAACTTTTTTCAGATGGGTCTCCAGCTATTAAATTATTCTCATCCCAAATCAAGGCACAGTTACCAGAATATGCAAGTGTTGACTTATGCTACACAGATTCAAACCATTACCAACTCATCATCAATTAATAGGGGGCAGCATGGTGGCACAGTGGTAGCACTGATGCCTCACAGCGCCAGGGACCCGAGTTTAATTCCAGCCTCGGGTCAGTCTGTGTGGAGTTTGCATGTTCTCCCCGTGTCTGCGTGGATTTCATCCAGATGCTCTGGTTTCCTCCCACACTCCAAAGATGTGGGGGTTAGGTGCATTGACCATGCTACATTGCCCCTCAGTGTCAGGCAGATTAGCAGGGAGATAGAGCTTGGGTGGGATTGTTGTCGATGCAGACTCAATGGGCTGAATGACCTCCTTCTGCGCTGTAGGGATTCTATAATTCTATATTCACGACTGATTCAAATCAGAATAATTGCCATTCTGAGCATGATATCACAATATTACAAGGGCTCTTTATCATGTGAACAGTACATCAAGAAAAAGAGAAACAGATTGGCTTTGGGATTCAATATTTCCAGACCATCATGCAACGAATTGCAGATCAAATAATGAAGCTTTATCCAAAAATGAATATTCCTCGGTTTAGAACAAGTAACAATTTTCTTAAAAGTAGTGCGAAGAGGAAAGAGTCCATTAAAAACAAATACACAGCTTTATGGACTGGTGCTATAATATGAGGGGGACATGTTATTCAGGATGCAGTTATATTTTAATTCTTGCAGCACTGCATCTTGTTCAGTCTTCACTTAGCTGTAACACGACTGACAGTATAAATTTGAGCCAGATCCTGGTTGAACGCCAACTCAGAACAAACCTAGTGCAGGGACACAATCACAATGCCACAGCTGGACATGGTACAAATGCAATTACCGTGAGTCTCTTGCTCACTATTAAATTGAAGTAGAGTGTGCTTGTGTGTGTTGATTGTATCTGCAAAGCATTCAACCTATTTCCATACATGCTCAGAGCTTTCCCCTGGACCACAAACAAGACCTGGATCTATGCAGTATAAATAAAAGTGTGTTTCTGGCTGTTAAAAGAAACTGCAGGTACCAGTGGGCAGGGAGACCTTGTTGACAGCTGAGGCATAATATTTCACAATGGGTATGTTAGCACAGAATTGTGCTGTTCCTGTAAAATCCTGAAGAAAAATAGTATAACTTGTAAGCATGTGACCTAGTACATTGCTCAAAGGATAAATTAAATGACTATTCTACATTTAGGCACATTCCTTTGTTTCTCTTATTAATTGAAGACTTATGCACAGAAAGTTTCAGTGAACAGAAGAGTCACAACTGCAGTATTTAGAGTCTGAGAACATAAACCCTAACTTCCTGGCTCCCAGTGTCAGATTTGGGGGGTACAAAAGATACGCTGGGGAAATCGCTCTCAGAAGTTTGCAGATAAGGGTTTATCTGGCAATTGTCCAGAACCACTAACTTTCCCTGGACTAATGCACTGGGAATAACAAAGCGATTTGAATCACTGGCTTTGGATGGTACTGCCAGTGTTGCGCTAATAGTTATTCTAACTTCAGCATAATTATTTTAAACATTCAGACTGAGCTCTGCACAGGACACCTCCAACACTCGACCTCTCCCCAGGGGATTCCCACACCCTTCAAAACCCTATCTCAGCCTATATTTGGGTAAGAAAGATCACCCATTTCAACTTCTCTAATACGTTTGCACCTCTACTTTCCCTACAAATCTGTTCCATTACATCCTCCTCACTAGCTGGTAGCCTATAGACTACAAATAATTGGAACATAGGAATTAGGAGCAGAAGTAGGGAATTCAGCCTTTCAAGCCTGCTCCGCCATTCAATTATATCATGGTTTATCTCTTCCTGGTCTCAAATCCACCTCCCTACCTGTTCCCCATATCCCCTTAACCCATTTTTTAATCGGCAGTATATCTATCTCCTTCTTGAAATCATTTAATGATTCAGACTCCACCATGGATATGGGGCAGCGAATTGCACAAATTCACCATCTTCTGCAAGAACTGCACCTGTTTTGTTGCTTAGCTTGAGCCAAATTGATTCTTTCCATGACCCTCTGGAATATCCACTTTCTCGAGCATTGCAATGCTCTTCTTAAATCAATCAATACTGAGAGGCCTGGATAGAGTGGACGTGGAGAGGATGTTTCCACTAGTAGGAAAAACTAAAACCAGAGGGCACTACCTCAGGCTAAAGGGACAATCCTTTAAAACAGAGATGAAGAGGAATTTCTTCAGCCAGAGTGTGGTGAATTTGTGTAACTCTTTGTCGCAGAAGGCTGTGGAGGCCAGGTCATTGACTGTCTTTAAGACAGAGATAGATAGGTTCTTAATTAATAAGGGGATCAGGGGTTATGGGAAAAAGGCAGGTGAATGGGGATGAGAAAAATATTGAATGGTGGTAATTCTGCTCCTACGTCTTGTGGTCTAATACCACTACATCATAGAATCCTACAGTGCAGAAGGAGGCCATTCGGCCCATTGAGTCTACACCAATCACAATCCCACCCAGGCAATATCCCCAAAACCCCATGCATTTACCCTAGCTAGCCCCCCCTAATACTAAGGGCCAATCCACCTAACCTGCACATCTTTGGACTGTGGAAGGAAACCAGGGCATCTGGGGGAAACCCACACAGACATGTGGAGAATGTGCAAACTCCACACAGACAGTGACCCAAGCCCGCATTCGAACCGGGGACCCTGGCGCTGTGAATCAGCAGTGTTAAGCACTGTGTCACCGTTCCATCATCTCCTCCCTGCCCCATCTCTCCTGAATATCTTGTACCCAAGAATGTTTACCACCTAGTTCTGCCCTTGCTTGGAGCCATGTCTCAGATTTGCCACTGTCAAAATTCCACATGACAATCTGCACCTGTAACTCACCAATTTTACTTACTATACTCTGTGCATTCACATAAATGCAGTACAACCCTGATTTAGATTTTATTACTTCCTTCCTTAATCCAACTCCACCTGTTAAGTTACAATCCTCTATTCCAGTGCTATCTGTATCTCCCAGTATTCTGTGCACCCTGGCATTGCCCTATATTTTCTCCTAGTTCCCACATCCCTGTCAAGTTAGTTCAAAGGCCCCCAAAGCACGAGCAAAACATTCTGTCCGGGCTCTGTTCTGGTGCAATCTGTCCATTTTACACAGGTGCCACCATAACCAGAGTTAATCCCAGTGTCCCAGCAATCTAAAGCCCTCCCTCCTGCACAATCTTTCCAGCCACATATTCATGTGCCTTAGCCTCCTATTTCTGCACTCACTTGCATATGGCACCGGGAGTAATCCAGAGACCACTAATTTTGAGGTCCTGTTTGCTAATTTCCTACCCAGCTCCCTAAATTCTGACTGCAGGGCCATATTCCCCCTTGCTAGCCAAGCACCCATTCCCATTCTGCCTCCATGCTCCTCGCCTGCAATGTGACCACCTTTCTGAACATGCTAGCCACATAACGTTCAGCCTTGTAGATGTGCCAGTGACTCCAGCTGCTGCTCATCTCCAAAACCTGGAGCTGAAGTTTCTGCACCTGGTAGCACTTCTTGTACATGTGGCTGTCTAGGACTAGGTCATCAAAACTGTCCAAGACTTATCATACTATAGAACATGAATTCCACACGACCAATCTGCCCTGCTCAACTTTAGTTCCCTTACCTTATTTTACTTAGGTTTATTTATATTAATTTACTGGCCCCAACATTCCTTAATCCTAATGCTTCTTTTCTCAAACCTAAGTAGCTACTTCCTTTAAAAAATAGGACGCTTTTCTAACTTACAACTATTTAAAGACACTCCCCAACAGCAGTTTCTTGCCAACCAGTGAACTTGTGGTTTTCCTGTGATGTCATTTATTTTTCCCAAACTCAGCTCCAAGGTGAGGTTTACATTCCGATGAATTTCTGCACAGTTGCTCCTGCTTCCAACTTAAAATAATTCCTACGTATGCACATCTCTTTCCCCCATGCACTGAATTCTCACATGAAACTAATTGTCTACCCATTGTCCCCTTCTCACTCCGGCACAGCTGCCTGTCCCCTCACGTGCCTCTTACTGATCCTATGGATAGAGAAACTTTTCACGTTTCTGACCTTTTGTCTTTGCAATGACCCAATCATCAAATGATTTTCCCAATGCGGAGACTCCAGATCGTGAACAAGGAACCAGTATATTAAGCTGAAAGTACCAGTAAACTGCAGTTTCAACTGGAAGGAGAATTTGGGGCCTGAAACATTGGTAAGAGAAGGGTGGCACAGTGGTTAGCGCCAGGAATCCAGATTCAATTCTGGCCTCGGGTGACTGCATGGAGTTTGCACATTCTCCCAGTGTCTGCATGGGTTTCCTCCCACACTCTAAAGGTGTGCAGGTTAGATGGATTGGCTATGCTAAATTTCCCCCTAGTGTCAGGGGATATTGGGAAAGGACCTGGGTGGGATTGTTGTTGATGCAGGCTCAATGGGCTGAACGGCCTCCTTCTGCACTGTTGGGATTCTATGATTCCATGAGAAGAGCTGAAAGGGGCGTTGAGTTTCCTGCAAAGGAGGTCACTGTGGAAAGGGTGTAGATGTTGGAAGAGTGGACCAGAATTTTATCTGCTGCAAGAGATCACTTTCCTGACATTGCAAGGTCAATAGATTTTGAGAAACAAATACAACTGGCGTTTTCACTCCAAACTCCCAGCAGTTCATTGTTCCAGTAATCACATTGGCAGCATGGCTCCAGACTTCTTATGGCAAAGCAAGGCTCTAAAACTTATCATTTATTACTTCCAGCACTAAGTGACACAAATTGGTCGCACGTTTCCTCTGTCATCACCCACATACTGAACAAGGGAAAGCAGAATCTTCATATCTAGATTTCAGATCAAATACTGCTAACTCTATATAACTGCAAGTTGTAAGTCAGAAGGCTACATTTGTAACACTGTGGAACACGCAATAGTGGTTTTTTTAGCAGGCTGAACTTTGCAGTTTCCAGGTATTTCTCAACATTGACTAACTGCTGTCAAAAATGCCTCCATAACAATGCTATTTCAAAACAGTGCAGGATTCAACTTTTTTACAAACTAAATTGAATTCATCTTTCAACTTAAAAAGTCACTTTCTACTCCATTGTGTCTCAAACAAATTAGGTTCAATCAGATAGAATAAAATGTCAGCTTACAAATGAATTGTTAGGTGCTAGTATAATTTGTTTCCTTAATATACATTCACCTTGGGATAGTCAGAGGAGGAAACATATGAAGCTTGCTTCTCAGTATGCTATAGAGTAGCATGATAAAAAGGAAAGTACCTGAGAAAGATACATGGACGGGCAGGCAGGCAGCTGAGTGAGAGTGCCACCCCCACCCAAAATTGGTGCCTCAAAGTTAAAAAAACCCCCATCTCTTACCTTAGTTTCAGTCCGTCTTATAGTTCCATCATCTGATGTCACCACAGATACATGGGAGGTGGGAGTGCCTGGGTCTTCTTCAACAGTAACAGTTTCTTCCACTAACTCTTGCGGCTCTTGCATTGTTGTTTTTGAAGTTTGATTACAGGGGCTTTGTTCCTGAAAATTGAGAATGACATGTTGCAAGCTGTGGTTAATTGCATAGCACATACTGAATATTATTTTCGCACTTTTACTTAGATGTTGATCAGTTTTTTTCTCATGTATACAAGTTCACAATGTAATTGAAAGGATATATTATACATTTCACTGCCACTTTTAGGAGGATCTCATTTCTCTCCCATGATTCAGACAGTGGGGTGGCGGTATTGTCACTTGATTAATAATTGAGACACCCAGGGTAATGCTCTGGAGGCCCAGGTTCAAAACCTTCCATGCCAGGTGATGAAACTCGAATTCAATAAAAATCTGGAATTAAAAGTCTAATGATGATCATAAAATCATTGTCAATTGTAGTAAAAACCTATCTGGTTTATTAATGTCCTTTAGGGAAGGAGTCTGTCTTCCTTGCCTAGCTTGGCCTACATGCATCTCCAGATCCTCAGCAATGCCCTCAGGGATGGGCAATAAATTTTGGCCCAGCTAGCGCTGTCAACATCTCATGAACAAATTCAAAAAATATTGAAGTGAAGCCTCACCACTGAATCAATTAGACATATTTCCCAATTAGTAATCTCTGCTTATGCTACTTAAACCTGGTGTTGTTAAAACTCTTACTATGCTACTTAAAAACAGCTACTGGTCCAATGGGGTAATTAGGGACATACATAATCACATTCTATATACAGTAATGCTGCAGCTATTCCATTATTGTTGCAGATAGTCTGTCTATTTCTCCTCTTGTTTACTGAACGTATTGTGCATCCACACATCTAACAACAAAGTTTGGTTTAGCGCAATCTGCAATGCTTTTTCGGAATAGGTCTGACAAACGTATTCTAATCATGACAAATTTATCTGGCAACTTTATCTTGCATTGTCCAACAGCACAGAACATTGTCCAAAATACACGAGAACACCAGTTAACTCTTCAGAAAAAGCAGCTAATTACACAGCCTGTGACATCCCATGATTGAAAAAGAAAACATAGTAAAATGCACCAAGGGCTTCACAGTTTATAGTACTTCTTGCAAGCAACTACTCTGCACATTTGGCTCACATTAGTAAATTTCTTCTACGTTGCTCGAATGGCAAATTAACAGTTCAAAACTTGCATGCAAATTGGTTGTTGCATTTATTGGCATATGTGATTATTATTCCAAAGTAATTAATTGATTGGAAGTAAATAACTTTGGTATGTCCTGATGTTCGATGACCGTAAACACTTATCTTCTTTACTTAGCACACTAAGAACGTTAGTTACTCTGAGATGCTCGATTGTTTTATGTGATTGACGCATAGACACTGGTAACTAAGTGGAGAGTGCTCAATCTCATTTCATCCAAGACTCTTGCATTCAATAGCGCACTTCAATCTTGACAGTGCCTGCAGCATTCAAACCCATAAGTGGAAGGACTGTATCCTAACTCAACTAAACCCCAAACATGCAAGTTAACAAAAGTTACTTATTTAGAATCCAATCACAATTCTGGCCAGCCCCAGCTTTCATGATATAAACAACTAATCTCACTTCCACATCCATGTTAAGTTTGTTTTTGTATAAAAGGATACTACACTTCAAACAATAGCATTTAATTCCTCCACAATCACACTTCCTGCTATAGACACTCCTGCACTGATTGTAAACAGTTGCAATTTTATACAGGATGAGACACAAGCAGCTCAGTTCACCCACAAAGGAAGCAATCACAGCAGTGAAATCTTCACAACGTCATCACAATCAAAAGGGAAGTGGGGTGAGAAAGAGAGAGAGAGAGACTCACATTAAACAGCATTACCAATGCTGAAACTTCTTATCCTGGCAGTTACCACTACTGATCAGAAACTTAACTGGACCAGCCATATAAATACTACAAGAGCAGGTCAAAGCCTAGGAATCTTGAGCTGAGTAACTCACCTCCTGATTCCCCAAAGCCTGTCCACCATCTACAGGGCATAAGTCAGGAGTGTGAAGGAACACTCTCCACTTCCCTGGACAAATGAGGATCCAACAATACTCAAGAAGTTTGACGACATTCAGGACAAAACAGTGTGCTGGATTGGCACCTCATCAACAAACATTCACTCCCTCCATCACCAACACACAGTAGCAGCAGTATGTACGATCTACAAGATGCACTCCAAGAGTTCACCATACCTGGAATTTCCCCTCCAAACCACTCACCATCCTACTTGGAAACATAACTCCATTCCTTCACTGGGTCAAGCCTGGAACTGCCTCCCCAACAGCACTGTGGGGGTACCTACATCACAAGCTGCAGCAGTTCAACAAAGCAGCTTACCAACACCTTTGAGGGTAATTGGAGATGGGCAATAAATGCTGGCCTCACCAGTGATGCCCACATCCCATGAATGAATTAAGAAAAAGCAAAATGCACCAAGGGCTTCACAGAAGCATGATCAAACAAAATTTCACATCAAGTCACTTAAGGGCAGGTGAATTAGGTTTTGATTACTGAAATAATGGAGGGCGATAGAAGTAGAGAAATTCAATGGGATGGAATTCCAGAGCTTAAGACCTTGGCAGCTGAGGGCATAACCACCAACCAAATGGTGGAACATTAAAACTCGAGGGTGCTCTGGGGGGTAAAATTAAAAGAGCGCTGCTATAACATTACAGCATGAGAAATACTCAAGTAGACAATCTTGCTCTTGCAGAGTATAAACAATTACAACCTTTTTGTAATTACCCAACTTCTGAATAAAGTTTATTTATTAGTCACAAGTAGTCTTACATTAACACTGTAATGAAGTTACTATGAAAATCCCCCAGTCGCCACACTACATAATAGCCACAAAAGTTGAATCACAAACATATTACTAGTGGAAAAACCAACGTTTCTCAATGCAGCCAGGACAGTTTGGTGCAAATCTCAATGCGCAATGATTCTGCTGCAAGGACTTGTACCATCAGGATTTGGCAAATATTGGATGTCACAACAATTAGTTCCAAGATGAACACAGCAACATCAAGTGCTGATCATCAAGCCTCAATCAAGACATTCAAATCTTGTAAGCAGTGCAAGGTAGAGCCATGAGTGATTCTCCAGTAAGTTATGCACAAATTCGGGAGGTTAACCTCAAAAGACCCAGATCTTTCACAGCCTTGATATGTGGCTGAAAAGGACTTCATATATGCAAAATAATATTCCAATTTTCACTCTTTGCTGTACGAGAAAAAGAGACTTTCATTTTATATGGTGTCATTTTCAACCCCAGATCATCCGAAAGCTCTCTGCAGCCAATTAAGTATTTTCTAGGTCTAGTTACAATTGTCATATTTAGATGCAGCACATTACATCAAGAATGAACATTAAGTTGCAATTTTAAACATCAACAATTAACATCACTGACTACAATCAACAGTTGGAGAGATGAGTGGAACACATTCTGGGGCTACCCCCTCTTCAACAGAAACAGAGAAGTTTGCACAGTTGCCACAAGGGTGCCAGTTTTCCTTGCTTGATGCGTTCAGATGGAACAGCATCAACACCGGAACTTAGGCTGTGTCAAGGGAATCCATAGTTTAACCATGTTCCTCCACTGTGAATTCTACTGCAATGACATGCAGGCTATGGTGCCTAGAGCTTCATAGGTGAAAGTGTTCTCCCTCGAGTACAACTATTGACTCATTTGTTTTGGCCAAAGCTCTAGGAGCTGATGCTATACTGCCTGGACTCATCAAACATGAGAAAGGGCACCCCTGCAGCATCTGCACAAACTTCGTTGTCTGTGTTGGAGCAAGGGAGTAGACTCCCAGGATGTGAGAGATGCAAAGATTGTGACCCTCTATCCGAACAAGAGCAACCGGAATAATTGCACTATCAAGGCACCTCCCACTCAGCATCAAGAAAATATTTGCCTATGTTGCCCTAGTCAGACTACAGATCCTGGCTGAACACATCTACCCCGAATCCCAGTGCGGTTTTAGATCTGGAAGACCTACAATTGACATGTGTGGCAGTTGCAAGAGAAATGCCATGGTATTACATTCATCAGCCTCACCAAGGCATTCAACTCTCTGAGTAAAGGTGATCTATTTAAGCTGCTAGAGAAAACTGGCTGCCACCGAAGCTGCTCAATGTGATCTCCTCTTTCCATGACAACCTGATGGGCAAGGTCAGTTATAATGGGGCAAGATCAAGAACCCTCAAGAGATCTGCAGTGAGATCAAACAGGGTTCCGGCCTTCAGGTCAGCTACAGAAGCTGCCCAAAAAAGAACTAAAAGCTTTCAACCTTGCTCATCTGAAATCCAAGGCAAGTCTTCATTACAGAGTTGCTCTACGCTAACTATGCTCTACAAGTATTACTCACCAAGGAAGGACTTCAACAGCAAAATGACAGACACCGTCACATCTGTAAGAGTTTGTTTTAACCATTAGCATCAGGGAGACAAATGTCATGTTCCAGGATGTTGCCATGCCACCATCTATCAACATGGACAATATATCACCGGAGCTTGTTGATAGCTTCACAGTCTGGGCTACACAATCATCAGAAATCTGTCACTGACACGGATATCAGCACGTTGTTTTGTACAAGCTCAGTGAAAGGGCGTATAGAACAACAACCTGACACCAAACTGTGGTGCTACCAAGCCTACATTTTCACTGCACACTTTTACAGGAGTGAGACTGAACAATATATGCTACTCAGGAGAAATAGCAGAACAGGTTCTACCTTTGCATATCTCTGACATATCCTCAGTATCTCCTGGCAGGGCAAGGTCACCAACTCAGAGGTCCTGGAGTATGCCAATTCCATCAGCAAAAACTCATCACAAAGCCAGCAACTTGAGTCAAGACCTCGTGTACAGCGAAATGAGCACTGGAACACTACTTATGGATGTCCATACCACTGTTACAAGGATGCCTGCAAACGGGTTATGAAGATGGTGGACGCTAATACTGACAGCTTGAGAGGCCAACGAATGGCTATGACCTCTGGAGGCCGACTCCGTGGAAGGGCAACAAAAAATGTGCAGAAACCAAAAGATCAACAAACCAAGAAAATGGCCCAGAGAAAACATGGGCCACCAAATCCTGCATCTTTGCAGCCCACTGCCTTCCTCGGCAGCAAACACAGTAGAGACTGCCACGCCAAAGTTAGACTCCAGAGCCATACCAGGCAGCGTTTAACAGATTTAACCAGCAAAGTGCAAACCATAGTCTTACAAGATAAACAGCCATAACCTATGGATTACTTCATTCCTAACTATCAAGAATACCAAATTGTTAACTTGCAAACATTTGCAAATTCAAAAATTACATTTAATCTAACAGGTGACCCTTTCCCCCACAATAATACATTATTGTAGTTTATATGCCCCACAAATAGAAGAAACTAAGTACCTATTGTTTGTTACATTGGTTACAGAGGAACTATTTTGTTTCAAATTTTTCATGTTTCATATATTGTACTATCATTCCTTGCACCTATCAGCAAAAATATGCAGATAAATTATTAGTGCTCCTGCTAGGCAGTGAAACATTCTTTGTTTTTACTTATGCAGGCATTGGTTGGTTCTTTACTGTTGCAAGTGATTTTTCAAGTTTGCTGTCAATGAGCCAAACAGTTGTTTTCTGAAATCCTGGCTGTGCTAAAGAATCTGAAAATTAGTTCATTTGGAGTGGCAATCATTGGTGGATCGCCACTCTGGAGGAACTTGTCCTCGCTGGAATTGCATGGGCTCCTTCTTGCCCGACTTTCCTCACTCTACTGCCCCCAGTGTAGAGAGAAAAGATACCCCCATCCCCTCTTTTTATGCAGCATTAGCCGCCATAAGGCAGGTGTTTAAAAAGGACAATTTAACGGGAGACAGCAAGTTTGAAAAGTAAATGGGGGTTCAAACATCAGGGGGGGGGGGGGGCGGTGGTGTGGTGGTGGGGGGGGGGGTTGGATAGGTCGTACAGAGCTCCTTCTGGGTTTTTACAATTGTCACACTGGAGTTAGAAGTGCTCTTCTTTCTTCTAACTCTTGTTAGAGTAACTGAGGTTAAACTTGCCAGAACTAACAGTTAGCGATTTAAATCATTTTTGTCGGATCTTTCCCAGCGCTGCATAATTGTCCAGGGGAAGTTAGCCGAGTAAACCCTTGCGTCGGAACTTCCCAAAGGGATCCCACAGTGCATTGTTGGGATATGCAATATGGGAAGTTATGGTGTATAGTGTTGTGCTGCACAAGACAACTGAATCTCAGCCAGAATCTTTAGGAACATTGGTGGTGGTGGTGGGAGGGCACCTAGTTTTAATTATTTCTTGAATGCCCAAATAAACAAGACCCACAGTAGATCAACACACACAGTACACCTGGATGCTAGACACAAAAACTCAATACCATGTTTCTTTTGCTCAGTTACTCAGTCCTTGATAACCTGACATATTGAGTACCTGAAGGTAGAATACAAATTGAAGACTCAAATTCTAACCAACTGGTTGCTGATTCCTCTCCAACTAGT
This sequence comes from Mustelus asterias, assembly GCF_964213995.1. NCBI lineage: Eukaryota > Metazoa > Chordata > Chondrichthyes > Carcharhiniformes > Triakidae > Mustelus > Mustelus asterias. The sequence continues at coordinate 87,581,699 of NC_135813.1, read as the reverse complement.
GCAAGAAGTGACCTAATATTTTTTTTAATGAGGGGGTTATGATAGGATAGACAGAAAATTACTCCTTCTGGCAAGTGTGTTAAATAGAGGCCCTAGATTCAAAACCAACACCACAAGACCTGGAGGGTGCAGGATTTCACTCAACTTGGTCAGGATCTGAAACCCTCCTCCATAAAACAGCGATGGACACAGGTTTCATAAATAATTTTAAAAGGAAGTTGGTCAGGTACTTGATTAGAAACTGGCATTTGGGACAAAGCTCGACCGCTCTTTAAAAGAGCCAGCATGCACACGACAGTCTAAATGGTCTCCTTCTATGCGATAAGTTTCTAAGACAATGAGAATGAGAAGTATTTCTATAATTAAATGTTGAAATCTGTTGAAACTACAAGTTTTGACTTTTGGGTCAATGCTTACATTTAAGATTCAATGCATGTTGATCAGAACCAAAGTTCATGTCATACAAAACATGAGAAGCATTAGTAAACCTTCAGCAAGTAGGTAACTGCCATCTTCCTCAAAAATGCCACTTTCTGTCAAATTCTATTTCAACTCTTGGAAAATATCAAGAGTAGCCTCATGATCAAGTCAAAAAGTAATTTAAGGATTATATTAATTAAAAAGCATCAAAAAGAAAATCAAATCTAAAAAAATCTTGATGCCCGAGTTGTAAATATTTGATTTAATTCATTTGTAAGCAAATTGTAACTATCCCACAGAATCAGACAGAGGTTTATAGTATGGAAGCCTCCCACTGCTAAAAATGAGCACTTAAATAGTGTTGAGATTTTCAAATTATTTACATTTGGTTGTGCACAATATTTTAATCCTCCCTATTTGAAAATGAGAGCTATTTAAACAAGCACATTTTCATAGCCTTGTACTATGAATAATACAACAAGGGTTTTAACTTAGAAATCCGAATCATATTTCTGATCTGTCCTTGGCAATTTGGAAAGTTGCTGAGTAACTTAGCCCGCTCCCATTCTACAATCTCGGATACCCTTAACTGGTTCAATTAAATTGGAATTGTGTCTTACCATGCTCAATTTATCTCGCTTAACTGTTGAAAACCATATTTGCAGTTTCAAAGCTTGGCCTGCCGAACATTTCTGGTTTCTATTCTTGCTTAAATATTCCTTGATTTTGAAAGATAATTTAACAAACCTAGAATATTCTCACCATTCAAACTTGGCTTGTTGCCAATGAGACAGCCCATCATTTCCTCCCTAGCTTAATTAGCAAAGAATGAGAATGTTCTGCAGTGGTTTTGATCTTGGGCTAAACGTAGAACCTGGAGGAGTTGAGCAACACCAGTTCACTTGCTTTTATGGGGGAAAAAGATCACGAGTTGCCAAATGAACTGTGAAGGCGGCAGCGGGGCCAAAAGTGCCATTATTATTTAAAAGGTCTGCTATAGTTTGAATTTTAGCCTGATATTATTCCAGAGAATGGTGTACTTATCCTTCAGTCCAACGCCGGCATCTTACCCCAGTCCAACGCCGGCATCTCCACATCGTACTTATCCTTCAACAGATTAGAGCCATCCACACGGTTACTGAGCCTGTTAAGACCAAACTGCCATTGACGCTTTCCACATGGACAGTTGTCTTGAAACTTGGAAAGTGCATCAAGGTATCGGAGGCGGAGAAAAGAATCCTTGTGCCGAAGATTCTTCAGATTTCACACAACTTATATCTATTATCGAGCCTTTAGTGCAACGAAACATCCCAAGGTGTTTCACTTGAGCATTATAAAAAAGTATGTCCGAGGCACTCAGATATTTGGTTAGATGATTAAAGGCTTCCTCAAGTAGTAGATTTTGAGGTGTCTCATAAAGGAGGAAATGCAAGTAGAAAGACAGAGAGGTGAAGGGAGAGTATTCCAAGGCTAGGAGCTTCGTAAAACAAAAGCATTAAAACTGACTGGGCACAAGAGAGGAACGCAGACCTTGGTGGGTTATGGGACTGGAGGAGATCACAGATAAGGAAGGGCAAGATCATAAAGCAATTTGAAAACCAGGATGAGAAATTTAAGACATTGCTGATAAAAAGGACAAGATAATAGGGGCATCCATAATTGTGCATGGATTAAATGTGTTGGATTTTCAGTCAAATCCTCATCTAGAAATCTTCAGTCAGGCTAACATTTGGCTCTTACAACAAATTGCACGCCAAGAAAGGGGACTTTGAACCTGACTGCTCTTAGCACCTGGTTTTGCCTCCATGGAGCTTGCACAGGTTGAACGTATCCTTTATGGAAGAACCTGATTAATATCCCAGACTGTTGTCTCTGTCGCCAAGTAATATTCTTATTCAACTCTTTTACCTATGCGCTTCTTCAATTCTTTAAAAATATTTTACTTTCTTAAAAAAAACTCCCTTCCCTCTTAAGATCTACTATGCTGGCATTTAGCAAAAAACACATCTGCTGAGCTTAAGCATTAATACAGATTTTGTAGATTATTAAATCATCGCTGAAAGAAAATTGGAAATTGACCGAAGTGGTTTATTCGGTTTTCAAGAAAAGATGTTGTCAACACTAGAGTAAAATTTCAGCAAATTCACTTGGGACGGCCAGCATATTAGTTTAAAATGCTACAGGCAGGAGGAAATCAAGAGCAGGTAATGCTTTGAGTAATTTTGGAGGGGCAGATGGCATATTGGTATACAAGTATCCTGTAATATCACAGTGGCTTAAACATTCAATTCTCTGCAGGATAAGCTTTTCAATGTCATGATCTCGTGGAGAAGAATTTCCCAACCAAAAATTAAGTGAATTGGCAGCAAGTCACCTGGCTAACTCTTGCACCATCTGCCACGACTTCCCAAGTGGAACTATCAAACCAGTGAAGGAAGTAAAATTCTCATTTTATAACTCGAGTAACAATGCAATTCAGGTGAACAAAAACACAAGAGGGGCAGTGTGTAATTTGTTTTTGTGCATCTCTCAAAGAAATATCCACGACACCTAATAAATTCCTAAGAAACCTTACAGCATTAAAGGCATGCAATATTCACTGCAAATGGATATATTCTGAAAATATTCAAAATAAGATATTTTTGGAGCTTAAGGTTTCAGCATCACCTTACATTTATTGTAAAATTTACATTTCAAAATAGTAAGATTGTGAAATAATCTAATTAATTGAAAAATAACTGGCACAAGGTTTGAATGTAGATGAATTGTTATGAAAATATCAATTTCAAATCAAGAACAAGTTAGTGCATTAATTATTGAAGAATATCAACACTTGCTGGAGGCAGGGGATGCAGCTTTCATATTATGCCAAGACTCAAATGCTCCCAAGCACGTTAGATAAAATGAATTATATGGAAATACAGGAATTTTTGAGTAGGCAGAAGCAGCAGCTAGTTTGTGCGCAGCGTTATCACACAAATTGCAAAATGACGAACAACAAATTATAGGATTTGTCATGCTGTTGATTTAAGGTTCAAGGTTGGTCAGAACCAAAAGAATTTGCTGCCATTGTCCATTCAAATGACAAGAGATAGACACATGCTTTGTCATTTCATTCAAAGTATAGCACCTCTAATGGTGAAATATTTTTACAATATTACACTGGAATACTTATTCTGTAAGAGTACGGGACCAGAACTTTTGCAGAAGGGAGCTATTCTTAAAAAAAATAGTAAACATACAACAGAGAACTAGATTCTGTACATTTTTAAAAGTCATCATGGAGAATGCAATGATTAAAATGGCATCAGAGGTCGTTGAATTAAGTCCTCTGTGGGACACAACAACACCACAACTTGTGGCTACCAGAAGGTGCAGTGCATCTCAATGCATGATAAGGATCCTACTCTTTCAAGTGGAAAGGAACCATGAATGAGGATTTTGCTTATTTGCCCACAACTTGCACAGATTTTTACATGAAGTTCAGGCTCAAAACCACAAGCAAAAATCAGCAAACAGACAAGATTGGTCAAAGCTTTCTTGCTGTGAGTGATGATGATTTGTCCATGAATCCCCGAGCTCCTCCTCTCACTTGCCCCAGCTCTGTGGGCTCCTCTGTCCCACCAATATCAGAAATCAATATCAGCAGAAACGAAGGGCGGATATGGATAGGAAGAGGATGCAGGGAGAGGAGCCAAGTGGTATTAATTCCAAGGGGTACAGACTCCAGCAAACTTTAAAAATTGTTATAAACAGTTTATAATAGTTCAAAAAGAGTGTCAAATATTTTAATATCATGAAAACAAATCTCGTTACTGAACTGAAAACGGGTCTCTAGGACACGTCTTCAACTCAATTTCACTGAGGTGTGGCTTCATTGGCTCTTCATTGTGCTCTTGCACTAGACCTTGTTGCAGTAAGGAAGTTCCTCCTGTACCCTAGAGACAAGATAAATCTGGGTGTTTCTGTGCAGTGGTGAATATCAATGTTTTGCCACTGGCATAAATCTAAGCCCATAAATATTTGTCTGCTCAACATAGTCAACAACAAAATTTTTAAAATATATATGTACACGAATTACACTGCACTGTGTTGTGATGCTGGATCAGCTGTATTTTGGAAATTAAGACCAACTTTTAATGCTGTGGCACTTCAGTTAAGTCTGTGTTTCATAAGCTGCAGAACAGCCCAATGTTAGAGTGCCCAGATTATGGAAAACCAGTCCCAGGCAGTTGAGGCTTTTCTGTCCCATTTGAACATTTTAGGCGTGGAGGTTTAGAAAGACTGGCACTGAATGCTAACACCCAATTGGTATGCACATTGGGGATCCATGCAAATTATTAGGAACATTAATTTAAACTTTGTGCGGTCTGAGAGACAGACTGACTATCCATCTACAGAGGTGTCACAGAGTGAAACAAAAAACTGTTCTACTGGTGACAATCAATTGCAAAATAATCAATACCAAAAAGAACAATTTCACTTTGTCTTTCCAACTCACTTCTTGAATCAGCTATGAGAATTCATGAAAAGCATTGCTCTCACGGGCAGGTACAGCTTCACTGGTGCCTAACTGATCCCAATTCATTTCAAACCAGTTTGACATACTCATCTTGGATTCAGACCATGACCAAACATGGATTACACCGACAGAAGCTTGTTCCACTTCCACCATTTTTAATGGAAGATCATCAGTGTGTGACTGATTTTGGACCTGGACACATGAGCAGCAATATCATAATCCAGGGATTTGTCAAACAGCAAGGACTGCAAAAGAATGAGGTCAGGATAGAGACTTAATTCCAGACATGTACTGCAATTCATCCCAGGCTACATCAAATATCTCAATAGCTAATTACAATGCAACACTGGGAGATTTAAGCAGAGTGTATAGTTCTTTCAAAGAATGACTCATTTCAGGAAGAGAGGAATTAATGAGAGCATTTGAAAAATAAATCCAAACTAACCAAAGTGACCCCTTTCATAATAATTACGCTTTGCAGAGACATAATTTGAAGTGCAGAAGACATCAACTGAAAGACCTAGAATTTGACTTTTTGGTTTGAGTCAGAGCAAAATGCAGCGTTAAAAAAGTCAGGTGCTACTGATCCTTCATGTTCATCTGTTGAAGTGTGTATTCTTGCATGTGTAGTCGAGATTATTCTTCAATCTGAACCCTGCTATGCAAAGTAAAGCACAACACTGGTCCAAGGGCAAAAGCAGATCAACATAATCCAAGAAGAAAAGCACGATACTACAGGTACAGGTGTCCTGAAATAAAACCAGAAATTGCTGGAAAAACTAAGCCTGTCTGGCAGCATCTGTGGAGATAAACAGAATCAACGCTTCTAGTGTAATTTGAATCTTCTTCAGAACAGTAGAGAGGTAGGAATGTGATGTCTTTTATGCTGTTGAATGGGCAGGGACGGTCAAGTGGAACAAAAGGGAAGACCAGGGAGATTAAATGCCAAAAAAGCTCAACAGAGCATGAGGGCTCTCTGATGTTTTCTTGAACCAATACCCAAACAGTCCCCATCCACTGCCACCCTCTTTCTCCTGGCTGAACTGGTTCACTCTGAACAATTTTTCCTTTAGCTTGCTTTACTTCCTCCAAATAAAAGATGTGGCTATAGGTACCCCCATGGGCTCTGAGTTATGCCTGTCTTTTTGTAGGCTATGTGAAACATTCCTTGTTCTGGTCCTACTCAAGCCCCCTCCCACAATGCTTCCAGTACAATCAATGACAGTATAGTGGTTGCCTGCTGCTCTCATGTAGAAATGGAAAAAATAAATTTTTGTTCCAATTTCTACCCTTCTCTCACCTTCACAGGTCCATCTCTGACACTTGGTTTTCGACTTCTCTGTCAACATTCGACAGTCTACTAATATTCATTACAAGCTCTCCAACTCCCACAGGTAGTTCAACTACACTTCCTCACACCCTGCTTCCTGCAGAGACTTCATTCCATTCTACCAGTTTCTCCATCTCGTTTGCATCTATTCTAACGATACCACCTTCCACAATAGTGCTTGGAATGTCTTTGTTTTTTTTTGAACGGACGATTCCCCCCACCCCACCTCAACAATATCTGACCCATTTTCTACACTTCTGCAGGAAATAAAAAGTCTCAGACCATGAACTCAATCATCTATTTTGGGACAGATGGTGGGGTAATGGTTGTGGCACTAGACTAGTAATCCAAAGGCTCAGGCTAATACTCTGGGGATGGGTTCAAATCACATCACTGCAATTGATAGAATTTAAATTCAATTAACAATATCTGGATTGAAAGCTAGTCTCAGTAATAGGGACCATAAACTCTCCTTGAATGTCACACAAACCCACCTAGTTCACTATATCCTCACTTTTTTTCTATTGGTGGGCCTAGCCTAATGTGGTGCTCACTTGAAGCCCAATTGCTGCTGCTGCAAAAAAAAAATGGCTGTGAAAGATGGGACTCTTTTTGTAGAAACCATGTCTTTTCATCAATCTCCTGAATGTTCAACTTCTGCCCCTGCCTCTCCCCCCGCAAGCTCAATCAAGCTTTCTTTGCACAAATCCTGGCTCCCCATCCATCACCACATAACACTGAAGCGACTCTCACCCCCAACCTTCCCCACATAACTGACATTTCCCAACCCCCCCCCAAAAACAGCTCTTGTACCCACAGTGGGCGTCACGCAAAGTTTGGGAAATTAAAATGGGATGACACGGTGAGTGTGTGTTTGGGAAGCACCAGTGAGACTTGACAGATCTCACTTACTATATCAGAACATGATATCCACCTTGTGAATTTATTCTAGTTGGTCATGGTTTGCAATTGATGTCAACCCATTCGTTTCAACCTCTGACATTGGAAGGTAGGCCACCACAGTTTCCTTTTATTTCATCCCGAATTGTTTTTCACTTATTTTCATTCTATGCTGCTATAACATTAACTATCTTCTAATTTTACATTTGACTTCTAGGGCCCTCTGCTCTCTCGATGTCTGTTTTTGGTGATTCCATTATTCTTCCCAGTGGATTGCCTCATCATTTCCTCTTCCCCAACAAAAATTCGACAGTTTAATTTTGTTTTTTACTTCCTTTCCTGGCATACCAGTACTCCACACTGATAGGTTCCTTCCATCCTTGGTAACGGGTATTCCTTTCCATTTTCTTCACCCCTCTATCCTTAAAAATTAGCCCCATCATAATCAGTCCGTACAACAAGCTATACTGCAATTCTGACTTCGCCAGGAACTTCTAAAGAAAAAGATGACCCAGTCACTGATGTTTAATATAGTCAGTACGATGATCATCAATAATATCAGAGAAATAATGTACTGCAAGAAGGGCTTCCTCCATATGAATGAGATGGATAGTAGCTTGGGCATGCTGGAGACTGACCTTCCAATCTATGGGAACCTTCAATAATTTCCAGGAAGACGGATCTTGCTAAACACAACTGTAAAACCAATAACTGAATTCATTTCCTCCATCATGCCCGTCCAAAGATGTGCGGGTTAGGTTGATTGGCCATGCTAAAAAAATTGCTCCTTAGTGTCCTGAGATGCGTAGGTTAGAGGGATTAGCGGGTAAATATGTAGGGATATGGGGGTAGGGCCTGGGTGGGAGTGTGGTCGGTGCAGACTCGATGGGCCAAATGGCCTCTTTCTGCACTGTAGGGTTTCTATGATTTAGGGTCAAATTTCAACAATTGCTTACATGTGGCCTACCAATGCACAGCTCCTTTGCTAAATTTGTTCACTTCATTCATGTACTGAAGATGCCACCATTCTTCCCAAGTACCATCATTAGACCTGACACACTGGCTAATACTGAAAAGGTTTGGGACTTTTGATCAGTGATGCCAGAGATATCACCATCAGTGGCTGTATTCAAACCCATGTCTGGAAGATATCTTTCTGCTACAACTAAACCTTTACAATTTTTGTTTAAGCATGCTACTCTCATTGCTGAGACAAACCACCAACAGGAACCAACATGACCCAAGTTGAATCGGCCACAATTTGATGCAAGTGATACTACTGGTAGCTATCACATTTCAAGTTGGGGACGGGGGGGGGGGCTGTCAGCTGTTACACTATTGGCTGCGATACTTAAGGCAGTTCCTATCCATGCTGCTGACTTCACCGAGTACATGCATTTCCTCTTCACTTATGTTATTTGATCTCAAGCAGTCATTGTCTGCGAATCTATTTATTTCTGTGAATCAGCGTTCATTTCTAAATTCCAATGGTCAACATTCAAAGTCACTTCATATTTTGAACAGGAGGGGAAAAAAACCCATCAGAAGTGTGATTAAAAACAGAATAATTCAAACTGTACTGTAACAAAGTGGCTTTTTCAAAGTTATCATTTGAGTTCTTGCGTCTGTAGACTAGCAACCGCTCAGCCATATTTTACTGCATTAAAAACTATAGTTTTCTATTTATGATTCTTGTATGAAAACATGCAGGTCAGAATGTGCCAAGATCAGGGCTGATAACAAAATCTCCCAAGTATGCAAAGCAAAACTTCCTCTTACTTTACTTTTCCACACTACCAGCAACTATGTCCAATTTAGGTCAATAAATCCTTAGACACAGCCTCAATTCAACCCTAACCATGCAACTATGTTGCAGCTACATAAAACCTAGATTAGGCCACATTTGGAGTATTGCATGCAGTTCTGGTCACCACACGACCAGAAGGACATGGAAGCTTTGGAGAGAGTGCGAAGAAGGTTCATCAGAATGTTGCCTGATCTCAAGGGCAGTGGCTATGAGGAGAGGTTGAATAAACTGGGATTGTTTTCACTGGAAAGACAGAGGCTGAGGGGAGACCTGATTGAGGTCTACAAAATGAAAACTGATAGGATGATACCTGCCTTTAAAAGAGCCTATAGGAAATTAGTTGGGGCAGTCACAATCTCATCCCAAACAGGCGTCATTTTAAAAACGAACACTGCCTATGAAAAAGCAATCTTTTTCAGACAGGGCAAGACAAGCTTTGTCTCATGAACCAGTGACCACCTTCCATAGGCCACCCTCCAATCTTAAACTTCATCAACTTCTGGATCATTTTCTTCAACATTGAACTCATCACTTTAATTGCTCAACTATCCCTCCTCTTCACAGAAATGAATAAATATTTCCTCATCCAGTCTCAACTTCATATTGTGCTGTAGCTCCTATTCTTCATTAACCTCATTTGCCAGAGATCTGTTTACTTGCCCTGGAGACCATTTAAAACATAAACTACTTTGTTCAAAATCCTTAACAAGTCCCTTCAGATGGGTAAATATTTCTCGCCCCTCAAAACTGCCATCATACAGTTTAAGAAACTCACTCTAATCCAGATGGCTTCTGCAACTACAATCCCATAGCAAGATTTCTTCTCAAGGTCAATTAGAGATGGGCAATACATACTGGGTTAGCTCTGCTCCCACCCTATAAATAAACTGCATCTTGCTCATACAGTCACCACCCTGCTGCATACTCTATTTTCATCATCTGTCTTAGTTCATTCCGTCCACTAAGAGCACCAAGAGGGATGCTGGTTTAAAAAAAAGGAGTGACACATTACTGCTTCACTTTCGCAAACTCATCAATCTCATAGCTGGGAAAAGAATGAAGTGAGGGCAAGACCACTCACAATGCAACCTTTGGGCCCATCGATGCCCAATCTAGGAATGAACTTCAAACATAATTCCGTGGACATGGGTCAGCATTCATGTGCGTGAACAATATAGTTTCCATCACCCACAACCAAGTTGGCCTGACATCAAATCAAGACACCTCTGCTCTTGCTACCAAGCTGGAGGAAGCTCAAAAATCAAAACCATCCTTTGCTTGACTGAAACTCCAAGCACTTGACTTCGACATAATCCATCTGATCAACACTCGGTCATAAACCTCCACAAGTATTAACAAAGGTATCAATGCAGCTTAAGTTGATGAGTTCAGGCAAGAACACAGACTGGCAGGCAGGATGAGGAAGTAACCCATTATGGTGGCAGAGAGAATATGGTTAGCACTGCCATTTCCTTATCCCCATCATAAATTCTCCTGGCTCCATTTGTCAAGGACCTACATTTGATTTTGTTAATCTTTTCCTTTTAACATACCTACAGAAACTTCTATAGTCCATTTACATGTGATAACAAAGAACAAAGAAAACTACAGCACAGGAACAGGCCCTTCGGCCCTCCAAGCCTGCACCAACCATGCTAAAACCCCCTACCCTTCCGGGGACCGTATCCCCTCATTCCCATCCTATTTGTGTATTTGTCAAGACACCCCTTAAATGTCACTATCGTATCTGATTCCACTACCTCCCCAGCAGCAAACCCCAGGCACCCACCACCCTCTGTGTAAAAAACCTACCTCGTACATCTCCTTTAAACCTTGCTCCTCGCACCTGCCCTTGTACATTTTCAGAGGAATACTACAAATGCAAAATCGTCATAAAGTCAGCCCTGGAAGTGAAGATAATGAATGCCAGGCTTCGTGATTTGTGCCCTTCACTTCAACCTTGACTTCAGTAGACCAATCCACAGGTCTTTGAGCAGAATAGCGAAGTGTGGCCCTGAGAAAAGGCAGCTCTTAACCCAGCATTCTGCCCTTCCTCCTTCCACTTTCATTGCTTTTCTGCAGCAGAGTTGACGTGGTCAGGTTTCAATCCTGTTAGAACATAGAAAAGCTACAGCACAAACAGGCCCTTCGGCCCACAAGTTGCGCCAAACATGTCCCTACCTACTAGGCTTACCTATAACCCTCTATCTTACTAACTTTCATGAACTTATCCAAAAGTCCCTTAAAACACCCTATCAAATCCGCCTCCACCACCACTACCGGCAGCCGATTCCACGCACCCACACCCTCCGAGTGAAAAATTTACCCCCAACATCTCCTCTGTACCTACTCCCCAGCATCCTAAACCTGTGACCTCTTGTGGCAACCATTTCAGCCCTGGGTAAAAGCCTCTGAGTATCCACTCTATCAATACCCCTCAACATCTTATACACCTCTATCAGGTCACCTCTCATCCTTCGCCTCTCCAAGGAGAAAAGATCTAGCTCTCTCAACCTGTCCTCATAATGCATGCCACCTAATCCAGGCAACATCCTTGTAAATCTCCTCTGCACCCTTTCTATGGCTTCCACATCCTTTCTGTAATGAGGCGACCAGAACTGGGCACAGTACTCCACTGTTGTGGTTTGTTTAATGAGGTGCTCCCATGTAACATGGTTAGCAACAGGTTCTTCCCACATTGAAAAGCAGGCAACTTGACATACAAAGGAGGACTTCAAGTGTGCCCTTAAAATGTTTTCTCTGTCCCCCTGGAGATCAAGTGCAATTTTAATGAAGACAGGATTGTCTTTGGATGCTCATTATTTGGCACCCAGATGCAGTGTCCAGACAAGCAGAGCTGACTTTGCATTGATTACAGTTGCGATGCTGTGGAAGAATTGGCTTCAGTGAAGCTGCTGGAATTAGTTCACCTGTCTTACCACTTGGCTTTGAGTATCTGAGGGAACTTTGATGGGTGATCCAAGTCTCAAATTAATATAGAAGGGTGATGTCAATAACAGTAAAAGCCTTTGCCCTCTTATGGAGATATAATGAATTGGAGGGGGCAAAAAATAGATTCTTGAGGGACTCCTGAGCTATCGGTACAGGAATGAGAAGAGATCAATGCAAGTACTTCAAGCAATGACGAGACAGAAAAGAATGAAACCAGGCAAGGGCATCCTATCTGTCTGGAAATAGTTAAGTTTGAAGTAGATGGTATGGCTAATCGTGTCAAATTCTATAGACATATCCATATGTATATGAGGGATCGTTTACCTTGTTAACACAAGATGACATTTGCAACGTCTCTAATTGTATTCTTGAGGAGAATTATCTTTGTATTCCAGAGATGCATTCTTGAAAATAACACTGCTAATTCCCTTCTTTAACAGCAAGGCAGGACAAACAAGATATAACAAAAAAAAAATGGCATGATAAACAGTTTTTTCATACAATAGAGGTAAAACAGGATTCATTTCCATGCTCGTTAAACATTATGCTGATGTACGGAGTTTCAATTTAATGAACACAGAGCTATTCACTTATGTTTGGATCAGATAGCAATGATTCTACCTGCACCCTAAAAACATTATTAGAATACTTTTCACACAAGTTTAATGAATAAAGGGTTAACAAAGATAGAGGCACGGGGCGGCACAGTAGCACAGTGGTTAGCGCTGCTGCCTCACAGCGCCAGGGACCCGGGTTCGATTCCCAGCTCGGGTCACTGTGTGGAGTTTGCACGTTCTCCCCATGTCTCTGTGGGTTTCCTCCAGGTGCTCCGGTTTCCTCCCACATTCTGAAAGATGCGCTAGTTGGGTGCATTGACCCGAACAGGCGCGACGAGGGGAATTTCACAGTAACTTCATTGCAGTGTTAATGTAAACCTTACTTGTGGCAAATAAATAAACTTTATAAGAGACAAAGTTATTATGCAAAACAATTTCCAACTAATGTTGCAGGTGGAGAAATACAATATGAAAATAAAGAGACGGATGAAGAAAGCTAAATTTAAGAACCTGTAAAAGGTCCACAAGATGTAGCAAGGAGCAGCCAAAAGGATGAGCACTGTACTATAGTGCTCCCCAAAAGAACGTCAGATAGTGTGGGTGTAAAGAAAGCTGTATCACTTGTATTTGGCTGCATTGGTCATAGATAAATACAGCATCAACAGGTCCAACTCAGCTTCTTTCAACTGTGTGGACCTTCTCAGTTAACAGTTAAGATCTGCAACCAAAATCAAGGTTTTCAAAAGTAACTGGTCACTTGAAAATTATACATTTGCTCACTGGCTGGTGGTTAGCACTGTTGCCTCACAGAGACAGGGATCTGGGTTCAATTCCCGGCTTGGGTCACTGTCTGTGTGGAGTTTGCACATTCTCCCCGTGTTGGCGTGGGTTTCCTCCAGGTGCTCCGGTTTTCTCCCACAGTTCAACAGATGTGCTGGCTAGGTGCATTGACCACGCTAAATTCTCACTTAGTGTACCCAAACAGGTGCCGGAGTGTGACGACGAGGGGATTTTCACAGTAACTTCATTGCAGTGTTAATGTAAGCCGACTTGTGACTGATAAATAAACTTTAACTTATACGTTTTAGCACTGATTCTGTAGAATTCACATCAAAAGCAAATTCAGCATCACCAGCAAGTCCTAAGTATGACCGAAATGCACCAAATAGCAGTTCTTTAAAAGTAAATCTCCTTGAAGGTGCCATGATTCACAAAATCCAGCTAGTAAATAAAGAATACTTCATGCAGCAAACATTGTAAACAATGTTCTTCACATTTCAACACATGGATCAGTATCCAACTCCCTCCGAAACAGAGGCTAGCACAAAAGGTCAGCACACAGGTTACTGAATCGTCAGTCTTGCCCAATTATACAGTGTGCAACACAGTTGGAGTACACACAACATACTCAACATGTAATAATCATGTTAGTAGATTTTTCTAAGAACTGGTTTCAAGATTGTTACTGGTCAACTTACTTATTCCTCACCTGCCTTCAAATGAATCTAAGTAAATCAAATTCACATTATTAATTGATCTCTCCTCTCGGGGAGGGTGGGGGGCAACAAAAAAAAAAAACCACCCTGAAAGCAAGGCCTCTGCATCGGATTGTTACATGATCCTTGCTTTCACAACTGCCAGATGCCAGAGTCTATAATAGCACCCTTGAAGAGGTCATTTAAAGGAGAGTCAACAGGGTGATTAAAAGTTAGTGCCAACTGCATATATGGGCACTAAAATTAACAGTTATTTTGATTCTGAAACTATCGAGCAAGCTCAATACTTCAATTTAACCTTTCATTAATATTCAAACAGCATTAGAGTGAAATGCAAAGTACTCAATATTTCGTTCCATAGAATTAATTGTATACCAGAAAGAAAATATGCTGGCACCATAAACACCACAAAAGTAGTCCATTATATAACATTTAACAGTTTAAAATACATATTACACTGCCATCTTAAGATGAACCTAGATTTTAGACCAAATGCAGTTGCGATGAATGGATTTATATTTGAGGGTGACGTTGTATCAGATTCCTGCCAGTATGTGGGAATATTGCATTACACCAGCCAATGGCACAGCTGAATATCTGCAACAAGGAACTATTTGCCTAATGATCAAAAACCAGGTGAGAAAATTAGTGCAGGGTGAGAAAGTGTGATGGGCACTGAAGGTGCACTATTAGAAATAATAGTTAAAATGTTTGCCAATCCTCTCTGTCCTGATGAAAGATCAGTCAAGAAATTCTTCAACTTTTGGTTTTTCTCTCCAGCGATGCTATTTCCAGAATTTTCTGTTTTAATTTATAATTGGGCAGTCATGGACTAGTTTAAATTGGGGAAACATTGCTGTCAACTCAATGGCACTACATTATGCTGGCAGTGATTGCTGGCGAGATTGATAGATGAAAAATTAATTTGTACAAAAATGGGAGGTTCGCCTCGAGTTCTGGAAAATATTCTGTGCAGTCGTTTTATGATTCAGTGTTTAAACAATACACTCAGATCGAAATAGACAGTTTGAAGGCTCAGCAGCAGTGAGGTTTGGCTTCTGGGGTATGATAATGAGTGACTGAATTTAAATATATTTTAGCATACACTAGTTTAAGCAAGCAAAATGCTGGGTAGAACTTTGACCTCTCGGGGGGGGGGGGACGACGACGACTTGTTGACAACAGCAGGAGATCCTGCGGCCAGCCAATAGCAGGCTGCCTTTCGCAGCAGGTTGCGTGGAAAATCCCGCCCCAGATCATGCTGCACCTTTCACAGTTCTACAGCCTGAACTCCAATTCTTGAAGTTAACTGAGCATAGCTGATGGTAGCACAACTATCCAAGAGTGGTGAAGTGTCTGGACTTCCACACCAGTCAGTCAAAGTCTGGTCAAAAAAACAATTTATACAGATGGTGGCTAGAATTACAAATCTCTTACACTTACAATACACATCTCTTTAACCTGTGTTTAATGCTCCCTCCACCCACATTGTCTAAACCTTTAAGACCTGGCTGGCTGTAGGGATTCGCATTCTAACCAGTATTCTGTAACTTGATTTTGTGTCTCTGTGCACTGTTTGAGAGCACATTTCTACTCCATCTGATGAAGGAGCAGCGCTCCGAAAGCTTATGGTATTTGCTACCAAATAAACCTGTTGGACTTTAGCCTGGTGTTGTGAGACTTCTTACTAGAATTACAAAAACAGAAAATGCTGGAAAATCTCAGGAGGTCTGATAGCATCTGTGGAGAGAGAATAGAGCCAACGTTGAGAGTCTAGATGACCCTCCGTCAGAGCTGAGAACTCAGAGATTCTCCTTTCTAGACTATGAATCTTAAAACATCTCTAATCTTCCATCAGAGCTTATTCCTTTACAGTTTTGTTGCATCCAGTACACCTGAACAATTGTACCTGG
The DNA here is from genome assembly GCF_964213995.1 of Mustelus asterias. Lineage (NCBI taxonomy): Eukaryota > Metazoa > Chordata > Chondrichthyes > Carcharhiniformes > Triakidae > Mustelus > Mustelus asterias. Next base: position 87,565,802 of record NC_135813.1, on the reverse strand, counting down.
ACTCGTGTATTTTGTGAGACGATGAAGAACAGACCATTTTAACAGCCTATAACAAAGCATTTTCTTTTTGTTTCAGGTTCCAACGTCCATAGTATTTTGCTTTTATCTTGTGGCTAGAGTGTTAATCAATTTAGCTGTGGTGATCCCCATTACAGAGTGGCTGAAATAACATTCACCATCTGGACTTGTGCAAAGCGAAAGGTCACTTAGATGAGGGACCAAAGGGGAACAGCCAAGGAACAGCCCATGTCAATCACTTCATATCACAATATCTCTGTACTAAAATGACAAAGTAGTCAGATTATTAACATTATCTTCAAGTCGTCATGTCAGAACTCACTACACAAAAATTAAATATAACCGCTACACAGTTAATTAATCCTAAATTGCCCATTTAGAAGGAGTGCAAACTTAACACACACAATAGTCAAAAGATGAAACCTGCAAATTGTCTTGCTACACTTTTAAAGACCAACTGATCCTAATCTCGATTTGTATGATGATCACTGCACAAATGAGAGATTTCCTTCAGCCAAGTCACGCCCATGTACCCTCCCCAATAAAATTTAAAAGCTCATTAAGCACCCAACTGAGATTCCACTACGAGTTTTACAAGCCTACATAACACTAGAACTGAGCTCAGTCATCATGTTCTTAAATAGATCAAGGAGAACACAGCATAATAGCGACTAGTTTGTACAGTAATTTATTTTACCATCGAGTTCCTTTCAAATTTGCTTTTCCAGTTCCTACATTTATAATTATTTAGTTTTGTGTGTTCTTACTGCACAGCAGGTTTACTGTAGCTACCCAAAAGGGGCAGCATTAACAGGTGTGAGTCATGACGCTTGTGAAAATGGAGATGTCAGCACATAATGATTCAGCCATGAGCCATATTGGTGCAAACTTGACCGATTTTGTTTCCAAGCAGGGACAAGGCCCATTTTTCACTATGTATTACTGCTGTTGCACTCTTCCTGCAAGGCAGCATCAAACTGTGTCCAGAAATAAAGCTGATTTTCTTTTTACTGCAATAATCCTGCCTTAAAATTATTGCAAATATTCAAAGAAATTTATTTCTTCCTTACTTAGCAAACCACAACATTTCAAATTGATTTTTTAAAAAACTAATTTTCCTTTATGCCCTGTGGTCTTACTTTCTTGGCTGATTTTGAAGCAACAATCTGAGGTCACATTATATTCAACTCCTCCTTTCTAGACTATGAGTCTTCAACATCTCGAATCTTCCATCAGAGCTTATAACTTCACAGTTCTGTTGCATCCAGTACACCTGAACAATTCTCCCTGGACTTAAATTATTTTAACTTATTCTATTTATTAGTCACAGGTAAGGCTGCACAATCAGTCACAATTAACACTGCAATGAAGTCACCACACTCCGGCACCTCTTTGGGTCCATGCACCTAACTGGCACGTCGTTCAGAATGTGGGAGGAAACCGGAGCACCCGGAGGAAACACACATTGACATGGGGAGAACGTGCAACTCCACACAGTGACCCAAGCCAGAATCGAACCCGGGTCCCTGGCGCTGTGAGGCAGCAGTGCTAACCACTGTGCCGTGTGAGAGACTCTGAAGATCAGGCCACTTTAACAGCCTCTAATGTTCTTTAACAAGCTAGCTTCTGAGCTGTTGACAACAATTAAGAAATAACAATTGTTGTCAAAGGATATGACCTCATTTCATACCACTGAATCTTAATTTATGGCAATGAAATCTCTTTGCAATTGCTTCAGAGTCCATATTAAATGTCACTTTCTTTATATTTTCCACAGGACACAATTGAATACCTAATTCTCAGGCAACTGCTTCATTGTCAATTAAAGGACTGCTTTTGCATAAATTATGCAGAACGTTCCTATTATTCATTAACATGAAAATGAGATACAACTACAAAATGCCTGGAATGGAGGTTGATTGTTGCTGCTTCTACCTGAAGATTGTACATGCAAATGCTTGCAGTCTAAACAAGTTGAACATTATGGAAATGCAGTATTTCCTTTGCTGACCCATTTTTAATAAGCAAACAAAGCCTGAGATGCACGCTGAATTTGTGGTGTTTCAAGCAGCAATTCCCATATGGTATTCCAGCTTCTTGTGCATTTTCAGAACTTGCTTGCATATGGGCACAAGGCACACTGTCTACATGCAAGCATTGCTAAAACACAAAGCAACTGCAAATAAACTCATTAATAAAAGACAACTATGGACAGTTGTAGTGCTTGCAGCAAGATGTATGTTCTTGCATGTAGCGCAATTTATCAAGAACATAAGGCAATCAATGCGGCACTGTCAGGCATGCAGTGGTAAAACACAAACTTTTGATACAAAAGTGAGCAGACAAGATGTAGTTAAAATGTTCTGAATTTTTTTTTCAGATTTTTTGCTTGCTTTAATACGGTTCCATCAAGACAGCATGTTGCTCAGTTTTCTTTTGGCTACAATTATTCAGAGTATATATGAAACAACAAAATAAGAAACAAAGCCCAGAGCAAGAAAAAGCATCAAAGTCCTCCATCCAGTCTACAATCAAGCAGTGTTATTCATGCATCATTCTGGAATCTTTTAAATGAAAGTGAGAAAGCAGGCCTGCAGGGTTTCACATCAGATTGTTCGAGATGACATACAGACAGTGATGCGCGACAATTAAGCACGTGGAACCAAGGCTTCGATATTGAAGGCTTTTATTGTGTAACAATGGAACTACTAACACGAATACACCAGTTCAGACTGAAGGGGTCCTGCTGGAGCAGAGGGTCTTATACCTCGCCACCGGAGGCGGGACCCCACTGGAATGTGCCATGATAACACTTATAACAGGTAAACACCCTAACCCAACAACATAGTACAACCCCCACAGTAACAACACCCTAGCCCAACAGTAACCTAATAACAACCCCCAGTGGTGAACCAACGATGGTTCACCACATTCACCCCTCCTTTAAAAACAAAAGGTGGCGGGGTGCAAGAAAAACAGGTCATATAAACAGAATTCACAAGTCCAGACGGTCTGGAGGACCGCACCGACGCTGTGATCTCCTCAACACCGGTTGCGAAACCGGAGCAGGTGCTTGCGGTGGCGTTCTCTCCAAAACAACGTCCGGCTGTCCCCTCAAGGACTCCCGGGCCGGTTGGCCCTGGTGAGGCGATGGTGCAGGGGATCCTGGAACCTTTGGTGGTGGTGGTGGTGGTGATGGTGGCGCCGATCTCCGAGTCTCAGGCAAGCTATACATGGGAGTAAAAGTGTTATGCACTGGTCCCGGTGCTGACCGCGCCACGTCTGGGGAAGCAATGAGGAGTAGTGGATTCGTGACTGGGGGAATAGGAGCGACAGGAGTTGCTACGTCCCCTGCGGGCGCCAGGTCTCTAATGGAGACAGTGTCCTCTCGCCCGTCAGGATATGCCACATAGGCATACTGAGGGTTGGCGTGGAGGAGTTGGACCGGTTCGACCAAGGGGTCGGACCTGCGAGCCCTCACATGTCGCCGCAGAAGGACGGGTCCTGGGTACGTCAACCAGGCTGGCAATGAGATCCCCGAGGACGACTTCCGAGGGAATGAGAACATCCTCTCGTGGGGAGTAGCATTGGTTGCCGTACACAGGAGGGAGCGGATAGAATGGAGCGCATTTGGAAGGACCTCCTGCCAACGGGAGACTGGAAGGCCCCTGGATTTCAGTGCCAGTAGGACAGCCTTCCAGACTGTAGCATTCTCCCTTTCCACCTGTCCGTTACCCCTAGGGTTGTAGCTCTTGGTTCTACTAGAGGCAATCCCGAATGAGAGCAGGAATTGCCTCAAGTCGTTGCTCATGAACGACGAGCCCCTGTCGCTATGAATGTAGCAGGGGTACCCGAACAGGGTAAAAAGCTCACTGAATGCCTTGATGACGGTGGCAGTCGACGTGTCCGCACAGGGGACAACAAACGGGAACCGGGAGTACTCGTCTATTATGTTGAGGAAATAGACATTCCGGTCCGTTGAGGGAAGGGGGCCCTTAAAATCCACACACAGCCTCTCAAAAGGGCGAGTGGCCTTGACCAATTGTGCCCGGTCTGGTCGATAAAAGTGTGGTTTGCATTCTGCACAAATCCGACAGCTTCTCGTCACTGACCTGACATCCTCCACCGAGTAGGGCAGGTTGCGGGCTTTGACGAAATGGTAGAGTCTGGTGACTCCAGGATGACACAGATCATTGTGGAGAGCCTTCAAGCGGTCCTCCTGCATGATGGCGCATGTTCCGCGCGAGAGGGCATCCGAGGGCTCATTGAGCTTCCCTGGACGATACATAATATCGTAATTATAGGTGGAGAGCTCAATTCTCCACCGCAAGATCTTATCGTTCTTGATCTTGCCCCTCTGCGTGTTGCTGAACATAAACGCCACGGATCGTTGATCCGTGATCAGGGTGAACCGCTTCCCTGCCAGGTAATGGCGCCAGTGTCTGACTGCCTCCACAATGGCCTGAGCCTCCTTCTCCACCGCTGAGTGCCGAATTTCAGGGCCTTGAAGGGTGCGGGAAAAGAACGCGACGGGCCTGCCTGCCTGGTTTAGTGTGGCGGCTAGGGCGAAATCAGATGCATCACTCTCCACCTGGAAAGGGATGGATTCATCCACCGCATGCATCGTGGCTTTCGAGATGTCGCTTTTCAAAGCCTTGAAGGCCAATTGGGCCTCCGGCGTAAGTGGGAAGGTCGTGGACTTAATGAGCGGACGAGCTTTGTCCGCGTAGTTGGGGACCCACTGTGCATAGTACGAAAAGAACCCGAGGCATCTCCTCAGTGCTTTCGTGCTAGCGGGCAAGGGAAGTTCAGTAAGTGGGCGCATACGGTCTGGATCAGGGCCAATGACCCCGTTTTCCACCACGTATCCGAGGATGGCTAACCTGCACGTACGGAATACGCACTTCTCCCTGTTATAGGTCAGATTCAGGCGAGATGCAGTGCGCAGAAAGTGTTGGAGATTCGTGTCGTGGTCCTGCTGGTCATGGCCGCAGATGGTGACGTTATCCAGGTACGGGAAGGTAGCCCGCAACCCGTTCTGGTCCACCATTCGGTCCATAGCACGCTGGAAGACCGAGACCCCATTGGTGACACCAAATGGAACCCTGAGGAATTGGTATAGACGACCATCCGCCTCAAAAGCCGTATATTGTCGGTCCTCTGGGCGGATGGGGAGTTGATGGTAGGCGGACTTAAGGTCTATGGTAGAAAACACTCGGTACTGCGCAATCTGGTTGACCATATCAGAAATGCGCGGGAGAGGATACGCATCCAGCTGCGTATAACGATTAATGGTCTGACTATAGTCGATGACCATCCGAGGTTTGTTCCCGCTTTTGACTACCACGACCTGCGCTCTCCACGGACTAGCACTGGCCTGTATGATCCCTTCCTTGAGGAGCCGCTGAACCTCAGATCTAATAAAGATCCGGTCCTCAGCGCTGTAACGCCTACTTTTAGTAGCGATGGGCTTGCAGCCAGGTACCAGATTCTTAAAGAGGGACGGTGTAGTGATTTTCAGGATGGATAGATTGCATGCGGGGCGCTTTGGGCAATTTGGAGGCTGCGGCTGATTCCCTACTGCCAGTGAAGGGAGTGGCCCACCGTACTGTAGGATCACACTCTTCATGTGGACCATAAAATTTAGTCCGAGGAGAATTGGCGCACAAAGGTGAGGTAACACAAGGAGCCTGTATTGCTCGTAAATTGTGCCCTGTACCTCAAGAGTTACCATACATCGTCCTTGGATCGGTACAGACCGGGACCGTGATGCCATGGAAATTGTCTGCTTGGCAGGGAGAACCCGGAGTCCACACCTTTTAGCAGTTTCAGGGTGTATGAAACTTTCGGTGCTCCCACTGTCAAACAGACAATTCACAGTTCGACCACTTACCTTTATATCCATCATGGAATTCTCAAGCCTGTGGTGCTTAGTCTGGTCCAGGGAGATCGACGCCACCGTTGGCCCCTGGGCGTCACTGCATGCCGCCGATGTTGAGGCTGAGGACCCCTGCTGGTCGCTCCTAGTCGTCGTGGACCATGATGGCCGCCCCCATGAATCGCACGTGGGCGAGGGCGCCAAACGCAGCGACTCCTGGTGGTCTTCCTCCTCCTCCGTCAGCCACGATGGCGCCGTCCTGGGTTCGCACGTGGTCGGACCTCGTGGGTACTGCAACGCCGAAGGAGATTGTCTCCGTTCTGGAGGGTTACAAGCTGCACTGCCGTTTTTAGACTTTGACCTGCAGACTTTGCCGTAGTGGCCTTTTTTACCGCACTGGCTGCAGATTGCCGTTCTTGCCGGACACTGTTGTCGTGGATGCTTGGCCCCACCACAAAAATAGCATCGCTGGCCACCTGGAGCTGCCGCCGTCGTCGGATCGATCTGGGAGCGCGGGTTAGCGGGGCGAGGAGGGAGCTGAGCTTGCTCCTGCCACGTTGACTGCACGTGGTCCTCGGGGTACAGCGCCAAGCTCTTCGACGCCGCTTCCAGCATCCCAGCCATCTCCATTGCTTGGGTCAAGTCGAGGTTCCCCTTTTCCAGCAATTGAAGCCTGATGTACGAGGACCCTACCCCTGCTACGAACGCGTCTCGGGCGAGGTCGTACATATATTGTTCGGCTGATACGTCTTTACAATCGCAACCCCTGGCAAGCTGCAGGAGCTCATTGGCGTAGTCCTCCATGGTTTCGCCCGACTGCCGACGTCGTGTAGCGAGGAGGTAACGAGCGTGTATCTCGTTGGGTGGCTTCGTGTATCGTTTTTTTAGGAGCTCGACGGCCCTCGGGTAAGTGGGAGCCGCACGAATGGCGAGATAAATCGTGTCGCTTACCCTTGCGTGGAGGACCTGGAGTTTATCACTGTCTGCAGTGATAGCTACAGAGGCTGCCAGGTAGTCCTCGAAACACTTCCACCAGTGGTCGAATGTGTTAGCGGCACCGACCGCAAGTGGGTCCAGTGCCAGACGATCTGGTTTTAAGATCTGTTCCATACTCTTTTTTTGTACAGCTGAGAGTTTTCTGTTACACAATAAAATTGATGCGCGACAATTAAGCACGTGGAACCAAGGCTTCGATATTGAAGGCTTTTATTGTGTAACAATGGAACTACTAACACGAATACACCAGTTCAGACTGAAGGGGTCCTGCTGGAGCAGAGGGTCTTATACCTCGCCACCGGAGGTGGGACCCCACTGGAATGTGCCATGATAACACTTATAACAGGTAAACACCCTACAACCCCCACAGTAACAACACCCTAGCCCAACAGTAACCTAATAACAACCCCCAGTGGTGAACCAACGATGGTTCACCACAGACAGTACAGATCCTGTACCTCTTATCAGCTATTGTTTCAACAAAGATGAGTACAAGGCACTCAGTTGTTTCCGTTCCTCCAGTCTAGGGCATTCTCAATATGTTGAAACTCACTCCTCCATCATCATTTTCTATCCAACACTAATAATTCAGTGTTTGCCTCTTCCTAAAATTGTCAGGCCATAAGGAACAAAGAACAGTACAGCATAGAAACAAGCCCTTCGGCCCACCGTGCCAGCACTGACACATGAAGCCTTTCTAAACTCAAGACCTGTTGCCTCTTGGCTGTCCATATCTCTCTATTCCCTGCCTATTCATGTGTCTGTCAAGATGCTTGAAACATTGCTATTGATCTGTTTCTACCACCTCCTGCAGCACATTCCAGACACTTACCACCCTCTACCGAAACTCTCTCATCTCCTTTAAAACTTTCCTCCTTTTACCTTAAACCAATGTCCCCTAGTAATTGACATTTCACCCTGGGATAAAGACCGACTATCCATGCTTCTCAAATCTTGTAAACTTCTATCAGGTCACCCCTCAGCCTCCGATGCCCAAGTGAAAACAAGAAAGTCAGCTAATGTTCTGGGGACTCAGGTTTGAATCCCGCCACTGCAGGTGGAATTAAGAATCTACTGATGGCCATAAAATCGTTGTCGGAAAAATCCATCTGGTTCACTAATGTCCTTTAGGGAATGAAGTCTGCTGTCCTTAGCTGGTCAGGCCGACATGTGACTCTGGAGCCACGGCAATGTGGTTGATTCACAACTGCCCACTGAACAAGGTCAACCAGGGATGGGGCAATAAACGCTGGCCGGCCAGCAACACCCATGTCCCACGAAAGAATAAAAAAAACAAGTTTGTCCAATTTCTCCTCATACCTAATAGCCCCCCAAACCAAGCAACGTCCTGGTAAACCTTTCCTATACCCTCTTCAAAGTCTCCACATCCTTCTCGTACTGTGGCAACCAAAACTGTATGCAATATTCCAAACGTGACCTAACTAAAATTCTATGCAGCTGCGACATGACTTGCCAACTTTTATAGTCTTATGCCCTGACTGATGAAGGCAAGCATAGCATCTGCCTTCTTGACCATCTTATCCACTTGCGTTGCCACTTTTAGGGAATTGTGGACCTGTACGCCTAGATCCCTTTGTATGTTAATGCTTCAAACAAATGCTTTGCATCGGTATTCAAAGGGTTTGACAAGGTTCTTCGTGGTAGGTTGAAACAGAAGGTGAAGTCACATAGGACCTGCAGTGCGCTGGTAAGTTGGATACAGAACTGACATGATCATAGAAGGCAGAGTGTGGCAATGGAAGGGGGTTTTACTGACTAGAGATTACCAGTGGTGTTCAGCAGGGATCAGTGCTGAGACCCTTGATGTTTGTAATAGATATAAATGACATTGAGGAGAACGTAGGAGATCTGATGAGTCAGACTGAGGTCGACACAAAGATTGGGGGAGCTGCAGATAGTGGAGGAAGATTACCAGAAGATACAGCAGGATATAGATAGACTGGAGACTTGGGTGGAGAAATGGCAGATGGAATTTAATCCGGACAAATGAGAGGTGATGCATTTTGGAAAGTCTAATGTAGGAGGGAAGTATAAATTCTGTGCATATGCGAGACGACAAATTCCCTCCTTTGTCCGAGGGTGGACCTACCCTTTCACTAGCTACCCTCTTGCTCCTTATATACAGATAAAATGCCTAGGATTTCCCATAATCCTGTTTGCCAAGGACATTGCATGGCTCCTTTTAGCCCTAACTCCTTGCTTAAGTTCTTTCCTGCTTTCTTTATATTCTTCAAGGGTTCTCTCTGTCTCCAGTTTCCTAAACCTTACATATGCCTCCTTTTTCTTTTTGACTAAACTAACAATTTCTCTTGTCAAAGGTTCTCGAATCCTGCCACCCTTATCCTTCATTTTCACAGGAACATGCTGGTCCTGAGCGCTAATCAACTCCCAAGCTGGTTAGCATCTATACATTAGCTTTACATTCATCTTGTCTTCTCATTTGCTCTTCTCAACCATGACAGAGTTGTGTGTCACAAGTCTTGGCTGGCCATCTTAAGCTTTAAAAAAAAGTTGGCAGCAAAAAGTAATCAGAGATTTAGAGCTCCTTGCCTTGTGGATGGTGCACAAGGCGAGGAGCTCTAAATCTCCGATTACGTTTTGCTCCCAAAGAACTACAATACAATAAGTTCTTGCTGAGAAAATACATCTGATTTGGCTTTGAACATGAAGTTTAACACCCAGAATACATGAACGGTCAGGCTCTCAATAATTCTAACAATTCTGAGCACAAAAATTAAACCACTTATGCATTCAGTTTGAACAGAATTCTGGAAGATTCAAGACTGACAGCAAAGGAAGGAGGCACTAAATCAAACCTTGATTGAAACTGAAGAAAGCAAGCATTTCCATCCGCAATATGCCCTTGTTATGAAATCTCTCCAGCATTCGAAAAACAAGATTATCTGTGACAGAAAATTCAGATCGAGGTCATCCTGTGTACAAACAGTATGCAAATTCGTGGGATTACACAAGTTGAGATATTTTGCTCCACCGTAATTACAAATATGACACCACAGCAATTGGAAGGAGACGTTGGCACTTGTTTAGCTTTTAACTGAAAAGAACACCATTTGGTAATGCAATTCCCCAACCACAAGGAATCAAAGATTGAAGATCACACCCAATACTGAAACATCACAGCACATTATCCCATCAATATGAACATTAATTGAAACACGACCTCTCCCTGCAGTGATTGGAGCCATACCCCACAATGAATCATTGTCTTCAGCAGAAGAAAGAAGTAATCTCGAGGGATTGTTGGTATTCACTCATTGAGACTTTACTCCAGTGTCTCAAGGTAGTCAGGGCACAGAATTGAAATAAAAGCATAATCTTGTGTAGTGAGCATTTAGAACAGAATTCAAGGTCAAATTAGTGCAATTTCCAAGTAAACATTTGGAACCAGTCAAGCAACATGGGCAAGGAAGCATCCCGATTACCACCTTTCCTCAACTGACAAAATCACTAACTCCTCCATGTTGAACACCACTGGAAGCAGCATTGAGGGTAGCAGGGTCACAGAATATTCTCCAAAGATGTGCCGGTTAGGTTGATTGGCCATGCTAAAATTGCCCCTTAGTGTCCTGAGATGTGTAGGTTAGAGGGATTAGCGGGTAAATATGTCGGGATATGGGGGTAGGGCCTGTGTGGGATTGTGGTCGGTGCAGACTCAATGAGCCGAATGGCCTCCTTCTGCACAGTAGGGTTTCTATGAGGGGGTCTTGATTGCCCATCATTTAAAATGGCGTGGGTGCACCACTACTGACCAAGCGTTGAAGGATACCCGTTAGGCTGGACCACCGCAAGAATGAGTAAACTAACAGGAGGGAAAAACCGACTTTACCTCACCAATCTCCCTGCCCCAACTGCATCTGCCCCTGACATTATTAATAGTAGTGACCATCGCAGAGTCCTTGTGGAGACAAAGACCTGCTTCGCATTGAGGATACCCTCCACTTGGCTGCGTCACTAGTCACTATCATTGTACTAAATGGAATAAATTCAGAACAGATCTAACAACTCAAGTAGGCATCCACGAGGAGCTGAATTCTGATCAGAACTGTATTCAATCACAATTTGTAAGTGAGAGACCTGGCTTTTGCCTTACTCCACACCATACCATTTAGCCAGGGGATAAACCCTTACTGAAGACTAATGCACCAGAACTATCCATGCCCCTAGTCAAACTGTTCCAGCACAATTGCAGCAACTGCATTTCTCAACGAGGAAAATTCTCCAAATATTTCCGGTTGAAAAAAAGCAAAACAAATCTAATCCAGCCAATTATCACTCAATCACTTTGCTGATGGTGGAGAGTAAACTGATGAATGGCTAGTGACAGCACCATCAAGCATTTACAATGAGCACAACGTCAGAAATGCTCAGATCAGGCGGCATTTTGGGAACGAGAAAATTAACATTTCAGGTCAATAAAATTTCACTGGAACTTACTCAAGCAATAACCTGCTCAGATGTTCAGAACACTCAACCCCCCGACCTTATTACAGGCTTGGTTCAAACATGGACCTAAGAGCTGAACTCCAGAAGCAAGGAGAGAGGGACTATCCTTGACACCATTTGACTGAATGGGGCATCAAGGAGCCCGAGCAAAACTGAATCAGTAGGTATCAGTTGGACAACTCTCCATCAGTTGGGAGTTAGACCTTGCACAAAGACTCAATCATCTTAGTGCCAGAACATTGGGGTAAAGTTCCTCATGGAGCTAAACTATCAGCTGCTTCATCATGAAGTCAGAAATGGGGACATTCACTGTTGTTTGCTGAGTTCAGTAACATCTTTTGATTTGTCACACATTAGTATACAGTGAAAAGTATTGTTTCTTGTGCGCTATACAGACAAAACATACTGTTCATAGAGAAGGAAACGAGAGTGTGCAAAATGTAGTGTTACAGTCATAGCTAGGGTGTAGAGAAAGATCAACTTAATACAAGGTAAGTCCATTCAAAAGTCTGATGGCAGCAGGGAAGAAGCTGTTCTCGAGTCGGTTGGTACGTGACCTCAGACTTTTGTATCTTTTTCCCAACAGAAGAAGGTGGAAGAGAGAATGTCCAGGGTGCGTGGGGTCCTTAATTATGCTAGCTGCTTTTCCGAGACAGCAGGAAGTGTAGACAGAGTCAAGGGATGGAAAACCGGTTTGTGTGATGGACTGGGCTTCCTACACAACCCCTGCGGTCTTGGACAGAGCAGGAGCCAAACCAAGCTGCGATATAACCAGAATGCTTTCTATGTGCATCTATAAAAGTTGGAGAGAGTCGTAGCAGACATGCCAAATTTTCAGATATTGAAGCAGCATTTGTCTGCATGTAGCAAGAAATGTGCAAAATTCAGGCTTGGGTGAAAAGTGACGAGTATTGGTGCCACAGAAGTGCAAGTCAATGGCCATCTTGAACAGAAGAGAAATAACCATACCCCCTCGACATTCAACAACATTGCCATCATTGAGTCCCCCACTATTAACATATCGGAGGTTACCGTTGACAAGAAACTGAACTGGACCAGCCATATAAATACTGCAACTTCAAGAGCAGGTGAGACACCGAATTCTGCAATGAATAACAACTGCTGGCTCCCCAGGTCCTGCCCACTGTCCAAGCGGTGCAAGTTGGAAGTGTAAAGAACACTTGCCTGGATCAGAGCAGCTCGGCAATGTCCAGGAAAAAGCAGCCTGCTTATTTAGCACCCCATCCACCACCTTAAGCATTCACTCCCTCCACCATCAGTCCACAGTGACAGCATTATGTACCATCTATAAAATACACGATTGCAATCTGCCAAGCCTCCTTTCAAACCTACAACTTCTACCACCCAGAAGGATAAGGATAGCATGGGAATGGGAACACCAACACCTACAAACTCCTCTCCATCTGATTTGCCATTCCTTCACTGTCATTGAGTCAAAATCATGGAACTTCCTTCCCAAATGACATGGACTACAGTAGTACAAGGCGGCAGCTCACCACCACTTTCACAGCAACATTCACACACCAGGAACAAATAAAGAAAACTGGCACAAACAAAAGAAATCACCTGTATCTTGTAAGGAGACTGCGCCAAGATTTGTACCTCGGGACTTGTTCCACGGATTCCTGCTGCTCAGCTATATGACAGCAAAGATGTGAAGTGGTCAAGTTTGAAGATGACAGCAAAATGAGCGTGGGGAAAAAAATTGAAAGAAGCAACCAGGAATCTGCAAAGGAATTAAATGTCTGAATTTATGGAACAATTGTCCAACAGTTCTACATACGGAAATAATTCAAGAGACAGAGGTGAAGTGTAAAATGGATGAAGATAAAGTTGAAACACTTGAGTGCTAATAGTGTAAGGAATTGTAGGGCAATTATACAATATATTAAACAGGGTTATTGGAAAAGAGCAGGGTAGTGGGATTTAATAATTCTTCTAGGCTGCAAATTTACATGTCTCACCTTGTAGAAAATGAAACAGTATTGGTTTAAAGTGCACAAACTGTCAACAGAAATTTTTCCATCAAATTGTAATCAACATTTGCATTAGAAGAGGTCAAAGTCTTAGAAAGCTTCGAGTCTTTTGGATGATGTGATGGGGAAAGAAAGCGAGCCAAGTTTTAATCTTGAATAGCTCAGCTAAATTGGGTTGAATGGCCTCGCAAACACAGTAAACATTGTTGAGAATCACTCAAAATAAGCTCCAAAAATGTCAGTTGAAGGTTAAAGGGATAAGATAAAGCAAACCGCAGGAGAGATGATAGTTGCAGCCAGGGTATCGCCCACAGTTGAGTAGTTGAAACATGAAAATCGATAAAAATTGTGTTTCATTACAGAGTATTCTAGAAATAGCCATGTACAAGATTCTCACACTAGAGGGAAAAAGAATTTCATTCAAACACATTGTAGATTTTATACTCAGTCTTGTTAGGCTAACTGGCCTCTCTCTTGTTCCACACACACAATTTCTTTTCTCACAATTTCTGTTCACCAGTGCAATTGACGAGCCACATATGATGGCATAAATATCTTTTCTAAAGCAAATTTGTATTCTCAAATATACAATCTTCTGAACAGTACTTTAACAAGAAATGAGCGTTAAAGATGAAGCAGGTTATTACTGTGCACAACATGAGGGACCGAATCCATAACTCGAGTAAAAATGACAAGATTACTGTAGTACCCTTGATTAATGACAATCTACTGACGTTAATTCAGTTTCCTCACATGGCCAAGCATAACAATTCCTTTAATCAGTGATGTGTACTAGCTTTCAATGTTGAAACAAAAATAAGAAAAAATGCTCATAATTAAGTTCATTTTTCTTCATAGATAAAAATAGCCCTCCCACTGGATCGTTGATTAAGGTGCTGAATATCTGAGCAACACAGGCCAAGAAAATTCCAGGTTAAATCTAAGAATAGATCAGCTGTAGGATACTAATTGGTCTAAGCACAGCAGTTTGAGTGGAACATTAGCCAAAGTTTCCGATCTGATGATAATCCATCACACCCTATTGTAAATGTGCACGTGTGCCAGGTTTGATCAGGTTGAGAATCAAATAGCTAACTGATTCTCACCAGCTTGGCTCACATCTGAAGCAGCAACCACAGTATCACAACCCAGCAAAAGAAGAGATTGGCAAAATTTAAATTATCGATCTTCAGGTTTGTTGAAAATTACAGAGTCGACTTCTTTCATTTGAAATGTTGCAGTGGCATAGCTTGATAAGATCTAGTACATTTGGGAGAATTCCACAATGCGGGAGCAAAATGCATGTATTGAAAAGGGTAGTGGAAATCTGGAACTTGCAAACCCTAAAGGCAGACTCTGGATCAAAGTTCTCAAGGACTGAAATAGCTGGAATTTTATTAAACAATTCTATCAAGGGACATTTTTCAAATGTGTATAAATGGATAGAGATAGATTACAGGAGGATATAGATGGGCTGATCGGTGGTAAATGGAATTCAATCAAGATAAGCATGAGCACTTGGGCAGGACAAACAAGGCAAAGGAAAACATGAAGGCAGAACTCCGGGAAGAACCGAGGATCAGGAGGATGTTGGTGTGTACGTACACCAGTCCCTTAAGGTAGCAGGACAGTGGGTAGAGTGGTTAAGGTATACTTGCCTTTATTAGCCGAGGCATTGAGTTTTAAGAGCAGGGAGGTTATTTATGCTGGAACTGTATAAAACGTTGATTCGGCCACAGCTAGTGTATTGTGTGCAGTTCTGAAATCCACATAATAGAAGTTATGTGATAGCATTGGAAATGAAATTTACCAGGATGGTGTCTGGACTAGAGAGTTTTAGTTATGAGAGATTGGATAGCTGAGGAGACCAAGGGGGGACATTATTGAGATATTTTTTTTAAATTATGAGGGGCATAGATAGAGTAGGCAGGGAGAAAACTTTCCCCTTGGCGGAAAGATCAATGACTAGGGGCATAGATTTAAGTTAAAGGACAGGAGGTTTAGAGATGTCAGGAAAAACTCTAAAAGGTGGTGGGAGTCTGGAACTCTCTGCCCGAAAGGACAGTGGAAGCAGAAACCTTCATAACATGTTAGTCGCATTTAGATGTGCACTTGCGATACCAAGACATATAAGGCTATGGGCCAAGCACTGGAAAATGGGATTAGAATAGATAGGTGTTTTGTCTTTGACCAAGATGTGGAGTTGCTGGCATTGGACTGGGGTAGGCACAATAAGTAGTCTCACAACACCAGGTTAAAATCCAACAGGTTTATTTGATAGCATGAGCTTTCGGAGCATTACCCCTTCATCAGGTGAGTTACCTGATGAAGGGGCAATGCTCCGAAAGCTCGTGCTACCAAATAAACCTGTTGGACTTTAACCTGGTATTGTGAGATGATTTACTGTGTCTTTGACCAATGCAGATGCGATGGGCTCAAGGGACCTTTTCTGTGATGAATACCCCTCTATGATGCTATATATCAGACATCATGCAACTAAACGGGTGGATCAGTTTTCAGGGTTTGAATGGCATATTTTTTCTGTGTTCAGAAAGTTGATAATACTGCAAGTAGTACATGAAGAGGCAAACAAATGCTAATTATGTCAGCCTTCGCTCAAAGATGCTACTTCACAAGCAAGTGTGATGAGTATTTACCCCTTGATTAACTTCACTTAAAAACTGGACAGTTATCAGAGACACTGTTGCGTGCAAATTCACTGCTGTGTTTTCCAACATTACAAGTACCCTTCAAAAAAGTGTTACATTGTCTTTCAAGTGCTTTGGATGTACTGAGGTTGTAAAACTGTTAGTTCCTTCTTTTCTTCATTTCTAAGAGATTGCCCATAGTACAGATAAAAAGCTTAAGGCTTGAAACGACCAGTAAGGTGCTCAGGATAACAAAGGGTGATGGTCATGTTTGAAATATCATACTTTCTCAAAATACATAGCGACCTTCATTTTGTAGTGTCTTATAAAATGACAATCTGTGGCGAATAGTGAAATGTACAGAAATATCTTTATTACGCTCCTAAGGTGCTAAAGCTACAGCTTTTAAGTAACCAATCTTGTGAGCTTGACGTAAGCACTGCAGGTTATCAAGCCAGTTGTTGGCCAAAATGCAGGTCACTGAGGGCAATAGCTCTCTCAATCTGCAATAAAAGTCAGCTGCTGAATATTATTGGAAAGGCACTATTCACTTATTTTATATTGATCAGACATTGCCAGGATAGGGTGCAGCACACTTGCTGTTAAAAAGTACAATGTGAACACAAGACCATAAAGTGGAGTGCAGTATGCTGTATTTTGGACCACACTGAATGTCACATTTTGTGAAATGGAAGGTTTTCAAATTTACTGAAGGCAAGGGCCAGCCTTTTGTGCTTGACTTCCATTTTTTCCAGCTGATTTCTGCTGCTAAATAGTATTTCAACCATGCAGAGATGTGCTCATGTTTCTCTGTCAGAAAAATTGTTGACGATGGAATGAATTCTTGGATTGTATTTTAATTTTGCACATATGGCAGTACATGGTCTGGATGGGAAGGAGTAAGGATTGCAAATTCACAAGCCTTCACTGTCCTCTCGGCAAAAGCAGCAAAACCCTGAGCAATTTCTCAATGCCAACTGAAGCCATGGATTAAATTCTTATTTGGCCTGAATGTTATTTCCATTTTATTATTTATTACAATTTTTCTTTGTTTCTGAACTTTGCACTGGCTTGCATGTAAGTGCCGGACTGTCGTGTGTACTCATTGCACAGAGGACTCAATTGGCCTGCCAACAGGGTTAATATCTGGAATTCTTGCCATATCAATAAGCAGTTTCACTACTGATTAATAAGAGGTCATGGGTTTTCTGGTTTATATCAACATATGCTGTCTTGTAATTAGGGAGTAAAGTTGGCTTAATGTGATTGCACAAGAGGTTAAATTAGAGCTTAGATTTCTCAAATAGGAACAAAATTCTGGAAATACTCAAGATAACATCTATGCAGAGGAATAGAGTTAACCAGTGGAACTTAACCAATGGACTCACTGGCTGGCGACAGAGCTTTTCGCTTTCTTTCATGGATGTGGGTGTCATTGGCGGGGCTATCATTTGTGGCCATCCCTAATTGCCTTTGAACCAAGTGGCCTGCCAGGCCATTTCAGGGGGCATTTAAGAGTCAACCAAATTGATGTGGATCAGGAGTCACATGTCGGTCAGACCAGCTAAAGATGGCAGATTTCCATCCATAAAGGGCTTAATGAAACAAGTGGGATTTTACAACAATGGTTTCATTTTCATGGTCATCATTAGACATTCAGTTCCAGACTTCCACTGAATTTAAGTTTCACCATCTGCCATGGTGGGATTTAAATCTGGGGACCCAGATCATTAGTCTGGGTCTCTGGTTGTTAGTTCAATAACGATACCACTACCTGCCTCCTGGCAACAAGAATACAGGGGCAGGGATTGGTTCACTTTCAGCAACTCCGCTGCCCCATTTTCTGATGCCAGATCCTGCACTGAATACATGACAATGATGAAATGTCATCTACAATACCCTCCTGCCCTGGAATGAATTGGAGCAGAAGTGTAAAGGCCACAGACTGCCTACCGGGTATCGCCCCGCTTGATTACAAGACCCCCATCTTGGGGATGGGTATTAAATTCTATCCAATGTTTCAGGTTGTGATGACCTTTCATCTGAATTTCTTGGGTATAATAATTGTATTGAGGAACCATTTTTCATATGGCTGTGCCTATGATGCCCTTAATCACAGGTTTCAAAAAGGTGATTTGTGGAGGATATTAGAACATACAAGTTAAGAAAGAAAGACATAAGAACATAAGAACATAAGAAATAGGAGCAGGAGTAGGCCATCTAGCCCCTCGAGCCTGCCCCGCCATTCAATAAGATCATGGCTGATCTGACGTGGATCAGTACCACTTACCCGCCTGATCCCCATAACCCTCAATTCCCTTACCGATCAGGAATCCATCCATCCGCGCTTTAAACATATTCAGCGAGGTAGCCTCCACCACCTCAGTGGGCAGAGAATTCCAGAGATTCACCACCCTCTGGGAGAAGAAGTTCCTCCTCAACTCTGTCCTAAACCGACCCCCCTTTATTTTGAGGCTGTGTCCTCTAGTTTTAACTTCCTTACTAAGTGGAAAGAATCTCTCCGCCTCCACCCTATCCAGCCCCCGCATTATCTTATAAGTCTCCATAAGATCCCCCCTCATCCTTCTAAACTCCAACGAGTACAAACCCAATCTCCTCAGCCTCTCCTCATAATCCAAACCCCTCATCTCCGGTATCAACCTGGTGAACCTTCTCTGCACTCCCTCCAATGCCAATATATCCTTCCTCATATAAGGGGACCAATACTGCACACAGTATTCCAGCTGCGGCCTGGTTAGTTCAATAACGATACCACTGCCTGGTTCTTAGGTTATTCGCTGAATATGTTTAAAGCGTGGATGGATGGATTCCTGATCGGTAAGGGAATTAAGGGTTATGGGGATCAGGCGGGTAAGTGGTACTGATCCACGTCAGATCAGCCATGATCTTATTGAATGGCGGGGCAGGCTCGAGGGGCTAGATGGCCTACTCCTGCTCCTATTTCTTATGTTCTTATGTTCTTATGTCTTTCTTTCTTAACTTGTATGTTCTAATATCCTCCACAAATCACCTTTTTGAAACCTGTGATTAAGGGCATCATAGGCACAGCCATATGAAAAATGGTTCCAGCAAATAACTAATTTTCATCTCCATCCCACCTCAGAGTTGCAAAGCAATTTAAAGCCAATTTAGGCATGTTTAAAGTATAATTACAGCTGCCTTGCAGAGAAACGCAGCAGTTTGCACATGATGCCAAAACCAAATACATCTTCCTCTCCCCTTTGATCATTCTGAAGGGACTATCCCCTCCGCTCACAAACGCCTCATAGCCATTCGGAACATCCTCTCACAGTCACTCACACTATCTTTGTTAAAAGGCCATATGGAATCCTGGGCTTTATAAAAACTAGAGCACAAAAGCAAGCAAATTTATGAACAACCTTTGTAAAATACTGGTGGCTAATTCTCAAGTCGAATGTTGCCTTCAGTTCCAGATATCACATTTTATAAAGGATGTGGAAGACTTCAGAGAGTGTGCAAAAAAGATTTGAGAATGGTTCCAGGTCAAGAGACTTTGTGGATAGATCAAAGAGGCTGAGGTTATTCTCCTTAAAAAGGTTGACAGGAGGTTTGATAGAGGTGTTCAAAATCATGTGGAGTCTAGACAAAGTAGATCGGGAGAAACTCTTCCTATTGGCAGAAGGGTCAAGAGCCAAATGATACGGATTTAAGGTGAATGGCAAAAGAACCAAAGGCGACATGTGGAAAAATATTTTGTGCATTGAGTGATTAGGACTTGGAATGCACAGCCTAAGAGTGTTTTGGAGGCAGATTCCATCATGGCTTTCAATAGGGAATTGAATAAGCACTTGAGAAAAAAACTGCAGGATTATGGTGATAGGGTAGGGGAGTTGGACAGGTCAAGCTGCTCTTTCAGAAAGCCGTCATGGACACCATGGGTCAAATAGCCCTCTTGGATTCTAAATTCATAAAACACTGAAGCTGCCTTGATACAGCCGAGTTTACCAAAAACCTAAATTTGAAATTTGCCCTCTTGTTTTTCAAAATTATTTCCTATTTCAATGAAACAGCATCTGGGAACGAGATACACAATATATATGGCCATGCTTTGACTGTATGAGCCAAATTCTGCTCGGGAGTCACAAGTTAGGGAAATATTCACTCCAAGCCCAGGGTTTAGGGAGAATCCATGGTGCTCAAATTAACATTTTAACATAGAATGCCTGCAGTGGAGAAGGGGGCTATTCGGCCAGAGTCAGCACTGACTCTCCAACAGAGCATCGTACCCAGCCCCTGTTCCCCATAATCCCACATGTTTATCCCGCTAATCCCTACATCTTGGGACACTAAGGGGCAATTTACTATAGCCAATCCACCTAACCTGAACTTTGTTGGACAAAGACAAAATATTTCAAATAATCGGTAGATAAAATGTTGGAGAAAAGTGCGATTTTTAAAACCTAATGTTTGAAAACCTGAATTTGGTTTATACATTTTAGTTAGGAGGAAAAACATTTTGAGAGAACATTTTTCAAGAATTGTGTGAACTCAGCAGCTGGGTCTGACCGCACGGAATATGGGCACAGAATTTGTAATGAGTAAAGGTGATACAAAAAAGACAAAAATGCAACAGATAGTCAAATACCAGTCACAAGGTCTTCATTGCAAGGTGTTGCACACAGGGAGTCATTATCATGTTAACTTCAGCTGAAATAGGATTATGGCTGGAGGATAATTAGGAGGGCTTGCAGACAGAATTGTGTCTCCATTGTAAAACGCACTTTTTATATTATAATTCTAATGTTTGCATTTATAATGATACTGAAACTGCCTATGCAAAAATCTGCCAGTACATCAATTCCACTGTTGCAAACTGCGTGACAATTTCACAGGCATTTTTATCACATGGAAATGGAAACAAAAATTTATAACAAAAAACTGACAGGATGTGCCCACAGAAGCAAGTTTTTTTCCATGCATTCAGAATCTTAGAAACCCTACAGCACAGAAAGAGGCCATTCGGCCCATCGAGTCTGCACTGACCACAATCCCACGCATATCCTTACATATTTTACCCACTAATCCCTCTAACCTACGCATCCCAGGACACTAAGGGCAATTTTAGCATGGCCAATCAACCTAACCTGCACATCTTTATACTGTGAGAGGAAACCGGAGCACCCGGAGGAAACCCACGCAGACACGGGGGAATGTGCAAACTCCACACAGACAATGACCCAAGCCGGGAATCGAACCCAGGTCCCTGGAGCCGCGAAGCAGCCGTGCTAACCACTGTGCTACCATGCCGCCCTTTGGACTGGTGCAGCATTGTAATTAATATCTGCTCATTTTGATAGTACACTATGGAATGCCACCCAATATTGCCTCATTTCACTTCAGTAATATATTAATTTATTTTATTTGAAGTTTTACTCAGTTAATGGTAGGACATTGGGGAGAGTTACAGAACAAAGATCATGGGGTACATGTTCATAGCTCCTTGAAAGTGGAGTCACAGGTGGACAGAGTGAAGGCGGCATTCGGCATGCTTGGTTTCATTGGCCAGGACATTGAATACTGGAGTTGGGACGTCTTGTTGAAGTTGTACAAGACATTGGTAAGGCCACACTTGGAATACTGTGTGCAGTTCTGGTAACCCTATTATAGAAAGGATATTATTAAACTAGAAAGAGTGCAGAAAAGATTTACTAGGATGCTACCAGGACTGGATGGATTGAGTTATAAGGAGAGGCTGGATAGACTGGGACTTTGTTCCCTGGAGCGTAGGAGGCTGAGGGGTGATCTTATCGAGGTCTATAAAATAATGAGAGGCACAGATCAGCTAGATAGTCAATATCTTTTCTCAAAGGTAGGGGAGTCTAAAACTAGAGGGCATAGGTTTAAGGTGAGAGGTGAGAGATACAAAAGTGTCCAGAGGGGTAATTTTTCCACATAGAGGGTGGTGAGTGTCTGGAACAAGTTGCCAGAGGTAGTAGAAGAGGAGGGTACCATTTTATCGTTTAAAAAGCATTTAGATAGTTACATGGGTACAATGGGTATAGAGGGATATGGGCCAAATGCGGGCAATTGGGATTAGTTTAGGGGCTCTTTTAAAAAAAGGGGCGACATGGACAAGTTGGGCCGAAGGGCCTGTTTCCATGCTGTAATCCTCTAGGACTCTAAGTTATTACTATATAGTCTTCCTCATTCTCTTTAGGTTCACATCCAAAAAACCTGCAGACCTAAGGCCTAATCTATCTGCCATGTTTTAGTTTCTATTGCACACAGAGGCAGACAGACAAATTCCTCTCTGCAGCTCAGTTTCACCAGGTTAACTCAGGTTTCTGATACCTTACCCTCAGGATCATGTGGACAAATTCTGGACTTTGTTCAGTCTTTCATCAACCTTTTTTCACATTGAAATTTGGTCACAGGACATCCTGAAAACCCTCAACTGGCTACAAAGTACTGCAGACATTGGAACCTGCTGCTTATCTGGTCAACATTACGAGAAGGTCGATTTTAAAAAGTTAACATTAAATGTCAAAAGGAATTAAGAATCAAAGCACGTTAATCTCTTCAAATTTTTAAGCTGCCTAGTCAAATTTTATATACTAAAAAATGTGAGCCATTGCTTGGGGTCCGACAACAGCGGGACACATTCAACATTCCGTAACTCTGGCTATCGGCCTCAGACACACAGCTGTTTACAAGGAAATGTAATAGCACTGCAAACATACTTATGAAACATTTCATGAATTTTCTGCAAATATGCAGTACAGAATTAAGTCTTAACACAATCTATGTTGCCTGTACCCATTATATTGGCTGTGCTGTGAGGGAATCTATATTTTTAAATTTAATTAGCATATTTTTGAGGCAGATGCTACCTCAGAATTAAAACTAAACTGGAAAGGAAATGGAAAACTCAAATGAAATTGAACTTCCAAGTTTCCATGGAAACCCAAGATAAAAAGGTTGGGAAATCAAAGCTAAATCTTGTTGAAATATATGAAAGGACATTGATCAGTCCAAGCACTGCAGTAGTGGTTGCTGAAGCCACAGTACAAGCAAATTGAAGATGGAAAATCAGCCAAATCCAGAAGCCGAGTGTAAGTTGATGCAGCTGTTCATGGAAGATAACACTGGTGGATGTACACCAGCTTTGAAAAAGTTTTTCAGATGTGTGCCATTTATAAAAATGGCCTGTCCACAGAACTCAAGTTGGGTTGTGCACTGCTGTTGACTGGGGATCAAACCAAGTTGGAGGGGGGCTGAAATTCCACACGAGAAAGACAGTTTGAAGGACTTTTGTGACCTATTGACTTCACCAAAATCTGATCAGATTGCAAAACCAATTTTTCATACGTCACAGTTGTATCTGCCATTTAGTGTCCAATTTATAGTTCACATTCAACCACAATGTGTCTGTTAACTCATGTTAATTCTGCATTTGCTTTGCTGATTATTGTTCAGCAAAGAATCTTCCATTTTAAAAAGTAGAATTTGAATTTTGCCGAATTTTTCAAAAAAATTACTGGTGTCAACAAAGACCATAGAGCCACTTGCACAATGAACGTACGAACTAAACCAATATAATTAAATAGTGGCCTATTTACGATGCGCAAGTCTGGCATAGTACACACCATGTCATGTCCCGTTGTTATACTAGAGCTAATGTTGAGCAATTTAGGTTTTATTGCTTGCTCAGCTTCCAACTCAGTGAAATTGAGACACTACAGGCACAAATTGGAGTGGAGTATACTGAAGGCATAATATCCAAATGACATCTACATAAATAATAAGATTAAGATTTTAACTGGCATTGAAAAGCCATAGAGCCTCTGGTGATAGACAAATAATTATGCAAATTAGGCTTTATTAAAGTTGATCATAGTAGTTATATGACAGCTTGACCTCACCATTGCTTCATATTTTTCTGCGAACATGAATAAGATACCCACTCACTAATAACGCAACACAAATTTTTATTAACCGTCTTATCACTGATGAGAGACATGCTGTCAAAGCTTTTCATCTTGCACTCATTAGGACAGATACAACAATGTCAAATTTCCAAGGGAGCAACAATGCTCGAGGAAAGGGTGCTGATTGGCAGGGACGTCAATTGTAATTGGTCAAGGCCTTGGGGAGTACACCTAGCAATTACTGTCCCCATGCTTATGTTTAATTCAACAAAGTGCAATGCTTGAACATGTTCCTTTTGCCTGTAGAAAACGGGATCCTGCTATTGAATATATTCAGCTTCAAGCACAAGTGAGATTAGAAGTTACACAAGCTAGAAGGTACATGTATTTGTACGCAGGGAATGGCAACATCACAACCAGAGATTTCATGCTCATCAACCTTCTCTCATGTAGTACAAGTTGTTGCTGCCTTTGAAATTGGGTATTCTTGCATCTGCCCTGATGAGTGCAAGACAAAAAACTTTGACAACCTAGGCTTTTCAGCAATACTCAAGTTCTGTACTACCAAGCGACTACAGTACCTGGAAATCTATTCCATAAACCCAGAATGAGCAATTACCTCCAAAGATTTAGCTTTATTTGAAGCTGGTTAAGTTTTGTAATCCTTTCTTAGCTTTACATTACGATTAACCACTGTCACTTGCAATAAAGAAACAAATTTTACTTTTCACTGAGTTCTCCCAAACTGTCCCCTTTAAATCGGTGCCAGGCATGATTCTCAGTAAGTCGTCTCACAACACCAGGTTAAAGTCCGACAGGTTTATTTGGCAGCACAAGCCACTAGCTTTCGGAGCGCTGCCCCTTCATCAGGTGAGTGTTTTGTTCACAAACAGGGCATATAAAGACACAAACTCAATTTACAAAATAATGTTTGGAATGAGAGTCTTTACAGAATTTACAGGCATGATTCAAGCAGAGAAGACATTCAACAGAATCAATATAAAGCTCCTCTAACATTGCTTTACACCTGGTCTGGAGACATGCAAGAATCATTTGGGTTGATGAGCACCCCAGTTTTCTGAAGGTTGACAATGGATACATTCTATCTGTTCACTTCACATATGTTGACTGAATAACAGTCCATTTTCTGTAATTTGAGAATCACACTCCATATGGCACAGCTATGTACGGCCTAACAAGCAGCAGCTATTTTTCTACCACACCAATTTGAACGAAGCTGGAGCTTCAGTTATTAACAAAGAGAAGAAACACTTTACTGAAAAGGTTTGAGATGCCACTCAAGGTTTCAGTGCTTGCTGACAACAGCTATTTTTCAATGCGATTTGGAGCAGAGTCTTCTGTTAAAGCAACTACTTAATATGGCAACAAAAACATTCCATTGCCTCGTGCCCATTTCCCTCCGGAGCACCAAAATATAAAAGACAAATTCAGGAGCAGCTTACAGATATATCGTAATTTGTAATACGGAAAGTCATTAAAAGATGATTTTAAAAACCACTAGTGTTTGAAACAGTCTCCAAACAATTGCTGGCTTCAATGCTTCCCAGCATCTCTGAACTGGTATGACTTAATTAACTTTTTCTTACTTATTCATTGATTGTGGGCTTCACTGGCTAGGCCAGCATTTATTATCCTAAATGCCCTCTGTGGTGGTGGGAGGCTGCATCCTTGAACCGCTGCAGTCCATGCGGTGTAGGTACACGGGGGGGTTGGGAAGAAATGGTTGTGGATGTGGTGCCAATCAAATAGATTGCTTTGCCCTGGATGTTGTCAAGCTTCTTGAGTGTTGTTGGAGTTGCACTCATCCAGGCAAGTGGGGAGTATTCCATCACATTCCTGACTTGTGCCTGGTAGATGGTGGACAGACTTTGATGAGACAGGAGACTACTTACTCACTCAAGGGTCCCTTGCCTCTGACCTGCTCTTATAACCACAGTATTTATATGACTCTCTAATTCAGTTTCTGGTCAATGATTTTAATAGTGAGGGATTCAGCAATGGCAATGCCAAAGAATGTCAAAGTGTGATGTTCGATTTTCTCTTGTTGGAGATGGTCATTGCCTCTCACTTATATGGCATGAATGTTACTTGCCACTTGTCAGCCCAAGCCTGCATATTGTCCAGGTCTTGCTGCATTTGGACATGGATTGCTTTGGTATGAATAGTCAGAATGGTGCTGAACACTGCATCAAACATCCCCACTTCTGACCATAAGATGGAAAGCTGGTCATTGATGATGCAGTTGAAGATGGTTGGGCTGAGGACATCATCCTAAGCAACTCCTGCAGTGATGTCCTGGAACTGACCACCAACAACCATAACCAGCTTCCTTTGTGCAAGGCCAGACTCCAACCAATTGAGATTTTGCCCAGATTCTCACTGACTCCAGTTTTACTAGGACTTTTTTGATGCTACATTCAGTTAAATGCGGCCTTGATGTCAAGGGCAGTCATTCTCGCCTCACCCATGGAGTTTCACTCTTTTGTCAGTGTTTGAACCAAGACAGTAATGAGATCAGGAGCTGAGTTGCCTTCACAGAACCCAAACTGAGCAAGTTATTGCATAGTGCCACTTGATAACACTGTTGATGCTCCCTTCCATCACATTACTAATAATTGTGTAGATTGATGGGGTGGTAATTAGCCGTGTTGGATTTCTCCTGCTCCTTGTGTACAGGTACATGATGTTCCGGAACAATTTTCCTCATTGCTGAGATACCAGTGTTGTAGTTGTACTGTAACTGCATCTATGCTCCATCCAAATAGCTTTACACCATGATTAGGCTTTGCAGTTATAAACAATCTCACCTCAAATGCTTAGTCAGAATTACAGCCAAGAGATAAATACAATATAGTCTGCAAATATTAAGTTAATTTCCTTAATGGCATAATTTCAAACAGTATGTTTATTCTCAAAAAAATCTAGGGCCAGTAAGTGATTTTGAGGATTTTAAAGAGAACAAAGAACATTACAACACAGGAACAGGCCCTTCAAGCTTGCACCGACCATGCTGCCCGCTTAACTAAAACCCCGTACCGGACACCATATCCTTCTATTCCCATCCTATTCATGTATTTGTCAAGTCATCTCTTAAAAGTCACTACCGTACCCGCTTCCACTACCTCCCCCGGCAAAGAGTTCCAGGCACCCACTACACTGTGTAAATAATCTGCCTCGCACATCTTCTTTAAACCTTGCCCCTCGCACCTTGAACCTGTGGCCCCTAGTAATTGACTCTTCCACCCTGGAAAAAGCTTCCGACTATTCACTCTGTCCATGCGCCTCATAATCTTGTAGACTTCTATCAGGTCACCCCTCAACCTCCATCGTTCCAGTGAGAACAAACCAAGTTTCTCCAACCTCTTAGGTACCCAAGAATTTAGTGTGTCTAAGATTTATCTTGGTCAATAAAGTATTTGCTGCTGCTGGGCTATTCGTAGTACTTCATAAACTAAGTAGTGATGCAGTCAATTAGAAAATCAGCTATTGTGGTTCTTCATAATAAAACAAGTAAAAAAGAAACCAAGTACATACCCATTTGCTGCTCAAGTGACAAAGCACTAATATTTCACCACAAGTTACAGAAGGGAAATTAACTAATCTGTTGACCTGTGCAGAGTGCAGTTGAAAACTCCCTTGACGTTACATTTTAATACCGATCGTTCATTGGGTAGAGTCCGAGAAAATCAGTTCTAATCCCAATTTACAGCAATTACATGATGCATGCTTTCAGTGTGTGGGTTGCTCTACAAATTCTTCACCAATTTGTAACAACATTCAGCCAGAAAGTGAGAACATATTTTCATGTTAACAATCTAAGTACATCCAACAACCTTGAGAGTTACTGCACACATCACCATTTAGCCCACTGGCTAAGTAAAATGCAGCTGAACGTAAAATCTATTTGAACCAAGTTTGTAGAAATCAACAAGAAATGGGTAGGTGACATTCCGAATTGAACTGTGCGTTTGGCTAAAACATTTGAACCATTAGCCTCAGATATCATTGGTTCTTGTGACAGTATTTCAGTCTTGCTCCATTCCCCCAACTACCAGTCTTTGTAGAGTGCTGCTCACATCGCCAGCTTAAAAGATAATCAAATGCTAGGAGTACAGCAAATTTAGAAAACAAATCATGTGCCAAGTGCTTTTTGAAATATACTGAAAGGGGGTTACATGTGAATATTAAGTTACCAATTTGAGAAATCTTTTGTAAACTAAACATTCAACAGCAAAACATTCTATAGTATAGTTTGAGCAATGCTGACTACGGCACGGTAGCACAATGGTTAGCACTGCTGCTTCACAGCTCCAGGGACCCGGGTTCGATTCCCGGCTTGGGTCACTGTCTGTGTGGAGTTTGCACATTCTCCTCGTGTCTGCATGGGTTTCCTCCGGGTGCTCCGGTTTCCTCCCACAGTCCAAAGATGTGCGGGTTAGGTTGATTGGCCATGCTAAAATTGCCCCTTAGTGTCCTGGGATGCGTAGATTAGAGGGATTAGCGGGTAAAATATGTAGGGATATGGGTGTAGGGCCTGGGTGGGATTGTGGTCAGTGCAGACTCGATGGGCCGAATGGCCTCTTTCTGTACTGTAGGGTTTCTATGTTTATTTCTATGTGTTTAGAAATTGGACAAACTTAAAAGGCACCACTAACCTTTAAAAAAAATCATCAAATTATCATTGATACTTCAGACATAGAAACTTAATGATATATTGATAATTAAGAAACATTACCATCAACATTTTTGGCAACACCAGTTCCAAAGAGGGACCAGATGCATAAATTTCCAAAAAAACAAAATTACATCCTTTGATGTATGGACAGACTGATTACCACCATTCAATATTAGCATTAAGTGAAATTCTCACAAAGTATGCGAAGATAATTTAATCCTATTGAATCAGTATAAAGTTGCAGCCAATCCTCCATTATGTACCAATATTTGATAAGGGGGTGAGAGAGTAGAAAGGAAAGCAGAAAGAGTAGAGTCAACATTTTGGTGCTGCACATTAGCCAATATCTTGGTGAGGCTGATGCAAACCAACGGAATTTCAATTTTTCTTGGGCTGAGTGTTTCAGTCAAGAGACAACCTGGGGTTTGCATGAGGTGTTATCACATGATGTCCTTTTAGGCTCGGCTCCACAAAAATTCCATAAGGTAATGTGAAGGCGGCAGATAATTAAATCATGGATAATGAAAGTTCCATCACACAGCTTTTGGTCAAAATTACAGCCGTTGTTTCAAAGAATAGTCTGATTGGACTCAAAACATGAACTCTTTCTCTCTCCAGAGATGCTGCCAGACCAGCTGATATTTTTTCCCCAGGAATTTGTTTTTATTCCAGTTCTGTTAGAATGCAAATACTTGGATTGGGAAGTTGCAGAATCCTTTTGTCCAAAACCATTAGAAAAAGGAGCAAGTGGCCAGGGAAAAAGCCTAATATAATTCTTCTCTTACAAAAATTAAATTGCATCAAACGATTTAATCTCAATGAAAGTTTACAAGCAAAATCCCAGGATCGATAGCGATGACATGACAACATTTAATGTCAACCAGCAAATTGAAAAAACTGGAAATGCTGTGCTTTCAACACATGCAGATTGGTTTCAAATTGCAATTAAAAAAGGGCACAAAAATGAGCACTTAAATCAGGGAGAACTGCATTTTCCAAATCAAACTGCTGTTGATTCAAATTTCAATGCTAAAACAGAAGTACAATAAAAACACTTCATCAGTAGCTGTGAATGCCTTGATGCTCCATGACTGTTCACATTCACTGTAACTTAATACTTGCTTTACAATTTAATCTTTTTCAGCTCCCCACCTCACCTCCCCACCAGCAACCTACTAACCCCAATATACATTCTTGGTAATATTCACCTAACTTTCAACTTGAGTTATTTGAAAAGCATCGGCAGCGAACCTCAGTGTCCCAAAATCAATTCCAACTTTAAACCCCGGTCGAGATGATATTTAATGTGATTTTTGGAGATTTAAACTCTCCAGTTTAATACTTCCAGCTGCTCAATTTCAGGACATGTACTGGTAGTATTAGATTACAAACTCAATACGCCAACTGCATTTTCTATGCCTGCGGGAACAGCAAGTTAACACTTGAACATTTATACAAACCCAATGCGAGTCTCCTCTGATATACATCCCAATTCATCTCCAACATCAAATGTTACTGCTACTAATTTGTGACAATCTGGAGTAAATAACTGCACATCACTGATACTTCATAGCTTACCAATAGTAAATTCACAAGTGCAGAACTATGGAATAAACTGACTTCAGAAACTTTCAAATCAAATCCATTTACAGCACACTCTTTGGAGAGGAATGAAATACTATATTCAATCTTAGAAGTAAAGTCAGACTTAGCTTTAAATCCCATCGCAAGCCATTTGGTTATTTACTGTTGTGAAATTTATTTTAAATTCTACCATTCCTTCTGCCACCTTCCATCCCCCTCCACGCTCCCCCCCCCCCCCCCCCCCCCGAAAAAAAACAAGACTTAAGCATTTGGATGCTTTTCTGCAGTAGCTCCATTTCTTGATATATCTCCTTCACATCAAGCTTACATCTGTCCTTGCAGTTCACCTTTCAGTCTCAGAACGTAATTTCTCACCTTGACTCTTGGTGGCAGACTGTCCAAAACTTGCCTGTAGCCACAACACTTAAATTTCAGTGATTGAGTTTATTGCTCGAATTCCACACATTTTAACATTGAACTCACAGCTCAGAGTGTCCATAGCTCTGTTCATCTTCGCACACCAGTTCAAAATTTGTTACATGCCTCTTTCTAATGAACTGCTGGTTCTAGTATTGCCCACGCCTTGAAACTACTTATTTCCATGGCTCTTTAAGGCAGCAAGCAGCTTCACAAACTCCAACTTTCCTCCAACAATGCCCATCCTGTACTACTGAGCATGTGCAGAATAGAAGAAAAGCAGTTTGCTGAGATGGACAGTTACAGCTGGAAAGTCAACACAGCTACATCTGACCACACCCTAATTAACAGAAACCAAGGACAGTGCTAAAAGCAGTCTTCAAAGTTTGGGTCAGAATTAAACCCACAGCTGCACCACCTAAAATCTACAGTCCACCCTCTCTCTCCTCATAACGCCATGATTTCAGCAGTTTTCCAATCAGTTAAATTCACTACAAAACACATGACAAAGGCAAATGCAACACTAAAAGCTTGCCAAAAGTTGTGTCAAAAAGTTAGATTTGATAAATTTTCAGAAAGTACACATGCAAAACAGATCCTATACAAAGAGACTGTCGTGTTCTCCAGGGAGTAACCTCTATCTAAAGAATACTTGGAACTCAAGTTAGTTCTTCAGCATGCAGCAAGATACACCCGTACGCGTTTGTAATTTGAGCAACAAAAGTGGTACAAACTTCAAATCCACTCGATGGCAATTCTACATTCACCCACATATTCAACAGTTCTGTTTGAAACATAAGGGCCTTGATCAGACAAAATAATTTAGTTTTGCATTTTTACATTGAAAAAGTATACTAGCATAGTAGTACAAAACGAGGTTTGTTTTAAACATGAAAGCTTCACTTTACATTGACTTTGCCAACAGCTACACAATGACTTCATTTAGTTACATCTGAGATGTCTCAGGCACTTAGTTAGTGTCATAGAGAGAAATCAGTATAGACAAGACAATTCATTTCCATGAAGGTTAGAGGAAAATTGGGATGCTCCTACCTACTACATAATCTGCTGCAAAGTTCACATGTAAATTTTCACAAGGCCAAGATCAGACTCTCAGCCCCTTGGGTATAGAACCTCCCAACACCATGACTAGATCAAATAAGTGCTGTGTGTACGAGTGAGTGACAAGGCTCGACATCAGTTCCAATCTACTTCCATAAATTGCAGAGTATTCTGGTGCTAGGGTCTTGACAACTTAGGAATGCATGTTAGCACATCAGCCTCAAGCACACCTGGCCTGCTAAAATTCTTCAACTTGAGATAGCAAGCTGCAGAATCAATTTTATTTCAAAACTGCACTTCTCTGAAAGTTAATTTCACAAGTCGATTCCAAATATGATGCTTTGAGTGAATCAAAGATTCCTCCTGTGCGCTGATTAACATTTGCATCCAAAATAAACTCAATAATATAGATTGTTGTTCTCCTCACAGAAAATGAATATAACATTTTAACAGAATAAGTATTGGACATTTTTTAAAAATTCAATCACCTTCTGACATCCACTTTAGAAACTGAACAACTACCTCCGTTTGGACGCAATGCCTGGTTTGACACTGCCATTGGACAGGTGATTGTGTTTTAAGACACCTGTGAAACTGCACTTCTACGCTGGTGAATCATGTAAAATTGTACTCTCAATAAAAGGATCAGTGAAAATCTTTTTAGTTCTTTAAGCACAAAATAATTTATCTCCAATATGTCTGATCACCCATTAAATTTGATACTGTCACTTTTATTCCTTCATTAACGCACTCAAACATATTTTCGACCTCAAATTAAATACCCACTACTTCTCCATTTGCTAATGCTGTTCCTTTTCAAGGCCAAATATCTTCCACCTCAACAAGTCTTAAAATTCTCAAATCCAAGACTATCCAGCACATTTTTTCTTTCAAACATTGTTCTGCATCTTGTTCCACATCTTGTTCCACTTATCTACTGTTTCCTTTTGGGACAAGACATGGCCAATAGGTGCAAGAAACGAACAGAAATAGTCATTCATTGCTAGTATTTCAAAATACTAACTTCCCTTAGTTAGCTTCAGATATGCTTTTACATACAGGAAAAGCTTAACGACACCAAAATCATGCTTTTGGAACTAACTGGTCATCATTTTCACTCCTGAAACAGTGCTCTTCAGCCTGCTTTCTGAACATTAAAAATCGAGCAAATCCCAAGTTACGCTGCAAGCAAACATTCAACAATCCAACGGATTTTATGAGAAGTGTTTATTCCAACATTCATTACCAATGATAGCCTTTACACCGCAACTTGCAGCAGACTCAGTTTTTAAAAGATCCTTTCTACTCTTCTCAAACATATAAATGCCTCAAGCTGTCCTGAGAATTTTTTCTTATCTACACGAGATGAAAAGTTTTAAACAAAGAACTACTTCAGAAACTCAGCCCAGATCACGCCTTATGTCCACTACTTCATCAGGGGTGAAACAGCAGACCTGTCAACTTCAAGAAGCTATTACTGGCAATAACACACAGTTCTAACATTTGGCAGTTACCATTTATGGTAGCGTTGTGGTCTCCTCACATCTAATGCTATGTCAATTATTTACAGACCCAAGATCAAATTCATTCAGTGTTTGTTTAAAAACTCAGGAATGTTTCTGGATGTTTCTGCAAAACAGCACTATCCTGACCACAGTCACATCAGTAACAGTAGGATTGACACCAACTCAAGTTAATTTACTAAAACAGCACTTCAAAGTTGTGATAACCGGTACAAGGACTTCAGAATGCCAGTTATTCCACTTCACAACTTTCACATTTCTAGTTAACACAAAAGAAATCTGGTCTCCACTACAGTCTACTCATTTTAATTACTGGCCCCTGGTAATGAGCAGGTTCGAAGGGCCTACTCCTGCTTTTAGTTTCTATGTTGAAAAAAATCATGCACTGATGACTTTACCCACAGGAGATAAGCTGCTATTGGGTGTGGTGGGTGGGTCAAGTAAGGGGCAGTTGATCTTCCAGGAAGCAATTCAGCTTTATAGAGATCTATGTAAATTCTGAAGTGTGGAAAACAGTGCCACTTTCCAATAATGCCCATTCTAGCACTCTGCTGCGAATACCATGGCTCGGGCGGGGGGGGATTCTTGTATGCTTGCAATTACCACCTCCACAGGTACAAGGGGCAATCACATTAAGAAAAGTCACTTAAAGGGCTGCCAGCGAATATGAAACCAAATTCTTGCCTATGAGCATCACTGAGGGGGGAGAAAAAGTCAGTTGGATGGCAAGGTATCTATACTGAAACGCTAGCCCATCCAGGAAGACTATGATACAAGCGAGTTGAAGTCATGCTTCAGCTTTGCAAAGCCCTGGTTGGACAACACCTGGAGGACTGAGGGAAGCTTTCGACCACAAGACACAGGAGCAGAATTAGGAATATTGTGTGCAGTTCTGGTCACCTCACGATAAGGGGGATGTGGAAGCGCTGGAAAGAGTGCAGAGGAGATTTATCAGGATGCTGCCTGGTTTGGAAGGTAGGTCTTACGAGGAAAGGTTGAGGGAGCTCGGGCTGTTCCCTCTGGAGCGGAGGAGGCTGAGGTTTATAAAATGATGACGGGGATAGATAGAGTGAACGTTCAAAGACTATTTCCTCGGGTGGATGGAGCTATTACAAGAGGGCATAACTATAGGGTTCATGGTGGGAGATATAGGAAGGATATCAGAGGTAGGTTCTTTACGCAGAGAGTGGTTGGGGTCGGAATGGACTGCCTGCAGTGATAGTGGAGTCAGACACTTTAGGAACATTTAAGCGGTTATTGGATAGGCACATGGAGCACACCAGGATGATGGGGAGTGGGATAGCTTGATCTTGGTTTCAGATAAAGCTCGGCACAACATCGTGGGCCGAAGGGCCTGTTCTGTGCTGTACTGTTCTATGTTCTAGGCCATTCCGCCCATTAAGTCTGCTCCGCCATTCAATCGTGGCTGATAGGATTCTCATTCTCCTGCTTTCTCCCCATAATCTTTGATTCCTTTATTGATCAAGAACTTCTCTATCTCTGCCTTAAAGACATTCAATGACCTGGCCTCCATTGCCCTCTGTGGCAATGAGTTCCACAGATTCACCATCATCTGGCTGAAGAAATTCCCCATCTCAGATTTAAAGGAGTATTTCTTCACTCTGAGGTTGTGCCCTCGAGTTCTAGTCTCTCCCACTAGTGGAAACATCCTCTCCACATCAACTCTAACTAGGCCTCAGAGTATTGTCCAAGTTTAAATTAGATCTCCCCTCATCTTTCTAAACTCCATCGAGTATGGACCCAGACTCCTCAACTGCTCCTTAAATGACAAACCCTTCATTCCTGGGATTATTCTTGTGAACCTCCTCTGAACCCCCTCCAAGGCTAGCACATCGTTCCCCAGGTATGGGGCCCAAAACTGCTCACAATATTCCAAATGGGGTCTGATCAGAGTTTTATACAGCCTCAGCAGTACAGTTTGTATTCTAGCCCTCCAGAAATACATGCCAACATTGAATTTGCCTTCCTAACTGCCAACTGAACCTGGATGTTAACCTTGAGTATCCTGAACCAGGATTCCCAAGTCCCTTTGTGCTTCAGATTTCCGAAGCCTTTCTCCATTTAGAAAATAGTCTATACCTCTATTCTTCCAACCAAAGTGCATAACCTCACACTTTCCCAAATTGTACTCCATCTGCCACATCTTTGCCCACTCTTCTAGTCTGTCCAAGTCATTCTGCAGCCTTTCCCACTTCCTCAACAGTACCTGTCCCTCTACCTTTGTATCATCCGCAAATTTAGCAACCATGCTCTCAGCCCAGGTCATTAATGTAGAGAGTGAAAGGTTGTGGTCCCAACACTGACCCTGTGAACCACCACTAGTCACCAGTTGCCATCCTGAAAAGAACCCCCTTATCCTCACTCTCTGCTTTCTTTGTCAGCCAATCTTCTATCCGTGCCAGTACCTTGCCTCTAACACCATTGGCTCTTAGCTTATTTAGCTTTGGGCAAGATACCTTCAGGAGGACATATTAGTCTTGGAGGGAATACAACATAGATTTACCAGAACACCTGGATGCCAACTGTTACAAGGAGAGATTATATAAAGTAGGTTGTATTCCCTGGAATTTAGACAGTTAAGGGGGTTACTTAATCCAAGTTATTTGAGTATATAGAAAGAAACCATTTCTACTGTTTGGGGAGACTCGGACCAGGCAGCAGAGTCGAAATATTAAAGGGAGATGTTTCAAGAATGAAATTAGGAACACTTTGCCACAGAGAGGCTGGTGGGAGGTTGGAATTCTCTTACACAAATATCAATTGATGCCAGTCCCAATTGTTCAACTTAGATCTGAAATTGATAGATTTCTTTTATTAAGAAATGTGTGGACAGAATGGTGAAACAGGTGCAAGGTGCCAAGTTGCCTACTCCGATGTTAACATTCTGGGGGGTTGCCTGAACTGGACTATTCATATAAACACTGTGGTGACAAGAGCAGCTCAAAGGCTAGGAATCCTGCAAGAGTAACTTGCCTCCTGATGCCCCAAAGCCTGTCCACCATCAATAAGAATTAGACCACCCCTGACTCCTCCCCAAAGTTTGTACACCATAAACACTACAGAAGTCAGGAGTGTGATGGAATATTTTCCACTGGCTTGGATGAGTGCAGCTCCAACAGCAACACAAGCAGCTTGACAACAACCAGGACAAAACTATCCAATTGATTAGCACCCTATCCTCCACCTTAAGTATTCACTCCTTCCACCACTAACATACAGTGGCAGCAGTATGTACCATTTACAAGATGCACTGCAGGAATTCAAGGCTCCTGAGACAGCAACTTCGAAACTCGCAACCTCTACCATCTTGAGCAAGGACAGCAGAAACCATCTGGACATTCCCCTCCAAGTTACTCACCACCCTGACCTGGAAACATTGAATCATAGAATCGTGACAGTGCAGGAGGAGGCCAGTCGGCCCATCGAGCCTGCACTAACAACTATCCCACTCAGGCTCCAACCCTACATATTTACCCTGCTAACCCACTTGACACTAAGGTGCAATTTAGCATGGCCAAATCAACCTAACCTGCACATCTTTGGTCTGTGAAAGGAAACCAGAGCACCTGGAGGAAACCCACGCAAATACGTGGAGAACGTGCAGACTCCGCACATAATGACCAGAGGCTGAAATCGAACCCAGGTCCCTGGCGCTGTTAGGCAACAGTGCTAACCACTGTGCCACCATTCCAACCTGTTGCTGGGTCATAAACCTGGAACTCCCTCCCTGACAGCACTGTGGTGGACTGACATCATATGCTGCAGTAGCTGAAGGTAGCTCACCACGCCTTCAGCGGCAATTAAGGATGAGCAATTAATGCTGCCCTAGTCAGCAATGCCCAATCTCAAAGAGATAAAAAAAAGACTCCTGTGCGATAGTAGAACATAGAACAGTACAGCACAGAACAAGCCCTTCGGCCCACGATGTTGTGCCGAGCTTTATCTGAAACCAAGATCAAGCTATCCCACTCCCTATCATCCTGGTGTGCTCCATGTGCCTATCCATTAACCGCTTAAATGTTCCTAAAGTGTCTGACTCCACGATCACTGCAGGCAGTCCATTCCACACCCCAACCACTCTGCGTAAAGAACCTACCTCTGATATCCTTCCTGTATCTCCCACCACGAACCCTATAGTTATGCCCCCTTGTAATAGCTCCATCCACCCGAGGAAATAGTCTTTGAACGTTCACTCTATCTATCCCCTTCATCATTTTATAAACCTCTATTAAGTCTCCCCTCAGCCTCCTCCGCTCCAGAGAGAACAGCCCTAGCTCCCTCAACCTTTCCTCATAAGACCTACCCTCCAAACCAGGCAGCGCTTCCACATCCTTCCTATAGTGAGGTGACCAGAACTGCACACAATACTCCAAATGTGGTCTCACCAAGGTCCTGTACAGTTGCAGCATAACCCCACGGCTCTTAAACTCCAACCCCCTGTTAATAAAAGCTAACACACTATAGGCCTTCTTCACAGCTCTATCCACTTGAGTGGCAACCTTTAGAGATCTGTGGATATGAACCCCAAGATCTCTCTGTTCCTCCACAGTCTTCAGAACCCTACCTTTGACCCTGTAATCCACATTTAAATTAGTCCTACCAAAATGAATCACCTCACATTTATCAGGGTTAAACTCCATTTGCCATTTTTCAGCCCAGCTTTGCATCCTATCTATGTCTCTTTGCAGCCTACAACAGCCCTCCACTTCATCCACTACTCCACCAATCTTGGTGTCATCAGCAAATTTACTGATCCACCCTTCAGCCCCCTCCTCTAAGTCATTAATAAAAATCACAGAGCAGAGGACCAAGCACTGATCCCTGCAGCACTCCGCTAGCAACCTGCCTCCAATCAAAACATTTTCCATCCACCACCACCCTGTCTTCGATCAGACAGCCAGTTACCTATCCAATCGGCCAACTTTCCCTCTATCCCACACCTCCTCATTTTCATCATAAGCCGACCATGGGGGACCTTATCAAACGCCTTACTAAAATCCATGTATATGACATCAACTGCCCTACCTTCATCAACACACTTAGTTACCTCCTCAAAAAATTCTATCAAATTTGTGAGGCACGACTTGCCCTTCACGAATCCGTGCTGACTATCTCGGATTAATCCGCATCTTTCTAAATGGTCGTAAATCCCATCTCTAAGGACCTTTTCCATCAATTTACCAACCACCGAAGTAAGACTAACCGGTCTATAATTACCAGGGTCATTTCTATTCCCTTTCTTAAACAGAGGAACAACATTCGGCATTCTCCAGTCCTCTGGCACCATCCCCGTGGTCAGCGAGGACCCAAAGATCAAAGCCAAAGGCTCTGCAATCTCATCCCTTGCCTCCCAAAGAATCCTAGGATACATTTCATCAGGCCCAGGGGACTTATCGACCTTCAGTTTATTCAAAACTGCCAGGACATCCTCCCTCCAAACATCTATTTCCTCCAGCCTATTAGCCTGTAACACCTTCTCTTCCTCAAAAACATGGCCCCTCTCCTTGGTGAACACTGAAGAAAAGTATTCATTCATCACCTCGCCTATCTCTACTGACTCCATACACAAGTTCCCACTACTGTCCTTGACCGGCCCTAACCTCACCCTGGTCATTCTTTTATTCCTCACATAAGAGTAAAAAGCCTTGGGGTTTTCCTTGATCCGACCCGCCAAGGACTTCTCGTGTCCCCTCCTTGCTCTCCTAAGCCCCTTTTTCAGCTCATTCCTTGCTGACTTGGAACCCTCAATCGAGCCATCTGAACCTTGTTTCCTCATCCCTACATATGCTTCCCTCTTCCTTTTCACAAGACATTCCACCTCTTTCGTGAACCATGGTTCCCTCACTCGGCCATTTCCTCCCTGCCTGACAGGGACATACCTATCAAGGACATCCAGTATTTGTTCCTTGAAAAAGTTCCACTTTTCATTGGTTCCTTTCCCTGACAGGTTCTGTTCCCAACTTATGCCCCCTAATTCTTGCCTAATCGCATCATAATTACCTCTCCCCCAATTGTAAACCTTGCCCTGCCATACGGCCCTATCCCTCTCCATTGCAATAACAAAAGACACCGAATTGTGGTCACTATCTCCAAAGTGCTCTCCCACAACCAAATCTAACACTTGGCCCGGTTCATTTCCCAGTACCAAATCCAATGTGGCCCCACCTCTTGTCGGCCTATCCACATATTGTGTCAGGAAACCCTCCTGCACACACTGCACAAAAACTGCCCCATGCGAACTATTTGACCTACAAAGGTTCCAATCAATATTTGGAAAGTGAAAGTCCCCCATGACAACTACCCTGTGACCCCTACACATATCCATAATCTGCTTAGCAATTTCTTCCTCCACATCTCTATTACTATTTGGGGGCCTATAGTAAACTCCTAACAACGTGACCGCTCCTTTCCTATTTCTAACCTCAGCCCATATTACCTCAGTGTGCAGATCCCCCTCGAAGTGCCTTTCCGCAGCCGTTAAACTATCCTTGATTAACAATGCCACTCCTCCACCTCTTTTACCAGCTTCCCTACACTTCGTGAAACATCTATACCCTGGAACGTCCAACAACCATTCCTGTCCTTGTTCTACCCACGTCTCCGTAATGGCCACAACATCGTAGTCCCAAGTACCAATCCACGCCCCAAGTTCATCTACCTTGTTCCGGATGCTCCTTGCCTTGAAGTAGACACACTTCAACCCACCTTCCTGTCTACCGGTACCCACCCTTGACCCTGATACCTTCCCCAATACCTCACCACCCTCACTGACTTCTGGACTACAACTCCTTTTCCCACTCCCCTGACAAATTAGTTTAAACCCCCCTGAAGAGCCGTAACAAATTTCCCTCCTAGGATATTGGTGCCCCTCTGGTTCAGGTGCACCCCGTCCTGTTTGTACAGGTCCCACCTTCCCCAGAATGTGTTCCAATTATCCACGTATCGGAAACGCTCCCTCCTACACCATCCCTGCAACCACAGTAGTAGCATGTCCTTTTAGGGAGTAGTTAACCACAGCAGATAACAGCTAACAGTGGTTTACCACATTCACCCCGTTTTTAAAAAAAAGAGTCCGCTGGGGGTCGGCAAGGTGCAGAGCAAAGCAACCAGTACAGTCAGTGCAAAAAAAGAGACAGCGACTATTAGTTCAACTCCCTTAAATAATTTGGATGAGGGACCAAGCAAGGGATCAGAGTCGTTCCCTTAAACCAGGTCGAGCAAAGCAAAGTAACCCCAATGGAGATAACTTTGCTGGTACATGGCAAAGCTCTCAGGGTGGAGATTGATACAGGGGTGGTGGCCAGTCACAGGGGAAGAGGCATTTAGTTTTCTTCAAAAAGGATCACGTTTTTAATTATGGTAGACGTGCACTTCAAGTGGTTAGATGTGTCATTGAAGTCCACAACAGCCACTTCCACCACTGACAAGATATTCACTATCTATGGCATTTGAAGTGCTAGTGTCGAACAATGCACATCATTCATGGCAGAAGAATTCCTGAAATGCCCAAATCCATTTGCATTCGCCATGTGAGGTCAGTACTTTACCATCCAGCACCAAATGGGCTGGCAGAGCGTGTGGTACAAACATTCAAGTGGTCAATAAAAAACAGATGAAAATATCTCTTCCTTTATGGATCGCCAATTTTCTATTATCAGGTAACATCACCCCAAACATGACCACAAGGATCATGCCAGCTGGGTTACTGATGGGATGCTGTTTAAGAATATGACTGGACATATTTCTAAATTGCTGGGGAGGATGGAGGTGAGGCAAGCCTCACAGAAAGAAAATCATGATTCAGGAAGAAAAACAAGTCCCCCCCCCCCGACACGATAGTTAAGAAAACGTCAGCTACGACTTGCACCAACTTTCACCGATGCACTATAGAAAGTATTCTTTCTGGTTGTATCACAGCTTGGTACGACTCCTGCTTTGCCCAAGACCGCAAGAAACTACAAAGGGTTGTGAATGAAGCCCAGTCCCATCACCCAAACCAGCCTCACATCCGTTGACTCTGTCTACACTTGCCGCTACCTCAGAAAAGCAGCCAGCATAATTAAGGACTCCACACACCCCAGACGCACACTCTCCCACCTTCTTCCATCGGGAAAAAGATACATACCAACCGACTCAAGAACAGCTTCTTCCCTGCTGCCAGGCTTTTGAATGGACCTACCTTGCACTAAGTTGATCTTTCTCTACACCCTAGCTATGACTGTAACACTACATTCTGCACTCTCTCCTTTCCTTCTCTATGAACGGTATGCTTTGCCTGTATAGCGCACAAGAAACAATACTTTTCACTGATACTAATACATGAGGACTTGCTCAGTCAATGGTAGGATGTTGGGGAGAGTTATAGAGCAAAGAGATCGAGGGGTACAGGGTTCATAACTCCTTGAAAACGGAGTCACAGGTGGACAGGGTGGTGAAGGAGGCATTCAGCATGCTTGGTTTCAGTGGTCAGAACACTGAACACAGGGAATGGGGTGTTTTGTTGAAGTTGGACAAGACAATGGGAAGGCCACACTTTGAATACTGTGCACAGTTCTGGTCACCCTATTATAGAAAGGATATTAAACTAGAAAGAGTTTAGGAAAAATTTACTAGAATGCTACTAGTATTCTTGATGGTTTAAGTTGTAAGGAGAGACTGGAAAGACTGCGACTTTTTTCCCTGGAACGTACGAGGCTTAGGGGTGATCTTATAGAGGTCTATAAAATAATGAGGGGCTTGGTTTACTTAGATAGTCAACAGTTTTTCCCCAGAGGTAGGGGAGGCTAAACCCAGAGGGCATAGGTGTAAGGTGAGATGGGAGAGATACAAAAGGGTCCAGAGGGGCAATTTTTTCCCCCACACAGAGGATGGTGAATGTCTAGAACAAGCTGCCAGAGGTAGTAGTAGAGGCAGGTACAATTTTGTCTTTTAAAAAGTATTTAAACAGTTACATGTAAGATGGGTATAGAGAGATATGGGCCAAATGCAGGCAATTGGGACTAGCTTAGTGGTTAAAAAAGGGTGGGATGGACAAGTTGGGCCAAAGGACCTGTTTCCATGTTATCAACCTGTAGGATCTGTATAAACCTCTATCTGACAATAATAAATCAAATCAAAAAACCAAGCATGATTGCTTGATGGTGGTTATACAAAGCACATGCAAACACAATTCTTCTAAATGTACAGCAGTTGTTCATCTACACAGGTGGCTCAACTTAATAACAATGAATGCTAGACAAAAGCCAAAATTCCAGTGTGAAAACAGGTGTTCAGCAAAACAAGTCTGGCTTCTGAAAGTGTTCTTTCAGCTATTTTGAGATGATTATTTTCAGAAAGCTCAAAAATACATTGTGTACAGAATGTTCACAAGTCCATATAGTTAGATTTCATTCGATCATTGATTTGTTAAAACTGAACTCAAGCCAATCACATTTAATGTAGTATCTGGCAAGAAATTGTGACATGTTAAATAAATGATGCTGCAACATTTATATTCAATTTGAGCCAAGAACCAGCATGGTCTGTATTCTGGCACCAATTGCAAAGACAAGTCAAAGAAATAGAAATTTTGGCCTTCAAGGTAAAATTAAAATCACTGAAATGTTAGCTTTAAAAAGCAGTTTAGAGCAGTATTGAGCCATGCAGACCCAAGTCTTGCATATTAGTTAATTACCACAACCAGGGCTGTATAAAGAGACAAGCCAATAGCCAGCCAGGGTACACCGAACACTGGAGGGATATGTAACTTTTACAGGTAACATGAGGATTTGGCAAATGTCTGATGCTCCCCTTCCACACATCCCACCAGGTAAATCAAAAATTAACATTCGGAAGCTGGGTTCTCAGTTGGAACTGTTACTAGGGTATTGAAAGAAATGTCAGAGGTAATAGTGGATGCGTTAGTGATTATTTATCAAAACTCGTTGCATTCTGGGGTAGTGCCGGTTGATTGGAAAACGGCTAATGTTACGCCGCTGTTTAAAAAAGGAAGGAGACAAAAGGCGGGTAACTATAGGCCGGTCAGCTTAACGTCTGTAGTAGGGAAAATGCTGGAATCCATTATTAAAGAGGAGATAGCAGGGCATCTGGATAGAAATGGTTCGATCAATCAGACGCAGCATGGATTCATGAGGGGAAAGTCGTGCTTGACGAACATGTTGGATTTTTATGAAGATGTGACGAGGACGGTTGATGGAGGAGAACCGGTGGATGCGGTGTTTTTGGATTTCCAAAAGGCGTTTGATAAGGTGCACCATAAAAGGCTGCTGAAGAAGATTAGGGCACACGGAGTTGGGGGTAGTGCGTTAAAGTGGATTGGGGACTGGCTATCCGACAGGAAGCCAAGAGTCGGAATAAATGGGTGTTTTTCTGGTTGGAGGAAGGTAACTAGTGGCGTGCCGCAGGGATCGGTACTCGGGCCGCAACTGTTTACCATTTATATAGATGATCTGGAGGAGGGGACGGAGTGTAGGGTAACGAAGTTTGCAGACGACACAAAGATAAGTGGAAAAGTGAATCGTGTGGAGGACGGAGAAGATCTGCAGAGAGATTTGGACAGGCTGAGTGAGTGGGCGAGGATATGGCAAATGGAGTATAACGTTGAGAAATGCGAGGTTATACACTTTGGAGGAAATAATAACAAATGGGATTACTATCTCAATGGAAACAAATTAAAACATGCTACCGTGCAAAGGGACCTGGGGGTCCTTGTGCATGAGACGCAAAAGCCCAGTCTGCAGGTACAACAGGTGATCAAGAAGGCAAATGGGATGTTGGCCTATATTGCGAGGGGGATAGAATATAAAAGCAGGGATGTCTTGATGCACCTGTACAGGGCATTGGTGAGGCCGCAGCTGGAATACTGTGTGCAGTATTGGTCCCCTTATATGAGGAAGGATATATTGGCATTGGAGGGAGTGCAGAGAAGGTTCACCAGGTTGATACCGGAGATGAGGGGTTTGGATTATGAGGAGAGGCTGAGGAGATTGGGTTTGTACTCGTTGGAGTTTAGAAGGATGAGGGGGGATCTTATGGAGACTTATAAGATAATGCGGGGGCTGGATAGGGTGGAGGCGGAGAGATTCTTTCCACTTAGTAAGGAAGTTAAAACTAGAGGACACAGCCTCAAAATAAAGGGGGGTCGGTTTAAGACAGAGTTGAGGAGGAACTTCTTCTCCCAGAGGGTGGTGAAT
This sequence comes from Mustelus asterias, assembly GCF_964213995.1. Classification (NCBI taxonomy): domain Eukaryota; kingdom Metazoa; phylum Chordata; class Chondrichthyes; order Carcharhiniformes; family Triakidae; genus Mustelus; species Mustelus asterias. Next base: position 87,521,375 of record NC_135813.1, on the reverse strand, counting down.
CTCTGGAATTCTCTGCCCACTGAGGTGGTGGAGGCTACCTCGCTGAATATGTTTAAAGCGCGGATGGATGGATTCCTGATCGGTAAGGGAATTAAGGGTTATGGGGATCAGGCAGGTAAGTGGTACTGATCCACGTCAGATCAGCCATGATCTTATTGAATGGCGGGGCAGGCTCGAGGGGCTAGATGGCCTACTCCTGCTCCTATTTCTTATGTTCTTATGTTCTTATGTAGTGGGAGTGAAATAAGAGACTGCAAACAGCCAAAACAAGCATTCACTGCCATCAACATCCACACACATCCACTCTGAAGCAACAGTAACCATTGCAATTTTGTGTGCAAGGAGAAAGAGTTAATTAATAATCTCATTGTAAAAGGCCTCCAGCAAAGTGACCACAGGGTGAAGGAATTTTCCATGAAGTAAAATTTTACATTAAGTTTGAAGGTTCAATCTGAAACTAGGATTTTATATCCAAGCCAAGGAAACTACGAAGATATGAGCAGCAAATTGGCCACAGATTGGGAAACTACAAGAAAGGCAAACAGGCAATGGCTGGCATTGAAGGAATAAATATATGGTTGGAAATAAATTTACATTTCTCGATGCACAAAAACCCAGCAGGAAAGGTGGTCGAACCATGGTTAATAAGTGAAGTTAAAGATTATATTACATCATAGGAAGAGGGTGAGGTAAATGACAGCAGAGTGGTAAATGTCACTGAAATAACCCAGAGGACCAAGTTAATTCTCTGGAAACATGGGTTCAGATCCCAACAGCTGGTGAATTTAGTTCAAATAATAATAAAAGGAATATAAAGCTAGTCTCAGCAATGGTGATCATACAACTATTGATGGCCATAAAAGACATCAGTAAGCTCAATGGGTTGAGAGAGCAAGTCCTTACACCAGTCGAGCCTGCAGGTGACTCCAGACCCAGAGCAATATGGCTGACTCTTAGGGCATTTAGGGAGGATGAGTAGACCATTTGGCCCTTTGAGCCTGTTCCACCATTCAATAAGCTCATGGCTGATCTGCTTGTGGTCTTATCTCCACTTTCCTGTCTGTCCCCCAGAACCCTAGACTCCACCTAACAAAAATGTGTCTTAGTCGACCTTGAATAAGTTCAAAGACCCAGACTCCACTACATTCTGGGGAACAGAATTCCACACACTAACAACCCTTTGGGAGAAAAAGTTTCTCCTTGTATCAGTCTTAAGAGAGGGCTCTTATTTTTAAAACAACTTTGTCCAGTTTTAGTCTTCCCCACAAAGGGAAACATCCTTCATGTACCTATCCCATCAAGTCCCTGCCAAATCTTACATGTTTCAATAAAATCACTCTGCATTCTTCTAAACTCCTATGGGTATAGGCTAACTGTTCAACCTTTCTTCAAACAACAGCACCACCCCACCCATCATTCCAGGAATGAGTCCAGTGACCCTTCTCTGAACTGCTTCTAAAAAAATTGTTTTTTAAAATCAGACCAAAACTGCACACTACTCCAGATGTGGTCTCACTAAGGACCTGCACAGCTACAGTAAAACTCCCCTCAAATTACTGCGGATGCAGGAAGCTGAAAAATCTCAGCAGGTCTGACAGCATCTGTAGAGAAAGAATAGAACTAATATTTCACGTCAGAATGACCCTGTCTCTTAAATTCCAATCCTCTTGCAATAAACATCAACATTCCATTTGTCTTCCTCGTCACTTGCACAGCAACTTTTAGCTTTATATACCAGGACACCGAAATCGCTCTGTACCAATGAGTTCTGAATTTAAGTAGTCTACAACTTTTCTATTCTGCCCAAAATGAACAAGTTCACATTTATCCATGCTATACTCCATCTGGCAGACTTTTGCCCACTTAATCTATTTACATTCTTTTGCAGACTCTCTACCTCCTCCTGACAAATTACTTTCCTATCTATCTTGGCGTCATCAGCAAATTTAAAGACTTTTCCTCCAGTTATTGCTGTAATTGTAAACAGTTGAGGACCAACACTGATTGGAACTCCACTGGTTATAACTTGCCAATCCAAAAATTATTCATTTATCCCTACTCTGCTGTTAGCCAACCAATCCTTTATCCATGCTAATAAGTTACCCCTGTGCTATGTGCTCTTATTTTGTGACCTTAGATGTGATGCCTTTTGGAAATCCCACATCTACTGGTTTCCCCTTTATCCACCTTGAATGTTACTTTGTCAAAAAAACTCGATCTCTTTCCTTTCACAAAGCCACGTTGGCTCTGCCTGATCAAGTTGTAATTGCTAAAATGTTTGACTATAACCTCCTTAATAACGGATGCTAGCACTTTCCCTATGACAGATGTTAGAATAACTGGTCTATTGTTTCCTGCTTTGTCCACTTCCTTCCTTGAATAAAAGGTGGGACACCAGCCATTTGCCAATCCACTCAAATCTTTCCAGAATCAAAGGAATTTTGGAAGATTATAACAAACGCATGTGCTGTGCTGCCACCACTTGAGCCCTAGGATACAGGCCATCCGGTTCTGGAGACTTGACATCCTTCCAGTCTCATGTTTTCCGAGCATCCTTTCCCTGGAAACTATTATTTTCTTCCCCCCCGCCGCCCCCCCCCCCCCCCATCATCTCTTGATTTTCAACAATCTTTGGGAAGTTTTCAAAGTTCTCTGCAATGTACAGGGACACAAAATATCCTTTCAACCCCTTTGCCATTTATTTGATTTCCATCATCAAATCCCCAGACTCGCTCTCCAGAGGGTCAGCACTAACTTTAGTTATTCAAATACTTGTCGAAACGTTTACTATCTGTTTTTACACTACTAGCTAGCTTTGCTCATTTTCAGTCATTCTTTTAAAGTTATTTAGTGTCACAAGTAGGCTTACATTAACACCGCAATGAAGTTACTGAAAATTCCCATTCTTTGCTGCTTCTTAAAATTTGACCAATCCTCTGGCCGACCACCACTGATCTCTGCAGGACAGTGTGTTTCTTTCAATTACATACTGTCCTTAGCTTCTTTGTTAGCCACTTCTCTTTCTCACTAGGATCAATCTTTTCAGCATTATTAAATAAAGTCTGCCATTGCAACCCAACTGTGCTACATTTTAACCTAATTTCTCAGTACACCTCAATGAACTCAGTCTTCATACTCTCATAGTTACCTTCAATTTAAGTTCAAGGCGCAAGTCATGGGCCTACACTTCTCCATTTCCAACTGAACATGAAACGCTATCATGTTGTGACTGCTGTCACCTAGAGACTCCTTTACCATGGAGGCTATTGATTAATCCTCTCATTGCACATTACCAGGTGAGGATAGCCTGCTCCCTGGTTGGCTCCATAAGAAATTGCACTGAAAACATTACAAACTCACTTTCCAAGCTACCCTTGGCAAATTTTCCCAACCTACATGTAGATTAATTTCATGATTCACACAGTACATTTCTTACATACTGCATTTATTTCTTCCTGTATGTTCTGTCCTGCAGTACAGTTACTGTTAGGGGGCCTCTGAACTACTACCACATCCCACAAGTGACTGCTTATCTTTATTAATGGGATGGGCAGTGACAGCCACATCACAAGAAAGCATTAAAAAAAAAGGCTCAAGTTACCAAAACGTTCGTAAGCCTGACGATTGGGTACATTTTAGAATTCAGCAAATGAGGACCAAGAAACTGACAGAAAATAGAAGTAAACTAATGACAAACATAAAAACAGACTGTAAAAACCTCCATGAGTATGTAAAAAGGAAAAGACGACAAATGTAAGCCCACTACAGGCAGAGACAGGAGAATTTTCATGAAATTGGTAGAGATCTATGTCAGTCTTCAGGAAGGATTATACAAAAACTCCCAGGGATAGGAGAATGCCCCAAGTATAAATGCTTGGGCCCCAGCTAATGACAATCTATATCAATGATTTGAATGTGGGGACCAAATATAATATTTCCTAGTTTACTGTTGATGCAAAACAAGGTGGGAAGGTGAGTTGTGAGGAGAGCGCAGAGAGGCTTCAAGAGGATTTAGACAGGTGTAGTTGGCAAGAATGAAGCAAATGGAAAATTGTGTTCAAAAATACAAAGTAATCCACTTTGCTAGGAAAAAGAAAATTGTAGAATATTTTATTCAGTCTACAAGATTATGAGGGGCATGGACAGAATGGATAGTCAGAAGCTTTTTCCCAGGGTGGAAGAGTCAGTTACTAGGGAGCACAGGTTTAAGGTGCGTGGGGCAAGGTTTAAAGGAGATGTACGAGGCAGATTTTTTGCACAGAGAGTAGTGGGTTCCAGGAACTCGTTGCTAGGGGAGGTAGTGGAAGCAGATACGGGGGCGTCTTGACAAATACATGAATAGGATGGGAATAGAAGGATTATGGTCCCCAGAAGAATAGGGGGTTTTAGCTCAGTCGTGCAGCATGGTTGGTGCAGGCCTGGAGGGCCGAAGGACCTGTTCCTGTGCTGTAATTTTCTTTGTTCTTGTTCTAAACTGAGAGATTGGGAAGGGACCTACATAGCTTTGTTCACAAGTTAGCTAACATGCAAATGTAGCAAGAAATACGCAAAGCAAATGTTAGGTTGGCCTGTATTACAAGAGGATTTGAGTAAACAAGTCTTGCTGCAATTTTGTAGAAGCTCTGGGGACCTGGGTTTGAATCCCGCCATGCCAATGGTGGAATTTGAATTCAATAACAACTATCTGGAATTAAGAATCTACTGATGACCATGAAGCCATTGCCAATTGTCAAAAAACCCATCTGATTCATTAATGTTCTTGAGGGAGGGAAATCTGCTTTCCTTTATCAGTCTGGCCTACATATGACTCCAGAGCCACAACAATGTGGTTGACTCTCAAATGCCCTCGGGCAACTAGGGATGAGCAATAAATGCTGGCCAGCCAGCAGCGCACATGTCCCATGAATGAATAATAAAACAAAATCCTTGGTGGGTCCACACCTAGAGTATTGTGTACAGTTTTGGCTTCCTCATCCAAGAACAAATATACTGGCCATAGAGAGAAGGCAACAAAGGTCCACCAGACTGATCCCCAGGATGGCAGCAGCTCTTCTATGAGCAGAAATTGATGAGACTGGGCCTGTATTAAATTTAGATAAGAGGTGATCTCATGAAAGCATATAAAATTCTTAGTGCTGGGTTGATTGATGGATTCATGGCTGGGAACGGGTGGAGGGGAAGAAGAGATACAATCTAAGAATAAAAAGGTAATCCATTTGGGATTGAGCCGAGGAGGAATTTCTTCACTCAGCGTATGGTGTCTCTGTGGAATTCTCTACCAATGAGGGCTGCAGAGGCTCAACCATTCAGTATTTGCAAGAGAAGGATCGATAGATTGAGATAGCAAGCATCAAGGGATACGGTGATAGAGTGGGAAAATGGCACTGAGGTAGAAAATCAACCACAATCTAGTTGAGTGGCATGGCAAGTTTAGGGGGCCTACTGCTGCTCCCATTTCCATTGTTCCTCTGAAGATTGACACCTCTGGGTAACGTTCCACTTCCTCACCATGGATGCAAAACCAATTACCCAATCACTCCCATTCTTTTTCTCCCCACGACGAATACGAATTAACAGAATTTCAGTTGCAACCTCCAGATCAGCATGGCTCATCTGCAGAATTTGCGCCACAAGCTATTGACAGTTACTTTTTTTTTAAATAGCAAGTTACTCATGCTAGAACGCAACCAGACAAGGTGCCAACAATTCACTTATGTTGACGTTATTCATGTGGAAGCCTCAACAGCAAGAATCAAGAGATTACAAAATAACAAGGTGGAACTACAGATGTACATAATCCTATCCTCACTAACTCTCTGCAACACATCTCCAAAAAGCAGCAAAACACAATTTGCATTCCCTCCAGCCTTGAGTTTTCACAAAATGATTAACTTAATCATATCAGACAGGGATACAAGACTATACTTATTTGCTGTGGGTATGATGTTTCTTACTGTTACAAAGTCCAACTAGTTAATAAAATTACAACATTCATTTTCAAAAAACACAAGAATGAAGCCATTTAATTTTGAAGCCTAATCACTTAAATACAAGAAAAAATTATAACAGATTCTTTAAACCAACTTTTCTGCGAATGCAGTAATTGATTATACCGCTTAATGTAAAATAGTCTTATTCAACTATAACAAATACTACATTCCACCCACACAATGAACAAAAGTCCAGCTCATGAAACCATGCAACTAAAAGCATAAAAATTAATGGATATTACACAGGAGCAAACAAATTTTGCTTGATGTTACAAGTGCTGCCCAAACATGTTTAACAGAAGACGAGGAAGCTAATTTCCGTGAACTGATTGGATGACGTACACTACTGCAGAACTGAATGTGACTAAAAACCAATCTTCTCACTCTCCCACAAAAGCACATTCAAGGTCACAACATCCACTGTGAACAGATTATCTCAGGCCCCAGCAGCACTGTTAGTGCACAAATATATCTGACTTAAAGATTGGCGTGGATTGATGCTGGCAGAATGCATAATCATTGATACAGCAGATTACTAAATAAGTCAAAACGACATTGTGCATCAATATCTTGACCCTTTTTGACTACTCAAGTTCATGGAGTTGCCTGATGCAAGTTTATCAAGCTGTCCTTTAGGTTTTAACTGTCGACCTCGCACCACCCTGCTTTAAAAAGAAAATTCAAGATTTAGTTATAGCTTTCAGAAAAGCCCAGTGGACCCATTTATTCAAACCAGTAGCTCAAAATTGAGTGCAATCACACTCAACTATCCCACTTTCCTTCCTACTCCTAATTTTTATAAAAAGGAAGTCTGTCCTTTTTCCAACTCCTGTATCTAATGTGGTTCGAGACAATTTGTGCTGATTTATTTCCCTCAAACCATTCTCCCCATTTGCCTTCTCCTGACCACCATTTAGAAAATGGGTCAAAATTAGCCAAGTTCATGCCCTCAACCCTTCAATAATCTTGAACTCAAGCCAAATGTATTTGGGAAGGAACGAAAATTAATTTTGGCCAGAATATGTTCAGCATTAAGTTCTGCACATCAAGTAGCTTTGATAATTAATTGCCCTTTTAAAAAAAGTGCAAGATGGTTTCCTATTAACATAAATAAAGCACAAACAGAGCATCATTATTATTGTGCTGGTTAATGAGATTTGTGTTATTATTTAGTGTGTTTTCTAGAGTGGAACAGTTTGGAATATCTCTGATCATTTAAAATAAGGCTTTGCCTTTTTGGTTTAGGTACATCGGTTTTAACAGAAAAAGTGGCTTTTGAAAAATAAAGATCCGTACAGAAAATTGAGATGTTTTCAAAAACTTCTACAGTAAAAGTTGGTAACTTCTAGAATTAAGCAAATTAAAGACTCCAGCACTAATTGAGAAAAATGTGCCTCATTATTGGAATATCATCTTGAAAACTCTTCAAACTGACTGTATTTATTCATTCATGGAATGCAGGTGTCGCTGGCTAGACCAGCCCATGTGCCCATCCTTAATTGCCCTCGAGAAGGTAATGGCGTTCCACCTTCATGAACCATTGCGATCCATGTAGGGTTAGGAACATTCATGGTGCTGTTAGGGAGGGAGTTCCAGGACTTCAACCCAGCCGCAGTGAAGGAATGGTAGTATAGTTCCAAGTCAGGATAGCGAGTGGCTTGGAAGGAAACTTGGTGGCGATACCATGCAACTGCTGCCCTTGCCTGTTCAGATGGTAGCAGTCACAGGTTTGGATGCTGACCAAGGAGCATGGTGATTTGCCATGTTTATGCAAGTGTGATGATACTGTCTCTTTAAGAAATGTGCATGTGTCTGGTTTCTCATGCAGAATTTTTTTTAAAAGTCAGTTTTACTTATTGATGCCGCCTTGTGTAACCAGCAGCCCCTGTTGGTGCTGCAGCAACGTAATTGATCTTAATTGCCACGGTATTTGTTTTAATCTGGACTAATGCAGTTCTGTTCTTTTATGGTGTTTTCCCCTGGGGCTTTTAAGACTTGGACTGGAGGTGGTTGATTGACGGGAAAAATCATGCCATTGGGCAAGACAAGTTTTACACAAATAATCTGTTGCTGCTTGGAATTGTTCAGGAGAAGTGCCTTTTTTTTGCTCTCTGGATTTGGAGACTGGAATTGGCTAGTAAATGAGTGTGTTTCTGGAGGCTGCTGTATGGGAGTGAGAAGACAGGTTTCTTTATCTGTCTGTCCAGAGGGGTTAAAAGGCTGGAAATCTAGCATCCATGTGAGCCAATATGTTTTCTTTGTGCTAACCCATTCTGAAGGGGGATGTGTGTCTGTGGGGATATTGCTTTATTTGGAACTATAGAGATAGTTAGCTGTTAAGAATTGTACAGTATCACGTTTTAAGTCAATCAATTTATAAAAGTCATGCTCATTCGTGTTATACTCTAAGTGTTGTTAAATAAAGTTTGTTTTCATAAAAGCTTCCCAGTGGGTTAATAGAATCATACCCGGAACAAAACACCTTATGCCAAAATTAAAAATGTTGGGGTATAGGCTAAGTTCATGGTATTCCTTGGGAGATTCTGACCTGGTCCCTAACATTAAGTGACAGTCCCAACAAATATTTAATCTATTTCCTTCTTCATTCTGAACTGCTGCAACAAAGCTTTCTTACTCATCTAGTTTTATAGTTGAAGAACTTCAGAAGATTTCAAGTCAAGTTCAAATGCAAATATTCTTTCCAATGGTCTTGGAAAAATACAAAAACACCTTTTTAATAATTTAAACTTTAGGTACTGTCAATATAAAAAGAAGTGCTTTTCAAACTTGGGTATATTAGAGGAAATGTGGGTAGGAGATGGCCTGATGGTATCATCGCTAAACTATTAATCCAGAAACTTCTAGACTTCTGGGAACCAGAGTTTGAATCCTGCCATGGCAGATGGTGGAAATCGAATTCAATAAAAAAATATTGGTAATTAAGAGTCTACTGATGACCATGAAACCATTGTTGATTGTCAGAAAAACCCATTTGGTTCACTAATGTCCTTTAGGGAAGGAAATCTGCCATCCTTACCTGGTCTGGCCTACATGTAACTCCAGGGCCACAGCAATGTGGTTGAATCTCAGCTGCCCTCTAATGTATCAATCACGACAAAAGTATTGTGGGTCAACCCACAGCATGTGGACGGCAGCGTTTTAAGGAGACAGCTCCCCACCACCTTCTCAAGACCAACTCGGGACAGGCAATAAATGCTGGCCAGCCAATGATGCCCAAGTCCCATGAACAAACGAATAAAAAAACTCAACAATCAAGGTGGTACAGTGAATTGGAACCTGGGCAAAATACATGATCTGTTTTGAGTTGGAATCAAGCAAAACTAATCTTTAATCTTTTAAGGGGACCAAGACAGCAAGAGAGAAAGGCTGGGATAACAAGGAGCGGATGGAAAAGGGGACATGGTGGGAAAGACAAGAGGAGGGAGAAAGACAAAATGGGAAAGGAAAGCAAGTGAAACACAGCTGAGTTTCAAGAATACTGTGGGTGTGGCACAGGACTGTTTGGGTGATTTTGAGACCTTAAATATATGCACTATTACTGTTGCATTCAGGTGATTTATTTTATTTTGCCAAGTTATTAGAGCACTGAATGCACGGTGCCATGTATGATTTGACCATGTGCATAAAACAAAACACAAACTCCAGCTTTGACATTTTGGTTCCTATGGAAATACATGATTCACTTAAAGTCATGATTTTTCAGGTTGTGGTTGCAACCACTATACTTCTGAAATAGAATTAAAGCAGGGATTTATCTTGGTCTTATATTGCCATTTCTGTTCTCAAAGTCACAGACTAACTGGCAAAACTTTGATCTAAAACAGTGAAAAAAATCACAATAAATCTAATCAATTGAAAAGTAGTTACAATCAAATAAAACAACCTTCAACATTGGAGTGGAAGAATGTAAAACAAAACTTTCATTTCGAAGAAATTCTCTGGATTCCATCTCCAATGTATAAATGAAACCCCCTTAATTATCCTTCCCAAAAATATACAACACCAAATGTGTTCTAGTGGGAAGTAGTAGAGAGAAGAAGATGCTACTTCTGAACAAGGTATATCGACTTAGGACTACAATTCAGCCATTTTAATTAAACTCCAATTTCAGTACCCAATTTCTTCTTAAATGATTCCAAGGATTTGGCCTCCACTGCTTTTCTTTCTGTAATTCTATACAATATTTTGGTCACACGGAGTAAAGAATTCATCACTTAAATCTAAAATGCACCTTTTTACAAGCTTGACCTGTATCCAAGTCTTAACAAATGTTCCAGATTTTTCCATTCCATCTTAATAACTTGATGACCATCAAATATTTCTTTTGCTGACTGAAAAACCTGGGATTTATGACAAAAATGCACAATTCATTTTTAGAAGCAAAACAAATCTGACACAGCCAAGCAGTACTTTATGCCAAAATAGTAGGACATGAATTCTCACTTACTTCCAGCACCCAGAGCTTTCAGGTTTGATTGGGTTACTAACAGAATGGTAGGCTTTTTGAAAAAAACAATATTCTACCATTTTATAAGTGCCTGCAGCTAGTAACGAGTGGCCTTATTGGAACAAGAACATTTAAGAACGCAAGAACATAAGAAACAGGAGCAGGAGTAAGCCATCTAGCCCCTTGAGCCTGCCCTGCCATTCAACAAGATCATGGCTGATCTGAGCGAATCAGTTCCACTTACCCACCTGCTCCCCATATCCCTTAATTCCCTTATCGATCAGAAATCTATCTACCCGTGACTTAAACATATTCAACGAGGTAGCCTCCACCACTTCAATGGGCAGAGAATTCCAGAGATTCACTACCCTCTGAGAGAAGAAGTTCCCCCTCAACTCTGTTCTGAACCGGCCCCCACTTATTTTGAGGCTGTGCCCTCTAGTTCTGGTTTCCCTTCCAAGTGGAAAGAATCTCTCTACCTCTACCCTATCCAGCCCCTTCATGATCTTATATGTCTTTATAAGATCACCCCTCAGCCTTCTAAACTCCGAGTACAGACCCAATCTGTTCAATCTCTCCTCATAAGCTACACCCCTCATCTCCGGTATCAACCTGGTGAACCTTCTCTGCACTCCCTCCAAGGCCAATATATCCTTCCGCAAATAAGAGGACCAATACTGCACACAGTATTCCAGTTGCGGCCTCACCAGTGCCTTGTATAGTTGCAGCAAGACCTCCCTGCTTTTATATTTTATCCCCCTCGCGATAAAGGCCAACATTCCATTCGCCTTCTTGATCACCTGCTGCACCTGCAGACTGAGTTTTTGCGATTCGTGCACAAGGACCCCCAGGTCCCTCTGCACAGTAGCATGATGTAATTTTTCTCCATTTAAATAATATTCCAATTTACTATTATTTCTTTCAAAGTGGATAACCTCACATTTGCCAACGTTATATTCCATCTGCCAGATCCTCGCCCACTTGCTCAGCCTATCCAAATCTCTCTGTAGACTTTCCGCGTCCTCCACGCAATTTGCTTTCCCACTCATCTTCGTGTCATCAGCAAACTTTGATACCCAACACTCAGTCCCCTCCTCCAGATCATCTATGTAAATGGTAAACAGTCGAGGCCCCAGCACCGATCCCTGCGGCACGCCACTGGTCACCAACTGCCAACCAGAAAAGCACCCATTTATTCCAACACTCTGCTTCCTGTTAGATAGCCAATCCCCAATCCACGCCAACACCTTACCCCCAACTCCGTGTACCCCAATCTTCTGCAGCAACCTTTTGTGAGGCACCTTATCGAATGCCTTCTGGAAATCTAAAAACACCACATCCACCGGTTCCCCTCTGTCAACCGCACTAGTCACATCTTCATAAAAATCCAGTAAATTCATCAAACACGACGATTTAGGGAACAATGTCTAGCAGCACCCAAGCGGATGTTAAAAACTCAAAGATATGATCTATAGCATATATGATAATTTGCATCAAGTTATACATAACTTGAAGCATACCAAGTATTTCTTTTAATGAGGTTAAAAGAAATGCTTGTAGCGTTGGGATCATTATTAGAACCTCAATTACAAGGTGTATAATAATGGTCCCAGCACTACAAAGCAACAAAAATTTATGAAGTGTTGTAATATAACACATCCCATGACTGTTCAGAGGACCATAATTAGACAAAGTGACACAGGAAAAATATCTCCGTATGTAGCTGATGGCCTTACTATTTCACTGAACCAACATATGTTTCCATGAAGAATATATTAATCTAAAATTAATAAGCCACAAATAGCATTTAAAATTCCAGCCATTCTGGAGATAATTGGTTGCCACAATTAAACTCAAAATACAAGGAGCAAAATTAAAATAATTCAAGCGAAGTTGATATTTCTGCAGTAAAATGAAATTTAAAGGTTTCTGCAATCCAACTAACTGATCTTCCTCAATAGGCAAATTATTTTGACCACATAATAGGTGAAAATAAAGGCGCATTAAATTTAGTCGAAGTATCACATTCCATTTTCCAGATATAAATCAGATATAAACCAAGACTAAATAAGTTGTCTCATGACCAACAACCGTAAAATGCGTAGGCTGCATTTTCTATCAAAACACTTGTGAATTCATTCTCAATTACAACAGGACGACAATGTAGTTGTCTTCATCTTTACTGTTGATTTGTATCCCACCTCTGTAGTAATAAATTAAATCAGTGAGAACAAAGCAGCAAGAACTGGTAACTTACCACTTTTATTATGATACTGGGAGGAGTTTGCAGTACAAGAGCAAACTACCATGGGTGCTGGAAATCAACTAACAGAAAATGCTGGCAATACTCAAATCTGGCAGCAGTGACCTGCTCTGTATTTCTAGAATTTTCTTTGTAGCGCAATGCCTTATCGAATGGGCTATTTTGCACTCGATAGCAAAAATGTGCAGAGAGCTGGGATTTAACTTTTGCTGTCTGCATCAGGGTCTTTCTTTTAAAGCAAAAATGCAGCTGGGTAACATGTGCAAACTGACTGACATTCAGATGGACAAACACAGACAAAACATTCAATAGTCTAGAAGTGGCAGTTGTACATTGCGCGAATAGATCGATTATTGGGGCCGTGCATATGCTATGTTGGTAGAGTGACTATAAGACCATAAAACATAGGTGCAGAATTAGGCCATTCGGCCCATCAAGTCTGCTCTGCCATTTAATCATGGCTGATATTTTTCACATTCCCATTCTCCTGCCTTTTCCCCATAAACCCGGATCCCCTTAAAAATCAAGAATCTATTTATCTCTGCCTTGAAGACATTCAATGACCTCGCCTCCACAGCCTTCTGCATCAAAGGGTTCCACAGATTCACGACACTCTGGCTGAAGAAATTTCTCCTCATCTCTGTTTTTAAGGGTCGTCCCTTTAGTCTGAGGTTGTGCCCTCTGGTTCTAGTTTTTCCTACTAGTGGAAACATCCTCTCCACGTCCACTCAATCCAGACCTCGCAGTATCCTGCAAGTTTCAATAAGATCCCCTCTCATCCTTCTAAACTCCAACGAGTACAGACCCAGAGTCCTCAACCGTTCCTCATACAACAACCTCTTCATTCCAGGGATCATTCTTGTGAACCTCCTCTGGACACTTTCCAAGGCCAGCACATCCTTCCTTGGATAAGAAGCCCAAAACTGCTCACAATACTCCAAATGGGGTCTAACCAGAGTCTTATGCAGCCTCAGAAGTACATCCCTGCTCTTGTATTCTAGCCCTCTCGACACGAATGCTAACATTGCACTTGCCTTCCTAACTGCCGACTGAACCTGCACGTTAACCTTAAGAGAATCTTGAACAAGGACTCCCAAGTCCCTTTGTGTTTGATTTCCTAAGTATTTCCTCACTTAGAAAATAGTCTATCCCTCCATTCCTCCTTCCAAAGTGCATAACCTCACACTTTTCCACATTGTATTCCATCTGCCACTTCTTTGCCCACTCTCCTAACCTGTCCAAGTCCTTCTGCAGCCCTCTGCTTCCTCAATTCTACCTGTCCCTCTACATATCTTTGTATCCTCTGCAAACATAACAGTGCCTATGCGGCACCTTTTCAAAGGTCTTTTGGAAATCTAAGTAAATCACGTCCACTGGTTCTCTTTTACCGAACTTCCTTGTTACCTTCTCAAAGAGCCATCTCATCTTTAATATTGGACTCCAAAATCTTGCCAATGACCAAAGTCAGACTAACCGACCTATAATTTCCCATCTGCTGCCTCCCTCCCTTCTTAAACATCGGTGTTACATTAGCTACTTTGCAGTTCGCTGGGACCCCCGCCTGCTTCCAGTGATTCCTGAAAGATCACCATCAATGCCTCCCCAATTTCCTCAACTATCTCTTTTAGAGGGGAAAATTGTTGGGTGAAAGCTCAGAGAGCTTTAAAGAACCGTTGGACTTTTTAGCCTGAAACTGTTTGGCACATTGTGCAATTCCTTTTTTTTAATTCATGAGATATGTATCATTGACAAGATCAGCATTTATGCCCATCCCCAATTGCCCTAGAGATGATGGTGAGGTGAACTGCCTTCTTGAACCATGACAGGACAAGTGGAGCAGGTACTTCTACAATGCTGCGAGGGAGTTTCACGATTCTGACAATGGCGAAGGAAGGGCTGTGTTCATCATTTGTGCATTTTCCATTTCAGCGTTGGTCAAGACTCACTCAATATTGCACCTTAAACATGATTAGGCCTGAGAAATATAATCAAAGATAATTGGTGTCTCAACTTCCCACCTCAAGGGAACTATGTGCATAAATTAGCAATCCACTTGAAAAGGCAGAGTGAGTTACACGCCAACATGCCTTGCTGGACTAAAACACTTGTGTGTTCAGGTTGTCCTACCTACTGAAATGTGTTTAGGAACATAACACAAGTCATCCAATCTATCACTCAAGCCTTTGGCACCACTCAATTCAATCATGATGATGGTGCCGTGACTCTTAAAACAAATGTAAGGAAGCAGATTGTCATGGGGTTAAAGCATCAAGGTATGAATTCGGAGAATCCTTTTAATGTAAACCGCAAACTCACTCATAACTTTAAAACCAAAGAGTCAAACAATTGTTTCTTTTTCAATTCAAGGGAAAGACATAGTTGTCGAAATTTCTTCGTGCACAGATCCCCCATGAAGAAATTTTGATCCCAAACACAATACACTTGGATGTAAAACACTTGGATTCAGTATCACCCCTACAATGACTTCACAGAAACAACCAGTCTCTAATAAAAAGCCAATAAATATACTTGAACAAAGTAACATTCACACTTCATAGGAGCACAGCAAGCCCAGACAATTTTAATGTTTCATTTGCCATCTCCATATTTAGAACTTTACTGTATCATTTTAAGTTTCTGCCATTCAGAATGTGCACTCATTTACATCTGCAAGGAAATTACAACAGTTCTCGCTCACAAAGATGACCCCTATTTGTTTGGTCTCCCTGGTAAAATACACAAATTCTGTCCAGTCACAATTAAAGGACAAGTTACCTGTAACACTAGCTGTTGCCATGCAAACGACTCACTGTTGTCAATGTTGGATATACTCGATCTTTCTGAGGGAATAGTGGCACGCTCAAGTTGCATGGAAACATTACGACGCTCTTCCTCAAGTGCTCTGGTCAACTTCTCAAACCGGGCCTCTTGTTCTTTAACCGAAGCTAGAATGCTAGCTGCAGATCTTACATCATAATCATCCATAATCGTCCTGAGGTTCTTGCCTGGTGACTAATCAGGCAACCTTAGGGTCAAGGGTTAAAGGTTAGTAGATCAGTAAAACTAAAAAAAAAGGACAATCAGAAAGATTATTGATACATGGTTAATAAAAGCAAAAGACGCACTAGGTTTGGTTTAATTTTTCCAAAGTTAACAATGTGAAATCACCTGCTACAGCTACAAAGTAGATTTGGAAAGCACACCAACAGCCTTAAGCAGAATCAGAAAGCTGCAGAGAAAAAAGGAGAAACAAATAAGTTAGAGTACAGGAATAGCAAACTTAACAGGTGAAGTATTCAAGTCAGAAAAATAACTTCAGTGCAAGTGTTAAGGCAAGCAGCAACAGCAAATATAGAAGTTAAAGACAGACATTAAAAAAGACAAAACATCAATCCAAAAGCCATTGTTCTGAAATTTAGCACAGAGGAAAATATAGACAATTCTGTTAAAACCATCCAATATTTAGAAGGCGCGCACACATCCCTATAAATACTGTTTGTGTGTGGGGGTTTCTACCCCATTGCTGACACTGGGCAGGGATGTCAACTGGCTTAATATGAAGCGGAAATGACATGAAAACCTTCAGCTCAACCAACCCAGGTTAGTTTATCAGAGTAAGAATTGCGAATCTTTTGCCTGTTCCACTTTCATCCCAGCACGCATACATGTCACCTATCCTAAAATGGCATCTGCCTCAATCACTAACTTCAGCAATGTACTCCCAACAGTCAACACTGGAAAGGTTTTCCTATGCTCTCCTAAATCTGACAATTATTTACCTCCACCATCACTGGTAACAGTCCATTTCTAACCACCCTGTTCCAATCCTTCATGATTTGGAAAAGTTTTATCAAATCATCCTGTAATTGCCTGTTATAACAAAAGACAAACTGCAGATTTTCTGGATTATTCTATTTCCTCATGCCAGGTATCTTCCTAATAAATCTGGACTGTTCCTTTGTTGTCTCAACACCCTTCCGATAATTTTGAGTGTAGTATTCCCACTGTGACATGAGTAAGGTTTTAAAAAGATTTGCCATCACAACTCAGCGTCAATACTCCATATCTCCAGCTATAAAACCCAGTACTTCAGTTATTTTTGAAAAATTATATCCACTTGAGATGCTGCTTTTAATATCATATGAACCTGACTACAAGTAAAAACAAGACCAATTGAAGAATGTTTGACAATCAAAAGCAAGAATTCTTAAAGAAAACAACTTAAAAGGTCACCCACAGTCATTCAAAATTTATGACTGTGAATTTCTTTAAATTGCTACATAAAAACAAGTGCAGCTCAGATGTCTGCAATGTAAAACCTAAGAAAAATGGCTGCATCAGTAGACAATGATTGTTGATGCCAAGTTTGATTTTTAAAAGCTTATAAATTACACAGAGGGGTGAAAAGGTGAGACAATTCTACAGTTTTGCGATTCAGGGATGGAATGAATCAGACACTGATGATTTTCATTTTGCCACACAGGAAGCATGGTGGGAGGAAAAGTGTATCTGAGCAGCTTTCAGAGAACACTGGTAAATTCAGGAGCACTGATCATTGCACAGTGGTGGAAGGGAGACGAGGCTGAGTTGGGGATAGAATACACTAAGAGTTTTAACAACACCAGGTTAAAGTCCAACAGGTTTATTTGGTAGCAAATGCCATTAGCTTTCAGAGCGCTGCTCCTTCGTCAGGTGGAGTGGAAATCTGCTCTCAAACAGGGCACAGAGACAGAAAATCAAGTTACAGAATACTGATTCGAATGCGAATCTTTACAGCCAACCAGGTCTTAAAGATACAGACAATGTGAGTGGAGGGAGCATTAAGCACAGGTTAAAGAGATGTGTATTGTCTCCAGACAGGACAGCCAGTGAGATTCTGCAAGTCCAGTAGGCAAGCTATGGGGGTTACCGTCCTCGTTTGCGGAACTTGGCTATCAGTTTCTGCTCAGTGACTCTGTGCTGTCGTGTGTCGTGAAGGCCGCCTTGGAGAACGCTTACCTGTGGGGAGCACTTCAGCGGTCACGGGCATTCGGCCTCTGATCTTCGGGTAAGCATTCTCCAAGGCGGCCTTCACGACACACGACAGCGCAGAGTCGCTGAGCAGAAACTGATAGCCAAGCTCCGCACACATGAGGACGGCCTAAACCGGGATCTTGGGTTCATGTCACACTATTGGTAACCCCCACAGCTTGCCTCCTGGACTTGCAGAAGCTCACTGGCTGTCCTGTCTGGAGACAATACACATTTCTTTAACCTGTGCCTAATGTTCCCTCCACTCACATTGTCTATACCTTTAAGACCTGGCTGGCTGTAGGGATTCGCATTCGAATCAGTATTCTGTAACTTGATTTTGTGTCTCTGTGCCCTGTTTGAGAGCAGATTTCCACTCCATCTGACGAAGGAGCAGTGCTCCGAAAGCTAATGGCATTTGCTACCAAATAAACCTGTTGGACTTTAACCTGGTGTTGTTAAAACTCTTACTGTGTTCACCCCAGTCCAACACCGGCATTTCCACATTGGGAATAGAAGACAGAGGTGACTAAGGATCAACAATTCACCATTCAGCAATGAAAGCAGTATTGCAAAGGTTTCTGCAAAACATAGAACATTACAGCGCAGTACAGGCCCTTTGGCCCTCGATGTTGCGCCGACCAGTGAAACCAATCTAAAGCCCATCTAACCTACACTATTCCAATATCATCCATATTTTGCTTAGTTGGAGCAAAACTAAACAAGGGATAGATGGTCTTGTGAGGGAGGGAATGGGACTGTGCTAGGACAAACCAGGGAAAACGAACAACAAAAAGTTTGGAGGGTGTTCAAGATAAAGGGGAAAGTTGACCACATTTTATCTCTTAGTTCCCATGACTTGCCCCCCAACACCTCATCCGTCTCTCCAAGTACTTAGGAACATAGGAACTAGGAACAGAAATAGGCAAATCCGCCATTCAATCAGATCATGGTTGATCTCTCCCTGGTCTCAAATCCAACCCCCCTCCCACCTGTTCCCCATATCTCCTTATCCCTTTTTAAAATTAGAGACATATCTATCTCCTTCTTGAAATGATTCAATGATTCAGACTCCACCGTGCGATGGGGCAGAGAGTTCCACAAATTCATCACCCTCTGCAAGAAGGAGTTCCTCCTCATCTCAGTTTTAAATCTACAGCCTCTCAACCTATACCTGTGACCTCCTGCTGGGATTGCCCCATCAGAGGAAACATTTAGTTTACATTTACTTATAGAATCCCTACAGTGCAGGAGGAGGCCATTTGGCCCATCGAGTCTGCACCGACCACAATCCCACCCAGGTCCTATTCCTGGAATCCCACATATTTATGCTGCTAATTGCCTGACACTTGGGTCAATTTAGCATGGCCAATCAACCCAACATCTCTGGACTGTGGGAGGAAACCCACGCAGACACAGGGAGAAGGTGCAAACTCCACACAGACAGTGACCCAAGGACGGAATTGAACCCGGGTCCCTGACACTGCACCGGCCACGCTACACACTGCACCGGCCACGCTACACACTGCACCGGCCACGCTACACACTGCACCGGCCACGCTACACACTGCACCGGCCACGCTACACACTGCACCGGCCACACACTGTAGCCAGTGAGCAGCCGGTACAGTGTGCAATGCAGCCAGTGTGTAGCCAGTAGTGCGCAATATAGCCAGTGTATATAAAGTCAGCAGATTATCTATTCAAATCACAATTTGGCTTAATTCAGTTCAATTATTTGGGGGACTGGGAAACCTTTGGCACTGATCAGGAAAGTAAATAGTTTACCCATGGGTGAAATGTGGAAATTCCATTTGCGATCACAAGTAGTAAGTCATCTTGGAATGTTGATGGATAAAGGAGATTAAGGACAGAGACATCAGGGGTAAGAAGCAACAGCTGTTGATTAGTCTCACAAGAGATATGGAAAAACTAAAGAATGGAAAAAAACGTTTAATTGCTCTCAGAGCAAAACAAGAGATCAAAATTAAGCAATTCAGTCATTGTAGTGCAATAGCCTGGATATCATGACAACAGAGCACAAAGAGAATTGATTCGAGTGGCACAAATCCATTGAATATAGGGTACAGGGGAGGAGGTAGTTATTGAGGGGAAGGGAAGAGAAAGGGTTATTTCTCCAGAGAACAAATAAATATAAGAGGAGTCATCAACTAAGGCTGACTGAATGATATGACAGAGTGAGATAGCCATATAAATAATTTTAAAGTGGCGCTCCATGGTGGCAGCTTGCCAATGGGAGGAAAGGAATGAAATCACCTTTCCATGGGAAATTTAGTTAATGACTTACTAGTCATGCTAGAGCAACAAGACGGGAAACATCAACCTTCAATCTTACTGTGTTCTCCACTAAGATCCATTGCACTAATCATTAGGGCAATTCTGGTTGGGCAAGCAGTAGATAAACCATTAACCTGTCTCCAAGCTCTCAGGACCTGGATAAGCAGCAGGGTGTGGCCATACAAAAATTGTGCGCATCTGTGGGAACCTGGTGGAGATTCTTAAGTGATGACAGATTTCATCGGACAACTGGCTTGACCAGATTACATTCGGAGAATGTATTCTCCGAAACCAAGCTTAGAATTGCAAGTGAAAACAAAGTGAATCTGAGAAGTCCGCTCACCCTTCAAAACTGGCAAAAACATGAACTGAAAGGAAAATGGAAATATAGCATCATCAGAAGGTACAGGACAGTTTTGTTGTGGTTGACAGACTCAAGGTACCATCACACTACAAAAAAAGCTTTAAATGAATACCAAGACCAGAACATGAGGTTTTTGCATCAAATGCTGAGTAAAATAGCGGATTCGATCAACAGTAAACATGCTTGCCTGCATGATTAAAACTGATGTGGACCAATCATGATCTTGTAAATTGAGTCTGTGTCTGCATATGATTTGTTTGTGAACACAAGTCCTCAATCACCTGATGAAGGAGCCTGAGACTCCGAAAGCTAGTGCCAAATAAACCTGTTGGACTTTAACCTGCTGTTGTGAGACTTCTTACTGTGATTAAAACTGAACACAGTAAGAGTTTTAACAACACCAGGTTAAAGTCCAACAGGTTTATTTGGTAGCAAATACCATTAGCTTTCGGAGCGCTGCTCCTTCGTCAGATGGAGTGGAAATCTGCTCTCAAACAGGGCACAGAGACACAAAATCAAGTTACAGAATACTGATTAGAATGCCAATCTCTAAACTGAACAGCAGTGAACATGTGGACGGTGGAGAGCTTGTTTAACAAGCTCGTCTTGTACACCATTTAGTCAATGTTCTCTTAAAAACATCTTTAACTCTCAAATTCAGTCACCTTTAAATTTTGCCAAAAATGTCAAACTGATTCCATTTCTCTGGCAGACTGAACCTAGCAGAGTCAAATTAGAATGTCCTGATCAACACCAAGCTGCACTTAAACACACATCCAAACTACCAAAACCACTCATTTTTATCTCTACAGTTATGTTAACTTTTTCAGGCTCACGAACACATTCCACCTTTCACAAATTCCAACTTCTTCCACCAAAAGTGTCACCCAAATCCTAATTTGCATTTCAATGGAAAGCCAATCCATTAACTTTAAAAACCTCATCTTCACACAAGAATTTGTGAATGGGTTTGACACCCCCTGAAGCGTTTTCCATCCTAGAATTCCACCACTCAGCTTTGCTGCTTTAGAGATACAATAATCCAGCCAAACCAGGTGTTCAAAAGCAGACTACATAATCTGCATCAATTACTCCTAATTCCTCTCCCACCATTGCTCGTCTCGAAGTTAAACTTACAATTCTCCCTCCAATCTACTCCTTTGTGAATCACAATATTAACATGTGGTAGCGCACTTCAGGCAGTGGCAATGTTTGGTCCACTACTTTTACCTCCTGCTGACTAAACATTCCTGCATTAAACATGGATATTTCACCAGAGCAAATTTAACAATGGCTTTCCAGAAGTACTATCAAAAGTGCACTTGTAGTATAAATTGGCTCCAAGTGAGCTGACCACACAAAGTCAATGTGGTTGAATGTTTCACAGGGAGCATTGGTCAGTGTAAATTGATGTTACAAACATTTGGAATTGCTGATATTTGAAATACTTCCAAAAACATTCACGACCAATTATGAAGTTGCAAATTTCCTCCAGTCAGTAAAAATCATATAACAAATGGACATGGATCATTAAAAGTTTTCACTGAAAATAAAATTCAAAAGGTTCCAATTTACTGCAACTTCTGTGCTGTTAAGAAATGTGAAGATGTGGAGATGCCGGCGTTGGACTGGGGTAAACACAGTAAGAAGTTTAACAACACCAGGTTAAAGTCCAACAGGTTTATTTGGTAGCAAAAGCCACACAAGCTTTCGGAGCTCTAAGCCCCTTCTTCAGGTGAGTGGGAATTCTGTTCACAAACAGAGCTTATAAAGACACAGACTCAATTTACATGAATAATGGTTGGAATGCGAATACTTACAACTAATCAAGTCTTTAAGAAACAAAACAATGTGAGCGGATGGATGGATTCCTGAGCGGTAAGGGAATTAAGGGTTATGGGGATCAGGCGGGTAAGTGGTACTGATCCACGTCAGATCAGCCATGATCTTATTGAATGGCGGGGCAGGCTCGAGGGGCTAGATGGCCTACTCCTGCTCCTATTTCTTATGTTCTTATGTTCTTATGAGTGGAGAGAGCATCAAGACAGGCTAAAAAGATGTGTATTGTCTCCAGACAAGACAGCCAGTGAAACTCTGCAGGTCCACGCAACTGTGGGAGTTACAAATAGTGTGACATGAACCCAATATCCCGGTTGAGGCCGTCCTCGTGTGTGTGGAACTTGGCTATCAGTTTCTGCTCAGCGACTCTGCGCTGTCATGTGTCGCGAAGGCCGCCTTGGAGAACGCTTACCCGAATATCAGAGGCCGAATGCCCGTGACTGCTGAAGTGCTCCCCAACAGGAAGAGAACAGTCTTGCCTGGTGATTGTCGAGCGGTGTTCATTCATCCGTTGTCGCAGCATCTGCATAGCTTCCCCAATGTACCATTCTCCAGCTTCCACCCTAAACACGTTAAAGAAGCCATCCCCTACGGACAAGCCCTCCGTATACACAGGATCTGCTCGGATGAGGAGGATCGCAACAGACACCTCCAGACGCTGAAAGATGCCCTCATAAGAACAGGATATAGCGCTCGACTCATTGATCAACAGTTCCAACGCGCCACAGCGAAAAACCGCATCGACCTCCTCAGAAGACAAACACGGGACACAGTGGACAGAGTACCCTTCGTTGTCCAGTACTTCCCCGGAGCGGAGAAGCTACGGCATCTCCTCCGGAGCCTTCAACATGTCATTGATGAAGACGAACATCTCGCCAAGGCCATCCCCACACCCCCACTTCTTGCCTTCAAACAACCGCACAACCTCAAACAGACCATTGTCCGCAGCAAACTACCCAGCCTTCAGGAGAACAGTGACCATGACACCACACAACCCTGCCACAGCAACCTCTGCAAGACGTGCCGGATCATCGACACAGATGCCATCATCTCACGTGAGAACACCATCCACCAGGTACACGGTACATACTCTTGCAATTCGGCCAACGTTGTCTACCTGATACGCTGCAAGAAAGGATGTCCCGAGGCATGGTACATTGGGGAAACTATGCAGACGCTGCGACAACGGGTGAATGAACACCGCTCGACAATCACCAGGCAAGACTGTTCTCTTCCTGTTGGGGAGCACTTCAGCGGTCACGGGCATTCGGCCTCTGATATTCGGGTAAGCGTTCGCCAAGGCGGCCTTCGCGACACACGACAGCGCAGAGTCGCTGAGCAGAAACTGATAGCCAAGTTCCGCACACACGAGGATGGCCTCAACCGGGATATTGGGTTCATGTCACACTATTTGTAACTCCCACAGTTGCGTGGACCTGCAGAGTTTCATTGGCTGTCTTGTCTGGAGACAATACACATCTTTTTAGCCTGTCTTGATGCTCTCTCCACTCACATTGTTTTGTTTCTTAAAGAAATGTGAAACCAGAAACATCTAGGTTTGTCTTCATTGAATACTTCACAGCAATAGCTCCATGAACTGTGACTCGTGGTGTGCCTCAGGGGTCAGTGCTGGGACCACAACTTTCCACAATATACATTAACGATTTGGAGGAAGGAACTGAAGGCACTGTTACTAAGTTTGCAGATGATACAAAGATATGTAGAGGGACAGGTAGTATTGAGGAAGCAGGGAGGCTGCAGAAGGACTTGGACAGGTTAGGAGAGTGGGCAAAGAAGTGGCAGATTGAATACAATGTGGAAAAGTATGTGGTTATGCACTTTGGAAGAAAGAATGGAGGCATAGAATATTTTCTAAATGGGAAAATGCTTAGAAAATCAGAAACACAAAGGGACTTGGGAGTCCTTGTTCAAGATTCTCAAGGATAGCATGCAGGTTCAGTCGGCAGTTAGGAAGGCAAATGCAATGTTAGCATTCATGTCGAGAGGGCGAGAATACAAGAGCAGGGATGTACTTCTGAGGCTGCATAAGACTCTGGTCAGACCCCATTTGGAGTATTGTGAGCAGTTTTGGGCCTCGTATCTAAGGAAGGATGTGCTGGCCTTGGAAAGTGTCCAGAGGAGGTTCATAAGAATGATCCCTGGAATGAAGAGGTTGTCGCATGAGGAACGGTTGAGGACGCTGGGTCTGTACTCGGAGTTTAGAAGGATGAGATGGGATCTTATTGAAACATACAGGATACTGCGAGGCCTGGATAGAGTGGACAGAGAGGATATTTCCACTAGTAGGAAAAACTAGAACCAGAGGGCACAACCTCAGGCTAAACGGACAATCCTTTAAAACAGAGATGAGGAGGAATTTCTTCAGCCAGAGAGAGTAGTGAATCTGTGGAACCCTTTGCCGCAGAAGGCTGTGGAGGCCAGGTCATTGAGTATCTTTAAGACACAGATAGATAGGTTCTTGATTAATAAGGGGACCAGGGGTTAAGGGGAAAAGGCAGGAGAATAGGGATGAGAAAAATATCAGCCATGATTGAACGGTGGAGCAGATTCGATGAGCCGAGTGTTCTAATTCTGCTCCTATGTCATATAGTCTATGTCGAAACCTCTGGCAGGTTCAGGAAATTGCCATTGCCAAAGTACTTACACTGGGGGAAAAAAATAGTAGTCACGAGCTTCTTAAATTTCAGGAACTGCAAAGGTTGCAGAAGTAAAAAAAAATGCTAACAAAAAAATTCCCCAAATACATTCTGCCTACCATTTGCAATTTTATACTCTGCGTTACTTGATTTTTACTGAAAATCAAATTCATTTCCACCGCCTTATTTTTGAAAACAGTTTTAAACCAATTCTCCCCATTCAAATTTATTGTTAATTTCAATTGCAGATGCAAAACATTTTAACAACAAAAACACTTCATTGCCAATGTGAATTGCGACCCTAAATACCATATTTTCACCCAATTTAAAATCCACAATGTAAAGATAAGCCTGGTAGCCTTGATATTAAATGCATACAGAAGGGACTTTGCCAAGCAGAAGTAGTTAGCAATGACTCAGGAACTTCCAAGAAGAGCAAAGGCCATGTGGTGTCTTTTACAATCTTAAATTTTGTGCTGTGTGACCTCTCTGGTTAAAAAATCTGCACTCTATGATAATTGGCATGCTCAATATAGTTTTGGAATTGTTACATAAAAAGAGAGGAATGGTTCAATCACGCACTAATAATATCCCTGAAATTATATACCAACAGCTATCACCTTTGTTACACCAATAGTCAAGATCCAAACAAGGGCAAAAGGGTTTAGAGGTTTCAGTCTGCAATGTTTGATCAACATAATACTAAACTCCACTTTCTCAGCAACTATGCGGTATGAGTAGGCAGCTGTGTGCAGAGTGCAGTCACATAACTGAACAGCTGCAAGTAGCCAAATGGCAGCATCGCTCCAGTACACCGCAACAATTATTTGCAGCCTCACATCAAGTTACAGTTATGCATTCTCCAATGTTTCAATAATAGCCTGAATTTTGTGCATCTATTGTAGCAAAACACCCCAAAGGGCTTCACAGGAGCATTATCAAAACAAAATTTGGCCTCAAGCCACACAAGATCAAATGAGGCCATGTGAGTTGAACTGAAGGACAAAAAAAAAGGAGCAATCATACTGCAAGTGTAGTATAGAATCCAAAACAGTTAGATAGAGATAGGAGATCACTCGGTGTGGGCAGATTGTTTAGTGCTAGGATTTCAATTACACTATTAACTGGAGGAGAAAACATTGATATAAAATGATTTAGAGGGTACAGCATTGTTAAAAAGCATTCAGAGTATTTTAGCCAGTATGTAACAAGCCTGAGAAGAGATGGGCACTGCTGGACTTAGAAAATGAATCTCGTCAGGTAGAAGAGCATTTTGATTGTCGTCATCACAATTCAAATAGTTGTAAAAAATAATAGATCAAGAGTAAATTATTAAATTAGAAGAAAGGCCGTTTTTCCAAGTTGAAATGTGATTTAGCAAAAGTGGACTTTACAAAGCTACTTGAAAGTCAGTGGCAGATCAGTGGGCGACATTTAAAGTGAACATAAAGTCAGTTGGTAAGTTGCGGTAACATGAAAATGAAGGAATTTAATAACTGGGAATATGTTCTAGTGAATGTATTAAGAGAGCAAACTATTTTTAAATGGGAATGCGTGGTTTAGCCCAAGAACACTGTAAACAGATATTTACCCAAGAAGTGGATAACAACAGCACATAGCATATCATGAGTTAAAGCACAAATAGAAAAGCTTCAAATAGAAGACAAGGGTGAATTTCACACTTAGATTCTAAAAGGGTGAGCTCATGCGAGAAACACCATTCAGAGGGATCTCAAAGACAAGCAGTTCAGATAAGTAAACATGAAAAGAAAAAGCAGTACATCAGTGGCAGGGTTCATCCTATATGGGGAGCTAAGTTGAGCTGAGCAGAGCAGAGTTGATCAAAGATCACAACCACAGCCAGCCGGTGCCTGGAGAATCTTCTTTGAAACACCAGTTGTTTCTAGTCTAAAACAAAAGCAATCCCCAAACGTGATAGAAGTACCAAGTGTAGTAACTACTGCTGGATTTGGCATATAGTTTTAAAACCTATGGGATATTATTTGAGGTTCAGTTCTGAGTTTAGGAAAATAAAGGGGTTTGGAACTAAGTCAATTTAACAATATGTGTAACCATTATTTTAGTTTGACTGCATGTTTGTTTTTAGTTACTTTTTTGTTGCGTTTTTACGGTTTAATAAATATTTTTATTACAAGACTTTTACCTAACTGTGCTTCAAATCTTTCCTTATATTATACCAAATTGCCAAAAATAGTTAGAAACCAGCATTCCAAATTTCCCTTCTGGGAACCCAAACTTTTCTAGCCACAGAACCCTCTTGACCTCCCAAGAGCACTTGGAAGGAACCCTTGAGAAACATTATTACATTGAAAAAATAAATCACAGAAAATGATTATTGCACAGAAAGTACAATGTTTTTCTATGATATATGCATACATTTAGAACAAAAAAGTTCTGTTCTTCAACAAATATGCCCAAGTTATTTTTGTTGTTTTTAATGGGAGCACCCAATCTCAACCGTTGAGCCCATGAAAGGGCCCTGACGTTCCACAGAACCCAATCTGGAAATCCTGGTATTAAACAATGGCTACATTCTTAAGAGTTCAGAACAAATTTGCTTACGCAAAGAATAAGGGTGGACTTCCAAATCCGTAATCCCCATCCCATCCACGCCAGATTTCAAAGAACAAACATAGGAGGTGGCATAAGGGAAGGATGTCTGATGCCAAGAGCTCTACATTGAAACCCTAAAAGGAGTACAGGGAGATGTAGCAAAGGCTGTGCCCCTGACAAAAATTCTGGTTGTCGTACTGAAAACAGGTTCTCAGACTAGCAACCCCACTCCTCCAACAAAGTTATACCAGTCAAGCTACAACACTGACATTTACACAACAAAGTGGAAAGTTATCTATGTTCTTTCTTAGCACTGCTGCCTCACAGCGCCAGGGACCCCATGCTTGCATGTGTTTCTTCCTGGTGCTCCAGTTTCCTCCCACAGTCCAAAGATGTGCGAGTTAGGTTGATTGGCCATGTTAAATTGACCCGAGACAGGATGTGGGGTTATGGGAATGGGGCCTGGGTGGGATTGCGGTCGGTGCAGACTCAATGGGCCAAGTGGCCTCCTTCTGCACCATAGGGTTTCTATGATCCTTTCCACAAAAAGCAGGACAAATCCAATCCAGCCAATCACCATCCCATAAATCTATTCCTAATTGTTTGGCGTGCCCACATGTTAACTTTCTTTGATGCTTGTACAAGGTCACCCAGCTCCAAGAATACCAACATTTCCCAGTCTCACTACTAGAAAAGAAACATTCTGCTCTTCTACATTTTCTACCAAAATGGATAATTTCACCTTTCTGAACACTTCAGAATTAATTTAGGAGATCTGCTTTTCATTTGCTCAAGTATCCTTTAAATACTCGTGCATATACAAAACAATTACTCTTCTTAATTTCTCTTTCTTTTTAAAAAAATGCATCATCTGGGATGCTGCACACCATATGGGATTCACATTCATTGACATAAAAGCAACGGTTGATTCCTCTGATACTTAATCTCCAATTAAAACTAGACACAAGGATGAACAAATCTGATATGACTACTTAGATATAATGAATAATGGTTGGAAAATTCTATGTATAATTTTAAAATTTGCTTTAATCACCGTTCATACAAGTGGTAAATAATCAAGCTGTGGGATAAATGGAACTGCATAGTCATCCTTTCTCCCCAGCTGTCCAAATTAAGCCAACCGCCTTTCTTCAAAGTTAAGTGTCTAGTCCAAGAGAGTACTTGCAACTCAAGTATTTTTTATTCCTTCAAATCTATTCAAAAAAAGGCTCCCTTGACATTCAATGCATTTACCAGGAGAAAACATGAGGACTGAACCACACAGGTCCAGATGTATGCCAGGAATAAGAAGTGTAATAGCAACTGGTCTCAAGAATGATCCATCGCGTAAGAGAAAACCCAAATTCCCACTCCTGCCTGGCATCCAGCAACCACTCACATATACTACATGTATATTGGGTAAAAACACAAATGCACTCTTTGCTGCGCCATTTGCGTTTGAACAGCTTATTAAAACTCATGTAAAAGACAGTCATCTGCAAGTATAAAACTTGCGAGAAATCCCAGCAAGAAATTGTTCAGAACAAGAGGGATGGGAAGTGTGCTGTCATAGAGTCAGAGGTTTACAGCATGGAAGCAGGCCCTTCAGCCCAACTTGCCCATGCCGCCCTTATTTTTTTTTTTTAAAACCCAAGCTAATCCCAATTGCCCGCATTTGGTCCATATCCCTCTATACCCATTGTACCCATGTAACTATCCAAATGCTTTTTGGGTTCAATCTACCAAAATGCATTACCTCGCATTTGTCTAAATTAAACTCCATCTGCCATTCATCAGCCCACTGACCCAATTGATCAAGATCCCACTGCAATTGGAGATAACTTTCTTCACTGTCCACTATGCCACCAATCTTGGTGTCATCTGTAAACTTACTAACCATGCCCCCTATATTCTCATCCAAATCATTAATATAAATGACAAATAACAGTGGGCCCAGCACTGATCCCCGAGGCACACCGCTGGTCACAGGCCTCCAGTTTGAAAAACAACCCTCTACAACAACCCTCTGGCTTCTGTCAAGAAGCCAATTTTGTATCCATTTAGATACCTCACCCCGGATCCCGTGAGATTTAACTTTATGCAACAACCTATCATGCGGTACCTTGTCAAAGGCCTTGCTAAAGTCGATGTAGACAACTAGTGCTGGTGGAAAAGAGATTTCTTTTTTAAAAACATGAAATAAAACTTAAATATTGCCATTTCAATTGCAATGATCAAAGATGGAAAATTATCACAGCACAAAAATTTAAATCTTACAATTGACTTCTCTCAACTTGAACTTTTTCCTGAAATAGAAGTGGAGTCGAAAGCGTCAACATGTACCACGGCCAAGAGTGTATAAAGCAGTGGCACACATATATTGACTGCAATGTCATGAATCTTTACTTTCCTAATTTAGATACACAACCGTTCAGAGCCCTCAAATTGCACATGTTCAGGCATCACTGGTCTTCATATTCAGAGATGTGGAGATGCCGGCGTTGGACTGAGGTAAGCACAGTAAGAAGTCTCACAACACCAGGTTAAAGTCCAACAGGTTTATTTGGTAGCAAATACCATATTCAGATTCAGAGCACAGTTGAATTTAATGTTTCAATTGGCATACTGCAAAAACACAACTTGAGGCATCAATTCCAGTTCCACAAATTCAGAAATGTATACTGCACAGAGCAACTGATTCACCAAGTTCCTCAGACTACAAAAGAGTGAATTTAAAAACACTGCACAACTAGCATACTTCTAACTTAGCAAAATGTTTCCCCAACCAACCCTAATTAAAAGGGACAATGACCAAAACAGAACCCTCAACCCAAGTGTCATTTATCTGTTCTCTAAACAGCTTACCTGCTGATTTAAGGTGAAGAGTCATGTTGAAATAATTTAAACTTGGCTATAAAAAGTTGCTGCCATAGAATAAAATAGTACTAGTCTGTCGTCAAGATAGAAAAAAAAACATTTAGTGTATTGGTTGACATACAGGGTCTCTCACACCCACCCACTGCCAGTGAAAACAGAAAATTTGGCATTCAGCCAAATCTCCATTCACTGCAGCAGGACTGGAGAATCCCAACTAGGGACATGGTCGGAGAATTCCAGCCGTAATAATCCTACAGAATCGAATGGTTAAAATCTACATTACAAAATTCAAATTCATAATCAGTGAGTAATGAATGATTTAACGGCTTCATTTTTCCACTGGAATTATTTACCCCTTAAAATGTTTGTCTGCAACACATTGCTGCTCAACTGTCACTGAGTGATAAGGCACAGGATCCCACACAGTTCCTCTTATGGTAAGCAGCAGCTGGGATGGAATACATGACAGCATTCCACAAGCCAAGTTGCCTCAAAATATAAAATGTAATCAAGTCAGCAGCAATTCATTTTTTAAATTTGGTTTCAGATGGTTCTATTTGTGCCAATGTGTACAATTGAATTAAAACTTAATAGCTTTCAGTGAATACAGAAATAACATTTCTTCAGGCTTCTCATTACAAGCCACTGTGCTACACATTGCTAGCATTCACACCTCCTTCAGTCATTTTTTTTACTTGTCAAATTACCACTCTTTGGCTTGGCACCACAAAATCCTGTCATTTAATCTTTCCGATCATCCATGCCATCATAGGCCTTCTCTATTATTCTACCCTCTTTTATTCAACATCTATTCCATGTCTAACTTTTCCCATGATGTGGAGATGCTGGCATTGGACTGGGATGGGCACAGTAAGAAGTCTCACAACCACCACGTTAAAGTCCAACAGGTTTATTTGTAGTCACAAGCTTTCGGAGCGCTGCTCCTTCCTCAGGTGCCTGATGATGGAGCACCGTACCGAAAGCTTGTGATTCCAAATAAACCTGTTGGACTTTAACCTGGTGTTGAGAAACTTCTTACTGTAACTTTTCCCAGTTCTGGTGAAAGGTCAGACCTGAAATGTTAGCTGTTTCTCTCTCCATTGATGCTACGAGGCCTGAGTTGCAATTTGTTTTTATTTCAGATTTTCATTGTTTGCAATATTTTGCTTTTCAGCTATACAAAGTTGGTTATTTTCACTTCTGCATGCCTACCTTGTAATTTACATCATAATCAGCTACACTTTATAGCTCCTTTAATGGATTTACTATCAACCTATAATTTGGCTCATATCATTTAACAAATTATATTTATATAGTGCCTTTAATGTAATCAAACAGTTTCAGAAGCATTATAAAGCATGACACTGGGACACACAGGGAGCTATTAGGTCAGAAGACCATAAGCTAGTTCAAAGAGAGGTTTTAAGGAGCAGCATGAGGTAGAGAGGCAGCTATGTGCAGGGAGGATTTTCCAGAAACAGGTGCCGAGGCAATCAAAGGCACAAGCACCAACAGTGGGTGCATCAATTAAAATTGGGGATGCATAAGAGACCAGAAATAATGGAGCACATATCTCAGGAGGCTGTGGGCTGGAGAAAAATACATAGATGTGCAGGGGTACGGCTATGGAAGGATTTGAAAATGAATCAGAATTTTGAAAGCAAAACGTTTTGAAAGCAAGTTTGACTTGGAGATAATGTAGGTCAGCAAGTGCAGGGATGATCCAGGAACAAGTCTTGAAGCATGTTAAGACACAGTCAGTAGCGTTTGAGATTACTTCAAGTTTATGGAGACAAGAATGTGGAATACTAATTGGGGTCTTCTGGAAAGGTCCACAGTTACAAAGGCACAAATGAGGATTTCAACAGATCAGTTTTATGGAGGTGGAGATAAGCAGTATTAGGGACAGCACAACCAAGGTCAGAAGCTCACCTTGGGACCAAATGTGACATCAGGGTTCTGAACAGACTGGCTTAATCTCAGCCTGCTGCCAGGGAGATTGAGTTGGTAGCAAGTGAGCAAAGTTTGGAGCAGGGACTGAAAACAACAGCTTCAATATCTCCAGTATTAAAGAGGAAATTTCTGCTGAGAGTGTACTGGATGTCAGATAAAGAGTATGATAATTTAACAACAGCAGAGAAGCCGAAAGAAATGATGGTGAACTAGAGCTGGGTACCTTCAGGGTACATGTGAAAACTATCAATGTGTCTTTGGATGATGTCACCGAGGGGCAGTATGAAGTTGAGAAATAGGAAGGGACCAAGGATAGATCCTTGGGGGGCCACAGGGGTAACTGCGCAGGAGCAAGAAAAGCCATTGAAAATGATTCTCTGGCTCCAATTAGATAAAGAATGGAACAAGGTGAGGGCTGTCCCATCCAGCTGAATGACAGTGGAGGAGGATGGTGCGGTCAAACATGTTAAAGCTGCACACAGATTGAGGAAGGAAAGTTTAACTTTATGACAGTCACGAAGGGTGTCATTTGTGACTTTGCCAAGACTTGTTTCAGTGCTGCAGGAACACACATTTGATTGGAGGGATAGGTTGGGGAAGCAGCCTGAAAGGAAGTTTGGTCAGGTGGGTTAGTGGAAAGGAGGAGAGTAGTTTGTCTCAACCTTGGTGATGAGGCAGCCAATGAGCTACCTGCAATTGGAACTCTTTCCACTATAGAGGGGGACTTTAAAATAACTTCCTTTAATGCCCCCCCCAACCCCTCTAAAGTGTATTTATTAGTGTCACAAATAGGCTTACATTAACACTGCAATAAAGTTACTGTGAAAATCCCCGAGTCGTCAGGCTCCATACAGACGATGATCCAAGCCGGAAATTGAACCTGGGTCCCTGGTGCTGTGAGGCAGCAGTGTTAACCACTGTGCCACCGTGCTGCCCCATATTGGTGGGCAATGATCATCTACGAGATGATCATTGCCCACCAATATGGGACAGCACGGTAGCACAGTGGTTAGCACTGCTGCTTCACAGCTCCAGGGTCCCGGGTTCGATTCCCAGCTCGGGTCACTGTCTGTGTGGAGTTTGCACATTCTCCTCGTGTCTGCGTGGGTTTCCTCCGGGTGCTCCGGTTTCCTCCCACAGTCCAAAGATGTGCAGGTTAGGTTGATTGGCCAGGTTAAAAATTGCCCCTTAGAGTCCTGAGATGCGTAGGTTAGAGGGATTAGTGGGTAAATATGTGGGTTGGGCCTGGGTGGGATTGTGGTCGGTGCAGACTCGATGGGCCGAATGGCCTCCTTCTGCACTGTAGGGTTTCTATGATTCTATGAGAGAATATCTAACCGTTTCTCTATGATGTTCAATGGTATTATCACTCAATTCCCTATCTACATTGTGGGAGTTAGCATTGACCTGAAACTGAACTGAACATTTCAGGCAGCACAGTGACACAGGGTTGGTACTGCTCCTCATTGCACTAGGGACCCAGGTTCTATTCCAGCCTTGGGTGGAGTTTGCACGTTGTGTGGAGTTTGCACGTTTGCCCTCTGTCTGTGCGAGTTTCCTCCAGGTGCTCTGGTTTCCTCCCACAGTCCAAAGACGTGCGTGTCTGATAAGGGGCATTTTAGCATGGCCACTCTCAGTGTTCAAAGATATAAACTTTGAGCTACAAGAGCAGGTCCAAGGTTGGGAATTCTGCAGTGAGTAACTTAGCGCCCGACTCCCCAAAGCCTGTCAACCATCTATAAGGCACAAATTAAGAGTGATGGTATGCACTCATCCAGGCAAGAGGAGAGCAACTCCAACAGCTCTCAAGAAGGATAAAGCAGCCTGTTTGATTGGTACCCCTTCACCACCAATAAAACGTCGCAACAGTGTGCACCAAGTATGAGACGCAATTCAGCAACTCACAGACTCCATCGGCAGCACCTTCCAACCCCATGACCTCGATCATCTAAAAGGACAAGGTTAATAGATGTATGTGAACACCACCACCTGCAAGTCCCCTCCAAGTACACACCATCCTGACTTGAAACTATATCACCCATTCCATCGCTGTTGCTGGATCAAAATCCTGGAGCTCCCTTCCTAACAGGATTGTGGGTGCACCACTGTGGTTTGAAAAGGAGGCTCAACTGCTTTTCCAAGGGGAAATAAGGTGAGGCAATAAATGTTAGCCAAGCCAGCGACATTCACATCTTCTGCATGGTTTTTTAAAAAATCCCTTCAGTACTTCGCAACCAACAATAAATTGACATCAAAGGAATCTTGGCTTCAATGTGACAAACCATGAAACAGTTTTGAGGTACTAGTAGTGTAGGGATTGC
Organism: Mustelus asterias; assembly: GCF_964213995.1. NCBI lineage: Eukaryota > Metazoa > Chordata > Chondrichthyes > Carcharhiniformes > Triakidae > Mustelus > Mustelus asterias. The sequence goes on along the minus strand of NC_135813.1, from coordinate 87,486,761 downwards.
AAAGAAGGTGAACAGCAGTGTAGGGATTGCAAAGGTGGTGAATAATTTATCAAATTTACAACCTAAAATCTAATTTTCAAGAAAGGGTTCCAAGTAGCCTGCAAGATGACCAAACACAGCAAAAGTTGTGTTTTAAAAACTTCCACTTTTCAAAGTTCTGATATGATTTTAAAAATCCTGTGCAAGAGAAATATTTAACATCCATTAGCAACACGTTCCCTTCAGGTGGCCGGTAACCAAATTGAGAGATATCGGCAAAAACAACATTTGCAAGAAAAAACTCTTGTTTTTTGAAGTCTGAAAACATCCTTTATTTTCTGTAGTTTATTTTGCTCAGCTCCTTGTCCAAATTGCGTAATTCAGTTAAGCAACAGATACCAATGGGAAAATATAATTTCCTGCAAGATTGTGAAGAAACTGAGTACCAATACTGTTACTGACCATTGTGCAATATAAAAGGTATCGACACCTACCTTGTGTGTTACTCGAGAAAATCCTCAGATGCTGAACATTAGACTCAAGTGATCAAGACCGTTCTTCCGAAAACTTGCTGCACTAAAAAAAAGAATCAGCCATGAGATCCCATCACCTAAAGATTAGAATCGTAGAATCATAGAATTGCTATAGTGCAGACGAAAGCCATTCAGCCCAAGTCTGCATCAACTCTCTGAAACAGCATCCCACCCAAGCCATCCCTTCAGCCCTTTCCCCAGAACTACATGCATTTGCCATGGCCAGTCCATCTAACCTCATCTCTGGGCTGTGGGAGGAAACCGGAGTAAACCCAGGCAGACGGGGAAAATGCACAAACTCCACACAGGCAGTCAAGGCCACAATCGAAGCTGGATCCCTGGTGCTGTGAAGCAGCAGTGCTAACCACCATGCCACCCCGACTACTAAATAAGCAACTAATTTAACTGATTTAACCTTTAAATGGCAGTTGTACAATAAAACTATGAACTTGTTACTCTTCCCACAGATTTTGCTTCCAAGTTCAGATTTACAATGGATTTTGGTAAGCCATTATCAAATGAAGTCCATTTAGATACCAATAAAATCTATACATGCAAACGTTACGTCATTTGAGTGCAGTATTGCGAAGTTGAAATGAAAGCAAACACTTTTGCTCAACTCAACCTATTCTATGCAAGAGCTCAACTGCAGACGAACCAGACTAACAAAAAATAGTGAAAAGAGCAACAACAGAACAATCTGTACACCAATGAAATCCAAGCTCTCCAGCTCCCATCATTCCTTCAATACCCTGAAATGCATCTTACCTCGGCTTGGCGCTTTGTCAACTTTAAGTACCGACAATCTATTCAGCACTTCATTCTGAATTTTGAGCCCTTATATGGACAGTTTCTCTGTCTCCGTGGCCTGGGGAGCATCGAGCTGCTTGGTAAAAATGGATGTGAAGTATTCATTTAATATCTCAGCAAAGCCCCCAGATTCCGTGGAGATTCCTTTTTGGTCCCTAACCACCCCTACTCCATTTATCAGCCTTCTACTATTTATACACCTATGGAAGACATTGGGATTCCCCTTTGGCTGCCAGTCTTTTCTCAATCTCTCATGATTTCTATGCTTTTTCATCTCACCACTGAACCTTCTGTATTCCTCCTCTAGGTTCTCAACTGTGTTTGCAACCCAGCACCTTTCACAAGCACACTTTTTCTTCCTCATCATCATGTCTTATCTCCTTTTTAATCCAGCAAGCTCTGGATTAGTTTCCCTTTGAAGGAAATATACCTTGATTGTCTTCAACAATGGGTGGATAACGGGGAACCGGTGGAGGTGGTGTATTTGAATTTCTAGCAGACATTCGACAAGGTGCCACACAAAATGCTGCTGCATAAGATAAAGATGCACGGTGTTACGGGTAATGCTTTAGCATGGAAAAAGGTTTGGTAAACTAACAGGAAGCAAATAGTGGGGATAAACAGGTGTTTTTCTGGTTGGCGAGCAATGACTAATGGTGTGCCTCAGGGATCAGTGTTGAGACCGCAATTGTTCACAATTTACATAGATGATTTGGAGTTGGGGACCAAGTGTAGTGTGTCAAAGTTCGCAGATGACACTAAGCTGAGTGGTAGAGGAAAGTGTGCAGAGGACACAAAGTCTGCAAAGGGATAGAAATAGTTTGAGTGGGTGAGGGTCTGGCAGATGGAGTATTATGTTGGTAAATGTGAGGTCATCCATTTTGGTAGGAACAGCAGCAAAATGGACTATTATTTAAAAGATAAAAAATGCAGCATGTTGCTGTGCAGAGGGACCTGGGTATCCTTGTGCATGAATTGCAAAAGGAGGGTTTGCAGGTGCAGCAAGTAATTAAGGCAAATGGAATTTTGTCCTTCATCGCGAGAGGGATGGAGTTTAAAAACAGTGAGGTTATGTTGCAGCTGTACAAGGTGCTGGTCAGGCCACACCTCGAGCACTGTATACAGTTTTGGTCTCCTTACTCAAGAAAGGATATACTGGCACTGGAGGGGGTGCAGAGGAGATTCACCAGGTTGATTCCAGAGTTGAGAGGGTTGGCTTATGAGGAGAGACTGAGTATACTGGGACTATATGCATTGGAATTTATAGAAACATGTAAGATTGAGGGAATAGATAAGATAGAAGCGGGGAGGTTGTTTCCACTGGCAGATGAAAATAGAACTAGGGAGCAAATTTAGTTGAGAAGGAACCTCTTCACCCAAAGGGTTATGAATCTGCGGAATTCCCTGCCCAGTGAAGCAATTGAAGCGACCTCGTTGAATGTTTTTAAGGCAAAGATAGGTAGTTTTTTGAACAGTAAAGGAATTAAGAGTTATGGTGAGCTGACGGGTAGTGGAGCCGAGTTCACGAAAAGATCAGCCATGATCTTATTGAATGGCAGAGTAGGCTCAAGAGGCCAGATGGCCTGCCAATCCTGTGCCTACTTCTTAAATTAGCCTCAGCTACATTTTTTTCCCGTTAATCTTTCATTCCAGTCTAACCAGCCCAGCTCCATTCCTGCCCCACAGATGTTGGCTCTCCTGTTAATTATTTTTACTCTGGTCTGCCTATTTATCCTTTTTCATGATCATCCTAAACCTTAGAACACAATGATCACCATCACCTAAATGCTCCCCCACTGATACTTGATTTACTTAGCTCACCTCATTTCCAAGAACCATGTCGATCAGTGCCTTTCATGTTGGACTGCTCACATACTGCAGTCAAAATATTTCCTAAACACAATTTAGGATCTTTTTGCCCTCTCCATTCTTTACACCATCACTGTGACAGTCTAAGTTCAAGCAATTAAAGTCCCCCATTATAACTACAAGGTTTGCATCTCTGTAATTTCCATTTAGAAGTCTGAGAAAAGTCCCAAGGTTTTCTAACACGAGTTACCAAGCAACTTCTCCTTAACACATCTGTGCATGGCTACTGAACGGTGATTACTCTTGGCTATGACGCCTTCATTCCAATCCACAAATAGCCTCCTGACATTAACTGTCTACACTCATGAACAAAGAATGACATTTGACTGAGATAACAGTGGGCTGCTGTACCCAAGGAATGAAGTTCCAGTATGAGTCAGTCTTTGAAGCAGAAACTGAGAAAAGCAGACAAAAATGCCCAAACAAGACAACTATCTAATTTTAAGTAACAGGAGTCGGGGTGCAGACGCATTGTGAAATCATACTTCATGATCCGAGCAGGTTACAGACCAATTGCCAGACTAAAATCCACAAACAACAGCCTGTCACAGGACTGGACGTTGTGTGCCATCTGAAACAGAGGCAGGAAATACTGCAAATACACAAGTCTCTCAGTAGACAAAAAAGGCAAGAAAGATGGGTTAGTGTTTCAGAGCTTTTTTAACAAAACGATAACAATTGGCTTCTTTTCCCCCACCTCACTTTTGGCATTTCATTTGATTTTTCCATATTTGCAATTTTTCTTCTCTTTGTTTATGTGCAAAGGCCATTTTCTTGTTCCTTTATTTGCTACTGATGATAAATTTGGATCAACCCTGGTTAACTTAAAAATGCAGGAGGGCATGCCAGGAGCAGCCCAAGTAATGCCTAAAAATGAGACATCAACCTGGTGAAGTGACACAGGATTACTTGCATGCCAAACAGCGGAAGCTAAATGAGCCCAAGATCTGCAAGATATCCAGTTGTGAAAGGTAGTGAGCAATTAACTAACAGGAGAATGAAGCTCCATCATCCTCAATGATGGGGGAATGCAGCACAAACAAGGCTGAAGAATTTACAGCCAACTTCAGCCAAAAGTGCTGAGTAGATTATCTATCTCTGCCTCCCCAAGGTCCCCAGCACTACAGATGCCACTCTTCAGCCTATTCAATTCACTCCACATGAAATCAAGAAACAGCTGAAAGCAATGGATACTTCCAAGATTATGGGCCCAGACAGCATTCCAGCAGTAGTACTTTGGCCCAAAAACTATCCGTGCCCTAAGCCAAGCTGCCATGGCACTGGCATCTACCGAATGACAGAAAGTTGCCCAGCTACATCCTATACACAAGCAGCAAGATGAATTCAACCTGGCCGATTATCACTCTGTCACGCAGCACTTGCTTAGCCGCTCAATGATGCTCAGTTTGGGTTCTGCCAGGGTCACTCAGCTCTTGACTGCATTAAGACTTTGGTCCAATCATGGATAAAAGAGCTGAATGCTAAAAGGAGAGGTGTGAGTGACTGACCTTGACATCAAGGCAGATTGGACTCAGTATGACATCAAAGGTGCTGAACAAAATTGCAGTCAGAAGCTGGGAGAAACCCTCCGCTGGTTGGAGTCATACCTAGCACAAAGGAAGATGGCTGTGGTTGTTGGAGGTCAATCATCTCGGGTCAAAGATATCACTGCAGAAGTTCCTCAAGGTACTGTCCGAAGTCCAACTATCTTCAGCTGCTTCATCAATGACTGTCTTTCCATCATAGGATAACAAGTGGGGGTGTTTGCTGATGACTGCACAACTTTCAGCACCATTCGTAACTCCTCAGATATTGAAGCAGTCCATGCCCAAATGCAGCAAGATTTGGACAATACCCAAGCTTGGCCTGACAAGTACATTCGTGCTACACAAGTGCCAGGCAATGACAAATCTGCAACGAGAGAATCTAGCCACTGACCCTTGACATTAAATGGCATTACCATCGCCGAATCCCCGAACATCCTGGAGGTTACCATTAACCCAAAAATGAACTGGGATCAGTCATATAAATATTGGGCTAGAAGAACAACTAAATGGCTGGGAATTCAGCAGGGATTAACTCACCTCGCAACTCCCCGAAGCTTGCATACCAAATACAAGGCACAAGTCAGGAGTATGGTGGAATATTCTCCACTTGCCTGGATGAGTGCAGCTCCAACAACATATGAAGCTTGACAAAATCTAGGGCAAAGCAGCCTGCTTGATTAGCACTCCATTCAACAAATATTAGCCTAGCTAGTGATGCCACATCATGTGAAAGAATTAAACCAGAAGACTCAAATGATTGAGAGATCAAGAGGTGAAAATTATTTTTTTTAAAACCTCGTGTATTCAGGAAGGGGAGGTTCCCTTTGGGAAATGAGTGACCTTGTGGATGGGTGAAATACAGTATCATGATACGTGTAAGAGATTTTTGACAAGACTTGAGTTTTAATAAGTCAAACAGCCTTTTCCGGTCTTCAGTTTTATTCTTAAAATGCCCTTAAAAGGGCAGATAGGAAACATTTGATTGAATGAGCAAAAATTACTAAATTGATAGTGCTATTTAAATGTCTCTGACCTAACAGTAAAGCACAGGAACGTATTGTTAAACGATATACACAGCAGTCGGAAATAGTTGACTCTCTGGTCCAACTTCGGCTCAAATTTGATAAACATTCAAGCAAGTGGAGACAACTTACATTTTTCCACAACTCAAAGAAACAGGATGGGTTCAAATCAAGGCCAAGGGACCAAAGTCACCTCTCCAACATGGAGAGCACATTAATTCCTCTCAAAACTGACTTCTGTTGAGCATAAGGCCACAGTACAAACGACCTGCAACTAATAGTCTGACTCATTTTTCAACCTGACAAACAACCTTCCTTCCATTCTCTTTTCATTTTGTCTGTTATTTTTTTTAAAATGCAGCACGCATCTCCGGGGGAGTAATTCCCAACAGAATGTAAACATTCCTAAGTCATCAAAGTAACATTGGCACAAGTACAGCAGGTCAGCTGTCCGCATTTCTGCCTTCTTGCAGAAGAGCAAAATCTTCTCCTCGGACTGCTACCAAATGACCAGAGATCAAAAACCCACAAGGTGATCCATCATAGCCATAAACTCATGTCCACAGCATAAATTAAAAGGTTTGTTTCAAATTGATGTAACAATCATGCATAGCTACAGCACCTTTCATGAACTCAAGGCATCCCCAAGTACTTGCAAAACAAAGAACTTCTGAAATGAAGTCACTGTTATAACAGAGGGCACAGCTTACTAAACTGAGAGTTGTGACCCTCAGTGGGGTCAGCGATGACCATTGCGGGCTTGAACTGATTGGAGATATCTGCGAGGCCTTTTCAACTGTTCATTTTCCCTGCACTGGTGGACCTGGTTATTGCTGCAAAAAGCCTGTGAAAAGGGAGGCTTTTTTTGCAAAAGCCCTGCCTTAACTCCCCCAACACTCAATTCCTATTTCCCAAGCCCCTGGTCAAGACATAACTGCCCAATCCCCAATTCTAAGATCTTGTAGCTCCTACAGTTTCTCTCGGGGGCACGAGGTCTGAGGCATTAATATGGGGTCGCACATGGAAAACAAAATTGGAAATCACTGATATGGGGAAACATAGCAACTGGTGTATATACAGTAATGAAATAAATGATCAGATACTCAGTTCGAATGATTTTGTTTGAGATATAAATATTGGCCAAGGCAATGGGAGAATTCCCCTCTTTTCTGTTAAGCACACCCATGAGAGCAAATGTGCTGTCAGGGACAAAGATTTTTGAATCAAACAGCTCGTCTGGGTTGTGTGTTAAAGTGGACCCTGGACATAACTTTGACTCAAAGGAAAGAACGTGACTGGAAGCAAGGCTGATATCAGATGCAGTCAAAATTCAAATATTCAATTGATCAACATCTATAAACAGGTTTGCTGGAAATATTTATTCTAATCCAAACCAATCAATTGCAGGACACAGCTGAACTTTAAATACACTGGATTTTCAAATGATCAAGTGGAAATCTTTGTGCTTTAGATATCTTACTAAGCTCCAACCTTTAAATTTTCTTAGACCAGATTAGTTTCAGAATTGCAAATGTATAATGCAAACTGGTCTGCAATCCCCAAAGGCAATGCAATTTAAAATCTTCAAAAGCAAAATATGTGTTAATCTTCTAAATTTATACAAGCAGTTCAAGGTTTGCTGCTGCCTTTCACAATGATTAAAATCACTATATTTTCTCCCTAATAGAAAACGCCTGGTACCAAGTATTATTTTGCACATCGCAATGTACATTGGCGTAGGACCCAGCTCAAATATGGCCAATTTTTTTCAATTTAATAAGCAGCTAATTAGATTCCCATTTATTCGGTTTACTTCAAGCAATCATTCCAATTTTTTTTTGAACTGGTCAGTGATTTTTCAGGAAAAAATGGTTAGGACAAAACAAAATCACCTTTCTTTCAGTCCTGCTCATCTCTGAAAGAATACTGAAGCCCAAATCAGAACAGAAACAATAACCTTTTCCATACCAACTGCATATGGTGCACAATTCCAGGCTTCAGGACAGACAGCTAATACACCAGGGGGTGAAAACCTTCAATGTCATTTACATAGATCTCTTTGAATGCAGAATAAATTGTTCAACTCACAATTTATAAATTCGTAACATTACTCAAAAATGCTTTCAATCTGACGACTGATTTTCTGATATGCCCTTGTTACACATACAAGCTCTCGGGGTATGCACTACACGCTAATTATAGACTCTATTCATATCTCAATATCTTTCACATTGTGGCCAAAATAAATCTAATGGTATTGGAAATAGTTTGCACACACTAGGGTATGTTTGCTGTGCGATTGGGGCAAAGGTGGAGATCCTTCAGCTAAATATTTCAGCTATGCAAGCAAATCAGCCACAGATCACAGCAAACAGTGACTTAATAGGTCCAGGACACTAAGCATGTCCATGGAAAAAACTTCCTTGATTAATGCCATATGACAGCTTCAGCAAGAATTGCAATCCACCACAGGAAGCAAAAGGATTGAAAACACTATGAAAAACTAGAAAAAGGATTTTTGAGTTGAGAGGAGGCAACAAAGAAGCAACTGTTGCAAATCCACCAAGAAGCAAAATAAATATTTTACACAATCCTGAGGTGGCGGTTTTGGGGAGGGAGAAAAGTGACTCAAGTTGTGTGAAGTGGTAAGCATGTAATAGTAAAATCGCATCTATCAGTAAGTAGAGCAACATTATTTTTTCCAATAACGTAAATTTGCTGTTTTACAATCACATGCAACTGCTGCCAATCTGGCTGCAGATCTTAAACATCGGAGGCTGATGCCAACGGCATACTAACACTAAAGATTGCCTATTTTGAATTGAATATGGATTTCAAATTAAATCACAACTCTTACTGTCACTATTGGCAAATATAACAAATGAGTTCTTTCACAATACAAAAAAAAATCAAAATCCAAACTTACACTCCTGTTAATGACCCAAAAGCAAAAGATACCAGTGATATGCAACCACAGCCATTTTTTTGTTCAACTCAGCAATATCTCACCTCGAGACTGAACTGACATGTCATTTGTGTATGGTTCACAGTATTTCAGTTATCTTTCCGAGCAGCAATTCCTGCAGCTAGGGCTTTGAAGCTTAAAAACAAATTTGAAGCATTGCTGTCATCATCACATCGTGAACACAAGTCCAATATCACACCATGGCTTGACTAACAGCTTGCTTTATGATTTAGTTCAAATCCAACCGTGTCCACCACCTGCCCCTATCCCCCCCGACCCCACTTAACGTAGAGCTAAAACTGATCATTGAGCCAGTACTTTTTCCGAGAAGCATTGACTAGCACAAAACAATTGTCTTATTTGCAACTATGTTTAATGCTACGCAGTTTATGTTGTGTAAAAAGGAACACATTTGTTCATCCCACAATATTAGATTTCTCAACTATGCGCTTGCCTATCCAAGCCATTCATCCCAAAGTTGAACGCACAGCACAATTTATAGGTGATTCCAATCCTTCAACTGAACTTTATGAAATGTGAAAACCTCAAAACCTATTAACACAAATCTACAAATAAACAGACCAAACCGCAACATGAAAAACACATACGCAGGTTACACTGTCAGGGGTTAACTTTCAAAACATTTCAGGATCCCCATTCTAAACGATACAAAGACACTGGAACTTTATCACAACAATGGCACAAGATAGCTGTGATTAGACAAATCGATTAAAGAAGTTGGAGAGACCATCATAAGAAATGGCCCCAGACAAGAGCTATCACACAAACATAACAGCAAAGGAGAAATGAACTTATTACATGATCAGCCTGGGAGCAGAGATATCTCAGTTGAATGGGGTCCATTGTTGCTGCTGTTTCCACAACAGAAATGAATGGGGTCTGGGCCAAGGCATGAAACAGACAAGAGAGATTAAAAAGGTGAGAAGCACTGATCATCTGGCAGAATGGTTTCAGGAAACAGATCCTATAACTTTAGGAAATGTGCTCTGATATTTTCAATAAGATTTGTAATAAAATGGCCAAGACCAGAGGGTCTGGCAATCAAGGAGGGGGGTCAGGAACAGTCAACCTGATTCATAGACCTACAACTTTCACTGGCAGGACCAACCATGTGGGGAGTTGCAAGTTATCAGCCAAATCCCAGGGACATTGGGCTGAAGTTTAAAGATAATTAAGGAGCAAAACCCAAACCTTGATGGGTTTGGGTTGAATTGAGTAAGGTTTGGGCAGAGGTTTGCGTTTGATTTTCAACAGAGGCTTTTAATAAGTCTTTTTTTTTGTGTTTATGGCAAGATGAGGTTAAATTGTGGAGGGATTTAAATCAGGCTACTCAGTTAAGCGTTGTGTAGTGTAATTTACACAAGTTTAGAGCTCTTGCATTGGGGCGTTAGGAGTGTTTCATTAAATAAGTTTGCGGTGAACCAAAACCCTCTGTCTGTGCAAGTTGATCCTTTATAAAATCCTAAAGTCAAGAACCACAAGTAAAGGGGAATGAGTGTATGAATCTCCTATAAAGAGCACCGAAGACTTCAACATTAAACACAACATTGTTCCCTTTTACTGATCCTTTCAGTTTTCTCTTCTAAATGCTGCAACTCATATTGAATGGTTTTTCTATTGGCATCAACAGCCATCTAGCACTTCATCCAAGTAAGAACTCTTCTTGCTTTAATTCAGATCGAGTGTTAGCAAGTGATTTGACCACAAGGGGACATGTCAGCAGAGCCTCAATTTCCTCAGCCAACATTCTGATCTGTTATTTCTAAGAAGGACCAACGACAGAATGATCCTGTCCAACCTCTTACCCCCACAAATATCATCTCCCACCCACCTACAGCCTGGGATGCTGAAGCGAATTACCTCTGCCACTGTAATTAGACAGAGGTAATCTTTTTGCCTGTTTAATTCTTTTCATTTGTAAAAAATAAATCGCAAAAACTAATGGCCTGATTCCAACAAAATCTGGTACTCAGAAAGGACATGGTCCAAGGAGGAACTGGGTTCCATTTGAGAACACAAAACTTGACTATTGCTGAAAAGGAAACACTTTGTCAAAGCTTTTCATCCTACACTATTCAGGACATTCTAAAGAATGCACTGCAAAGGAAATCAACACATTTACACATTAAGGGAGTGCCGAATGGGTTGGCAAGAGGACTCAGTAGTTAACCTTGTCATATAGAATGCACCCAATTAGTGATGACTGACAGTTCAGTATAAATTTGTTGATTTCCCTTGTATTGCATTGCAAACGCCCGAATGAGTGCAAGACAAAAAGCTGTGACATTAAAGTTTATTTTTTTAAGCAACTCTGAAGAACTGATTAGTTCCTGGCAAAGATATGGATCGAGAACCTGGAATTTTTTTTCAGGATCTGTTAATATTGGGAGATGGGGAGAACCTTTTTTGAAAAAATCAGAGGGGCAGTTTTGGACATGACTCATTTCCACCCATCAGTTAACCAAATTCAGATTCACAAATTTGCCACCTTCATACTCAAAGATCCCAATTTCTCCAGTCGAGCCTCCTATTCACAAGTAAAACTCAGTTCACCCAAAATGGTAATGGCTGCAGCCGATTCCACAATAAGTCATAGAATCCCTACAGTGCGGAGAGGCCATTCAGTCCATCGATTCTGCATCAACTCTCAGATAGGGCATCTTACCCAGGCCCTATACCTGTAACCCCACATATTTACCCTACTAATCCTCTAACCTACATATCTTGGGACACTAAGGGGCAATTTAGCATGACCAATCTACCTAACTCGCACATCTTTGGGCTGTGGGAGGAAACCAGAGCACCCGGAGGAAACATACGCAGACACAGGGACAGCATGCAAACTCCACACAGACAGTCACCTCGGGCCTGAATCGACCCTGGGTCCCTGGCGCTGTGGTGCAATATTAACCACTGTGCCACCATGCTGCACTGACAGATGCTGTGCCACACTGACTGACTGGCCCATATTTGCTCCCAGTCTCAGCAACTCAAAGTTCTTGTTTTCCTGTTTAAATCTATTTATACTTTCTTTCCTCTTTTGGTGTCACACCGAGCTTCTCCCAAATTCTCCATTCCAAAGATTGCAGCCACTTGTGCATCTCTCCATTTACCCCTCCAGTGACGACCATGCCTTCACCTCCAGAATTCATATCTCTTTAACCACTTTTGGTCACCCTCCTAATAACAACAGCTTGCACTTATAGGTTTCTATACATGTAGTATTATATAATGCAACTTGTCCACACGAGCATATAAATTATCAGGGGTAAGCTCTTTGCCCCTCAAGTCTAATATGCCATTTGATAAGATCATGGTTGGTCTGATTGTGGCCTTTACTTTCCTGACTACCCCGATTCTCTGACTCCATGGTCAGTCAAAAATCGAATTCCGTCATAAAAATATTCAATAACCTTGCCTCTACTGGTAAGAGTGCCACAGAATCAATCCTCAGAAAAGATTTCTCATCTCCATCTTAAATGGGAGACCCATTTAAAAAAAATATATACTCTCTCTCGTACTAGTCTCTCCTATAAGGGGAATCATCATCTCAGCACATACCCTGTCAATTCCTCGCAGGATCAATAAGATAACTAACAGATACAGGCCTAGCCTTCCGAGCTTCTATCATAAGACAACCCTTTCATCCCAGGAAACAGCCAAGTGAACCTTCCCTTCGCTGCTTCAATGCTATTATAGCCTTTTTAAATAAGGAGACTAAAATTGACAGTACTCCAGCTGTAGTCTTTTCAAAGCCCTGTACAAGTGTAGCAAAACTTGATAAAATAAGACTTTTAAACTAAGTTAGCTTTTTCCTCCCTTTCTCTCTCCGAGTTGCACAGTCCCAGCAGAATTTCAATATTCCATTCATCATGCAAAATCTGAACAAGTCAGCAGGGTTGGCTGTTCCACTATAATGGATCTCAGCCACACAAGACACTTTCCCAATAATCAGATAGCTGAATGGGAATTTAAGTCAGATTGAACTTACCTTTTAAACCTTGATCAGAAAAGGTGCATGAAATGCATTTGGTCGGTCATGCCATCCAAAATTATTAGAATGGCTTTTGGATTATTTTAACATTATTTTCCAATCTCCATGTTTCTGGGCAGAAGCATGCCAAATTAAGATATTCAGTTTCCCTATTCTGAAATGACAGTTCGCCATTACTTCCAGTGCATTTCACACACAGCTTCTCAGATACATGCCCCTCTATTTTGCAACTCAAAGTCTCTTAACACTGTCCCGGTCATTGTTCCCTTCTTGTTCCTTTGGCCTGTAATTCATCATCTCAAAGTCTACATTGCAATTTCAGCTGTGTAATGATCGACTGCACAGCCATGCCTCAATGAAAATATTACTGGAGTCAGGAATATTTGAAATGCTATTGAATGAGTTTCAAAACAGATCTAGCTATAATCTTTGGTTGTTGGTCCACTCAAATACAGAATAGAAAACACCGATAATTAAAAGTACAGATTAATGCAAATTTTATCACCAGAAAAGCCCTTGCATTATGCTGTTGCTATCTAGAGGAGTATTGATCCAACATTTGGGAGCAGTAAGCCCCAGATCATGAGCAAGTGCAGACAAGCTGCAAACAGTCTGAAAGACATTGGCCACGCTAAATTCGACCTCCGTGTACCCCAACAGGCGCCAGTGTGGCGACTAGGATATTTTCACAGTAACTTAATTGCAGTCTTAATGTAAGCCTACTTGTGACACTAATAAACGGAAGCATGGGGAGATGGAAGAAGAGTTACAGTTCTGCCATTTGCTTTAATCTCTCCTGCTGTTCCTTCCTTTCCCCATTTTGTTCATCTTCCCCTCCCATCTGCCACTTCCTCTATTGAGTGGGAATTGCAGTGTGCCAAAGTAGACATAGCAGCCACCTCAATGGCCACAATACATGGGGCTTGTTGAGGTTAAATGTTGATGTGAAGGATTGTCAAAGTCATGCAGCTCTGAACCTTTCAAGGGTTTTTCTGTTCCACTCTCAGGCCATCAAACCACACAGTGCACATCCACATATGAAAATAAGAACACGACATATGAAAAGTTCTTAGAAAGCAACCGACTCAATAAAATGACAAAAGGAAAATAGCACAACAGGCTCAGTGACACAGCAAGTTGAACACACTGTTTTCAGCAAGTCTCTCTTCTACAATGCTTTGCCCCCTGGGATAAGCAGCATCCTGATCAGAACAGACACATGGGCTTGGTCCACCTGTAATTCTCTGCCTATTTACATGCAAAATGATTTAGGATGTTTAACAGTCATGATGCTGCCAGATGTAAATAAACAGATGTCAGTTTTTAAACCACAATTTTAAGTTGTAAATGTTACCTGAAACTACAGCTGACAACTCGTCTCCGTAAAAATTCACACAAAGCATGAAGAAACTGGAAACATCTGGACTATGAAATAGATATGGTTTAATCTATTAGCAGAGTTTAGATATTGCAAGTAAGAATACACAATAATCAGAGCTTGGTGAAAAAACAAGAATACAATTCTCCTACTCCCTCCAGATTGAGAGAGAAGATCATATGCATGCTGTTTACACATCTCTCCAAAACTCAACAACATTTCGTCCTTCCAGGACCATTTGAAACACCATCCTCAACCTTTGCCCTTTATGTTTCTTCTAATTCTAACCCCATTTCATCCATCTACCCCTTGAACGGAGGCCAATACCATAGAGAATACCTTTGAATGTTAAGGAACACCCCCAAGGCTCTTAGCAAATAGGCATATGGTAAATGCCCCACTGGTGACATGCTCAAAAAATTCAAATGACTTTTCCAGAATGCGAGTTGTCTCCACTGTCCCATACAATTTCTAGGTAACCTGGAATCATGGATTAATTTGAAATTAAATTCAGCATAGGAAATAGCAAGAGGAGGTCGAAAAGCCCCTCAAGCCTGCTCCACCATTGAATGAGATCATAACTGATTGACCTCAACTCCACTTGTGTCCATTTCCCATAACAGTGAAATCCCAAAGGTTCAAACATTGTCTCAGAAATGATTAACCCCAAAGATTCACAAACCTCGGAAGGAATTCAGCCTCATCCCCATCTTGAATGAGCAACCTCTTATTCTGAAACTTTATTTAAAAATTGTTTCACCAGATCTGGGCATCGTTGGCAAGGCCAGCATTTATGATGAGCAGCAGCAATGTAATTTCTTGCTGCTGTTGACAAAGCACTATGCTTTTTAATCTTTGTTTGAAGTTTCCTGTGTTAGGCCTGCTTCCAAACAAGCCAAGGGAGAGTTCGAATAGACACTAAACTGCAATTTTTATGCATCTAGAATTTCAATTAAGATCTGTGAGAGGCATGTGGCACAATAATATGCCATTTTAATGAGGAATAAACTGTTCAAAGCAACTCCCAGAGTGGTTCCAAATTCTGACTATTAAAATAAAGGCGGCAGTTAGAGACACATGTGGACTGCATCCAGAATAATTGCAACAAGACACTAAAGGAGAAGAAACTGGAAATAGTGGATTCAAAGTACATATTTATAGTTCACCTTCAACATCCAGCATTTATGTAGCATTTGATGCAGAATGGCTTCACTATATGGTAGGTTGCAGCATACCTTTGAAGCTTCAGAAAATCCTTCAACAAACAGCAGCCAACTTATACGCCAAGTATAGCAAGTGTCAAGCCAAACAGGATAAAGACACGTACATACTGATTTGGTTCCACTGGAAGATGCTGGAAAACTGTACATTGTTTATATGTGAAGATAGCAAAGTAGAACCTTTTTGGGGAGTAATATTTTTAGTGTTTTATTTGACTTTGACAAATCCAATTTGTTCCAGAAAAAGTGCCTCCACCCATCTAACTCACCCAGGAAACAAAAGATGTACGAAACATATATAAATTCTTTGGAAAAACTCAAGCTATTCCCTCCTCTAACAATCCATCACAGAAAAACATGACTGTCAATCTGTACTTGATAAAGTAATGCACACGGAACTCCGTAAAAACTTACGCACGTGCTTTCAAACCAATTGAAATTAAGCAGTTAACATAAAAATTATTCATTTGATTAACAAGACTTATTTTTAGATGTACACTCTCCAAATTTAAGGGGCTTTGACTGTCCACCAGTGTCCCGGCCTTGAGTTTCAGCATATGACAAGATTCCCACAAAAAGACTGCAGATTATGGCAATCCCCAAAGCCAAAAGTGATAAAGCATACACATGCCAGAGAGCTTCACCTGCTAGATAGTTTTCATTAACATACAACAATAAGAATGCCAATGGTCAGCATCAAAGATTTAACATGCATTTATTGTAAATTCTAGACATGGTTTCAACAAATGGTTCTTTTTTTGGATTTGATTTGTCACATGTATTGATATACAGTGAAAAGTACTGTTTCTTGTGCACTATATAGACAAAGCATACCGTTCTGAGAAGGAAAGGAGAGTGCAGAATGTAGTGTTACAGTCATCGCTTGAATGCAGAAAAAAATCAACTTAATGCAAGGTCGGTCCATTCAAAAGTCAAATGGCAGCAGGGGAGGTGGGATTCTTGAGTCAGTTGGTACGTGATCAGACTTGTACATATTTTTCCCCGATGGAAGGTCGAGGAAGAGAGTATGTCCGGGGTGAGTCCTTAATTATGCTGGCTATGTTGCCGAGGCAGCGGGAAGTGTAGACAGTGTCAATGGATAGGAGGCTGATTTATGAGCATAAGTGGTGACATTTGCTAATTGCGAATTATCCGGGGTGCATGGGGTCTTTAATTATGCTGGCTGCTTTTCCGAGGCAGCGGGAAGCATAGACAGAGTCAATGGGTCGGAGGTAGTTTTGAGTGACGGACTGAGCTTTTAAAGTTGTAAAACATCTGTTTGCCCCAAATAAAGTTCAATTAGGTTTCCCCATGGTATGATTGAATTCACAATGCTGCATTTCAACTTTTTTCTAAATGATGCTTTTAAAACTGGTATAATCCAATGAAACAGGGAAATTTATGGAGGGGGGGGGGGGGGGAGAGAGGAATTCATACATAAAATATGGGCTAAAATGCATTTTGCCACTGAAGAAAACAGGGTAGTCTCATATGTTGCAATCTACGATACTGTCCGTATGAATCCCTGACGAATGAGCTTCCTTCTATCCTCTGAATATCTAGAACAGAGAATGAACAAGCAGCTTCATCTTCAAACTGTCATTTCTCCCAATTCACATGCAGTGCTCACACGAAACCACAATTTTTCGCATTCCTCAGAAACAGCATGCAAACTAAATGTATTTGTAAAATGCATATAGGCACATGCACTTGTAGGTACATTCGCTGCAAACAGAAATGTGAATGTATTTTCCAGGGAAAACAAAAACTGTAAAACCAGGGATTAGATAATCTTGGCCTTGAATATGAAAAGATACTATTTCCAGATCTGCTCTTTTATTCATCAAAAGATATGGAAAAGGTTCAGTGAAAGGATTTTTCTTTTCATGGCTTGGCATTTATATTCTTTGAAGCATTTTAGCCTCGCAACACACCATGCTGCATTGTCCATGTACAGAAGCCAAAATCTAAGAAGGAAACCTGCTCGTTGTGCAGCTCTAGTGGCACCCAATTTACGCCACGATCCACTGTAATTAGTAATAATGGAGAGCCATAATTAGCACACGTTTACATGAATCGCAAGTACTGAAATATGCTTCAGGACACAGTTTGTAAAATCAGAGGTACAGAACAAAGTTGAAAATGCAAATTCAATATACATGGACATTTTATGAACTTGTTTGAATCCAATAAGGCTACAATTTACCCCACATTGTAATTCCAACATTACAAAAAATTGGCTGAAGTTGATGAACAATTTATAAAACCATTAAACTTGAGATCTTATCTGGACTACTGCAGTTGCATTTTAACGTGGAACAGATTTGCTCATTAAAACCAAACAATAAAGATGATATTATCATTTTGATTCAGAGGATTATGTAATATATACCTCATTTACATGGAAGACAAAATAGAAAACTGCAAACGGGCACAATGAAAACAATCCTTTAAATAGCACTTGCAGCAAGAGAAAAATGGCTGAAGGTGCTTTCAAGGGGTAAATTAACTATATGGGAAACTAGAAGTAGATTGTTAGGGATGATTAAGTGCTTGATCAAGAGGCTTCTTATTCACAGTACATTGGCACTGCTGGCAAGGTCAACATTTGATTTCCATCTTAGGTTACCATGAACAAGGTGGCAGTGGGCTACTGCAGCAGTTTTCTAAAATTGAATACCATGCCAGGACACTTCAGAAAGCAGTTATAATCAACATTGGCGATTCCCTAAAAAGATATTGGGGAACCGGTGGGACTTTAGTCCTATAAACAGGATGCAGGTTTGTAACAAGTAGTGAGAAAGAGGCAGAGGTTCTGAAAGGGGGAATTCCAGAGCAGATCATCAGAAACTGAAGGCAAATGGCACGGATAGAGCAAAGAGAGTGGAAAGGTCACTAAAAGCCAAAGTCACAGAGGACTCGAGGCCAGTCTCAGAGAGGTGGTGGATTTAGGTAGGCAACTCAAACCATGAACTCATTTAAACACAAGGCTGAGAATTTTTATTTTTAGATTTTAGTAATCAGGATCTGCTCAGTAAATACTTGTCTGAAAGGCAAACTTGATATGAGAAAGGATACAGCATGTTCATGGAGGAAAACATTGGAATAATTAAGTCTGAAACTTTCAGTTCCTTGAAAATTGGATGGCAGGCAAATAATCCAACAAAAGATTCAGTGCAGGGATCAATACAGGTGAATCATAGGTAGAGTTAGGTGCCAGTGTGGATGTGGAAGCAAATCATCATGACTTCAAAAGTCACCCAATGAGTGGATGACATTCACCACCATTAATTTATACATGTCTAACACACTGAAAGTCTTTGCATAAAACTAATTACCTATAACACCACAATGTGAAACTGACAGCTAATGCTCGAATGAAAGTATAATTACAGGAAAATCAAAAATTCTTATTGAGAAATGTTACCACAGGGTTAAAGGGAAAACAACTTATAATGAAAAGGATAGCCCTAACTTCATTGAGACAGATAGTTCCAGAGTGTATTGGAATTAATATTTATGTTGTACCATGAATCAGTTAACCGCAATGAACCAACCACAGCTTGGACTAATTTATCATTTTGGGCATTAAAGATGATATTTTCCTACCTACAAGATATGCAACATGGTCTACCAGAAGGCTACTGATATTCTGTACAGTTGGGTCATTGTCAAATGTAACAACATATCTTGTTTCTCTAAATTGCATGGCAAAGCCCCTCATGAGCTCGATTAGCACCTTCAAAACTTTGATCACATTTAATAAGAAACAAAACAAATTTGGGTGACTAACATGATACAAGTCGATCATTGATGTGATCTGTTGACTTATTTTCTCAGAAACGAGATCTGATTATGTAATATCCTGTCGAGCTGGGTTTAAAGTCAAGCCAACAAAGCAAATAAATGAGACTGCTTTTGGAATTCGTCTGCTTAAAACTTTTTAAACTCTTCGCCCCACTAAATAACAGGAGTTAAACTGACAAATGTAAACAATTTACATTTATAGTTTGACTACAGCTTGGGGGGGGGGGGGGGGGGGGGGGGGGGCTGTCCTCAGCATTCAAGATGTGGAGATGCCGGCGTTGGACTGTTAGAAACTTGCTGTCTGTGTCGATATGTGCGATCTTCTTGGAGATCCTCTCCACTTGGAGGATTCAAGACATCATTCAAGACAGTAAGATACCACCCACTCAGCATTCAAGACAGTAAGATACCACCCACTCAGTTCAACGGATTTAACCATTAAACAAACACACAATATGTAGTTTTCCAAAAATGCCAATCCAGCTGAACTCACCCTAGCCCTCAACTGACAAAGAACCCAATTCAGAGGCACATGGAAAGCTGCAAGTCTCAACTCAGTGGGTACCATGCAAACATCACAAACAGCAAACAAGCAGCACATGAATATTCAGTTTCCTAGCTTAATAAAACCTGACCCCAGCCTCAAAGAGCAAGAGCTTTTCTGACTGTCTTTGACACCTCGACAACATGCCCATCCAAGCAGTCTATGTTCAAGGACTAGAGTATCACAGACCAGCCTTTATTTCAATCCAGATATAGGAACTGTCATGTATCAGAGTTCAATTTTAGTCAAATGTATAAACTAAATTATTCTCCAAGTAATTCCAATCATAATTACTGAGCCAACAATATAGATTTCAACAAAAATGAAGAGCTAGTAAAACATTGACAGAACATTAACGTGGTTGTGTAGAAGTCAACTGAATAAATAGTTGAGATACAAGGGGCCAATGTGATAAGTAAAAGTTCAGCCTTAACTAGAGTTCAGCATGGAATTTAGTTTAAAGCTTCATTATATTTGTTTGCGTCCAATGGAGCTCATTTATTCTAACGGGATAATGGAGTTAGCAACTACAGGCAGATTCATTAAAGTTCAAAGTTGCTCAGCTTGCAAAACTGTCAGAAACACCACATTATAGTGGAGACGAAAGAATTCCTGAATAACATGCTGCAGATAGTACCCACACCAAGGATGATCCACAAGAATGGATCATCATCTCCTCGGAGACTACCCAGGTCAAGAGATCAGGAAGCTTCAATGCAACAAAGTCAAAGAGTTTAAAAGTCATTCAATCTACTTGGATGGCCAAACAAGAATGGCAAATTAACAGAAGTGACAAGCAACCCCACAGTACCATGTAGCAAATGTCTGAGTCAAAGAAATTAAATAAATTTGCTTTTAAAGTAGTGTATTTCCTGCTCTCAAGCAAACTCAAAGCATTCACAACCAATGAATTTTTGAAAGGCAGTTAGTTGTTTCGTCAGTGATATTCACACAAAGCAAGATCCCAAAAACAATGAGATGAATGGAGTTGTTGATTGACAGGCAAAGGAAAATGGAAGAATTCAGAGTGGAGACTATGCCAGAGGAACTTCTACATTCATCTGGAAAGGGTCTGAAGTTTAATATTTCATTTCAAAGAGACATTGATAACTCCCTTAATATTGGACTGAAAGATCAACCTAAATTATAATAGAGGAATTGATGAGTCTAGAAAGGATGAGTTGCCAGAATTGTGCTGAACTGAACTTAGCATTTCTTCTAGAGATGCACTGCCAGATTTCTTTTTTTTTTTTTATTTTCTCCAGGTGTTGAAATTCAATGTTGGACTCGGTTTATACATTTAATGGTTTGGTGTTCAACAAATCTTCCTCCTCTTCTCCTGTAACTCTCCACTGTACATTGGTAATCAACTCCATGATCATGACCTTGGGCAATGAAAAATTCCATTTGTTCAAATCAAAATATTCAACAAGAGCTCCAAGATTTCATCATGCTTCATTTATCAACCATAAAGGATTGTTATTTAAGAAAATTGGTCAATTCTTTATGCACATGCTTCTGGGGTTCTGCTCCACTGTCCCCTCCATGCACACTAAATGCAACTTATTAGTGGAATATTTGGTCAGGACCTTCCAATCAATTGCCTCTGCCATATCTCTCCCTTCCACTCATCCACCTGATCACACTTTCTCCAGTTTCTCTTTCTTCATGCCCCGACTCCAAACTCCTGTTTCCTCTGTCCTATTTCCACTAAAACTGCTGATCACCCAACTTCCCCTCCCTGGTCGCAATCGGAGTAAACAGTTCTCTCTCTCCAGCTGTTTTCCCTCTCACCTTTAAATCTGCTGCCATCATTCCTCTCCTCAACTCTTGATCCCATCATCCTTGCAATTGACCACCACATCTCCAACCTCCTTTTCCTCTCCAAGGTCCTTGAGCATGCTGTCACCTCCCAATTCCCAGTCTTCCTTGGATTTGCATGTTTGAATTCCTCAGGTTTCCACTCCAGCCGGTGTTGAAACAACTCAGTCACAATTAACATATTTTATAACCATAACAGAAGTAAATTTTCCCTCCTTGACCTTGGAAAACCGCCTACAGCCTTGGGGATATAACTCATCACACCAACTTCTTCCAATGCCTCTCCACTGTTGTCCAGCTGAATAGAACTGTGGTCACCTCATTCTATTCTTCTCCAACAGTCGCCAGAGAATCAACTGCAATGGTTTCTGTTCCTGCCTGTTGCGGGATTCTGTGGAAGCTAGGTATCACCAAAACTTCAGCCAATACAAAAACTCATGAAAGCCAGTGTCCCGGTTTAAAGATGTATCTTTATTAACCAATGATCGAAGGGAGAATGAGCATTGAGCAGTCCAATGCCTCATTACAAGAGAAAGCTTTGAGCATTCCAGTCATACCACTAAGATTACAATGCACAGATCGATCAATTATACATTTTTCAGATCAAATTTCCCTGCTTTTGTGATCAAATCATCTTCAATACAAATCAGTCATTAAGTACATTTGTCATAACCAATTGCATTCTACCCTCTGACATCATAGGATTTCACTGGTCTGTAGAATCCAGATGCTTCCTCCCCCAATTGCTGATGCTTCTTCCTCTGTTGCCCAGTTACCCCTGACACTTAGCTACAAAGGCCAAAGTTAAGATTCCCACCAACTCCTGCTACGTCACTGGCCAAACGAGACAGATGTACATTCTCACGTCTAAGGAACCTGTCTATTCTGGATAGTGTGCAAAACTCTATTCATAAGTAGCCCTGAGAACCTTACTGCTCGTAACTTTCGCTGATATGAACTTGTACATTGAGGTTTCATTGTTTCTGAAGAATGTGGTTCTGTCTGCTAAGGCTTCATTCCATCACCCCTCGTAGCAGCCTGTTCTTGGTTAAAGTGCACAATTACTTTCATAAAATACAGTTAATACATTTAAAATACCAAAATACATGTTTAAATCCAAAATACTTGTTCAAATCTCATTCTTATATGCCTTTATGCAGGCAGTTTCCCTGTTAAATTGTTAATCTTTTCTGAGGCCATTTCATTTAGTATCAGCAGTTTGATTAGTGCCTTAAATTCCAAATTATTTAAAATTTCTCTAACTTCCTAAGATTTTCTCTCCAACACTGCCCCACTTCATTTTTTCTTGTCCCTGAAGAATCACACTTCGCCCCCTCCTGAGTGACATAATTCAAAAGCACAGCGTTATTTTCCCCACCAGCACGTTTATGGCACCCATCTCCAAATCATCACCACCCCTTTCAACTCCTTCACTGTTGGCATTTTAGCAGACTGCTTATTTGACATGCAGTACGAGAGGAGCAGAAATTTCCTCCAATTAAATACTGGCAAGATTGAAGCCATTATTTTCAGTCCCTTCTCCAACTTGCTTCTTTAGTTGCCGACTCCATCCTTCTTCTCGGCAACAGACTGAGTTTAAGCCAGTTTGTTTGCAACTCTGCAAACCCATGTCTTAAACTTGCATTCCAGAGTGCGCTCTAAGTCCAGTGAATAGATGGGGCCACACAGATCTCCACAGGAAACCACTAGTTACCTCCCTCCAATTTTGAGTACATACCCATTATACTACTGTCGTCCACCACTTAACCAAACTCTGAACAAAGAGAATAATTTGCCTTCAATTCCACAAGCCTTAAAATTAGGTAACAGTCTCCTGTGGAAACTTAAATGCCTTTTGAAAGTCCATGTAAAATAATGTAAAACTAAACCAACCTATGCCAAAATTGGTTTTAATTCATGTGTACAAAACTGTTCCTATTGTCCTTCACACTGAACAAATAGGTTTGATAAAGCTGGTAGATGATACTAGACTTGCTTTATGTATAACCGCTACTTCATGTACAACTACTACATTAATAGGAGTGAAGAGGTCTCAATCAACTTGAGCAATCTTTGTAAAATGCTTTATTTCTCCCTGTGTTCAATGCAGTGAATCTAGCAATGCCGTTCAAAGAAACAAGTTAAATATTTAAGCCAAACCTGTTGCAAAAGCCATCATTGAGAAATAAAAGTCACTTCAATTTCAGCACGTAGATAAAAGCAGCAGAAATGGTCTAAGTTGATTACTAGCCAAGTGTTTGATTTAGTTCTACAGCAAAGCTTCACTGCAGAAATTAACTTTGTTATCTGATAGAGCTATTTCTTCACAGTTAAGGTATGTCGATTTCAAAATGTCAAACTGCAACGAAATAAAACCTTCACACGAACATATGAATTAGGAGTAGGCCAAGACAAAGATACAAGACAAACACAAGCAAACACTACAACATCCTAATATTCAGCAAGTTTCAGTGAACATAAATCTTTCATGTCAAACATGGAGGTAGATTTAAACCTATTTTATGAACATAACTACAAAGAGTAGACCACACGAAACAATACGTTATTCAGCCCATAGAGCCTACTCCGCCATTCACAACAATCATGGCTGATCAGATTGTGGCCTTAACTCACTTTCCTTTCCCCTTCTCCCATAACCCTCAACTTCCTTGTCGATCGAAGATCAAAATATAATCAAGGCTGTTCTACAATCACCAAGCCTCCACTGCTCTCATTGCAAGAGAAATACAAAAACGATTGACCCTCAGAAGAAATTCTCCCAACTCAGTCTTAAATGAGTCCCTCACCTCAACTTAATATTTTTGGACTTTAACCTGGTGTTGAGAGACTTCTTACTGTGCTTACCCCAGTCCAACGCTGGCATCTCCACATCATAATATTTTTAAACCATACTCTCACTAGATTTGCAAGCTCCAGCACCTCTCAAGAACTCACCCAACCACCATGACATTGCCCAGTAGCTTTCTGATTAGATGAAAACACTGAACTCACCTTACATCTTGGTAAACCAGTATACTTGATTAACTGGCATCTCGTATTCCTGGAGCATGCCAGATTTTGCCCACATCTTTCAAGTGAGACCAAAATGGTACTCTAAGTGAGGTCTCACCAATGCCCTGTACAGCTGTAGCAAGGCTTCCCAACTTGCATGTTCATCACCCTTTCAATTAAGGCCAACATTCAATTTGCATAAATATTTGTTGTACCTGCATGTTAAGTTTTTTGTAATTCATGAACAGGAACAACCAGATCCTCTGATCCACACAACATTCTGCAGTCCCTCATTTCAATAATATTGTTTCTCTATTCTTTCTGTCCAAGCAACCTTTTTTTTTCACATTATACTCCATTCACTAAAATTTTAGCCTACTTATTTAACCTATCCACTTCTTTTTGCAAACTCTCTCATCTTCAATTTACTTTTCTCCCCATCTTTGTATCACCTGCAAATTTGGCTACAAAACTGACCATATGGTCCCTCAGGCCTGCTCCACCATTTAATACAATCATGGCTGACCTTCAACTCCACTTTCCCTCTTGCTCACCATAATCCTTAATTCTATCTTAATTTCAATAATAGTGCATCTACAACACTAGGCTAGAGGATTCCAAAGTCTCAACTCGAGTGAAGAAATTTCTTCTCCTCCAAGTCCTAAATGATCATCAGTCCCTTATTTAGATTCCCCAGCCAGTGGAAATAACCTCAGAATCTACTCTCTGAACCCTCTTCAGTATTTCATATGTTACAATATCATTCTCATTATTCCAAGTACCAGAGAATAGGCCCAATTTATTCAACCTCATCGGGTAATCCTCTCATCCCAGGAACGAATCTAGTGTTCTTTTGCCTGCAATCTCCTTAATATTAAGGACAAAATTGCATGCAGCACTGCAGGTATGGTCATTGTGACAATATTGCGCCTTGAAGAAATGTATTTTAATCAGGTTTCTTTGCACGTTTTTCAAGCAGCTCCGAGCATTTTATTTTGGCACCATTTTGTTTGCAGCGGTGTCCTCTAACTGTTACTTAAGCACTATAATGGACATCATGTTTATTTTTTATTTCTGAACTGATGCAGTGTCTTGGGGTTTTATGATCCTTTTGGAATTGCTGGGTGGAGCATATCCGACAGGTCAGGTGACACCTGGGAACAGTTTTTCCACAGAAAAGTCCACGGTTTTAGTTTTATTTTTCTCAGATGTTGTTTGGACTTGAGGCAGAAAGCAGTGTCTCTTGTTTTCCCCTTGCTCTGGACTTAAAAATTCTGCTGTATTTGAGTTGCTGTTCGAAGCTGGAGGAGGCAGATGGTGTCTGTCTCTGCCTCTCTCTCTCTCTCCAGAGGCTTTTTGGAAAGTTCCAGGGCTGGGAAGCCCAAGAGATTTGTTCCAACATTCAAAGGACAATTCACAGCAGGTGTTATGAAGCTGCAAAATCCAGCATCACATAAGCAGACTTGCTTTTTGTGCCAAATCTAGAAAGGGGCATATATTTGTGGGGTCTTGTTTGACTTGGAACATCATGGATAGCTACCTGTTCAGGTTTATACTATATCATGTTTGATTCTTGTAATTGGTAAAAGTTACGCTAAATCTTGTTATATTTCAACTATGTTCTGAAATAAACTTTGTTTGATAAAAACTTCCTAGTGGGTCACCTGTGCCAAATTCAAATGTAAAAACTTAAGGCTATTTTCATAAAACACCTTGGAGATTCTGGTCTTTGTCTTATCACACAAAAGTCCTGTACAATCATAGGATAACTTCCTGGAGTACAAGTAGCACTCCAATCCCCTTTGCAATAAAGACTAACATAACATTTGACTTCCTAACTCTTTGCTGTACCTGCACACTAACTTTTGTTTCTTGTAGGTGTATGCCCAAGCCCCTCTGATCATCAACACCTGCTTTTGCATCCTTACTGTCAAAACTAACAAAGTCACACTTGTTCATATTAACTCTTTTTGACACTTTGTTGCCTACTCACAACCTGCCTATTTCTCTTGGCAGCCTGTGCTCTCCTCACAGCTGACATTCATACCAAGCTTTTCGGGATATCAGCAAACCTAGTTACGCTACTCTTGGTCTTTCATCCAAGTCATTAATATAGATGGCAAAAAGCTGAAGACCTAGCACTGTTACTTGCAGCACTCCACTAGGCACACCCTGCCAACATGAAAAATCCCTGCTTCTGTCCATTAACTAATCCTGCATCCATGTCAATATATGCCCACCAACTCGATGAGCCCTTGTGGAACAACATTTTGTGTGGCACTTTATTGAATGCCTTCTAGAAATCCAAGGAGACTGCACTACTGGTTCTCCATGTACCTACTGGTTACATTCTCAGAATCTTACAGCGCAGGATGCCATTCGGCCCATCGAGTCTGCACCGACCACAATCCCACCCAGGTCCTGCCCCCATAATCCTATGCATTTACCCTGCTAATCCCCCGACACAAGGGGTAATTTAGCATGGCCAACCCACCTAATTCACACCTCTACACCAATCCTCTGACAGAGCATTTTACCCAGGACCAACACCCACCCTACCCCCATAATCCCACAGATTTTACCCCACTAATCCTCCAAACTACACATCTTTGTACACTATAGGGCAATTTAGTATGGCCAATCCACCTATCCTGCACATCTTTAGACTGGGAGGAAACCAGAGCACCCAGAGGAAATCTACACAGACACGGGGAGAATGTGCAAACTCCTCACAGACAGTGACCCGATGCTGGAATTAACCCCGGGTCCCTGGCATTGTAAGGCAGCCATGCTAACCACTGTGCCACTTTGGCTCCAAATTTGAGCTATGGAAACTTTTGAAAGTTACAATGTTTAAATTGAGCACAAATGTCAAAAATTAGATAGCTGTCTTAAAAGTTGAGTAAAGGAGTATTTTTGCTATCCTTTTGTGGGGTGCAGGTGTCACAAGCAGTCAGCATTGGTTGCTCATTCCTAGTTGCCCTTAAGGTGTTAGCAAACCCGCTTTTTGAGCCATGACAATCCATATGGTACTGGTATTCTCATTGTGCTGTTAGGAAAGGGATTTCAATCCAGCAACAGTGCAGCAGCAGCCACATGGCTCCAAGTCAGGATCACGTGGCTTGGAGGGGAATGTGCAGGTGATGTTACACGTGTCTGCTGCCCTTGTCCTAGTTGTTCAAAGATAACAATAATGGTTTCAAGCTGTAAGGAAGTTTTAAAGGGGCTGAAACCCGACAAGACTGCTATCGACCGGATGTTCTAACACCATATGGACTGTAGCAGTTCAAGGTAGCATCTCATCACCATTATCTCAACAACAATTAGGCATGTGCAATAAATGCTGGCCGATCCAAGGAGACACACATCCCATGAACAAATAATAAAAAATATCTGTAATCCTAACAGTCTATGGAATGCAGTGAGGTTTTCAATTTCAATTCGGGGCAGCACGGTGACAGTGGTTAGCACTGCTGCCTCACAGCGCCAGAGATCCATGTTCGACTCCAGCCTCGGGTCACTGTTGTGTGAAGTTTGCACATTCTCCCACTGTCCAAAGGTGTGTAGTTAGGTGGATTGGCCATGCTAAATTATTGCTTGGTGTCAGGGGGATAGGACCTGGGTGGGATTGTGGTTGGTACAGACTCAATGGACCAGGTGGCCTCCTCCTGCTTTGTAGGGATTCTATGAATTCCCACATTACAAAGCAGACTTTGATTTTTGCAAGTCAACCTGATTGACCTTAAAGTGCCCTGACATAGAATGATGAAACACCTAACAATTTTGTCATAGAGCAACACAATGCTGAAAAATAGAAACTCAATATTGTCCCTCTATTTGGCATTGAAGCCAAGTTGTCCATTAATGTGCCAACACAATATATAATTTGCCTTCATTAAACCAGTCAAAATCCTCATGCCAATAAACTGTAGGATTCCCCTTACTAGAAGTAGACCTCAAAAAAAAGTGATACTGATTCATCTTTTTAGTAAGCAGAAGTTCTCCACTTCATCTTATTCATGCATGGTTAGATTAGCTCATAGGAATTCAGTGGTCCCTTAAACTACTATTAATTTACCATATCATGAAAATATTATAGCTACATAAATTCCCAAAAATATACAACTCATTAGAGTCCTGTTTACTTGTGCCACAAGAAACCTGGTATGTAATGCAACTTCCAGTCGCATTTACAAGCGAGTCATTGTAGGCTCTGTGCACATTTGGCAACCAGTTCTCAGCCTCATCAGGATTTCAAACTTTTGCGAACTATGCCTTTGGAAGATTTACTCATGACATCGTCAACCAGGAGGATGTAAAACAGTTCCAGAAAATAAAATCATGTTTATATCTACCAACACTGCACCTGCCATTTGACCAAAAACAACACACTTTGCTTTACCTTATTCAACCCAACAAACATGATACAGTTTAGTAATTCGACTGCTCAATTCAAAGGACATCAGAGCACACAGCCAAGAATCAAAGCTCATACTTCATTATGTAGTGCTCAATGAGCCACAACAAAAAGCAACCAGTGGTTCCAGGTTTTCTCAGTAATTAGAAAATCTCAAACTAACTACCTGGTCAGCTAGAAGTAAAAGCATTGCATATCATCTTAACTGGCATCACCTAAAAGTTGGTATCAACTCCCAATGTAAGGGAGGTTTCCAGTCTCTTGTTACTTTGAAGATTATAAACTGTTCATTGGAGAGGTGCAAAGGCGTGATACAGAGATTTTAACAACTTTAAGATTCTACAGGCACTGGGTTGCAATATCGTAATCAAGAATATGGATTTAAATTCAACCCAAATTTCAAGCCAACATTTAAATTTCAACCAAATTTAGCATCTGAAACCAGTTCCAAATGCCATCAGATTGACAACCCACAACACACCATTTAATTTAGACCACAAGACATAGGAGCAGAATTAGGCCACTCGGCCCTTGGAATCTGCTCCACCATTCAATCATGGCTGATATTTTTCTCATCCCTATTCTCCTGCCTTTTCCCCTTAACTCCTGATCCCCTTATTCATCAAGAACCTATCTATCTCTGTCTTAAATACACTCAATGGCCTGGCCTCCGCAGCCTTCTGCGACACAGATTCACCACTCTCTGGCTGAAGAAATTCCTCCTCATCTCTGTTTTAAAGGATCGTCCCTTTAGCCTGAGGTTGTGCCCTCTGTTTCTAGTTTTTCCTACTAGTGGAAATATCCTCTCTGTCCACTCTATCCAGGCCTCACAGTATCTTGCAAGTTTCAATAAGATCCCCCCTCATCCTACTAAACTCCGAGTACAGACCCAGAGTCCTCAACTGTTCCTCATGTGACAAGCTCTTCATTCCAGGTATCATTCTTGTGAACCTTCTCTGGACTCTTTCCAAGGCCGGCACATACTTCCTTAGATATGGGGCCCAAAACTGCTCACAATACTCCAAATGGGGTCTGACCAGAGTCTTATGCAGCCTCAGAAGTACATCCCTGCTCTTGTATTCTAGCCCTCTCGACATGAATGCTAACATTGCATTTGCCTTCCTAACTGCCGACTGAACCTGCACATTAACCTTGAGAGAATCTTGAACAAGGACTCCCAAGTCCCTTTGTGTTTGATTTCCTAAGCATTTCCTCACTTAGAAAATAGTCTATCCCTCCATTCCTCCTTCCAAAGTGCATAACCACACTTTTCCTCCTTCCAAAGTGCATAACCACACTTTTCCACATTGTACTCCATCTGCCACTTCTTTGCCCACTCTTCTAACCTGTCCAAGTCCTTCTGCAGCCCCCCTGCTTCCTCGATACTACCTACCCCTCTACATATCTTTGTATCATTTGCAACCTTAGCAACAGTGCCTTCGGTTCCTTCCTCCAAATCGCTAATGTATAGTGAAAAATTGTGGTCCCAGCCCCGACCCCCGAGGCACACCACTATTTACCGGCTGCCATCCTGAAAAGACCCCTTTATCCCCATTCTCTGCCTTCTGCCAGTCAGCCAATTCTCTATCCATGCCAGGATCTTACCCTTACCACCATGGGCACTTTACCTATTTAAACGGTCTCCTTTGCAGCATCTTGTCAAAAACCTTCTGGAAATCTAAATAAATCACGTCCACTGGTTCTCCTTTATTTAACTTCCTCGTTACCTCCTCAAAAGAACTCCCAACAGATTTGTCAGACATGATTCCCTCTTGCTGACTCAGTCATATTTTATCATGCACTTCGAAGTGCTCTGCGATCCCATCTTTAATAATGGACTCTAAAATCTTTCCAATTTGATCCAAACTAATTTGATCCAAACTAACCTAGAATTAATTTCTTTTTAAATTACACTGGTGCGTCAGGTCAAAAAGTCTTATTGAAATGCAGAGAGCGATGATCAAACAGGTAGAGAAGTTGCCTACAGAACAAAGGAATTAATTCAACTGATCCAATAGCACAAAGAAAACATCTATGCTCAATTGGCACTGTTACATCATCCATCATTCTCTGAAATTCTGTTTGCTATCAATACACATCACCCAGGCAAGTTAAACAAAATCATACCACATGGTTAAAAAGTTTACAATAACTTCCACATTTCCCCACTACATGGATCTGGCTCAATTTTATGAAACAAGAAGTTAGGCTAGTTCCTAAAATTCAACTTAATGTTTTATACTCAACTTGCAAACTTCCTAACAGAGGAGGAATTTGCAGACGCATACATTTTTAAAAATCCAGTTCAGTTTACTGCTGTTTACTGATACTGCTGTTTTACCAGGTTGAGAAATTGTCAAATCATGCCATGTGCATTAATGTCCAAGATGGTTTGTGCTGCATGGTTCTAATGGAGTTCAGCTTGTAAAGAACTGTACATGTGATTAGCCGAGCCTTGTATTAGGGTATGACCTACATTCAATGTAGTAAAAGCTCAACCAATAACATTTGAATAATTTATATTCAGTTAAATACTCAACAATATTTTATTCCTGTCACTTATGGTATACAACTAACACATCTGGACAAATCACATGACAGAAATAGGCCATTCAACTCGATATGTCTGCACAGGCTCTCCTAATGAGCAATTCACCAGGTGCCATTCCACTGCCTTCACCCTTTAATCCTGCAAATTGTTCATTTAAGCTAAATTCCCTTTTAGGAGCCTAAAATCTACCTGCCTCCATGACTCTCAGGCAGTGCATTCCAGATCTAAACCACTTGCTACACGAAAAAGCTCTTCATGTCACTACTGCTTCTTTTGCCAATTACTTTTATATCTGTGCCCTCTGGTTCACGATCCTTTCCCAGGTAAGAACAGTTTCTCCTTGACTGTTCAGTCTCAACGCCTTCTGATTTTGAATACCTCTATAAAATCCCCTCAGCCTTTTCTTCTCCAAGAAAAACAATCCCAACTTTGCCATTCCACCCTCATAACAGAAATCCATCTTTCCAGGAACCATTTTTATGAATCTTTTCTGCACTATGCCTTCACATCTATGCAAAAATGCAGCACCCAGAAAACATTAGGAATAAATGGGTCATTTTTAGGTTGACAGGTGGCGTACACTAGGGTCAGTGTTTGGGCCCCAACTATTCACAGTTTAGATTGGGGCTAAAAGGGGTCATGAAAAAGCATTGGCCAGCAGGATTAAGGAAAATCCCAAGGCTTTTTATACATATACAAAGAGCAAGAGGGTAACCAGGGAGAGGGTTGGCCCACTCAGGGACAAGGGAGGGAATCTGTGCATGGAGCCAGAGGAAATGGGCGAGGTATTAAATGAGTATTTTATGTCAGTATTCACCAAAGAGAAGGACTTGGTGGATGATGAGTCTAGGAAAGGATGTGTAGATAGTTTGAGTCATGTTGAGATCAGAAAGGTGGTGGTGAAGTCGTATGGGATCAGAAGTCGCTGGCAAGGTGGATACAAAACTGGCTCGGTCAAAGAAGACAGAGGGTAGCAGTGGAAGGGTGTGATGGAGGAAAATGTAACTGGATTGATTCGTAAGTTTGCGGACGACACAAAGGTTGGTGGATTTGCGGATAGCGATGAGGACCAGAGGATACAGCAGGATATAGATCAGTTGGTGACTTGGACGGAGAGATGGCAGATGGAGTTTAATCCTGACAAATGTGAGGTAATGCATTTTGGAAGATCTAATACAAATAGGAAATATACAGTAAATGGCAGGACCCTTAGGAGTATTGATAGGCAAAGGGACCTGGGTGTACAGGTACACAGGTCACTGAAAGTGGCAATGCAGGTGGAGAAGGTAGTCAAGAAGACATATGGCATGCTTGCCTTCAACGGCCAGGGTAGAGAGTTTAAAAATTGGCAAGTCATGTTGCAGCTTTATAAAACCTTAGTTAGGCCGCACTTGAAATACAGTGTTCAATTCTGGTCGCCACACTACCAGAAGGATGTGAAGGCTTTGGAGAGAGTACAGAAAAGATTTACCAGGACGTTGCCTGATATGGAGGGCATTAGCTATGAGGAGAGGTTGGAGAAACTTGGTTTGTTCTCACTGGAACGACGGAGGTTGAGGGGCGACCTGATAGAAGTCTACAAGATTATGAGAGGCATGGACAGAGTGGATAGTCAGAAGCTTTTCCAAGGGTGGAAGAGTCAATTACTAGGGGGTATAGGTTTAAGGTGCGAGGGGCAAGGTTTAAAGGAGATGTATGAGGCAGATTTTTTTTTTTTTTTACACAGTAGTGGGTGCCTGAAACTTGTTGCCAGGGGAGGTAGTGGAAGCGGATACGGTAGTGACAACGGATATGGTAGTGACTTTAAAGGGCCGTCTTGACAAGAACATGATTAGGATGGGAATAGAGGGATATGGTCCCCGGAATGGTAGGGGGTTTTAGTTAAGTCGGGCAGTATGGTCGGTACAGGCTTGGAGGACCGATGGGCCTGTTCCTGTGCTGTAATTTTCTTTGTTCTTTGCAGATGAATTTTTGGATGTGGAGATTAAATGTAATTTTACCCAGTTTGCAGGCGACCTGAAACGAAGTGGAAATGAGCTGTGGGAAGATGCAAAGACGTTTTAAGGGGTTTTGGAGAGGCTAACCTCCTTTGTTGCCTGGTAGTCATGGAGATGACGTTTGAGGCCTTCTTGTTCTTACTGTTTTGGGGTATGTCTTACTTCGAACATTGCACAAGAATGTGGACTAAGCATGTCAATTGTAACTCACCTTTTGGCCAGTTGTAGTTCTAATAGTCATGTGACCTGTGACAGCCATCTTTCAATCTAATGCAATCCTGGGTTTCTCTCAGTTGACAAGGTTGCAATGTTTTTGCGGCAATGTTCAGTTTGCAACAAAAATATTAAATGCTAGCCATTGTCAGTCTACTGTCATACCTTTTAATATAGTTTCCTAATCTACCATAGTCCATTTGCTCCTCGTGCTTTCATAGTTTCTTTTCTTTAGATTTAAAGCCATAACCTCTGATTGAACCATATACTTTTCAAAATTAATATAAAATTCTATCATAAAAACATAAGAAATAGGAGTAGGCCTTCTAGCCCCTCGAGCCTGCCCCGCCATTCAATAAGATCATGGCTGATCTGAAGTGGATCAGTTCCACTTACCCGCCTGATCCTCATAACCCCTAATTCCCTTACCGATCAGGAATCCATCTATCCGTGATTTAAACATATTCAACGAGGCAACCTCCACCACTTCAGTGGGCAGAGAATTCCAGAGATTCACCACCCTCTGAGAGAAGTAGTTCCTCCTCAACTCTGCCCTAAACCAACCCCCCTTTATTTTGAGGCTGTGCCCTCTAGTTCTAGCTTCCTTTCTAAGTGGAAAGAATCTCTCCACCTCTACCTTATCCAGCCCCTTCATTATCTTATAGGTCTCTATAAGATCCCCCCTCAGCCTTCTAAATTCCAACGAGTACAAACCCAATCTGCTCAGTCTCTCCTCATAGTCAACACCCCTCATCTCTGGTATCAACCTGGTGAACGTTCTCTGCACTCCCTCCAAGGCCATATTGTGGTCACTCTTTGCAAAAGGCTCCTCTACAAGAATTATTAGTCCTTCACCATTGCACACTACTAGATCAAAATGGCCATTCTACAGCTAATAACTTTGTAAAAACTGACTATGCACAAAAGGAGGTGGGGGCGGGGCAGGTTTCTGGAACACACCTCAGCCTTACCTTAATTAAACTATACTGATTTTGGAGAGAAATGTAGACGATCTAGGGGGTTTCAGTCTGTCCCTTCCCTATGCATAAAACACACATTTTCAAACAAGAGTGCAGCATGGACAATTCACCAGTCCTCGGTCACCACCTGAGCCTAAGGAAGACTGGAAAAGAAAACATTCAAGGGTTTCCCACCTTTTCTCTCCCCTTCCCAGAGCCAGAGATAGCATTGGGGCCACAAGTTCCCCCATCTCCAATGCAACGATGAAGTTTGTGAAGAGATGACCAGCAGGGCAGCTTTGAACTCACTGGCTGCTTGCCACCACAGTAAGAAGTTTAACAACACCAGGTTAAAGTCCAACAGGTTTATTTGGTAGCAAAAGCCACACAAGCTTTCGGAGCTCCAAGCCCCTTCTTCAGGCGAGTGGAAATTCTGTTCACAAACAGGGCATATAAAGACACAGACTCAATTTACATGAATAATGGTTGGAATGCGAATACTTACAGCTAATCAAGTCTTTAAGAAACAAAACAACGTGAGTGGAGAGAGCATCAAGACAGGCTAAAAAGAGGTGTATTGTCATAGTGCTTGCCACCACGCAACAAGAGGCAGGGAGCCCACAAGGCATAAAACACTGAGCTATGAGCGCCAAGCAGGCCTGGAATCTTCTGTCAACATGACGGCAGAGGGTGGTTGGGGGGAGGGGGTAGGTTTCAATTATGGAATGTCAGTGGTGGAAGGAGGGTCTTAACTGGAGTCTTCTCACTGGGGAATATGGAAAGCTTGATTGAAGTCTAAATACAAAGTCTTTACAACATTCTTCAAAATTATATGCTGATTCATAATGTGTGAAATTTGATGTTACAATGCTGCTTTATTGCTATTTGGGTTATGCTGAGGTCTGGGTTCACTTCAATGTGTTAAAAATGTGGTCACATTGAAAATTAGTTTGGGAAGCGCTGCACTAAACGGTAACTAATTTCATTTTGAACAATTCATTTGCTGCATTAAAAGCCAAATGAGAGAGAAAAATAAAGTTTCATAAAATCAAATTCTACTAATTGTGTAATAAACTTCACCACTACTTCACAAAAGGTTGATCAATATTGGGACAAAACTTTAAAAAAAACTAAGCACCAATTTGCTAGAAAAACATTCCTCCTTGTCCTAACAAGGGAGCTACAATATTCATCATAAATGTTGTTAATCATCAAAACTTTGCAAGCTTGCACATCAGCACAGCCAAAAACATCAATGAGGACCTGCCCAGTGCAATAAAAAAATTCTACATTTCGATCACAGCTCAGGATCACAATTCTGTTTAAGCCAAGTTCCTAAACCCGATCATATGGAAATGAGGGAGACTATATCAGATCAGATACTTTCCCATTGGGAAGTAGGGTGCAATGGAGCGGAAGGGGACACAAAATAATCATTTTTAAGTTTCCAGTATGCTGGGTCATTTGAGAATATATTGACAGAGTGCTCAGAACAGATCCATCTGGCATTCCCAGGATGGTAAATGCAACAAAGCTGCCATTCATGCATAATAAGCTCATTGAGGAAGCCTGTGGATAACTGAAGTATTTTTCAGCTGTGTCAAGAGTCAGGCGATTAAGGACGAGAAGGACTCACTTAGTGCAAGATAGGTCCATTCAAAAGTTCATTTGGCAGCAGGGAAGAAGCTGTTTGAGTCAGTTGGTACGTGATCTCAGACTTTTGCATCTTTTTCCCGACAGAAGCTGCTGGAAGAGTGCATGTCTGGGGTCCTTAATTATGCTAGCTGCTTTTCTGAGGCAATGGGAAGTGTAGACAGTGTCAGTGGATGGGAGGCTGGTTTGAGTGATGGACTGGGCTTCATTCATGGCCCTTTGTAGTTTCTTGCAGTCTTGGACAGAGCAGGAGTCACACCAAGTAGTGAGACAGCCAGAGAGAACGTTTTCTATTGTGCATCTGCAGAAGTTGAGGAGAATTGTAGCAATGAGATGGGTGACCAGATGAACGATTTGACATGTTCACTGTGGGTTCAATGTTGGCCAGGGTACCTGGAAATAAGGCCCAAATTTCTCTTGAAAATATGCAATTTACTTATTAGGGACCCGACCTGCATAGGAATTATTTCACCATTCAAAACATTTCTGAAAATCTCAATTTGATTTAATCCAGTGCAAAGGAAACATCTGTTGCAAGGAAAGAAAGCCAACGTGCGTGTCAGACCGAATTGCTTTTCATACAAAACATTACTTAATGGGCACTTAAAATCAGTGCTAGTATTTGCGTTAAGACAATTAATGATAACCGAGGAATGGAAAATCTTACTAACTGACCTGGCAAAAGAGTTGGTAACTGGCCATTTGTATCAGTTGGGAACTATTACTTATGACAGAACCAAGATAGAACTTGATTCATCATGGCTTGCATGCAGCCCCACATTAGTTGCTATTTCAGCAGTGTGACAAAACTCTCAGCTTATGAATATTGCAAGTATGAGTAATCTAGCAAGATGCTTTTAATTAAATACACCGACAGGGTGGGAGCAGAAAGCAATTCAACAAATTACCTTAGCTCAGATTCTGAGAGTTGATCGGGAAAGTGAGTTCATGAGATCTCAATGAATTAATGTCAACAAGTACAGAATTAGTGAGTTTAAAAAAAAGTCTTCGATCTGGCATGAGTTTGATGTCAGCTGTATGATGAGCTGATCACAACAGCAACTCGTAGCTAAAGTCATTAGAATATTTTCCCCACACATATTTGTACAGACCTGTCTAAAACCTTGTCTCATTTCCTGCAATTAAGGGATGTGGCTCTGGGACCCACATGGGCCCTAATTACACCTCACTTCTTGTGGGTATGTGGAACATTCCTTATTCCAGTCCGACTCAGGATTCCTGCTGAAGATATATACTTTACTCCTATTCTCTGTTTGCTGTCTTTCAGTCAGCTCGCTCTCCATCCATATAGGATAAAAGCAAATTACTGCATATGCTGGAATCTGAAACCAAAAGAGAAAACGCTGGAAAATCTCAGCAGGTATGGCAGTATCTGTAAATTGAGAAAAGAACTGATGTTTCGAGTCCAGATGACCCTCTGTCAAAGCTTTGACAACGGGTTATCTGGACTCAAACATCAGCTCTTTTCTCTCTTTCCAGATGCTGCCTGGCCTGCTGAGATTTTCCAGCGTTTTCTCTTTTGGTTAGCTCTCCATCCATTCTGCTCAGTCACCTGCAAGCTCTGACATTATACTTTTTTCATGCAAGAGCTTAAATTCTTGTAATGCTACATTAGCATCAACAGACACTTGGAAAAACAGCAATGTTGGTACAATGAGCTAGTTAATGAAGTCATGATAGAACAGTACAAATTTACAACAGTTATACAAAGGCTTAATAATGCACCAGTCTAACCACTTGGATTGCTATGCTGAAATCTAGTAACTACATTAGGAAGTTACATACATGTTGCAAAGAATGCAGGATAAAAGCAAGAATTTTCCCAATTGAAAACAATGAGCCATGCAAAATTATTCAAGAACCTTATCCCAAGATATGCCATAGTATAAATTTAAATAGCATACCAGGAAAAAAAATGTTCAATCAAACTGGTTATAAAATGTTTGGAGTAAGTCACCAGGCAGTGTAATAGAGAAAGATTAAAGGAAAAGGAATGCAGTTTGAAGCTAGACTGAGTGTTACAGTACAAGTCGGATGACCTTCAACAAGCCAAATACACTCATTCTTCAACATTATTTCAGACACAAGCTGCATTTGAAACAAGTGAACAAATGCAATGAAACCTTCCTCCATAAACAAAGAAAGCAGCATCACAGAAACAAGAGGCATTCTTCCCACATATGCCAGCAAGTCTTTGGTCAACTGCTAACGGGGACAAGACACAACTTGGAGCATTTTTCTTCAGCGGTCAAGCACTCTGCCATACTATTCGCAATAGACCGTACAAAGCAAATATAAACTGCAAATTTGAAATAAAAATAGCAAATGTTCAAAATCCAGCAGAGTCAGCATCTAAAAAGGAAGATGTCAAATTTATCAAGACAAATCTTCTCTTCAAAACTAAAAATGTGCAACGTAACAAATATTCTCTCAGAATCAGAAAGCAAATGAGGAAGAACGTGAAAAAATCGTATTCCAAAAGTAAATGACCTGACACCTGCTTAAAACAAAAACAGGAAATTTTGAAATTCAATGCCAGAGTAGACAAGATATTTACAGAATTGCATTGAATGGGAAAAGAGCTACGACTAAAACACCTATCCAAGGAAAGAAGTGTGAAGAGGAAACAAAAGTCAGCTGATAAAAGGGCCAAAATTAAATCTGAAATTGATAAAGACAATCAGTCCTGCAAGGAAAAACAATTTTAATGGGGAAGGAAAGATTTATCAGAATTATGACAAGCTACGCATGCCTATAAGGAGTCCAACACAAATTATTTTGGATCAACCCAAGGAACCACTTTTAGCATACTACAAATGACTGCCCATGTACCATGCTATAATGAAGGAGAAGCATACGTTTAAATATACAGCTGAACCTTAAAAAAAATACTCTTGGGTTGAACCAAGCACTCCTTTAAACCAAGTTAATCCAAGAAATAGCTTAAATGCAAATCAGAACTGCTAAACAATTTTTCCCCATTATCAATTGAAACCTTACCACGCAAACTAGATTCGAATCCCTGATGGGCACAACTGCAGTTTCTTCATTATTGATCCCAAGGTCAGTCAAACATGAAGCTCCACCAACTCTTAACATAGCAACCAAACGCTGTCATATTACCAAAAAGACAGCATTTAAAATCAATTTTCTGTTTCAAAATAAAGTGGAATCTGTTAAAGACGTGTGTGCAATATCTCATTTGGTTTAAGTACCTCAACTTCCACCATTAGTTTACCACGGCTGTAGCGTTTTTGAAAGCAAGCACCATGGCAACTCTACGAACTTTTTTCAACTATACCTTCCAAACCCACAACTTATACTATGCAGAAGAGGTGGTGGTGGTGAAAAGAATGTCACCACCTCAAAATTCCCATCAAAATTACAAACATAGAACAGCACAGCACAGAACAGGCCCTTCGGCCCACGATGTTGTGCCGAGCTTTATCTGAAACCAAGGTCAAGCTATCCCACTCCCTATCATCCTGGTGTGCTCCATGTGCCTATCCAATAACCGCTTAAAATGTTCCTAAAGTGTCTGACTCCACTATCACTGCAGGCAGTCCATTCCACACCCCAACCACTCTCTGCGTAAAGAACCTACCTCTGATATCCTTCCTATATCTCCCACCACGAACCCTATAGTTGTGCCCCCTTGTAATAGCTCCATCCACCCGAGGAAATAATCTTTGAACGTTCACTCTATCTATCCCCTTCATCATTTCATAAACCTCTATTAAGTCTCCCCTCAGCCTCCTCTGCTCCAGAGAGAACAGCCCTAGCTCCCTCAACCTTTCCTCATAAGACCTACCCTCCAAACCAGGCAGCATCCTGGTAAATCTCCTCTGCACTCTCTC
Source organism: Mustelus asterias (assembly GCF_964213995.1). Taxonomy (NCBI): domain Eukaryota; kingdom Metazoa; phylum Chordata; class Chondrichthyes; order Carcharhiniformes; family Triakidae; genus Mustelus; species Mustelus asterias. The sequence continues at coordinate 87,446,571 of NC_135813.1, read as the reverse complement.
CAGCGCTTCCACATCCTTCTTATAGTGAGGTGACCAGAACTGCACACAATATTCCAAATGTGGTCTCACCAAGGTCCTGTACAGTTGCAGCATAACCCCACGGCTCTTAAACTCCAACCCCCTGTTAATAAAAGCTAACACAATATAGGCCTTCTTCACAGCTCTATCCACTTGAGTGGCAACCTTTAGAGATCTGTGGATATGGACCCCAAGATCTCTCTGTTCCTCCACAGTCTTCAGAACCCTACCTTTGACCCTGTAATCCACATTTAAATTAGTCCTACCAAAATGAATCACCTCACATTTATCAGGGTTAAACTCCATTTGCCATTTTTCAGCCCAGCTTTGCATCCTATCTATGTCTCTTTGCAGCCTACAACAGCCCTCCACCTCATCCACTACTCCACCAATCTTGGTGTCATCAGCAAATTTACTGATCCACTCTTCAGCCCCCTCCTCCAAGTCATTAATAAAAATCACAGAGCAGAGGACCAAGCACTGATCCTGTGGCACTCCGCTAGCAACCATCATAACTTGGCAATTTATCAGCATTCCATAACCATAGCTGGGTCCAAATCTTGAAATTCCCTGTCTAAAAACATGGTAGGAGCAATTGTCTTTTTTTTTTTGGCTTCCAAAGCAGCAGTGGCAAGCACCGCTGCCTCTCAGCACCAGGGACCCAGGTTCAACTCTGGTCTTGGGTGACTGTCTGGTTGGAGTTTGCACATTCTTCATGTGTCTATAGGTTTCCTCCGGGTGCTCTAGTTTCCTCCCACAGTCCGAAAAATGTGCAGGTAAGGTACATTGGCTATGCTAAATTGTCCCTTACTGTCTCAAGATGTGGGGTTTAGGGGGATTAGTAGGGTAAATGCTTAGGGTTATGGGGCTAGGACCTGGGTAAGAAGCTCTTTTGGAGAGTTGGTGCAGACTTGATGGGACTCTATGGAATGAGGTAAAATCTTAAAATACCCCAGGATGATTTTATGCTTTAAAAAGCGAGAAGTTCGGATTAATGATCACAAACCTGAAATCTCAACTCAGGGCGGCACAATGGCAGTGTTTGGCACTGCTGCCTCACAACACCAAGGACCTGGGTTCGATTTCCGGCTTGGGTCACTGTCTGTGTGGAGTTTGCATGTTCTCCCTGCGCGGGTTTCCTCCGGGCACTCCGGTTTCCTCCCACAGTCTGAAAAGGTGTGCTGGTTAGATTGATTGACCATGCTAAATTGCCCCTTAATGTGTCGGGGGATTAGCAAGTTAAATACATGGGGTTACGCTAGGGCCCGGGTGGGATTCTTGTCGGTCCAGGCTTGATGGGCCGAATGGCCTCCTTCTGCACTGCAGGGATTCTGCGATTCTTTCGCTCCACAAATACAGCCTAGTCCATTGGGTTTTCCAGTTTCTTTTTCATATTTCCAGCATCCACAGTCTTCTGCTTTTTGATATAAATGCACATCCATGTTGAACAAGCCTTAAACGTTAGTTTCTTAGACACAGTTGGTTCATTTTGACTGCTCACCTCACAGTAATGCCCAGTCTGCCCATTCCTAGTGTTTGCATACATCAAACTGGTTTTTGGGGTTTTTTTTTTCAAAATTTAGACTATTAATGCAAGGAAGTTTGATTTTAGAGCATATCTATCCTAGTGTCAGGGGGATTAGCAGGGTAAATGTGAGAGGTTACGGGAATAGGGCCTAGGCAGGATTGTGGTCGGTGCAGACTCGATGGGCCAAATGACGACCTTCTGCACTGTGGCGATTGTATGGATTCTATTCTATATAAAAAAAACGAGCTCAAGATTAAAAGGTTTTGAAAGCCAAACGTTATTCCTGCAATTGAGATTTAGCAAACGGTAGTTAAATTTACAAATTAATCCGTGTGAACAAGGTAGAGTTGCTGGTCGTGTAAGAGATACAGTGGAACTCAGGACATTAGCATGGACTTCTTGGATTTATACAAAATGTTGAGATGGACATCAGTTTGTGCTGCTGGCATCAACATGCTTACATCTGGAAATGTTCAGTGCCCCAAATGCAACACTGCAGAGATCCAACAGCAGGTTATCCACCATTGGTGAATGAAGAATCACAATCTTACAGCAAGGAAGGGGGCAATTTGGCCCATCATGCCTTTTGCAAGCCCTAAAAATGTGGTCCTAGTGGTCCACACTACAGTTTCCTCCCAAACCTTGTAAGAGAGGACATACAAAGGTGCATTTCAGACTAACAAAAAATAATTCTGTTTACAATTAAAATTCCAAGCAAAGCCAAATGCATAGTTTTGAATTTGGATTCTCACCAACAATAGCTGAAACATATTTTCATGCAAAGACCTACAAGAAAAAAGAACAGTGGCATTCCAGAGGTGATGACAATCGTGCACAAAAGGCAATCACACTCGTGGATCAGAACATAACTCCAAGAAAATCCACCCTCCATACTTAAAGTGCAAAGGATTATGGATGCAAAATTGCAAGTATTTGGAAGGAAAGAAGGGGAAAGAAACATTTTCCAAAAGCATAATTTCAGTCCACTGCAAGTATTTAATTAGTGATGCTCTGGTAAATAAATCCAGTTAAAGCCACCACAGATAGTACTGACACTACTGAAATGGGTAACCTGTCAATGACGGGAGCAGTATCACCACCTTGTGGAATGTCAAGAAATAACTCAAATATGGAACTTTTAGAACTTGCAGAGTTGGTGGCTAAGATTGAAAGGAGCCAAGTGGAAATGATAGAAATATTACCCATTCACATCAGCAGCAACAAAAGCAAGGAAGATGCCAAAATGGTATTCAGTAAAATCAAGTTCAGGCAGTAAACACTTCCATTGAAGCATATAAACAGCTTCCTTTAGTCCCTGGATGCTACACAGGCTATTTCAGCCAAGTGCTAACTCTAGTTTTCAGTTCACAAATGCCAAATCATGTTGAATGGACACCCCAGAACATCACCTCACAATCTGCATGATTTCAAAGATCCAGTCTGCATAGGAGCTCATCAAAGCTGCTTTTATTCTTCAAATTTATAGATGTGCTCAGGCAGTCTGCTCCCAATGCACATCTCATTCAACCATTTGTATCCCAAGTAAACTTCCCAGATTCCTTCAGTGGAAAAAAAACTGAATGCCACAAAAGATCAAAAATTAACAAGGTGACTGGAGACATAAAATACGCTCAAGTGGATGTCGAATAGTTGAGCTTTATAATTTAAATGGTTTTAACTTGCCAGAATATTAGCAACTTGTATTTTAAGATATTGAAAAAATTAGATCATATATCAGGCTGTGGTTCAGTTGAGTAAGAAGATTGTGGGTTCAAATCCCAGTACTGAGAGTGCGCTGCACTGTCCAAGGCAGAGACCGGGTGTCGAGCAGAGGCCTCGAGATCCCACGGTATTAATTCTGAAGAATAGGCAAATTTCCCCTACTGCACAATACTTGTGGTTCAATAAGATAGATTAAAAATCAAAATCAATTGTCACATTTACTATTTATGACAGCTTACTGTGCACAAATTGGTTGAGATTGATGGAACGGGAGAACGGTTACTACGAAAAGAGGAAGGTAGAGAAAAAAAAGTTAGCACTGAATGGATTCAGATCTAACAGGTTGATTATTGAGCAAGCAGAAAGCAGAGCAAAAGGTATAACAAATTTCAGAACATAGTTTGGCCAATTAGTTTTATTTGTTCAATTTCAAGCTTTATTTCTTGTTCTGACTCAGTTGTTCACAAAACTCATCAGGCTATGACCATGAGAAGCTCGCATCCAGCAAGCAAAATACTTCAGATTATAATAAATTAAACAGTAATTGAGAAATGCTGATAAAAAATGGCAAACGAGTGGGAACTGCAGGAAATGAACATTGCACTTGAAAGACTACAGTTTCTTTTGACCAAATCATGTAATTTCTTAACGTACAGGTGCAATGAACTCATGTGCAAGCAGTATTAGCAATCCCAACCCACATAATTAATGCAATGTCAATTAAGAAAATTTCATGCAGGTGAGATGAAAAGGCAAGTCAATCAGAGAATACTCTCAAGAGATCAATATGCATTGTTTTAAACAGACAGAATAATTTGTTCTGAAGTTTGAGTACTCCCTAATGCTTCAAGGTTAATTGAAAATGTTTTGGTAGCAATCAATTTACCTTTTCCAAAATGAAGTGCATAGAAACCCTAACTTAAAAACCTACCATTCTTCACAAAGATCAAATTCAAAAAAGCAAAACAACTGTAGATAATTGCTTATTAGCATAAGGGGAAAAATCATTTATGTGCAGAATATTGCAGTGCATTTCCAGTTTCCCAGTCACATTATTTGGCCACAAAGGGTTACAGAGCAAAGATAAAAGTCTGAAATTTTGCACAAGCATGAACACATTCACAGTCATATTACAAATGTATTAGACACGCACACAAAATTTCACACTGTTGTTTTTAATTCGGTTGTACCAATTAGGTTTGTTTTTACAAGAGTCCCAGCTCTTGACTGAAACTAGATTTCAGAGTCAAGCTTAGATTTCCCTTGGGTTTTCTAATTTCTGTAGTTTGTGCACCAGAGCAGTGTTTCCCCCAAAAAAAACCCTTGCGGAACCAACAAGTCAAAGGGTCATTTTTCGACACGTCCATCAAAAGCATTGTTCACGGGACTGCCAAACATCAAAAGTTTAAATACCCAGAGGATAAATTCAACAGGATGAGACAACAGTGAGAAAACTGACATGGATTATAATAAATTAAACCAGGGAGGAGATAGATTTTTACCTGGATCCAAATGATCATGGTTTCAGACTCAACATTACAGGCAGGTCTGAAGTTCAACCAACAGAAATAAATAACCAGGCAGGACACAGCACCAGCAACTTTCTTCTATTATGCCCTCCTGACAGTATCGAGAACAAAAAGGGCAGTTCTAAAAATATGGGGTCTTCCACTTGCAACACAGATGAGGAGTAATTTCATCTCTCAGATGGTCATGGGTCTCTTGGAATTTTCTTCCAGAGAGTAGTGCAAACCAGCTGACTAAAATCTACAGGGAATCAAAGGTTATGAGGGCATGGGGACAGGTCGGAAAATGGACTTAAGACCATAATCAGATCTTATGGACTGGTGAAGCAGGCTCAATGGACGGCACGGCCTGCTCCTATGCTATTATTCTATGGAAAGACTATGTCAACCAAATCATCTTCAATTAATTGACCTGGGCCATTTGGTCTTGCATTTGTCAATGAACATGTTTTGTACAAGAAAAAGGTAAAAGTAAGAAAACCAATTAGTGGCACACAACCATTCTCTATTAACCAGTCAAATGCAGAGTTTTTTCTACCCATTATTGGACCAAAGCAGTTTAAAGCCACAAGTGACACCCCATGCTCAAGCAAACTACTTGCTCTTGTCTTTCTTGATCATACCATCCTCCTCCAATGTCACACCATTGTCATCCAACTGGATGGAACTGCTCTCGCCTGGTTTTATTTTCTCCATCTAATCAAAACTAGAGAATTACCACCAATGGTTTATCTTCCCATTCCAACATAGCTATTTGCTGTGTCTGCTGTAGATAATCCATGAATGCATCCTATTTCTCATCTGCATGCTTCCCCTTGGCGATATCATGCAAAAACAGTTAGTATCCCCACACTCTGGTGGACACTCTGTTGTCCCTCGCCACCAGCACAAACAACTCCTACATTGGTCACTAAATGGTCACCTTGCTTATTCCACAACATGTACTGGATAAGCAGAGATTTGCTCCAATCAAATATTGGAAAGATTGAAATCATTGTCTTCAGTGTCCACCACAAACTTCACTACCTTGCCACCAATTCCATCCTGGAGGCTGAACCAGACTGTTCGCAACCCCCATTATATTTCATCAAGATGCACTTTCAGACACATTTGCGCTGTCATTAAATCATGTATTTTCAACTCTGTAATGTTCCCCATGTCTGCTCCAGATTCTGATCTTCTGCTGCTGAAACTGGCATCCATGCCTTTGTCACCTCAAATATTCTAACCCACTCCTGGCCTGACACCAAAACTCTACTGCCAGTAGCCTAACCTAACTCGCATCAGGTCCCATTCACACATAGTCTCTTTACAACTCTCCAACAGTTAAGGAATGCCTCTATTTTCAACCCGATTTCAAATCTCTTTCTCTAATTTCCTCCAGCCCCACAATCCTCAGAGACTTGCACTCATCTAATTTGCACCTTGAACATCTACAATTTTAATCACACCACTGTCTTCAGCATTTGCGGAGAACAGAAGTGTCAACATTTTGGGTCGATGACCTGTCAAAATCAATGGTTGCCAACTTGAAATATAGATTCTGTTTCTCCCCCAAGATGTCAGGCAGGCATGCTGTATTTCCAGAAATATCTATTTTTGTACCAGATTTCCAGCACCTGTAGCTTTTTGCTTTTGTACTATGTTTCCTATTTGACCATGCACTTCACCTCTTGAAAAACATATACGTACATAATTTACACAGGAGTCTGAAGATTTTTTGCTAACTATCCAGTGTGTTGGACGCAACAGATGGCTGAGCCCTAATATTTAGTGAATCATGTTCAGCCACTCATTTTTATTTAAGACGTGGAGGTAGAAGTGGAAAAAGGAGGAAGGCTGCTAAATGCAACTTCACTTACTCAAAGGTGTGTGTTTTTCTTGAAGATAGCTCTGATGGGAAGCGTTATTAACCTGGCAATTGCCTAGAAAAGAAAGTAAATTTGTTATTGGCTGGATAATTACAGGACAAGTAATTATATATTTCCAAGACCAGAACTATGATCAGGAATAATCAAATCCATTTGAAAACTCAAGTACAAAAGTAAATTTCATCTTGTAAAACCGAACATACTGGGCATTCATGTCAGCAAAAGATGTTGATCTGCAAGAAGAATCTGTGTGATCTATCCAAGTGATGTGTGAATATAGAAGTTATTCAGGGCACCAAAGAGACAAACAACAAAGACCCTCAGGCTTTGAAACTCCACTTTGCTCAAAAACAAGTGGATGTAATATTCATTGAGTGAGGTAAAAATCAGAGTGCTGAGATTCAGCAGCACTAATCGTTGTCCTCTTGCTCCTCAGCTTATTACTGGTAAATTTCAGCATCTGTTCCTCAGGCTTTTTTGGCTGCCTTGTATCAACAGTAGCTGCCAGAGACTTCCAACATTTCAGTCTGCTGTATTGGAAATATGCCAAAAGCATAACATGCAAAGCCAACATCTATATTTTCAAGGCTTCCATATCCACAAACAACATTTTTCCAACTATAGTGCAGGCAAAACAATAAGTCAGTATATTGTACATTTCTATGTATTTGAGCACCAACACCTGCGAGAGAAAAGCATAGCAAATATCTTAAGAGTTTTTTCAAAATATTTCATGCATTTGTACATTGTGCACACACGTGGTGGTGGGGTGTGGGGGGGCTTGAAGAAAGTGAGAGAAGATCAAATTTTTATGGTCTTTGATCATCATGATGTTGGGCATATTAAAGCATCATCCTTTCCTCAACCAACAAACAGATGCAATCTTCCATTAGAAGTGATTGGTTAAATAGTAATGTTGGCTAATTGTTGTCTCTCTCAGCTTCCTCCAGTGAAAACAACTGTAACACTCAGTATAATTGTGTTCGTTAACTCAATGTAGAGCACTGATTAAGCACAAGCCATCCCTTATCCACATGGTTCTGTATCTTACAATGTACTGCCCTTCCATACTGAACCAGATAAATAAAACTGCCTTGAACTTCTTGTTCCTATGCCCTTCATTAGTCCTTTTGTATCATTTATAATTGATAGCCAGTAGAGCAGGGCCCCCTTAACCCTCTGCTGCTCATCAACTGCTCCCTGGGCATCACAAATGTATGCAGTTCTTAGTTGAATTAAATTGGTTTTGATGATCTTGATCAACAAGAATTGGTATATTGCTTCAGTGAGCAGAGAATCAGATGGGCTTAAAACATTAAAACGATTAAAAGTGCTTCAGTGTACAAGGCTGGTAATAAAGCTGGGAAAAATAAACAATGAGTTTGAGAAAGGAAGGGCTTAACTCAGAATTCATTCAAATCCATCAAACTTCACTTTACAGATTGCTTATATAGTCTGCCTCCATCAACAGTCAACCTCACATTGTTGGGCGACACTGTGGCAGAGTGGTTAGCACTGCTGCCTCAAAGCGCCAGGGACCCAGGTTCAATTCCGGCTTGGGTCCCTGTCCTTGCTGAGTCTGCACATCCATGTCTGTGTGGGTTTCCTCCAGATGCTCTGGTTTTCTCCCACAGTCCAAAAGACATGCTGGTACATAGGACGAATGTAGCTTGGCCAATGTACCCGGACAGACGCTAGAGTGTGGCAACTAGGGGATTTTCACAGTAACTTCATTGCATTGTTAATGTAAGCCAACTTGTGACACTAATAAATAAACAGCATTAATTGAACAGCTTCCTGTACATTATTTGCATTTTTTGCAACCTGTCCAAAATAATTGAAATTATTCTAAAGCCAGATCAAGTTCAAGCAATTGAGTTGAATACATAAGTGGGAAGAATCACCAAATGCCGAAGGTTTAAGCAGCCGAGGAGTAAAACTGAGTGCTTGCGATGTGAGGGGAGCCACTCCCCAAAAGAGAGGGGATTTAGGAGCAGAGTGCTTCAGGTGCAGGGCAAAAAGGTCATTTAAGGCAAGTGTAGAAGCAAGCATGGCCAGCCCAGTATAAGCAGTGTAAATAATCCAGCCCCAGTGCATATTATGGAGGATTTTCCAACAGAGGTCAGCATAGCTACCACTGATGGTGGTTGGACCAAGGACAAAGTTTAATGGGGCATTGCTTCAGGAGATTAAGTTGAACTGACTGGAGATCTTCAAAGATAAAAGAAGGGGGCCTACATAAGGTCATTCGAAAGTACCAAATAGTATTCCAAGAGGAACTTGGAACCATTAAAAGGATTGCAAGCTAGGATCCATATCAATCTGGAAACCACACCAAAATTTTTTAAGAGCAAAACTTGTGCATTAATAGAAAAAGTAAAGATGGAGCTGAAGTGACCGGAAAATTTAGGCATCAGGCCCGCACAATTTGCAAAATGGGCAGCACCCATTGTGCCAGTATTTAAACCAGACGAAACCACCATATCTGTGGACACAGCAAGCCAACCGTAAACTCGGCTGTAAAACTGAATAGGTACCCCATCCCGAACAGAGGATCTGTATGTGCACTTGGCTGGGGGGTCTGACATTATCAAAACTGTAAGAAGTTTAACAACACCAGGTTAAAGTCCAACAGGTTGATTTGGTAGCAAAAGCCACACAAGCTTTCTTTTGCTACCAAATAAACCTGTTGGACTTTAACCTGGTGTTGTTAAACTTCATACTGTGTTTACCCCAGTCCAACGCCGGCATCTCCACATCATGATTATCAAAACCGGACATGAAGCATGCTTACCAACGGTTAGAACTGGATGACACATCTAGAGCTTACGTCACCACAGATACACAAAAGCTGTATCAATATACATGTCTTCTATTTGAGGCTTCATCAGCTTGTGCCATCTTTCAGCAAACTATGGAGAGTTTTCCCAGAGCTGCTATTTACTCGGATTATGTTCTAATAATGGTCCACTGAGAAAGGACATTAGGACAAAGTTTTGAAGAGATTCCGGAAGGCAGCAGTTCAGCTAAAAAGAGAAAAATTCATCTTCAGGAAGATTATCAGGTCGATGCTCAGGGGTTGCACCCAAAGGAGGATGAAGTGAAAAAGATTAAAAAGGCAACAGCCCTGAGGAACACCACAGAACTCAAGATCTTTCCTTTCCTCAACTATTATGGACGGTTGCTCTCAAACCTATCAGCATTACTCATGCCAGAGATGGTGTTGGAGAACACCACATAAGAAGCTTTTAACCAAGTTAAGCAGACACTTCAGTCAACATACTTAGTGCATTTTGATCTAAAATAGTGCTTACATGCAATACAACACCAGAGAGTTGGGGAGGTGCTCTCCCATACATATCACAGGTCCAAAACACCCCATCGGCAATGTATCAAGAACCTCGTCAGACCTGGAAATGGAGGATACTCCCAGAGAAAGGACGACAGACTGGTTTCTTACCTTCAGGATCAAAAAGTTTCATCAACGCATTTACGGGGGATATTTTACAATCATCACAAACTATAAGCCACTTTTAGGGCTTTTCAAGGTGATCAAAGAGATTCCACCAATTGCTTCCGCTAGAATACAACAATGAACACTGTTGTCAATCATGACTATAACGTTGAACATCAGCCAGAGGTAGAAATAGCCAATGCAGAAAAGTCATCTCCCGTTACACAAAAGCACCCACCCCCTCTAATCCCACAAAGCTTGTAATAGCTTTAAACTTTCTGGATTCTTTACCTGTAACAGGACTAAGTACTGAACTAATAGAGACCCACTGTTATTGAAGATAATGTAATACTGCATAGATGGTGGAACGAATGCGTTTCAGAAGAAATGAAGCTTTATCAGCTCAGGAAGCATGAGCTCAGTTGTGAGGATGATGTCATCCTTTTGGGGAGTGAAAGTAGCTGCCCCCATACCAGGAAGAAAATCATTGCTTGAAGAATTGCATAGTGCCCATCCGGGCATTGCGAAGATGAAAATGCTAGCGAGAAGCCACGTCCAGTGACCTGACATAGATGCTGATGTAGAAAGGCTTGTCAAACAATGCAACCATTGCCAGCTGCAGCCTCCCTGCACCCTTAGGAATGGCCAAATTGGCCATGGGTAAGCATTCACATGGATTATGTTCCTTGTGTTAGTGGAAGCCCATCTGAAATGAAGAACAAAGAACAAAGAAAATAACAGCACAGGAACAGGCCCTTCAGCCCTCCAAGCCTGCACCAACCATGCTACCCGACTGAACTAAAACCCCCTATCCTTCCAGGGACCAGATCCCTCTATTCCCATCCTATTCATGTATTTGTCAAGTCGCCCCTTAAAAGTCACCATCGCATCTGCTTCCACGACCTCCCCCGGCAGCGAGTTCCAGGCACCTTCTACCTGATGCGTAAAAAGCTTGCCTCGTACATCTCCTTTAAACCTTGCCCCTCTCACCTTAAACCTATGCCCCCTAGTAATTGACTCTTCCACCCTGGGAAAAAGCTTCTTACTATCCACTCTGTCCATGCCTCTCATAATCTTGTAGACTTCGATCAGGTCGCCCCTCAACCTCCGTCGTTCCAATGAGAACAAACCAAGTTTCTCCAACCTTTCCTCATGGCTTACACCCTCCATACCAGGCAACATCCTGGTAAATCTTTTCTGTACCCTCTCCAAAACCTCCACATCCTTCTGGTAGTGTGGCGACTAGAATTGAACACTATATCCCAAGTGCGGCCCAAGTGTCTATAAAGCTGTAACATGCCCCGGCTGATGAAGACAAGCATGCCGTATGCCTTCTTGACTACCTTCTCCACCTGCGTTGCCACTTGCAGTGACCTGTGTACTTGTACACTCAGATCCCTTTGCCTATCAATACTCCTAAGGGTTCTGCCATTTACTGTATATTTCCTATCTGTATTAGACCTTCCAAAATGCATTACTTCACATTTGTCCGGATTAAACTCCATCTGCCATCTCTTCGCCCATGTCTCCCAACTGATCTATATCCTGCTGTGTCCTCTGACGGTCCTCATCGCTATTTGTAAATCCACCAACCTTTGTCATCCGCAAATTTACTAATCAAACCAGTTATATTTTCCTCCAAATCATATATATATATATATATATATAACAAACAGCGAAGGTCCCAGCACTGATCCCTGAAGAACACCACTTGTCACAGCCCTCCATTCAGAAACACACCCTTCCACTGCTACTCTGTCTTCTATGACTGAGCTAGTTCTGTATCTACCTTGCCAGCTCACCTCTGATCCCGTGCGACTTCACCTTCTGCACCAGTCTGCCATGAGGGACCTTTTCAAAGGCCTTACTGAAGTCCACGTAGACAACATCCACTGCCCTACCCTCATCAATCATCTTCGTCGCTTCCTTGAAAAACTCAATCAAGTTAGTGAGACATGACCTCCCCTTCACAAAACCATCTTGCCTCTCGCTAATACGTCCACTTATTTCCAAGTGGGAATAAGGCCTGTTGAAGAATCCTCTCCAATAATTTCCCTACCACTGACGAAAGGCTCACCGGCCTGTAATTACCTGGATTATTCTTGCTACTCTCCTTAAAGGAACAACATTGGCTATTCTCCAATCCTCTGGGACCTCCCCTGTATGTGGAGATGCCGGCGTTGGACTGGGGTAAACACAGTAAGAGTTTTAACAACACCAGGTTAAAGTCCAACAATTTTGTGTCTCTGTGTGCCTTGTTTGGGAGCAGATATCCACTCCATCTGACGAAGAAGCAGGGCACCGAAAGTTAATGGCATTTGCTACCAAATAAACCTGTTGGACTTTAACCTGGTGTTGTTAAAACTCTTACTGTGTACACCTCCCCTGTACCCAGTGATGATACAAAGATGTGTCTCCGGCCCCAGCAATTTTCTCCCTTGCCCCTCTCAGTATTCTGGGGTATATCCCATCAAGTCCCAAGGACTTGTCTACCTTAATGTTTCTCAAGAACCCCAATACCACCACCTTTTTGATCTCAACATGACCCAAACTATCTACACACCCTTTCCCTGGCTCATCATCCACCAAGTCCTTCTTTTTGGTGAATATGGATGCAAAGTACTCATTTAATACCTCACCCATTTCCTCTGGCTCCACGCATAGATTCCCTCCCCTGTCCTCGAGTGGGCCAACCCTCTTGCTCTTTATATATGTATAAAAAGCCGTGGGATTTTCTTTAATCCTGCTGGCCTACGACTTTTCGTGACCCCTTTTAGCCCTCTTTACTCCTTGCTTAAGTTTATTTCTACTTTCCTTGTATTCCACACTTGCTTCATGTGCCTTGACAAATGCTTCATTTTTCTCTGACTAGGCTCACAATATCTCTCATTATATCCAAGGTTCCCAAAACTTGCCATACATATCCTTCAAGCAGTGTGCCAGTCCTGAATCCCCATCAACTTACACTTGAAAGCCTCCCACATGCCAGATGTTGATTTGCCTGCAAACATCTGCCCTCGATCCACATTTTTCAATTCCTGCCTAATATTCTTGTAATTAGTCTTCCTCCAATTTAACTACACTTATCTTTATCCATCAATACCTTAAAGCTTACTGAATAGTGGTCACTGTTCCCAAACTGCTCTCCTACTGAAACATCGACCACCTGGCCGGGCTCATTCCCCAATACCAGGTCCAGTACAGCCCCTTTCTAAGTTGGACTATCGACACACTGTTTCAAGGATGCTCCTTACAAACACTGCCCCATCTACGCCCCTAGCATTAAGTGAGTCCCAGTCAATATAGGGGAAATTAAAATCTCCCACAAAAACCCTATTACTTTTGCACCTTGCTAAAATCTGCCTACATACCGGTTCTTCTATCTCCCGCTGGCTGTTGGGAGGCCTTTGGTAAACCCCAAACAATATGACTACACCCTTCCTATATCTGAGCTCCACCCATATTGCCTCGCTGTATGAGCCCTCCGAGGTGTCTTCCTGCAGTACAGCTGTGATATTCTCCTTAACAGGAAGTGCAACCCTCTCTGCCCATCCTTTTTACATCCCTCTCTATCCCGCCTGAAACATCTGCATTAAGCTGCCAATCCTGTCCTTCCCTTAACCAAGTCTCTATAATGGCAACAACATCATAGTTCCAAGTACTAATCCAAGCTCTAAGTTCATCTGTCTTACCAGTTACACTTCTCGCATTGAAACAAATGCACTTCAGTTCACCAGACCCTCTTTGATTAGCAACCACAGCCTGCCTGCTCTTCCTCTGAGTCTTACTGGCCCTACTCTCTGGTTCCGCGTGAGTTAATTTACTTTTGCCAAACTAGTTTAAATCCTCCCGCATGGAGGAAATGCATGGAGCTATTTCAAATGAGGTCCACAACTTCATGCGCCACATTTGAGAAACTGCGCCAATCTTTCACCACCCATGGCATATTAAAAGCACCTGTCTGACAAATGAACAGCATTCACAAGTGCCAAATTCCACAAGTTCATGACATCTAATCGTTTAAAACATATCCAAACTGCACCATATCACTCACCCCTCTTCAAATGGATTGGCTGAACGTGCAGTTCAGACTTAAGACTGGTACAAAGAAACAAATCACCTGCATTACTGGAAGCCAAGATAGCACAGTTCCTGTTAGTCAATAGAACCATCCTGCATACCACTTCCAGAATAGCTCCAGCTGAGCTGCTGATGGGTCGATGCTTGAAAACCAAGTTGAGCCTCGTAGTTCTGAACTTGGTGGGGTTGGAGGAGATAGAATCGTCAAAGAAGGAACAATGGTACACCAAAACTGAATAGAGCATTTGCAATTTTGTTGTATTCATTCATGGGACATGGGCGTCACTGGCTGGCCAGCGTTTATTGCCCATCCCTAGTTGCCCATGGAGGGCAGTTTAGAGTCAACCACATTGCTGTGGCTCTGGAGTCACATGTAGGCCAGACCAGATAATGATGGCAGATTTCCTTCCCTAAAAAGGGATTAGTGAACCAGGTAGGTCGTTCAGACAAATTGACAATGCTTTCACAGTCATCAGTAGATTCTTAATTCCAAATATTTCTTATGGAATTCAAATTCCACCATCTGCCATGGCAGGATTCGAATCCAGATCCCCAGAACATGAACTGAGTTTCTCAATTAATAGTCTAGCGATAATACCACTAGGCCATTGCCTCCCCTGTAATAATTCAGTCTGTGGAAATTTTGGAAGCTAACAAACCTGGGTCTCAAGGGTTGTGGTATCTTGAGGTGAAAGTGCAGGACAAGTTAATGAAAAAACACGTAAATTTGAGGAGGGGGGAACTACCCCAAGAGCCCGTGCTACTGCCTAATCCAATTGCACCTGCAAGTAAAGTTCTTGTTTATCCAAGGTATAAAGAAGAGGCTGATCAGTTGTGGCAGGTCAAAGATTGATCCCAATGAAACTGAGGAAATAGTGGGAAGAGAGACACAGAATCCAGGGGATTGTCCTAGTGAAGCAAGTTCAACCAAAACTACCTCTATAATTGAACCTCAATCAATTGAGCTACGTTGCTCCCAGAAAAAATCCTCTGACAAGATTGAGTTTCTGTTAAAAATGTTCGATTATCACTATTATTTTGGAAATTGCATAAGTTATGTCTTGTATAATAAAGGACGAAAGGAGAGGGAGGGAGAAAAAATAGTAGGAGCTGGCCGTTTAAGAGTGTACATTGGGACGGTCTTGTGACCCCATTGCCCAATGAGGAACAAGCTCAGGGATCTTGGTGCCAACTGTGGGCTTTTGCAGCCAGAGTAGGTCCTGGAGTTCGAAGTGTTAACATTGTGAAAATATTCTGCCTACAAATAAATAGCTATAGTTTGTTACACTAACTGGTGTTTCACAAACCTTGCAATTACTATAGTATGAAACATTCTTGCCACATTAGAGCTGAAATGAGAACACCCTGTGCTGGGGAAGTCACAACAGAATACCCAGGCATTCCAGCAACTGATGTAGACTTGCAACCTAACAAATCAAGAATCTTTGTGATGATGACCGTGTTCCCCTTGCTACTCATGTGATTTCAGTACGAAACATCAAATTTAACCCCAGATTTGAAAGGTCCCAAGTGGGTCTCCCATTTTGCGCCAGATCAGTTGATCTTATCCAGAATGGCACAACGACCTCTTGCAGCTGACCTCAGGTCAGCACCATACAAAGACCACGGTTCCTAGCTCCCAATTGCTACCTGATGGAAAGTGAAAATACATTCTTTTTTTTTGCAAAAATATACTTTATTCATATAAATCCAAAAATCATTACAAACCATTGCCAATTGTTGAACCAGTAAAGTGCACTGATATTCACATTTTCTGCAGTGCTTCAGTACAGTTAGAAATAAAACACACAATCCTAAGTGTTTTTCATGGTTACTAGCCTGTGTACACATTACCTTACACAGTGGCCTTGCCCCATTTGCACCCTGGCAGTGGCTGCCCCAAGCTTGCAATGTGCCAGTTTGCAACAGTTGGTCGGGGACAATTCTTTGCACTGGAAGATCAACAAGTTTCAGACAGATCCAAAAAGAGAGATTTAGCTTAAAATGGTGAAAATATATATTATATATATGTACACATTCTCTTGCAAATTGAATGGCCACCTGAACAAACTACTGGAGGGTCGCAGTGCCTGTGGACTTGACACCAGCACAAATTAGTTATTTCAGAAAATCAGTGGTCGTCAGTGGGAGTGAACAAATATTCATTGTTTTTAAAACTTCAGTGCAGCAAAGTTCTTCCAAACGCCATCATAAAGTGGTGGTTTATGGTTTGATGTCATTGCTCCTTCAGGGAGTTGTGATTTGAGGTATTATTTCATAAAAAGTTGGTACTCTCTAAAGAAAAAGGGGGGTGGGGTTGAAAGGGATAGAAATGGACCTGGGAGTAATGATCCATTCCATCCTAGATTCCTTTTGAATAATTTATCAGCAGAGACAGATCTTCTTTCATCAGTGTGCTAGCACATCCCCCACACCAAGGAACCTATTCTCATTGGAATTATCCGCCATGGGTCCAAGGTCCCTCACTGCAATTAGTTGGCTAATTCTCAGACATCAACCAAGACAATGGGTGCTTCAAGCCTTTGTACCTGGGTTCCTGGTATTGAGGCAGCAATACCAATGATTGTGCCACTATTGTCCCACATGAGGAGAGGATTTAACCATTATGCCATCGAACATCAAGGCGCAATCATAACAGAATCCCTCTATCAACATCCTGGGGGCTACCAATAATGGTTATAAATATTGTGGCCATCAGTAGACGATCAATGGTGGAGGGAGTTAAATGTTTGCAGGTGGGGTCGCAATCATGCAGGCTGCTTTGCCCGGGATGGTGCTGAGCTTCTTGAATGTTGTTAAAGCTGCATTCATCCAGCAAGTGGAGAGTATTCCATTACACTCCTCACTTATGCCTTGTAGCTGGTGGGCAAGCTTTAGCAAGTCCAGAGGTGAGTTACTCGCCACAGGATTCCTAGCCTTTTCCTAGTCTACTGATAGCCACAATATTTATAAACATTATTGGTAACCTCCAGGATGTTGATAGAGGGATTCAGTTATGGTAATGTCATTGAATATCAAGGCGCAATGGTTAGATCCTCTCTTTGTGGGACAGTAGTGGCACAATTGTTAGTACTGCCTCACAACACCAGGAACCCAGGTTCAATTCTTGCCTTGTCAACTCAGGCGTCGGTAGTAGAAGATTCCACAGTATTCTTCAGTAACAGCAGGGGAGTTCAGCTCCCCTTGGACCGATATTACTCCTTCAACCACCAGCGTGAAAATGATTGTTTAGTCCAGATCTTCTTTCTGTATTTGAAAACTTGCTGTGCACAAATTGGCTGCCGGGGAGCCCCAAATTAAAATAGTGGCTACACTTTAAAATCGTGATGAAAATGTTATTTTAATATTTTGAACATGCTGGTCTGTAGAAATGCTATGGTGTGTGTAACTAATTTAGTTAAGCTGGGCACTGAATGCATATGAAATTTAGACTAGGGGCTAGGTGTAAAAAGCAATCATTTGAAGTGAATAGGACCAAGTTGAATGTTCTACAAGGGCAGCACAGTGGCTAGCACTGCTGCCTCACAGCGCCAGGGACCCAGGCTCAATTCCAGCCTTGGGTGACTGTCTGTGTGGAGTTTACACGTTGTCCCTGTATCGCCATGGGTTTCCTCTGGGTGCTCTGGTTTCATCCCACATTCCAAAGATGTGCAGGTTAGGTGGATTAGTCATTGTAAATGCACGGGGTTACAGGGAAAGAGCAATGCGGAAGGCCTGGGTGGGATGCTCTTTGAGAGTTGGTGCAGACAAACGTGTTGAATGGCCTCTTGCAGCACTGCAGGGGTTCTATGGTCATTGCCTGGCACTTGCAGAGAGAATGTTACTTGCCACTTCATCAGCCCAGTCTGGATATTGCCCAGGTCTTGCTGTATTTGAAAATGAACTGTTTCAGTATGAGTCACCGCAAACAATGCTGAACATTGTGCCATCATCTGCGAACATCTCTGCACCAGATCTCCAAAGCAGCATGACTTGGCATCATTCCACTACCTTTTCCCCATACCTCTGCACAAGTAATCACCTAAATGCCCTCTTGAAATGCTCGATTGAACCTTCCTCCACCACACTCCTAGTTAGTAAATTCCAGACACAAACCACTCATCGAGAGAGAAAGATTTTTCTCATATCACATTTGCTTCTTTTGCAAATCACTTTAAAATTGGGTAGAAGATTATTCCACGGCACTCTTCAGTAACAGCAGGGCAGGTCAGCAAGTGTCTTGGATCTATATTACTCCTCAGATACTGAAACATTGTCAATACTCCATTCAGCCCCGTCATGATCTTTATAAAATCTCCTCTTACCTTCGAACGACAGTGCCAACCCCTCAAATCTATCCTCACAACTAAAGTTTCTCATCCCTGAAAACATACCTGTAAACCTCTTGTGCACTCTCTCCAATGTGTTCATTTCTTCCCTGTACTGTGGTACCCAGAACCATACACAATATTCCAGCTGTGGTCTAACTAGCGTCTTGTATATTACATCCTTGCTCTTATACTCAATGGCCTTATCAGTAAAGCCCAGAATATTATATGCTGTATTGACTGCTCTTTCCACCTGTCTTGCCATCTTAAATGATCCATGCACACATACACTGATGTCCCTCTGCTCCTCCCTTTAAGAATTTTACCCCTTATTTGGTCACTGAAGGCACATACAGGGCAAGGTTCAACAGGTTGATAATTAGCCTGCTAAACCTTCCAACATGTCCCCACTATTCCCAGGGGAAAAAAAAATAATGTGAAACATAGAAACAGAGAATATGTGCAGGACTAGGCCATTCAGCCCTTTGAGCCTGCACCACCATTCAATATGATCATGCACTTGGGTATCCCATTCCCGCTTTCTCTCCATACCCAGTGATCCCATTAGCCACAAGGGCCACATCCAGCTCCCTTTTGAACATATTTAACGAACTGGCCTCAACAGCTTTGTGGTTAAGAATTCCTCATGTTCACAACTCTGAGTGAAGAAGTTCTTCTTCATTTCAGTCCTGAATGGCTTACCCCTTATTCTTAGACTGCGACCCCTAGTTCTGGAATTCAACATCAGGAACATTCTACCCACATCTGGCCTGTCCAGTCCCATCAGGATTTTATATGTTTCTATGAGATCCCATCTCATTCTTCTAATTTCCAGTGAGTACAAGCCAAGTCAATGCAGTTTCTCTTCATGTCAGTTCTGCCATTCCACGAATCAGTCTGGTGAACCTTCGCTGGACTCCCTCAATAGCAAGAATGTCCTTCCTCAGACTAGGAGACCAAAACTGCACACATTACTCAAGGTGTGGCCTCACCAAGGCCCTGCATAACTGCAGCAAGACATCTTTACTCCTATACTCAAATCCTCTTGCTATGAAGGCCAGCAAGCCATCAGCTTTCCTCATTGCCTGCTGTACCTGCGCGCCAACCTTCAGTGACTGCTGCACCATGACACCCAGGTCACGTTGCACCCCCCCTTTTCCTAAACTGCCATCAGATATTAATCTTCCTTCCTGTTTTTGCCAAAGTGGATAACCTCACATTTATCCACATTATATTGCATTTGCCAAGTATTTGTCCACTCAGCCAGCCTATCCAAGTCACCCTGCAGCCTCCGAGCATCCTCCTCACAGTACACACTGCCACCCAGCTTAGAATCCTCTGCAAATTTGGAAATATTGCATTTAATTCCTTCATCCAAATCATTCATGTATATTGTGTATATTGCTGAGGTCCAAGCACCGAACCCTGCGGTACCCCTCTAGTCACTGCCTGCCACTCTGAAAAGTACCCATTTATTCCCACTGCTTACTGTCTGCCAGTTCTCTGCCCACATCAACACATTACCCCCAATACCATGAGCTTTAAGTTTGCTCACAAATCTCTAGTATGGGACCTTGTCAAAAGCCTTTCGAAAGTCCAGATACACAACATCCACTGATTCATCACATCCACTCTCCTAGTCACATCCTCAAAAAATTCCTGAAGATTTGTCAAGCACGTTTTCCCTTTAGAGAATCCAGGCTGACATGGACCGATCATATCACCGCTTTCCAAATGCTCATTTATTGCATCCTTAATAATTGACTCCAGTGAAGATATGAAACAAAAGGCCGAAGACCAACTGCAGTAACGCAGTCTTTCGGATCACTGTCCTTAGAAAATACTTGCAGTTTTGGTTAGCAACTGACCTGCCTGAAATTCTCACCTGGAAACCAGACAGCAACAGCACAATTTTAGGACAGGCAAAAGTTGTACTGTTTGCCAATTACATTTTGCTTATAAACGGAAGTTAACAATTTCACACACTGACAAACAGGTTAGCATCTGAAGCATGTCCGTCAGCCTTTACAACAGCAAGAACAAAGCCATGATTACACATCACGAGCATCAACATTCTGAAGCCAAGATCATTTTGTATTTGAAAATTTTGTTTGACATATGGAAATTCCCATTATGCAAACACGATGACCTCAGCTCAGACTCAAAAGCATTTGTTTGGCAAATCATAAGGGCTGTCACTGCTGAAAATCTCACCCATCAGTTCCATGAATAAACAATAACAATGAGAAATATTTTACTTTGCACTTTTGAAAACATGGGGACTATCCAGAATATTTCCAAAGCTGAGGTTTCACTACATCAACACTAAAAGCTGAAATACTTTGCAACCAGCACACATTTTAATTTTGTCGAAACTGGTCAGAGGTGCCACACGATAAATTAGAAGTAGGATTTGTTAACCAGATATTTGGTGTCAACCAAATGATTGGTTTTAACCAAACATGAAAAAAAAATGAAGTGTACCAATAAACTGCAGAAAACTGATCAAAAAACTTCAATTTCTCTTCCACAAGTAGCATTCAAACATGCACCTGCTACTAAATTTAATGCAATTATTGAAGTAATTTATTTGGATTACTTTCACCTGTCGTTTTCAGGCAACTGCCTACAAATAGAGAACATTTTAGAAATACAAAATCTGGGAGAAGAAATAACAGCAACTAACCAATTTATTAGTAAATTTAATGTTAGCAGTACCACAGGTTCCCACAAACAGCAATGAGACAGGTTAACCTTTTTTGGTATTGTTGGCCAAGTAATAAATATTTGCTAGGAGACTGTGAAAACGCCATTGTTCTTACAATTACAACATGCAAGCACATTGCACCTTAACAGTAGTAAAATATTCCTTAGTGCTTCATAGCACCAATATGAAACACAAGTCACAAAAGGAGATATTACTAAAAGCAAGTGGTCGAGCTTTAATGAATATCTTACATGGTGGTGAAAGGAACAGAGACACAAGGAAATTCCAGGACTTGGTGCCATGGAATCTTTTATATCTTAACTGAACAGACAAGTGCTAAATCAGTCAAAAGAAAGCATCCCCATTAACGCATACTCCTCACTCAGCACTGCACGGAATTGTCAGAAAAGACCTTGGGAGTGGCAATGAGGAACTGGTATTACATTTAGGCTACCATAAAATTCCAACCAACATGATAAACTTCCATCCAGCTTTCAGACTACCCATGAACTACTGTAGAGATTAACTCCTCCTCAACAGAATAAAAAGAAATGTTCAAGTTGTCGAAACATGGTGACCTAGGCCTACAGCACCAAGGATAAGAAAGAACATGGCTTGACTTTCAATGGTTGAATCTTGAGCAAATTTAACTTTAGAACCATGGAGACTGCGGCTGAAGTCAATGTTGAACAATTAACCTGGATAATCTTGATCTAAAGGCTGTTCCAGGCAAATCAATGGATTTGTAACCATGAAAACACAAAAAGATGGTATGTCCATCACTGTTCTATCCAAGGAAACTTGTACAGTGCAAATTACACACTTAGTTTAAAAACATTTTCCATGAAAGAATAAAGCTAACGAAGGATGCAATATTTGAGAGGAAAATTTTTAAATGTCTTGGGAACTGAAGTACCATCTGAGTTAACAGCCAAGCTAAAATATCATAATAATCACCTGCACAAGACAAGTTTACGTATTCAGCTGATTAATCCACCAAGGTAACTATCAAAACACAAATTTAAAATGGGGTGAAATGAAGGTCAAATTTATAGAATAGATGCCATATTGTAATTTGTTTAAATTTTCATCAACAAAGCAATTTTGCATCAAGTATCTTTTATCTGCATTGTGTGCAACACAATCCTCTCAAATACGCAAACTTAAAAAAATAAGTAGCCATAGTCATAAAATTGACGGCAAAACAGGTCATCCTGGTTTAAATTAGAAGGATCGAGAACTGGAGGGCTAAAAGACAGAACATATGCTTCTCAATGGGTCTGCAGTGTAATGCTTTGTGTATTTGAAGTCCAGCAAAAATAGTGAAATGAACCCTTCTCAGCTCAGCACTGCAGAAGGCTCAGGGTAAGTCACGAAAAGCATCCATCTCTATTGGTCACGTTTAACCATTTGGCACAGCATTAACTGCAATAACAATGGGTTTGCTGTTTGGCAGATCAAGGGTAAAATTTTATTTGATGGGCTTTTCACACAAGTTCCACAAGAGTTATGAACATCCAATACCTTATGAAGATCCTACATTCACATTGCGCATGACACTTTCTCCAACAAGTACTTAAATGTGACACGGTACGAAACCCTTTCTGCACACCTCCCCACTGTCTTAGGAGCTTCAGGACTCCACCACACAAACCAGGACAATGCCAAAAGGCAGGTTCAGGCAGTGACTAAAATTGTGACCAAATAACAAACAGAACTTACAATGGAAACCAAGTGCACAATGAGTTTATTTCAAGCCGCGAGAATTTGGAAGGGGAGAAATCAATTCCCCAGATGAAGAGGGTGGCCACATCCACAAGAATTTTAAAAGTTGTGACATGTCTATTTAAATTTACTTTTCCCTATTGAACTTGAGGATGCAGAAAGATTAAGCGCCCAAGTATAGAGACACCAGCTTCAAAAGGGAAACACACCAGATCTTGTCTCACTGGAATTCCATGTCAGAAGCAGCAAGAGATTATATATGGCTTACCTGCTTTCTAATTAAGCATTTTGTACTACATCCTTTCAGGGTCAACTGGGTAAGAGGGGGGGAATGATCAGCAAGATTTATATTCAAAATTAGAACCATAGAACGGTTATGGCATAGAAAGAGGGCACTGAGCACAGTGTCTGCACCTGCCAAGGGATTTATAAAAATTAGCTGCTCTTTTTAATCTGACTTTCCAGCTCCTGGTCCATAGCCTTGCAGGTTACAGCACTTCAGGTTGTTATGGACATAAGGGGGATTAATTTAAAGAGCACCAATTTCTTCTTCTCACTAACAGTTCAGAGCAGAAAGGTGTTTTAATTTCTGATTTCCCCTTTTTCTTTTAAGTGTGGAATATTTTCCCCAATCTTCACTTTGGAGTCCAATCCTCTATTAATGACCCCACAGCAAACTCAACACAAGGTCAACTAAGGGGGTCGGCTTATTTTACACATGGGAAGGGGTTTTGCAATCGCAAGTGTGCCAATTAGGTCATCCCTTAGCTTCTTCTGTCCCAAGGTAAACAATCCATCTGTCCAATCTTTCGTCAACTGCAGTTTTAAAGCCCTGGCAACATTATTGTAAATGCTCTCTGTACTCTCTCCAATTCAACAGGCTCATCACTCTCTGGGTGAAGAAATTTCTCCCGATTTCAGTCCTAAATGGTTTATTGCATTCAGACTATGACCCCTGGTTCTGGAGTTTCCTGCCATCAACAACATCCTTCCTGCATCTATCCTGTCTAGTCCTGTTACATTTTATGTGCTTCTAGGAGATCCCCCCTTATTTTTCTAAACTCCACCGAATACAATCCTAACCAACTCAATCTCTCTTACTTCAGTTCCGCCATAACAGGGATTGGTCTGGTAAACCTTCTCTGCAATCCCTCTGCAGCAAGAGCTAAAACTGCACACAATATTTAAGGTGTGGCCTCACGAAGACCCCAAGTGCAGAAAGACATCCTTGCTTCTGTACTCAAATCCTCTCGCGCTGAAGGCCAATATACCCTTTATAAGCCAACTATATTATATATTGCTTTTTATATAGTTGCATCATTACACCCCTGCTTTTGCATTCAATGCCTGATCCAATTAAGTATCCCATATACTTTTTACCACCTGTCTTGCAACCTTCAGGGCCCTTCTCACTTCCTCAAATCTCTTTTCTTCTTCTCCCTCTCTCTTTCTTCTCCGCCCTCCCCCCCCCCCCTCCACCCCACCCCACAATATCTTTTGAGTATTCCCTTGTTTAGTTTGCCCTCTCCAAATGCATTAGCTCACACTTCTCTACATACCTTTTTGCTCCCCCCATTTGAATGACTTCCAGTACCACGGTCAGTTTGGTCATCTACCCTGCAGTCCCACTCATCCAAACAATCCGAGAGAATCTCAAACTTCTTGGGCAATTGCCAAGGCTGAAAGGGTCCTGCACCCCTGCCCTCTGGGTCCCCTTTACCCTCTGGTCCTTGAACCATGTCAGGGTGGGGGGGCAAGTTAAAGACAAAATCCCTGTTTAACTTATTTGATCAAGTCTTTGGAGGAAGAAATGGAAAGGGTTTATAGGGTAATGCAATTAATGTGTAAATAGACTTCCAGAAGGCATTTGATCCTGTGCAAGTCAAAGTTGAAATGCATGTGTAAAAGGGACAGACATTATGTATATGAAATCAACTGAGTGGTTTGAGCCAGAGAATAATGGGGTAAGCTGCAGCTTCTCCAGATTGGAGGCATGTTTAGTGGCATCAGACAGGACTTGATGTCAGGACCACTATGTTCTTAATCCATATCAATGACCTAGACTTGGGTGTCGAGAGCATAATTTCAAAACTTGCAGATGGACACAAAACTTAAGTTGTGTGTCACGGCACAGTGGTTAGCACTGCTGCCTCACAGCACCAGGGACCCGGGTTCAATTCCTGGCTTGGATCACTGTGTGGAGTCTGCACGCTCTCCCCTTGTCTACGTGGGTTCCCTCCAGATGCTCCGGTTTCCTCCCACAGTCTGAAAGACGTGCTGGTTAGGTACATTGACCATGCCAAATTCTCCCCCAGTGTACCCGAACAGGCGCCGGAGCATGGTGACTAGGGGATTTTCACAGTAACTTCATTGCAGTGTTAATGTAAGCCTACTTGTGACACTAATAAATAAACTTTTAAAAAGTCACAAGGCTTACAGTAACACTGCAATGAAGTTACTATGAAAATCCCCTAGTCACCACACACCGGCTTCTGTTCTGGTACACTGAAGGAGAATTTAGCATCGCCAATGCATCTAGCCAGCACGTCTTTCGGACTGTGGGAGGGAACTGGAGCACCCAGAGGAAACCCACGCAGACAAAGGGAGGATGTGCGCACGCACAGACAGTGACCGGGAGTCAAACCCAGGTCTCTGTCGTTGTGAGGCAGCAGTGCTAACCACTGTGTCACCATGCTGCCCAAGGAAGCATTCGGAACTGCAGGGATTCAATTGTGGCATTGGAATGGGGAACTGAAGAGAAAAATTCCATGTCTATGGGGGAAGGGTTGGGAAGTGGGTCTAACTGAATTGCTCTTGGAAAGCCAGTGCAGACTTGATGGGCCAATGGCTTCTATATTTTGATCTTTAAGTAATTCTATGTTCGGACACTATTAATTCAAGTCTTTTCCTTCTTGTAACTGGCTGCACAATTGTCATGCTTGAACGAACAACAATTTAAAAATTCAGTGCCTTATTTTCATCCCAGTCTAAAACACAAGGTCCTTGACTAATTCCCAAACATATTCCAAGCTCACCAGTCACAAGTCACAGCGAGTGGAGATGGGAGGGAAGTGGGGAGCAGAAAGAGTTTCTTCCTTAAAGAAAGAGAAAACCATCCATTACATCTGTCTGCTCGACACCTTATAAAAAGATTTGCAATTACATATAACATTTCATAAACTCCAGGCGTTCCAAGTGCAGTCATTGTTGTAACAAAGGAAGCACAGCTGCCCATTTGTGCACAACAAGTTCTCACAAATGGCGACGTAATAATAACCAGGATACACAATAACTCTTTTCTCAAAGAGACGGAGCCTCATCCAAATGGACCAGGGTTATAATCTCAAGTAAGAGATCACCCATTTAAGACAGGGGTGAGGAAGAATTTCTCCTCATAAGGATAATTAATCTGTGGAATTCTCTACTGCGGAGGGCTGTGGAAGCTGCATTGTTAAGTAGATTCAAGACAGAGATATACAGATTTTTAATCAGTAAGGGAATAGAGGGTTGTGAAGGTAAGGCAGGAAAGTGGAGTTGAGGATTGTTGCATCAGATCAGTCATGATCTCATTGAATGAATGGAGCAGACTCGATGGGCTGAATGACCTACTTCTGTTTTTATGTCTTGTGGTCATAAAAGACAGTCCATTTCAGTACAAAGGGAATGCCACACTCAGCTGAGACGGAGACTTCAATCCAAAATTTTGCAACTCAAGAATGCTACCTACTTAACAACAGCTAACACCTGCAGGTTTCACATCCCCCCCCCCATCTCCAAATATATACTCACCACTAACAAGGAAGCGAACCAAATTTTATATGACCAGTTGTCCAAATGCTGGAATTAACGCAAAAAGTCAGTACATGTTGATTTTCAACAGCACATCCAGAACTTTCCTATGCACTACTAACGTGGGATTAATGCTGGCCACTTAGTGGCTTGGGGCTCGGCTCCTCCTTCTGCAACTGGATCCTACACTTCCTAATCCATAGACTGCAGTCAGTAAGGATAGGCAACAACACCTCCTCCACGATCATCCTCAGCACTTGTGCCCCACAAGGTTTAGCCCTCAGCCCCTGACTATACTCCTTATACACCCATGACTGTGGCCAAATTCCCCTCCAACTGGATTTTCAAGTTTGCTGATGACACCACCATTGTGGGTCAGATCTCAAACAATGATGAAATGGAGTACAGAGAACCT
Source organism: Mustelus asterias (assembly GCF_964213995.1). Classification (NCBI taxonomy): domain Eukaryota; kingdom Metazoa; phylum Chordata; class Chondrichthyes; order Carcharhiniformes; family Triakidae; genus Mustelus; species Mustelus asterias. The sequence goes on along the minus strand of NC_135813.1, from coordinate 87,419,408 downwards.
GGTGAACTGGTGCGATGACAGTAATCTCTCCCTCAATGTCAACAAAACAAAGGAGATTGTCATCGACTTCAGGAAGCGTAGTGGGGAACATGCCCCTATCATCAATGGGGACAAAGTAGAAATGGTAGACAGCTTCGGATGTGTGTGTCCGGATCACAACAACCTGCCCTAGTCCCTCCGGTCCCTTAACCTGGTGTTGTTAAAACTCTTACCGTACTCTAGTCCCTCCATGCAGACGGTCCAATTAAGAAAGCCCACCAACGCTTCTACTTTCTCAGGAGACTAAGGAAATTTGGAACGTCCACTACAACTTTCACAGGTGCACCATAGAAAGCATTCTTTCCAGTTGCATCACAGCTTGGTATGGCTCCTGCTCTGTCTAAGACCGCAGGAAACTACAAAGAGTCATGAAAAAAGCCCAGTGCATCACGCAAACCAGCTCACATCCACTGTCAACACTTCCTGCTGCCTTGGAAGAGCAGCCAGCATAATCAAGGACCCCACACACCTCGGATGTACTCTCTTCCACTTTCTCCGTCGGGAAAAAGTTAGAAAAGTCTGAGGACACATACCAACCAACTCTAGAACAGCTTTTTCCCTGCTGCTGCCTTCAGACTTTTGAATGGACCTACCTTATTTTAACCTGATCTTTCTCTTTACCCTAGCTATGACTAACACACTGCATTCTTCACTCTCTTCTTTCCTACCCCATGTACAGTATGCTTTGTCTGTATAGCGCACAAGAATAGATACTTTTCACTGTATAGACAATAATAAATCAAAAAGTGTCACATTTAAGTGTCATTTAATAATGCAGAAATTTATGAACTGGTTACTTTTGCATTTTTCAATCAAACACTTACTGCTAAGTGGTGGGGATTTCCAAGTTGCTCTGAAGAGCTGCTGTGTGCACACTATAATCTGCCCCAGCACAATGACCAATGGAGAAGGGAAATTATTAACATTTTCAAAAAACTTGCACCAATTTCCCAACCGACAGTTAACTGGAAACCAAAAAGAAAACCACCATTGTTTCCCCTCATAACAGCATTAAAATACTTAGGGCCAACTTGTATTTAGAATTACGTAACAATTGGCTCAAGCTCCAACAATAACCGGTGCAACTTAAATCAGCCTTTTTGTTTTCAGATTAATATCCATTAAATCAGATAGTCTCTTCTTGCTGTGAAAAATTAAGGACAGAGAAGTCAATAACACTCAGAAATACAGCCAGCACACTGCATCCTTTGACAAACACAGCTGTTTTCCATACAGCACATCTTCAGTCACCAGCGTTACGTACAGACATCTCAACAAAATCCATAGGGAGAAGCAGCTCAGGATACAGGTAATCAAGCACATCAATTCTTTATAGCATGTCAAGACAGTTACAACAAAGTACTTCATTTGTTTCTTCAGAAATTCTGATTAAACCAAACATTTCTGTACATAAGCATTCCTTATTGTTGCCTGGTATGGAGGGTCTTAGCTATGAGGAGAGATTGGGTGAACTGGGGTTGTTCTCCTTGGAAAGACGGAGAATGAGGGGAGATCTAATAGAGGTGTACAAGATTATGAAGGGGATAGATAGGGTGAACGGTGGGAAGCTTTTTCCCAGATCAGAAGTGACGTTCACGAGGGGTCACGGGCTCAAGGTGAGAGGGGCGAAGTATAACTCAGATATTAGAGGGATGTTTTTTTTACACAGAGGGTGGTGGGGGCCTGGAATGCGCTGCCCAGTAGGGTGGTGGAGGCAGGCACGCTGACATCGTTTAAGACTTACCTGGATAGTCACATGAGCAGCCTGGGAATGGAGGGATACAAACGATTGGTCTAGTTGGACCAAGGAGCGGCACAGGCTTGGAGGGCCGAAGGGCCTGTTTCCTGTGCTGTACTGTACTGTTCTTTGTTCTTATTATTTTTGATCCAAAATGTAAAAATTGCTTGGAACTTCTTGCTGTCAACTGCGGTTCAGCTGGTAGGACTCTAGCCTCGAGTCAAAAGGTTGCGCGTTCATGTTTCACTCCTGAACTCATGCACAAAGATTTAGACTGATGCTCCAGTGCAATACTGAAAAATGTTGCACTGTTGGAGATGCTGTATTTTGGATAAGATGTGAAACCAAGTTCTGGGTGGAATTTTCCCATCCCGCCCACCATGGGACTCAGTGGGTGGAAAGGTGCGTTGGTGTCGGGTGGGATTTTCCAGCATTGGGGCAAGCGTAGCCGGAAAATCCCACCCAGTGTTTCCTCTCAGGTGAGGGTAAAAGATCCTGTGGCAGTATTTTCAACAACAGCCTGGCCAATATTTGTCCATTTGGCAAAATAAACCAAACTTAACCTAGTCATTACAACATTTCTGTTTGTAGGAGTTTGCTGTGCACAAACTCACTGCTGTGTCCTCGACATTACAACAGTAAAGTACTTCACTGATTGTCAATGAAGTAGTTTGAGGTGTCCGGAGATCATGAAAGCCACCATACAAACTCAAGTATTTCTTTTCTCAAATCAGATGAGTTTCACTATATCATGTTATTTATTAATATTTCTACAAGAGCAACTGTGGCACGGTAGCAGTGGTTAGTACTACTGCCTCAGTGTTAGGGACCAGGTTCGATTCCTGGCTTGGGTAACCGTTTGTGCGAAGTCTACATGTTCTTCCCAGTGTCTGCATGGGTTTCCTCCGGTTTTTTCTCACAATCCAAAAGACATGCTGGTTAGGTGCATTAGCCAAGCTAAATTCTCCTTCAGTGTACCCGAACGGGCGTGTGGTGACTGTGGATTTTCATAATAACTTTATTGCAGTGTTAATATAAGCCTACTTGTGACACAAATAAATGAACTTAAAACAAACTCTTAAAAATACCAAACTCAATTTGCTTTGAAAGGTTGCTCCAAAATTCCATTATCTGGCCACTAGTTTCGCACATCACAACTTTTAATGTACAAATTACATGTTGCAGGAGCCTCACTAGACTCTCCACACATCTATGGCATAATCTCTGCTGACCAACAGTCAAAATGCCTCCAAAAGACAACGTGCAAGCACTTTTTATATGTAGGATATATATCTTAATAACTCAGAATTTAGTGCATTTTGAATGGCTGCTTCCAAATTTCCAGTATCTAACCACTAATTTAACACTTCAGAACTTATGATAAACTGCAATCAGAAAGTAGTGTAATGAGCAGCCTGTGTTGAGTGCCCCATATCATAATCTTAAACATGAAATTTTAACAAGTGGTTTCACCATGGAATTTTGGAAACATCCAAAATGTAGTAAATTAATTCCCAATTAAAGCAGAAAATACCAGAGTGAAGCAGACTTTATATATATTAAACTACAGTATAAAAAATTCTCATCACACAAGCTTGATTTCAAATGCCATGCTCTTTTATCAACATTATTATGCCATGTTCCCTCAACTTTACACATGTAGGAGTAGGTGGTTATTAATGTATAAAACTGCTTGCATCAATCAGAAGAGGAACTAACCGTGTGCGTGCGTGCACACGTATGCGTGCCTGGGGGGTGGGGAGACACAGCAATCAATGGGGTACAACCCCAGTGGAAACGTCCCATTGTGGCATATTATAACCAATCCATGTTAGGAAGTGACCCTCTCAGCAACTTATAGAAGTTGTGAAAGTAGTAATACCAGCATGTAGCGTTGAAGACGGAATAAAATTTCATACGATTGTACTACAACTCCAGCTCAAGTCTCATGAATATAACACGAGGCATGATTATCATCTTTACAAAAATGCTGATGTGTTGTGGATTCATGTCCATAAGGAAATGGATCGAGACTACCCAACTTCTTTTCTTGGAACCCTCACAGCCATAGACATTTGTCTTATTGAGGCGAGATTGAATTGGAGCCAGGCACAGGAAACACAACAAAACCAAGTGATGCACCAACATGCTGTTTCTCACAATCCCTCAAGCACCAATTTCAAGGACAGAAGTCACTTTTTACTGATGACAACATCCAATGAGTATACAGCTAAAAATGAACAGCAGTTACATTGGTGAACTTTCCTGTACACTGGCCAGTGACAAAAGAATTTGGAGTTACCAACAACCTAAACCACCACTGCACTCCTGCCCAAGGATGAAGCATAAAATAAGTGACAAATTGAAAAAAATCAAACCCTCTGCAAAAGTAAACATATTTTAGTGTTTGGGTATTTCAGTGCTTTATTCACTATTCATCCAGAATAATTCTAATTCACTTGTTCACTGTCACTACCATTCTGGGGGAAATGTGGCAAACAGGCAAAAAAAAACCCCATCATATATAGATAAATCTGAAGGTGCAAGCTGACAAGTTAACTTCCCAAGCTTATCATAGTGTTAGTTTGCTTCAACCAGTAGCACAATTTCATTTGAAGCAGAAAGGTTGCAGATTTAGGTCCCATTCCTGGGTTTGAATGTATTATCCAGCTGAGAGTGCCGTGTTGTCCAAAGTGTTACCATTTGGATGAGACATTAAACCAAGTTTCTATCTGGCTCTTCTGGTGAAAAAGCCCGAAGCACAATTAGAAGAGTTGAATGCCAACTGTAAATACCCAAAACAATTAGCATGTGATCATGCATTATATAAATGCAATTTCTTATTTTGTAATATATAGGAAAGCTACTTTTGTTCCATATCCATAGGATATTTTCTTGAAATTGTAATGTAATATTGCAGAATAAAAAAATTGGCATAGTATGCAAATTCCAATCATTATACATCACAAACAGAATGTGAAGGGATGAGCCTCTTGCTCTATACTGGGATCAGCAAAATGTAATCCCTTCAATTGTTCCATTTCTGTTTCAGCATTGCTGCATCTCAACGTACAAATTAAATGATCCAAAATAACCAGCATTCTAAGAGCGAGCTTTTCAACTTAAAATAACAAATACAGTCAGCATTTGTTCTATAAAGTTTTCACTCATCATGACAGATGCATTCGGGGAGATATTTGATCATAACTGCAAGTTGAAATAGAATATGGAGCAGATATCTTACACAAAATCCAATTTATTAGTCTCGAAGCTGGGAGATGAAGTTTGCACTCGCTACTGTGTGGTACCTTATGCTACTTAATGAGAACTTGACTCGCACAAAAATATGACAACTATAATGGAAGGGCCATCTTAAGAAACATAGAATTTGTAACAAAATAAGCTATAAACCAACAATCAAACAACCTTCAGAGCATTCCAAAGCTGACCTGAAATCCCTCAATGTAATGCATGGTTGCCATTTACAACATCTTATTCACATTACAAAAAACACTCTCCCAACACTACGCCAACTGCTGTTTGTTGAAAAATTAGGTTTTCACATCCCATAAATCAAATGCAATATGGCAAATACTGGCTGCCCCTTTAGAAAGCAAGTGAAATTCTATGACATGGTAGATGGAGTTTAACCCTGATAAATGTGAGTTGATTCATTTTGGTAGGGCAAATTTAAATGTGGATTACAGGGTCAAAGGTAGAGTTCTGAAGACTGTGGAGGAACAGAGATCTTGGGGTCCATGTCCACAGATCTCTGAAGGTTGCCACTCAAGTGGATAGAGCCGTGAAGAGGCCCATGGTGTGTTGGCATTTATTAACAGGGGGATTGAGTTTAAGAGCCGTGCTGCAACTGGACAGGACCTTGGTGAGACCACATTTGGAATAGTGTGCGCAGATCTGGTCACCTCACTATAAGAAGGACGTGGAAGCGCTGGAAAGAGTGCAGAGGAGATTTACCAGGATGCTGCCTGGTTTGGAGGGTAGGTCTTATGAGGAAAGGTTGGAGGGAGCTAGGGCTTTTCTCTTCAGAGCGGAGGTGGCTGAGGGGAGACTTAATAGAGGTTTATAAAATGATGAAGGGGATAGATAGAGTGAACGTTCAAAGACTATTTCCTCGGGTGGATGGAGCTATTACAAGGGGGCATAACTATAGAATTCATGGTGGGAGATATAGGAAGGATATCAGAGGTAGGTTCTTTACGCAGAGAGTGGTTGGGGTGTGGAATGGACTGCCTGCAGTGATAGTGGAGTCAGACACTTTAGGAACATTTAAGCGGTTATTGGATAGGCACATGGAGCACACCAGGATGATAGGGATAGCTTGATCTTGGTTTCAGATAAAGCTCGGCACAACATCATGGGCCGAAGGGCCTGTTCTGTGCTGTACTGTTCTATGTTCTATGACATTCAGGTCTCCATGATGGAAGCATATTCCAAAAAGCTTAGTCTATTGGTCTATTAAATATATCAATTGATTCAAGCAGTAAAGCCAATGGCTGAGAACTGACAAGTGATCAAACTATTCTCAATTTAGGGATGGGCAATAGACAAAACAACTTACACGTGTATAGCACCTAAATGTAATGAAACATACCAAGGCACTTCACAGGAGCATTATAAAACAATGACACTGAGCCACTTAAGGAGATATCAGCTAAGATGACCAGGGACTTGGTCAAAGTGGTTGGTACTAAGAAGTGGTTTAAAGGAAGAAACTAAGGTCGAGAGGCAGAGGTGTAGTGAGGGGACAGTGTTCAAGGCTGAGATAACTGAAACCATGGCCAATGGTGGAGCAAATTAATGCTGGGGGTGCACAAGATGTCAACATTGGAGGAGCACAGATAGTTGAGGATTGCGAAGCCAAAAGAAGATTATAAGCAAGAAGTGTGAGACCACTGTTAATTAGCAATGAGGCTGTGAGGAACATCTTTCAAATAGTTAAAAAAGAATTCATGGGATGTGAATGGACCACAGTGGCCTGGACAGAGCTGTTAATGGGTATAAATTTTCAGCTCAGTACTGTTAGGGTCGTGGACCTGAACCCCAAGGTATACTATGAAGTCAGACTAGACCCCAACAATTTTTATATTTTGGCATCAACATGAGGATAGGATGCTTCATTTCACGAGTAATTCTATTGACAAATTAGTTTAGTTTATTTATTAGTGTCACAAGTAGGCTTACAAGTTAGTGTGAAAATCACCTCGGAATCCTTTATCAAAACAAGTTTTATTCACAACACAGTTTAAATACAACTCTTGACAAAATGAGCAGCTTAACTCAACAGCTGAACAATAGTTAAAAAAAGGAAACAACTAATTTCTAACATCACTATTGCGGTTCCAAATGAGCAACATTCCTTACTCAAATGCCCTTTAAATCGTTAGCAAATCCAGGCATACTTGTAAGTTGTGTTAACAGCCTCAAAACTTAGAAAGGTTTTGATTTTCAGAGCAGCTTGTAGTTGTCTTTAGACAACCCCAATCAGAAAACTGAACTCTAAACGGAAACTAAACCAGCACAAAATCATGGCATCATAGCTACAGACCTAGCTCCTCCATTAACCACAATATCATATGACCCTGCATACCTCAACTCACCTTCCATTCCTTAAAATCAAAACACTTCAGGGGACTTTTTATTTTGTAAGCAAGAGTCCATTAGCTCTCACCCAAGTAAATAATACAAGGCTAAAATGAATAATTATCCAGCTTCCCTAGCATCTGAACTATATTCCCACCAGACATACAGACTGCCTGCCCCCTTAAACACAGCAACAGCACAGTATCATCACAACACACCTCAAAGGTAAAAGCTGCACTTGAGTCGATGAGGACAAAATACCAGTAGTACAGGGAACCCAAACGCAAGTCAAGGGGACAAAAACTTAGTGGATACATTGGAGAAAATAAATGAAATTAAACCAACTCCTGAAGGTGCATGACAACATAAGTGGGTATAACTGTTATGCTTACTGCTAATCCATATGTGCAGTTGCTGGCAGGCTACGTGCCTCAAAAGCATCAGTGAAAGTGGCCAACATAGTCCTTATCTAACATTTATCCGCTTTCTCCCCCTCCCAGGATCAAACCTAGTTCTTCTGGTTTGTATGGTACTGTATCAATACTCAAGCTTTTGAGCGATGCATTTATATTACAGTACCAGAGGAGGCAGCTGCACATCAGTAATCCGGGCCCAGGCACTACAGGTCACTGCCAATTTTGCCATGGGATGTTGAGAGCATGCAAAACAGAAAAATTCAGATGCGTATGTTTTTAGCTGGTCATTGGGATTAAACATCTGGCAGGGTCAAAGGTTGGGAGCCTGCAGGGGTTTCTCATCTGAAGGTCAACTGAGCTGGAAAACCACTTCTTGGATATGGTCCACAGTATTACCTTCAGGGATATCTACAAAAAAAATGCTATTTGGGTGATACAACCTGACTGAGCAATCCATCAACTACAGATAATTTATTCTATCCCAGAAAGCGACTTAGTGAATGATGATACTACAGCTAATCTTTACTCAATCTTATATTAATAGAGTGAAACATTACAAGCATACATCTCCTAACTCAGCACCACAAACCCCCCCACCCCCGCAATCTCAATAAATGCTACTATATTTACCAATTGATAATTAAAGACAACGACCATCATCCCAGTACCAAAGAAAAGCCAAGCAACATGCCTTAATGACTATTGTCCAGTGGCTCTGACATCCATCATTATGGAGTGCTTCGACAGGGCAGTCATGGCATGAATCAATTCCAGCCTCCCGGACTGCCTGGATCCACTATAGTTTGCCTACCACCGCAACAGGTCCACAACAGACACCATCTCCCTGGCCCTGCACTCAACCCTGGAACAACTGGACTAATGCTCAGCCTTCAACATCATTATTTCTACGAAACTCATTTCCAAACTCCGTGGCCTGGGCCTCAGGGCCTCCCTCTGCGACTGGATCCTGAACTTCCTAACCCACAGACCGCAAATCAGTAAGGATAGGCAACAACACCTCCCCCATGATCATTCTCAACACTGGCATCCCACAAGGCTGTGCCCTCCACCCCTTACTATACTCCTCATACACTTATGACTGCATGGTCAAATTCCCCTCCAACTAGATTTTCAAGTTTGCTGATGACACCACTGTAGTGGGTCAGAACTCAAACAACGACGAGATGGAGTACAAGAATGAGGTAGAGAATCTGGTGAACTGGTGCGATGACAAAAATCTCTCCCTCAATGTCAACAAAACGAAGGAAATAGTCATCGACTTCAGGAAGCGCAGAGGAGAACATGCCCCTGAAGTAGAAATGTTTGAGACCTTTAAGTTCATAGATGCCTAGATCACCAACCACCTGTCCTGGTAACCCCCCATGCTGACACCATAGTTAAGAAAGCCCACTAACACCTCTACTTTCTCAGAAGGCTAGGGAAATTTTGGCATGTCTGCTACGACTCCCACCAACTTTTACAGATGCGCCATAGAAAGCATTCTTTCTGATTGTATCACAGCTTGGTCTGGTGCCTGCTCTGCCCAAGACCGCAAGAAACTACAAAGGGTCATGAATGAAGCCCAGTCCATCATGCAAACAAGCCTCCCATCCATTGACTCTGTCTACACTTCCCGCTGCCTCAGAGAAGCTGCCAACATCATTAAGGACCCATGCACCCCGGGGACATTCTCTCTTCCACCTTCTCCCGTCGGGAAAAAGATACAAAAGTCTCAGGTCACATACCAACCGACTCAAGAACAGCTTCTTCCCTGCTGCCAGACTTCTCAATGGACCTATCTTGCATTAAACTGATCTTTCTCTGCACCCTAGCTATGACTGTAACATTACATTCTGTACTCTCGCCTTCTCTATGAACGGTATGCTTTGTCTGTATAGCACGCAAAAAATGATATTTTTCATTGTACACTAATACGTGACAATAATAAATCAAATCATGCCATTTACCTGTACATAATGAAACACAATTGATGCAATTAGTTTACATAACTAATTTACAGGACTAAAAATTGCATATTTCTCATTCCTTTGTCATAACTGGGCCCATGGTTTCTCTGGTGCTGTTCATGTGGTCAACACAGGAGAGTAGAGTAAAATTAGAATTTGCACTAATGGGAATAGTCCAATACTAACCACTTCCTCATCAAGCCAGATGTTGAATGATAATCAAAGGATTACAAAGCCAAATTTAGAGAACACACTAGCTTTTCAATCTGACTGATGGACATTTGCCCAGATGACATTAACCTGCCAAGAATATGCATTTGAAAATACAAGTACCAAAATAATTAACTGAGAATTCTTTTCATACTTCGGTTAAATTTGACTAGTTCTCTAGACGTTCATGAAAATTTGACTCTTCAAAATTAACGCAGTGATCAAGATTTATTTTGGACGGCATTAGGCCATGAATACACTTCACTTTCACCAATTTTTTTTTGAAGAAAGCTATTTTTCTCTTGGGTTTTATTTCCTAATTCTAAAAACAGAACATAGAAAATCAAGATAGAATTTCTTTCCTTCGCTGTGCACTTACGTTTTTGCTGTCTTTCCACACTAACTTCATTGCAGTGTTAATGTAAGCCTACTTGTGACACTAATAAACTCAACTGATATTTCTGAAGGGCTCTGAATATTATGAGATACAATAAGAGTTTTAACAACACCAGGTTAAAGTCCAACAGGTTTATTTGGTAGTAAATGCCATTAGCTTTCGGAGCGCTGCTCCTTCGTGAGATGGAGTGGAAATCTGCTCAAACAGGGCACAGAGACACATTATGAGATAGTCATAGATTTAAGACTGGCTTTTCTTTTGTAGGGATAGTTTGCAGCACTAGTAACAAATACCCCAGTGCAAATTAGTCAACGTTTCGTTGAACTACTTTTTGCAATGCTGCAAGAATCCCCACAACCAACCAAACTGATCTCAATGCTCAAAAACAAAAAGTCTAACTACTCAATTTTTTGTGATGGAAATTTACACATACAGCAGTTGAGGGCCAAGAATTCCAACAGTGTGAATTTTCCAGCCAAAAAACACTTTTGACTAACTTAAAAGCAAGGTCCTCCTCCTGCAGCTGTCCACAAATTGAACTTGCCAAGATCTTTTTCTATGGGTACCAGTTTTATTTAATGACCAGTGGAGATGTCTATCAATCATATCTAAGCAAGGAGCCAGCAACAACAGTGAAGAAAGCTATCTCCAATTGCAACGGGATCTTGATCAATTGGGCCAGTGGGCTGACGAATGGCAGATGGAGTTTAATTTAGACAAATGCGAGGTGATGCATTTTGGTAGCTTGAACCAGAGCAGGACTTACTCAGTTAATGGTAGGGTGTTGGGGAGAGTTACAGAACAAAGATGTAGGGGTACATGTTCATAGCTCCTTGGAAGTGGAGTCACAGGTGGACAGAGTGGTGAAGGCGGCATTCAGCATGCTTCGTTTCATCGGTCAGAACATTGAATACAGGAGTTGGGACGTCTTGAAGTTGTACAAGACATTGGTACAGCCACACTTGGAATACTGTGTGCAGTTCTGGTAACCCTATTATAGAAAGGATATTATCAAACTAGAAAGAGTGCAGAAAAGATTTACTAGGATGCTACCGGGATTTGATGGATTGAGTTATAAGGAGAGGCTGGATAGACTGGGATTTTTTTCTCTGGAGCGTAGAAGGCTGAGGGGTGATCTTAGAGGTCCACAAAATAATGAGGGGCACAGATCAGCTAGATAGTCAATATCTTTTCCCAAAGGTAGGGGAGTCTAAAACTAGAGGGCATAGGTTTAAGGTGAGAGAGGAGGGGGGCAATTTTTTCACAGTGGGTGGAGTGTGTCTGGAACAAGCCACCAGAGGTAGTAGTAGAGGCGGGAACAATTCTGTCTTTTAAAAAGCATTTAGTTAGTTACATGGGTACAATGGGACACACACACACACAAAAGATGGCAATTAGGCTTCTTTCTTCAAGAGCCTTAATTGACCTCATAACTAAAAAGGTTTAATTTTAAAACAGCCAACCATAAATTTCAATAATGCAAACCATGCATTTTAAAATCCTCCATTCTGCTTATAACCTGCATGATACTAACACAGATCATATGAAAATATTGTTTAAACCCTTCATTGAACCAAAATCATGATCTCATTTCTTGCCCAGTCTAAACTGTTACAGATGTGGAAAGCTATTCAGTCAATCTAAATTTAACCAACTGTATGCACAAAATGTGCCTATCAATTTTACTATTTTTCTTAAATGGTATACCAGTTTAAATTTTTTGGTAAGCGTGCAGGTTTCATGTAAACAGCTATAGATATTTTAATTTATTGGAATTTGGACATTTTCACACACAAGAGTTGTTGACAGATTTAGCCCTCAAGCAGTTTCATGGCTTCTTGTGTGAAGAGATAGGCACCAGTCTGAATAACAATGAAGAAAATGTCACAGAAGCGAAGCTGTGCAGGCACAATAGACTGATCCACAGGTCACGAGATGTTCCTCAGGTATTTGTACTGCGAAGTGGATTTTAATGAGTAAACCTGATCACAAACTCACTAGTGAGCTGCTTCATTAAGTGGATTTCTGGTAAAATATATTTAGCCATTTCTTCCTCCTAAACAACTCTACAATCCTGAAATTTGTGAATAAAAAAATGTTTTCAGGCTTGAAATTAAAACACACCTATTGCTGCTTACAGTATTTGTTTAAAAAAGTGAATAGGGTAAATGTAAATTATACAAATGCAATTTTGTGTTTAAGGAAAAAAACTATACATGTAAATAAAAGCACAAAGTACCAGTTGGAAAAACAGTACAACTCAAGTATTTTGAAAAGTGTAACATTGTAAATAAGCAGAAGATTCTCGCTGGAGTTCCAACTGAAATTTTCGTCAACTGAAGGGGCCAGATATATATGCCCCTCGAGCCTGCTCCACCATTCAATAAGATCACGGCTGACTGGATTCCAACCTCAACCCCACATTCCTGCCTACCCGAATAACCTTTCATCTTGTCAAGAATCTACCTACCACTGCCTTAAAAATCGTCAAACACGCTGCTTCCACTGCCTTTTGCTGAACTGTTCCAAAGACTCCGACCCTCAAAAAAAATTCCTCCTCGTCACTGTTCTAAATGGGCAATGCCTTGTTCTTAAAAACAGTTGCCCCTAGCACTAGATTCCCCCCCAAAAAAGAAACATCCTTTCCACATCCTCCCTTCCAAGTTTCTCAGAATCTTGTGTTGCAGCCAAGTCACCTCTTACTCTTCTGAAGTCCAGCGCATTCATGCTGAACCTCTCCACACAAGATAACCCACACATTCCTGATATTAATCTAGTAATATCAGGCCAGGGACCTGGATTCGATTCCTGGCTTGGGTCACTGTTTGTGTCGTGCTTGCACGTTCTCCCCGTGTCTGCATGGGTTTCCTCCCACAGTCTAAAAGACATGCTGGTTAGGTGCATTGACCCGAAAAGGCGCCAGTGTGGGGCGACTAGGAGAACTTCACAGTAACTTCAATGCAGTGTTAATGCAAGCCTTACTGTCACCAATAAATAAACTTTAAACTTCTCTGAACTGCTTCCACCGTATTTACATCGTCCCTTAAATAAAGAGGCCAATACCATACATGCTACATCAGATGTGATTTTCAACCAGTGTGCTACTGCACCAACAGTGCAAGTACACCACAGCCTGTGGCCAGAATGTTTTGGTGAGTGCAGTACTGGAAGTGGAGGGCTGGCAAGTGGGGACTGGAAGGAGAGCAGCCACAAGGTCTGGGAGCCCAGCCTTGGACACCTTGCGGGGCTGGCTGGGAGGAGAGAGAACAGCGCCTGGTTTGGGAGTCCAGCCTCGGATACCCTGTGGCAGGCGGAGTCTTTCCCAGGAATCCTGTTCATGGCGCATGTCAAAATAAACATGCAAGAGTTAAAAACTATTCAAGGCACTCGACTGCCAAAGAAACATCAGCCCGTATCTCAGGCTGGCTCAGTTATTCTCTCATTCCAAGTATGCTGGTCTAAATGATTATTGCTCAGCCCTGTAGCAAAAAGGGGCAGGTCATTTTTCCAGTTGCAGTTTTTTCAGGTTAACAGGATCTCCTAAAAGGATCCACACTCCCTTCCCATCCCTTCCTCTAGTTCAAACCAAACACCAAGAAAGAAACCTTTCCTTATTGCCATCTGTTTTTTTTTTAAAAAGTGTCATTGCAAAACAGCAAGGATCAAAAATGGAACAGTTCAGAAATGCAAGCAGAGAATGCTAGAATTGCACAGGGCACGGTATAACCTGAAACTATGAGGGGCAAAGGCTGGGTTCAAACAGCAGTCCTCCCTCCTGTATATTCACCATTTCCTCCCACTAAGGGTGACACTGTGGTTAGCACTGCTGCTTCATAGCACCAGAGACCCGGGTTCAATTTCCGGCTTGGGACACTGTGCGGAGCTTGCACGTTCTCCCAGTGTCTGCGTGGGTTTCCTCTGGGTGCTCCAGTTTCCTCCTACAGTCCAAAGACGTGCTGCTTCGGTGCACTGGCCATGCTAAATTCTCCCTCAGTGTAGCCGAACAGGTGCCGAAGTGTGGCAACGAGGGGATTTTCACAGTAACTTCATTGCAGTGTTAATGTCAGACTACTTGTGACACAAATAAACTAGAATCAGTACAGCCATTCTGCCCATCTTGCCCTGTTACCAGTCATTTGAAAGAACTGCTGTTAATCCCGCTTATTAACAGGAGAGAATATCGCGAAAGGGGCTAGGGTGGACCCAAATCACTTCCTCTCTGGATCAAAAGGCTCTGTGCACACTGGCAGCCCCAGGGTTTCCCACCAATTCAGCAAGTTGCTATTTATTCAACTTTACACTTTGCCGTGATCCATTGAATTTCAACATATGCTATGAACCTCTCTGGTAACATAGAAGATAGGATGAGGAGGAGGCCATTTGGCCCTTCAAGCCTGCTCCACCATTCATCACGATCATGGCTGATCGTTCAACTCAATAGCCTAATCCTGCTTTCTCCCCATAACTTTGATCTCATTCATCCCAAGTGCTATATCTAGCCACCTCCTGAATACATTTAATGTTTTGGCATCAACTACTTCCTGTGGTAATGAATTCCACAGGCTCACCACTCTTTGGGTGAAGAAATGTCTCCTCATCTCTGTCCTAAATGGTCCACCCTGAATCCTCAGACTGCGACCCCTGCCATCCCCGGAATCAGTCTGGTAAACCTTCGCTGCACTCCCTCGAGAGCAAGAACATCCTTCCTTAGAAAAGGAGACCAAAACTGCACACAATATTCTAGGCCTCACCAAGGCCCTGTATAATTGCAACACATCCCCGCTCCTGTACTTGAAACCTCTTGCAATGAAGACCAACATACCATATGCGTTTTTTAACCGCTTGCTGCACCTGCATGCTTACCTTCAGTGACTGGTGCACAAGGACACCCAGGTCCTGCTGCACACTCCCCTCTCCCAATTTACAACCATTCAAGTAATTTGTGGTTTATAGTTTGTAAACTTTATATTCGGTAGTAATGAGAAGCAACAAAGAAGGGCCCTAAAGAATTGGATATAATCGGAAACAAAATAACTTTCAAATTTAACAACTGCAGCTCTGGTTGCGGCATGGTGGCACAGTGGTTAGCACTACTGCCTCACAGCGCTTAGCACTACTGCCTCACAGCGCTAGGGACCCAGGTTCGATTCCTGGCTTGAGTCACTGGTCTGTGTAGAGTTCCCACTCACCTGAAGAAGGGGCTTGGAGCTCCGAAAGCTTGTGTGGCTTTTGCTACCAAATAAACCTGTTGGACTTTAACCTGGTGTTGTTAAATTTCTTACTGTGTGTAGAGTTTGCACATTCGCCCCGTGTCTGCATGGGTTTCCTCCGGGTGCTCTGGTTTCCACCCACAGTCTCAAAGATGTGCTGGTTAGGTGCATTGACCCAAACAGGCGCTGGAGTGTGGCGACTAGGGGAATTTCACAGTAACTTCATTGCTGTGTTAATGTAAGCCTCACTTGTGACTAATATAAACTTAACTTCCCTGGTGATCGTAATTTTCCTGGAGTTCCTCCCTCACGTTTCCTGATTTACAGCAACTTCTGGAATGTGCGCGCAAATGCATAGTAAAATAGGGCAAAATCAACATGGTTTTATCAAGGGGAGGTTATACCTGACAAATCTGTTTAGAATTCTTTGAGGTGGTAACAAGCAGATTAGACAAAGGAGAGCGAATGGATGTTATCTACTCGGATTTCCAGAAGGCCTTTAACAAGGTGCCACACAGGCTACTGTTGAGTAAGATAATAGCCCATGGTGTTAGAAGCAAGGGACTAGAATGGATAGAAGATTGACTGACTGGCAGAAGGTAGAGAGTGGGGATAAAGGAGCAGCACAAATGGCAGGTTTGTCATATGAGGAGAGACTAAATTGGTTAGGATTATATTCACTGGAGTTCAGAAGACTAAGGGGTGATCTCATAGAAACTTATAAAATTCTAACAGGATTAGACAGGGTAGATTCAGAAAGAATGTTCCCAACGGTGGGGGAGGTCCAGAATTAGGGGTCTTAGCTTGAGGATAAGGGGTAAACATTTTAGAACTGAGGTGAGAAATTTCTTCACCCAGAGGATGGTGAATGTGTGGAATTCACTACCACAGATTGTAGTTGAGGCCAAAGTGTTGTGTGATTTAAAGAAGAAATTAGATATAGCTCTAGGTGCCAAAAGAATCAAGGGATTTGGGGGGGGGGGGGGGGGGGTTGGAGGGGTAGGGATAGGGATATTGAATTCGATGATCAGCCATAATCAAAATGAATGACGGAGCAGGCTCAAAGGGCCAAATGGCCTACTCCTGCTTCTAGTTTCAAGTAACCCTGATTAACTCTTAATCTGATCTTTTTATTACACCATTTCCAAATTTTACCAAATAGCAAGAGCAACTAAATTTCCAATCAGTACACAACACACTGACATTGCAGCTGCTGTACCCTAGCAAACCAAGTACCATAATGGACATTGTACCCCTTATATAAAACATGCATCTACAGTACCCAGTCAATAACTTAAAATGTCACACTGCATTACTTAAAATCTGTCAGACCCGAATCCACTCTTTTGCATTTTCACCGTCAGCTTTTAGAAATATACAAGGTTGACAACTGATGATGTCTCAATAATAAAAAATTCCAAGGAGAGGGACGGAGGGGGCAAAAAATTAACTTTGCACCTGTTCCACATCCCATTGGCCGAAAGATGCCCTATAATCATTAGTTCAGTCCCTGCTGTTCAGTGTTAGCTGATCTCAGCCAAGGTTGCAATGAGGGCACTGCAGTTAAGCTGCTTTTGTACCATGCCAGACTTGTGGCATAATTGACTATTCACTGTGGATTCAGAAAGCTCTTTTCACATCCTCAGGATATCCCACTGCTCCTCGCAGCAAAATGATTCTTACGCATATAAGCATGGGTGGCATTCAAACCATGCAATTGCATGGGGCCCTGACCTTATTCAATGAAAGGACACCTGCACAATGGTAATGGCTGACACTTGATTATTTTGTCAACTATTTTTATATCACACCTTGCAAGCAAAGCTTTTCACAATAAAGTGTGCAATTTGACATCAGATTAAGGTAGCATATCATATTATTCTCTCCTAATAAAGAGGTGCACTATGATCCCATAAAGACAGAGAACTTGTAAAAGGAAATTCCAACTTCCAGTTAATAGCTTAAAGAATTTCACATTAAGACATTCACTGCAACTAATGACTAAAAATACAATTATCTAAAAACTACCTTTGCTGACAATTTATACTTGAAACAGAATGGAATATCCACCTTTCTTATTCTTAGCCCAACTGAAAACACACTTTACAGGTACATAATATAATCCTCGAACTATCCAATTTTTCCCCCAGACATTATCCTTCTAGTCCAAGCTAGGTAACACTTCCAATCTCCTTTGGACTTTTCAATCACCGTGTGATCGTCCATTTGCATCCTCCATCGTGAAATATGAGGCTTGTTTTGACGTCTAGTTGCTCCCCCTCACCTGAATCCAGGCAGACTCCAAACCTACTTCATGATATTCTAGGAAAGCCCGTAGCCTGACCTTTACAATGGCTTTCTCTGCATCCTTCCTCATGACAACATGAATCACATGGGCTTAGAATCTCAGTAGAAATACCAAAATAGCTTTTCTGGCAAGCCCAACTCCCTTTTATCTTAGAACTAAATGAACAGTTTAAAGTACAACTGTTTACAGCCTGACATTCTCAACACTTTTCTGGCATGTTGGTGACTCAGTCTATTCAATATTAGGGGAGGAAATGAAATCCTTGATAAACATGCATTTAAATAGCTTTAGAAAAACATTAAGGCACGGGGCAAAAATATTACCAGTAAAGTTTAAAAACTAATGCCTAGCCACAGAAAGATGTCTTAAGACGGGACCTGGTGCAAGTTAGAATATTGACGGCAGATTTTGGGATCAACACAAATCCACATGGTGGATTCTGATAGGCCAGGTAAGAGAGCAATAGAGGTAACAGAAGCAGAGGTGTGAAGGTGCAAATCCAGTCTTCTCACCTACCAGAATCAAATCACGTTACTGAGGTGGAATCATGCAGTCTTGATAATGGAACAGATATTATCAGAACCTCATCTTGGAGTCAAACACAATACTTGGTGGCAACATGCCTGGTTCAGCTTTAGGCAGTGGCCAGAGAGATGGAAACAGTGACTGGCAAACAGAGTTTCCCAACATTTGCTTGGAAAGGTATTTCCAGAACTGGATGACAGACAAGCCATGTGATAAAGCAAGTGATAGTGGAGAGGATCTGAACAAGTGTCAACAGCAAATGTGGAACCTGATATATTTCAGATGGAAAGCATGTAGATGAACAAGGTCAAGGGTAAATCATGGAATCCCTACAGTGCAGGAGGCGGCTATTGGCCCATCGAGTCTGCACCGACAACAATCCCACTTGGGCCCGATCCCTGTAACCCGACACATTTACCCAGAGAAAACCTGGTCCTCATGCTGCCAAATCACAGTACTTGAGTAGCACACGCAGTTTTGGTCCCCTTATCTCAGAAAAGATATTATTGCCATAGAGAGTGTGCAACAAATGTTGACCAGATTTGTTCCAAGGCATGTTGCCACAGCAACTTGGACTCTGAGTGAACCATAACACACCATCACTATCACGTTTTAATTCTTTTTTAAATGCAAGAAAGAAACTTAGAGGGAAGGCCTTTTCATGGTCACATTTATAATTGATCTCACTGGGCAGTATCATCAGTCACAAATGGCAATACTGCATACGTACAAAATAGAGGACAGAAACTGGCCAATCCAACCAACTTATTCTCCACACAAGTCCCCTCCTATTTCATTTACTTCATCACAGCCTTTCAACATCTTTTTATTGCTTTTGATCTTATATATCAATTTAGTTTCCTTTAGAAAACAGCTGCTTGCTTCCACCATTTCCTGTGATAGAAAATTCTGAAATTTCTCCTTCCTCCCCTATTGCATTATTAGTAACCATCTTGTATTTCTAGATGTAGTTTTGGATTGTCCCACAAGTAGAAAAAATGTTCATCCATTTTGCATCCTTGGGGGACTCCAATTTATGATACTGGAGTGGGAGAAAAAGCCAAAACAGGCATCTCAAAGACTTCTATTTGGTAGGTAAGAATGGAATCAAGCAGTTGCACATGACCGAGTTACAGAGGAGAGTTCTTGAAGGAGGTGGACATGGTCCAGTGCATTAAAGGCCGTCAACAGGTTAAGGACGAGGAGCTTCCTCATCGTTTCACCGAGAAACATCAGTTTCACGTCCAAATCAGAAAGCACTCTGAAGTGGAATCTCATGCTGAAAATTGACAACAAAATCTCAGAGCCTTCTTAAGCAAACCAGTGGAGACAATCACAATTTCACATCATAGCAATTGTGCCCAACCCTGATAAAGCCATCAGAAATTAGGTCAACATCAACAGCAAATCCCAGCTGCCAGAATCTCATCAACATTTGTTTCTTACAGGGCAACATAACATTATCCATTCAGGAGCACCTTTACAGATTGATGGCTCTCTTACACAAAAGATGGATTTCAGAGATATTATAATAAAAGATGAAAATGGAAGCCTTACGGAATGTTTTGGCTATTTCTGAAGAATGAATTGAGTCATCAATAGTAGGTAGCGAGTTAAGAAATTTACGCATTTTTAGAGCAAGAATGCATCTTCAAGAGACTCCACCCCAAGAAAAGGACAGTCAATCATAGTTGTTGTGCAAGCAATACAGCAGACAAGGTCCTATAAACAGCAAATGTAATTAACAACCGGTTAAAACATTAGGGCAACACGAAAGCTTCCGTGGCAAGTTCAGAAAGTGGGTCAATTAACTTTTGCCCAGTCAAAAAAAAGAAAAATACTGGATGAGGCAAAGAGATGGGCTTGAATTCTGATATTAGATGGAGAAAATTAAAATCAGTGTCACCCTGTAATAAACTTTTAAGTTGGAAAGGAGAGTCTTTCATTTTGAATGCTTAATTGCTGGTATTAAGATTAGATTGCAAAGTTTTCAAAGGCCCACACAAAACCAAACAAGCTGGGACCTTTATTTTTTTGTTATTGCGGGGGCAACATTTCAGAAACAACAACAAAAATAACACATTTTAAAGGCTTCGTTGTTAAAATTTATCTTCAAATTTAGTCGCAATTTTAACAAAGATTCTGTACTTAGGCAGTTTATTTCATTTTGTTCGCAAACAATCATGAATTCATTTAACTGTTGATTTTAAAACTATGGTTTTATTATAATGCAGCATAAATCATCTGGAAGAGAAATCTTGGCCGAGCAAAACAGTTGTGCTAAAACATTTACACTGACTACACGTTGCCAGAGACCAAATGTCAAGCGACAGCTATGCTGTTCACAGAAGTAATTAAAAGATTTGCATCCGTTAAGGGATCATGGGAATGCAAACTACGAACTCA
The DNA here is from genome assembly GCF_964213995.1 of Mustelus asterias. Classification (NCBI taxonomy): domain Eukaryota; kingdom Metazoa; phylum Chordata; class Chondrichthyes; order Carcharhiniformes; family Triakidae; genus Mustelus; species Mustelus asterias. Next base: position 87,398,591 of record NC_135813.1, on the reverse strand, counting down.
CTTCATTGCATTCAATCCCACATATTCTAAAGAAATGGCTGTGACAAAATGTGAAGCAACGTTGCCTTTTCCAAGGACTTATAGGACCAGGAGGCCATTTAGCTACCAGCCAGTTTCACCATTCAATTAAATCATAATGGATCTGCAACGCAACTTCAAATACCTTTGCCCCTGAACTAATTATCTTCAGCTAACAACCTATCCATCTCAGTCCAAAATTAACTCATCTGGCATAAACTGCCATTTGCAGAGCAATGTTCCAAACTTCTAACACCTTTGTGTACACAAGTGTTCACAAAATTCACTCCTGAAAGTTCTTGAACAATTTTAAAATTATGCCTGCCTAATCTGAGTCTCCTCAACCCAGTGATTAACTTCTCCCCATGTCTGTTTCCCCCTAATATTTTGAAAACTTTAATTGATTCAAATCATAACTTCTAAATTGCAGGGAATAGAACTCCAGTTTAGCTAATCTCTCCTCTTACCTAGACTCCCAAAGGTTAAGTTATCATTCTGGCAAGTTTCTGCTGCTCTACCAAGGCCAATATATCTTCCCCAAGATGTGGTGCCCAGAAATGCTCACATTAGCCCCAAATATAACTGCAGCATAACTTCCACCTTGTATTCGAGACCTCTAGATGTAAAGGCCAAAGGAACGGAATGTTTTCTGTACATGTTTATGACATTTTAATGTATGCATGTACCTGGACCCAACCCCACCGGTCTCTTCACACCACCACTGTTTCTAGCTTTTCACCAATTAGCATGTACCCTGTCCCATCCTTTTCAAATTCCAAGTGGATGACCTCATTGGTCTACGTTGAAATCCATTGGCCAGTTTTGCCCACAATCTATCAAAAACTCGTAATTTTACACAACTATCTACATGACACAAGCCACCTAGTTTTGTCAGCAACTTTGGGGATATCGATTTCTTTCCCATCATCTAAATTGTTAATAAATACAGTGAACAGTTGAAGCCTCACTGTGGGATACTTGGACAACAGATGCTGAAAAGAAAAAGTCTACTGCATTCTATTAACAACTTCTACCCAGCCAAGTGGAAACATGCAATTCACAACTGCTTTTGTTTGAAGGCAACTTTTCCATTTTTCAACAAATACATGTTTCAACAAACAAACATGCATATGTTAATTTTCTTATCAGTGCAACCTTCAGTTCAAGCAGGGATATCCAGAACAGGGCCGGATATATTTCAGGTCCCCGTTTGAAGTTGTACAACTGCGACTTTGCTATTATAAATTTCAATCAAGTTACAATCAAATTTGATTACGCAAACTTGTCACTGTAATTATGGCATTTTTAAAATTCATACAATGTGGGCATCACTGGCTCACCAGCATTTCTGCCAATGGTGATACTGTAGGACTTCTACAAAAGGTATGGTGTATAATGGGAAGACGGTGGCATAGTGACTGTCACTGAACTAGTAATCCAAAAGAACAATTTAATACTCAGGAACATTAGTCAAATCCCACCACTGCAGCAGATGGAACTTACAATTCAATTAAGTCATGATGACCGTGAAACCATTGTCAATTGTTGTAACAAAAAACATGTCCTTCAGGGAAGGAAATCCATCATCTTTACCTGGTCTAACTTGCATGCAACGCCAGACCCACAGAATGTGGTTGACTCTTAACTGCCCTCTTAAATAGCCTCGCAAGCCATGAACTGCAGCAGTATAAGGCAGTGGTGGTTCACCACTACCTTCAAGTGCAATCAGGGATGGAATAACCGCTGGTCTAGCCAATGGTGCCCACATCCCATGAAAGAATTTTTAAAAATTCATGAGACACGTACAAAGAAACTTTCAATGGAAAATGTTTTAAAGGTGCAAGAAAAAACAAACTTGCCTTTCATGATTCAGAAAGCCTCAAAAGTACTTTAAAACCAATGAAATATTAAGTGCAGTCATTATAATAATCTAACAAACACCGAATGTCAAGTGGTCTTTGTTACCAAATGTTTGGAGGTTCATGTAGACATTGACATCATAAATTTTTCTCCAGCATATTAAAAATGGTGTTAAAATTGGAACCGAATGCTGCTGTCAGAGTAATGAAAGTTAAATATCTCTATGTTAAACCAAAAGAGAAAATGCTAGAAAATCCCAGGAGGTTTGGCAACATCTGTGAGGAGAGAAAAGAGCTGATGTTTCGAGTGCAGATGACCCTTTGTCAAAGAGCTTTGACAAAGCTCTGGCAAACTTTGACCAGGGTAAATAACGCCGGCATCTCCACATCAAAACTTTGACAATCCAGAGATTTGACAAAGGGTCATCTGGACTCAAAACGTCAGCTCTCTTCTCTCCTTACAGATGCTGCCTGACCTGCTGAGATTTTCTAGCATTTTCTCTTTTGGTTTCAGATTCCAGCACCCGCAGTAATTTGCTTTTATCTCCATGTTAATACATGTGGTAGAATGTTATGTAGGAAAACTATCTTTAAGCAATGAGCAAACTGTATGAACAACCAACTTCACTTACAATCACACAAGTCTAAGATAAATTTGCTTTTGTGGTCACCTGGGTTCTGTTGTGCACACTTACATATGTTCAGATGTCTCCAAATTAAGCAACTCAAAAAAAGCAAGTTTACCTCTTCCTACACAATACACTTCTCCAAATCTAAGAGCTCTGATACATGATGACAGCACCAAGATTTAAGGCACAAGTGAGAGCAACAATATGCTGAAATTCAATCAGCCAAAATTATACAGCCTTCTATCATGAACCACACTGATGTTACCCGAAACACCAGTTCATGGTGGTATATCGTTTTTAGAATATTGTGAGGAATCACGTAAAACCGGTGAGGAACTAGCCATCATATATACACAATTATTAAAATGAAAAGGACAATACACTAAGACACTTGCACATAGAACTAAATGGACAGTTTATGTAAAAATTATCCCTTGTCCCAAATTATATCTAGAATCCTTGAACTCATCAGGACTTTCCTTTCTCAAGTATCATCCCAATTAAATAACTAAGTCAAATCCAACTCATGAATTACCACACGATAGAGTTGATGATCAAGTCTGGAAAACATCTTTTCCTAGTCCAAAGATATTTAAACTGCCTTTACAAAGGTTTCCTGCAATGTTTTGGCCCTAAGGCTTAGATGCAGCACTACAGCTTGAGAAGCAAAAGGTGTTATTTGACCCCCTCTCTGTAAAATGGGTCCCAGCCATCTGGTTGTGAGTTACAGGCTGGCTTCTGGCTGTGAAGTGTGGACTATCCTTGCTGCTAAGGGGGGGCTAACAGTTATGCTATTTCGCCTTCTCATTATTTCAAATGAGAGTTGGCCATCTACAAATCTCGAATTCTTTCCTTTTGCAGAGCTCAGCATTTCTGTAGTTCTGAATACCCACTCATTTCGGTAAACTGTTTCTGCTTGGAGAACATAACATTTCTATAGCAGTCATCCAAGTGCTCTGCTCCTACTACGAGAACTATTTACATCTGATCATCTTTAGATGCTCTCAAGCCTTTGGAATGCCATGATCACTTTTAGAAGCGAGGCTGCTGCTGGAAATGCAGGCTGTTACTGTTGCGAGGTAGTTTTCTATCTTTCAGTCCTTTTCAAATTGTGGTTGCTGTTAGGCAAATCCTTGACACTACCAGAATTTCAAGGCATGGCTTGTAGGATCAGCAGGAGGCAAATGGGAAAAATCCCCAATCCCTTAATCTAGTCTCCTGGCTTCATTAGTCATTTTCATGGAACACTGCAAACCTGCCTACCTCTGGCATCAAATTAATATGGAGATGCCAGCGTTGGACTGGGGTAAGCACAGTAAGAAGTCTCACAACACCAGGTTAAAGTCCAACAGGTTTATTTGGTAGCACAAGCCACAGGCTTTCGGAGCGCTGCCCCTTCATCAGGTAAGTGGGAGTTCTGTTCACAAACAGGGCATTTAAAAACACAAACTCAATTTACAAAATAGTGATCGGAATGAGAGTCTTTACAGGTAATCAAGTCTTAAAGATACAGACAATGTGAGTGGAGAGAGGGTTAAGCACAGGTTAAAGAGATGTGTATCGTCTCTAGACAGGACAGTTAGTGAGATTTTGCAAGCTCTGGGGGTTACAGATAATGTGACATGAACCCAAGATCCCGATTGAGGCCGTCCTCATGTGTGCGGAACTTGGCTATCAGTTTCTGCTCGGCAACTCTGCGTTGTCGTGTCGGCCATCTTGGAGAACGTTTACCCAAAGATCAGAGGCCGAATGCCCGTGATCGCTGAAGGGTTTCCCAACAGGAAGAGAACTCTCTTGCCTGGCGATTGTCGAGCGGTGTTCATTATCCATTGTCGTAGCGTCTGCATGGTCTCCCCAATGTACCCTGGGGAGCATCTTGGGTACATTGGGGAGACCATGCAGACACTACAACAACGTATAATGAACACCGCTCGACAATCAGGCAAGAGTGTTCTCTTCCTGTTGGGAAACACTTCAGCGGTCACGGGCATTCGGCCTCCGATCTTCGGGTAAGCGTTCTCCAAGATGGCCTACACGACAACGCAGAGTTGCCGAGCAGAAACTGATAGCCAAGTTCCGCACACATGAGGACGATCTCAACCGGGATCTTGGGTTCATGTCACTATCTGTAACCCCCACGACTTGCCTGGGCTTGCAAAATCTCACGAACTGTCCTGTCTGGAGACGATACACATCTCTTTAACCTGTGCTTAACCCTCTCTCCACTCACATTGTCTGTACCTTTGGAGACTTGATTACCTGTAAAGACTCGCATTCCAACCATTATTTTGTAAATTGAGTTTGTGTCTTTAGAAATCATAGAAACCCTACAGTGCAGAAGGAGGTCATTCAGCCCATCGAGTCTGCACCGACCACAATCCCACCCAGGCCCTACCCCCACATATTTTACCCACTAATCCCTCTAACCTACACATCCCAGGACACCAAGGGGCAATTTTTTAACCTGGCCAATCAACCTAACCCGCACATCTTTGGACTTTATATGCCGTTTGTGGACAGAATTCCCACTGAAGGAGCAGCGCTCCGAAAGCTTGTGGCTTGAGCTACCAAATAAACCTGTTGGACTTTAACCTGGTGTTGAGACTTCTTACTATCAAATTAATAAACACACCACAGAGGTTTGGTACCTGGTTCAGAGATTCCAGCAATGAATGTTTAGCCTTGTTTAAACTCCCAAGATGTCCATCTTCCTCCCCGCCCCCAAAAAGGTAGTCACGAGCTGATCATTGAACAACTGAACAGCATGGGCTAGAGCCCTCACAAACGCTTACCAGGAGCTTCCAACAAAAACTGTTGGTGACAAGTAACCTGATGAGCAACACACCATGTTGCAAAAGGCATGCATTTCCAGCAAATTTGACGGCCCATGAAATATAATGTATCCACATGCATCAAAGGGTCAAAGGAAGAGTTCCATAAGAGTTCTACACCATGAAGGTAATCTATATAGATCCAAATGCTCTTAATTTTGTCTTATATAATGTGACAATGGCTCTATGATGAGCTGATTCTCAACAAGTCAATAGAATGCTCACTTTAAATAGATGATTGATAATGCTGTGGAAGCGCCTCGGGATATTTTGCTACATTAAAAGGTATCATATAAATGCAAGTAACGTTTCTTTCACATCCTAAGAATTTGCCTCGTATTTTTTGGATAACACAAAATTTGGTCAACCACTGACATTAAAGAAAATAAAACTGGCTTCCAATCAAAACAACAAAAGCTCACCATCACCAAAAAGTAACGCAAGGCTAACAGGATATATCACAAATATAATGAAACAATGATTTATCCCTAAACTTATACCATTTATTCATACCTCCCTACATAAATGTCAAGAGTTGCAGTCACATTATAATCTACCTTTCTCACTTGGGATAAATTTGTCTCTCATATTTGCAGAATCCACCTGCATTTTTTCAGTACAGTTGACCACCAGGAGTAGGACATATTTTTCTGCCTATGATTTCCCCTCCTTCCCTGTACTGAAACATTCAAGCTTCCCATCTCAATCACATTGTATTGGAAAAGCACCAAGAGGACAACATGGAAAATTAGTGATAAACACATGGCAACTGGCTTCAGAGTAATACAGTCATAAGTCAAAGATCAAGCCACCCAGGGTTCTGGCTAAAACTTGGGAAAGACATGGAGAGAGACTGAAATGGAACAATAGAAAAATCTGGACAAAAAATTTCACCCTCGATAAAATAATTTACATTAGAGATTTTGCTAAAAGTTTGCAATCACAGCAAGTGCCATTTATTAAGTAAACCTGTACTGTATAAATGAATGGGTGCTCTGTGCCACGTGAACTACTTAATTATCTGAAGGAAAGGGAACAGCCAATGTTCAGATAGTTAATTAAGAAAAGCATTAGCGATTTATTTTTCTGAATTCACTACATGGCATAAAAATTACAGCATCGAGAAATGCTTTCAACAGTTACAATGTCAAGACCACAAAGAACGGCACCACGTCCTCAGGCTGATTCAAAGCAGTTCTCAAATTACAAAAGTAAAATATTTTTCTGGAAATTAAAACAGTTTAAAGTTTATTTAGTGTTACAAGTAGGCTTACATTAACACTGCAATGAAGTTACTGAAAATCTCCTAGTCGCCACACTCCAGCGCCTGTTCGGGTACACTGAGGGAGAATTTAGCATGACCAGTGCACCTATCCAGCACATCTTTTGGACTGCAGGAGGAAACCCACGTGGACACAGAGAACATGCAGACTCCGCACAGCCAATGACCCAAGCTGGGAATTGAACCCAGGTCACTGGCACTGTGAGGCAGCAGTGCTAATTACTTTGCCACTACGCTGCCCAGGTCAGACAGCATGTGAGGAGGAAAAAATTCAAATGGAAAAAGTTAAAAGGTATAACCAATTTGAAACCAAGAACATGGAGGTGGCTAGATATAGCACTTGGTTGCGAATGGGATCAAAGGGGAGAAAGCAGGCCTAGGCTATTGAGTTGGACGATGAGCCATGATCGTAATGAATGGCGGAGCAGGCACGAAGGGCCAAATGGCCTCCTCCTCTGTTTCACAGATAAGAAAAGGGAAGATCTGTGATAGGTGGAAAATAGGAGAGATTAAATTACAAAAAGGATGATGATGATGATGCATGGCCAGTGAAGGCTCTAATGGGACAAAAAACAAAATACAAAATATAGGTCAAGTGAAGTTGCAAAATGTGAATCACAGAACTACTGCCAACAACAGCTATCTAAAAAAAAGTGGACAGTAGTTATAATCTGAAAGAAAACTCAATGTTTAGTCCAGAAATGCTTCATTGAAAGATATGGGGCCACTCTTGGAGCTTAAGTTCGCCTTCACTGGAACAGTGTAGAAGGCCAAAGTCAGATTGGTCAAAGTGAAAATGAAACCATGAATTAAAATGAAAAGTGACCGAAAGTTTGGGGTCACACTTGTGAACTGACAAAGTCACTCACTCAATTCACATTTGGTCTTCAATATATAGTGTATTATATAAAAAGCCAGTTCTGACTGATACAACTAGAACCAACCTTTCACACACTTTTACAAGCATTCACACAGTTACAGATTACAAGCAAACACCTGCTAACCCCCAACCATCACAGTTGTAGTCTTTGTGCATTTAGAGGAGCACAAGTGAATTCCCAGTTAATACCCGCCACCTGTTTAAAATTGAAATGCAAATAACATGCAGACTGCAACACGAGCAGGAACTAGAGCATTACTAAATTCAAAGTACAAATAAATTGCTGTTTAAACAGAAGTGTTTGGGGCCCATGGATGGAAAACGTGCAGGTGTTGCTTCTTGGGAAGGAGAGAGGATGCTGACAATTATTCAGAAGTGGACCAGGGTTTTGGAGGGAATGATCACTTCAGGATACTGGGAGGGAGGCAAAATTTGTTTAAATGATGACATCAGAAAGGCAGCTGAGGACAATCAATTGAATGTAAAGACTGGTGGGATACAAAGTGAGGATAGAGGAGAACCCTACCAAGACTCGTAGGGAGGGGAAAGAGTGAGAGCATGTGCAAAAAATGGAACAGACATGGTCAAGAGTCCTGTCAACCATGGTGCAGAATCCTCAGTGACGTTAAAAAAAAATGGTAAGCACTGGTATGACAAATGACTAAAATAGTGCACATAGGAATGCCTGTTTGTTATTTATAAGGACTGCCAGAAGGCATCTAAGATCTTCACAGGAGACTGTTAGCCCAAGTTGAAACTCATGGAATTGAAGGAAATTGATAAGTTTCAGAAATTGGCTGACCAATAAGAACAATGAGTAGGGATATGTGACTAGTGATATTCCACCAGGGTAGTAAGCAGTGTAAATTGAATTTCGAAACTATTAAGCAATGAGCAAACTGTGGCAAATAATTTCAATTTAGACAGATGTGAGATCATCCACTTGGAGCTAAAAATGATAGACCAGAGCACCTTCTACAAGATAAAAAGATGGAAGTAAAGGAGAGATCACACAAAACAGAACTGTATTCCCTGCAAATTAAGGTGAAGGGGTGATTTGAAGCATGTTTTCAATGTATTAAGAGGAACAGATGAGTTAGACAGAAACACATTGGTTGGAGAATTCAGGACTGGGAGGGCAAAATGTAAATTGAGAATCATAGCTTGCAGAAGTGAAGTTGGGAAGCACTTGGACATGCAAGGGTAGAAGTAGTTTGGAACACTTTCTCAGAAATAGCAGTTGATGCGAGATGAATTGTTAATTCTAAACCCTGGGTTGATAAGTTGTTAACGATAAGGTATCAAGGGGAATGGGGCAAAAGCAGATATATGGGCCTAGGCTGCAGATCAAAATGGTCAAACAGGCATGCAGGGTTAATAGCCTAATCCTACTCACAAATGTTGTATTGTCAGATTACTTTGGATCAGAAATCAGCATGCAATTTATAAAACTCTGGTCTGAACAACTTGAACCAACAAAATAACTGGGGAGGGGGTGCTGTTTATTCTTACTCTGGGCTGCAGGTACTTTCTGGGATTTGTTTTATGACCCTGCATTGTTAAGAGGAAGACTGGCTGACAGGTCAGGTGACTGGTGCTCTTTCATTTTCAGCTGCTGTTTTAGCTTGGGTGGGGGTGGGGGGGTGGGGGGGGTGAACATCAGACTGAAAGCAGTGTTTCTCTCTCTCTTTCCCCCTGGTATTATATAGAGTCTGCTGGCTAGCTCGAAGCAGGTCTTCTGGCCTTCCTGGAGTGGAAAATCTGTCGGTGGTTGGCTTGCCGAGAGAGTCTCTCTCTCTCTCCCTGGTGTTTTGGGAAGCTGTTGTGTGTGTATATCCAGAGGGCTGCTAGAAATCAGAGTTTCAATTCTCCATCCAAAGGACTAAGTTCCAGCATCATGTGAGCATTCGTATTTGCTGTGTTAAAACCTGTGGCAAGGATTTTGTTTATGGGATTTGTTTGGTTGGAATGGTGTTTAGCTGTTAAGGCTTATACAATATCATGGCCTTTTTTTCTTGTTTGTAATTGGTAGAAGTTATTGCCAATTTTCTTTCTATACATGTTAACTGTATACTTAAATAAACTTTGTTTGATAAAAGCTCCTGAATGGGTCAGTTGAATCATACCTGAAGCATCTCATGCTCATCCTAGCCAAATTCAAAGTGCAAAACTTATGATCCAGGCGATCTTCATAAAACACTTGGAGTTTCTGACCCGAATTATAACAATTCCCAATACTTGCTGCTAATCTGCTGGTTTTTTGCTTTTACCACAAGACTGAGGACCACTCCAGATTATGCCACTAGCTTCAAACTAGACAATTTTCCTTCACGAAATCCAAACAAAGGCCTTACCTGCATTCCACAGTGTAGGCCCAATTGTCATTTACTTTGATTATCTTCTGTGAACTGCATCACACAAAATCCAAGCTGCGACAACAAAAAAAAACACACTCCGCTCGATAAATTTAAACCAGAAGAGAATCTCCAAGATTCACCCATCTCCATAACAACTTGGCATTCTCTGGATGTCCTGAACAAAAAAGTTAAGCATCCCTCATTTAAAATCCCTTCACTGAGCTAAAGAAAGAAATGGATAATACAACCTTTAAGAGTTTAACCAAATGCTTTTAAACTAATCTACCTATAACTCCAAAAACCTCTTGCTGGACTGTCCAATGATTGCAGGCATCATGTCTCAACCAAAACTCCCGAGGACAGATCATCCATTGTGAAGTTTCTCCGCCTGTTTATGACCCTACCCAAGTCAACATTTCCCAGCCTTTTGATGATCATGAACCATTCTTCGACTGCAATTAACTCAAGCTTGGTACATCTACTCCGCGGATGTTCATCAAGCCCTTAACAAGATGTGCCTATTTATCTATACTTAGCCTGCTAGATTTCTAAAACAATATATTCTAAAACATATAAATTATGAATCATGTATTTTTAACATATTCAACAGCAAACTTGCCAGAATAGTAGACGTAACAGATAGCAACACTGATCGTGAAGGCAGCAGAAAAGTAAATCTTTCCCCACAGCAATGACTTCCCATTAAAACGCAGCAGCTTCCTGCCAAGAGGTAAATGTACAATATTGCAAAACCACCCAAAAAGGACAGGTCCTAAGTCTGGGACTTGCAGACAAAAGATCAACTAATACAAAAGCAAAATATGGTGGATGATGGAATTCTGAAATAAAAACAAGAAAAATTGAGATGGTCAGGTACCATGTGTGGAGAGAAAGAGTTAACATTTCAGGCAAGGTGACCTTTCAAGTTTAAAGTTTATTTATTAGTGTCACAAGTAGTCTTACATTAACACTGAAATGAAGTTACTATGAAAATCCCCCTGACGCCACGCCCTGGCGCCATTTCAGATACACGGAGGGAGAATTTTACATGGCCAAAGGACCTTTCATGATAACTGAAGAGATACAAGTGTAACTGTGTGTGTGTTGGGGATGTACGAGTTAAATAAAGAAACAAAACTAGACCAACTCAGCAAAACAAAAAAAAAGAAAAGAAAAAAAAGAGGTTATGATCTCAAGTTCTTGGAAATCAAATGTTGTGTTCTCAAGGCTGTGGGAGTGCAGAATCAGAAGATACAGTGCTGTTCCTCAAGCTTACATAGCTTCATTGGAACACTGTAGCAGCCATCATCAAAAAGGTCAGCACGGGAGCAAAGTGGCAAATTAAACTAACAAGTAACTACTGGAAACTTACAATTATGAACTGAATGGAAGTTTTCAGCAAAGGTCACCCAGTCTGTGTTTGATCTCAACAATGTGAAGGAGATCATATCGTCAATAGTTAACTCTGTACAACAAATTGAAAGTAGAAGTGTATCACTGTTTCACTTTGCTGATTGGGTCCTTGAACAGTGAGAGAGCTGAGGTGAAAGGACAGATGTTGCATCTCCTGCACTTTCATGTAAAAGTGCCATAAGGAGGGGAGAATGTGTTTGATTGGGGAGTGGATCAGGGCATTATGGATGGAATAATCCATTCAGCATTCTGAAAGTGGAGGGCAGAGGATGATGTATTTGATGGTGGCATCATTTGATTTGCTTTATTATTGTCACATGAATTAACATACAGCGAGAAGTATTGTTTCTTGCGCACTATACAAAGCATACCATTCATAGAGAAGGAAACGAGAGAGTGCAGTATGTAGTGTTACAGTCATAGCTAGGGTGTAGAGAAAGATCAACTTAATGCAAGGTAAGTCCATTCAAAAGTCTGACGGCAGCAGGGAAGAAGCTGTTCTTGAGTCGGTTGGTGAAGAAGCTGTTCTTGAGTCGGTTGGTGAAGAAGCTGTTCTTGAGTCGGTTGGTACGTGACCTCAGACTTCTGTATTCTTTTCCCGACGGAAGGAGGTGGAAGAGAGCATGTCCAGGATGCGTGGGGTCCTTGACTATGCTGGCTGCTTTGCTGAAGCAGCGGGAAGTGTAGACAGAGTCAATGGATGGGAGGCTGGTTTGCGTGATCGATTGGGCTACATTCACGACCTTTTGTAGCTCCTTGTGGTCTTGGATAGAGCAGGAGCCATACCAAGCTGTGATACAACCAGAAAGAATGCTTTCTATAGTGCATCTGTAAACGTTGGAGAGAGTCGTAGCTGACATGCCAAATTTCCTTAGTCTTCTGAGAAAGTAGAGGCTTGGTGGGCTCTCTTAACTACATTGTCGGCATGGGGGGGACCAGGACAGGTTGTTGGTGATCCGGACACCTAAAAACTTGAAGCTCTCGACCCTTTCTACTTTGTTCCCGTGGATGTAGACAGGGGCATGTTCTCCTTTACACTTCCTGAAGTTGATGACAATCTCCTTTGTTTTGTTGACATGGAGAGAGAGAGATAGATTATTGTTGCCGCACCAGTTCACCAGATTCTCTCTCTCATTCCTGTACTCTGTCTCGTCTTTGTTTGAGATCCGACCCACTATGGTGGTGTCATCAGCAAACTTGAAAATCGAATTGGAGGGGAATTTGGCCACACAGTCATGGGTGCGTAAAGAGTATAGCAGGGGGCTGAGAACACAGCCTTGTGGGGCACCAGTGTTGACAATGTTCGTGGAGGTGGTGTCTGGTGCTAGTGAAAATGGCAAAGAATAATACATTGAATACAGAGGTTGCTGCAATCATGCTTCTGGGAGGGACAAGGGGCAACAGTACAAGTGCATGAAATGGATCAGACATGGAGGGCTGCGTCAACCACACTGGGCAGAAATCCTTGGTTAACAAAAGATCAAATTGTTCAAACTCCAACCAGAAGCAGCAAGAGTTATTGAGAAAAGCAGGTAAACAAGAGCTACCCAAGACTGGTTTGACATTCACAGCCAACTTGAGACTCCTCCACACCAGTGCCAAAATGGAAGATTCCGCACCCCCCCCCCCCCAACCCCCCATTATCAGCCTGCGTTACCATGCAATGACTACAGCAGGAAGCTAATTACACAACATAAAAGGGAGAAAATGCTAGTCAATCTGGGCTCTTATTCCAAATAACCAGCAAACCAAAGAACAGACACGTTCTGGAGGAGGAAATGCTTCATCGTACCATTTAGGGAAAAAAAGTGGCAAATCTGGATAAGCTAAAGTTATTTATAGAAAATATTTTGAAGTTTCTAAGACAAGACAAAATTTTACTGCTGCAATTTGGTGACAAATAGCAACTGTGGTATCACTCCATCACATTTGTCCCCAACAGGTTTTAAAACTTTGGGTAAAGGTCATACAAATTGTTCATCTAATCAGTTCAATGAAACAGCACAACCTTTCCCCAAAATTTTAGGAATAATTCAGTTCAAACGGAGACTAGACATTAAAAGAAAGAAGCAATTTGCTATTGCAAACCAAAAGGTTGCTCAAGTATCCGAATACTACATCATAAACATCAACATATTGTTCCATCAGCTTTTATTCTCATGTGGTTTAACAAAGCCCAATTTACATTTTCTGGAGAGATCTATTTATTTCAATAATGATGGAAACCAAAAATTCAAGAGCATCCAAGTACTCCTTCCACATCCCCTGTACAAGGATCCTACCCCAAGATCAATGAACATTTGTCCAATCCAATCTCAATAATGAGCCACCCCGTCCCCCAACACACAAATTGCAAACATGCGGAAGGTTGCAAGTTCAAATCCCAGTTTATCAAGCACGTAATCATGGCCAACACTTCAGTACAGTGTTGGGGAGCCATAAAAAGTTGGCATCTTCTGCTTGAGATCCTGTCTGTTCAGGTGGATTTTTTTAAAAATCCAGTGGGACCAGACTGTAGTTTCCCAGGATGCTTCATTACATTTGTTACTCAAACAACAAACGGATTAAGTGATCTCATTACATTGCTGTCTGTGGGACCCCTGGTGTGCATAAATTCATTGCCACATTCACCTACATAACAACGACTACAATTCATAAAGTACTTCACTGGATGTAATGTGGTTTGGGACGTCCCAAGATTCTGAAAGGCACTTTATTATTCACAATCTTGCTTTACCAATTAGATTATCAGACTTGGAAATAAACAACTCTCTTAATAAATTTAAATGACCAATGTGTGTTAGTTTAACACCTTTAATGGAGCAAGGTGGTTTCAAGACGCTTCACAAGTTAAACTTCTGACACTTGAGCAACATGGAGGTCTTAGGGCAGGGCACCAAAATCTCAGCCGAGTCAGTCTGCAATCCAGAAATCGGTGGCTCAGTTAACTTTCCATTTGCGAGACCACAACTCTTAACCATTTCATACACTGCTTTTCACAATTTCCTATACATATCCGTTATACAACAGGAATGACATTCCATCTGTTCACATCTGCAACGTGTACACCTGCCAACTACATGGTCAAAGAGGTAGAGTCCGCTTGTTGTTACAAGTTGTCATTGTCTGGGACAATGTTTACATAGAAAAAAAATCTAACGAAGGTAGAACTGTTTGCAGTATCCCCCAAGATGAAGTAAATTTTAAATCAATTCCACTAGTTGCCGGAGACATTTTTAAAACTCCAGTTTTACAAAGGAAAATGCGCCACATTGCAATGGTGTTAATTTATACGTCGTCTTATTTCTCTGTCCAAACGAGCAGCATTAAACGGCAAGTAGGATACACAAAAAATTCGTCTACTACACCCCGCCCCCCCCCCTCTCCAAAAAGAAATCCTTCATAGCATGGGAGAGAAAATACACATGCCAGAATGCAAGTCTAACAGAAAATGAAAAATGTCACCCACGGTGCCCAAGTGAACCATTTGTTATGTCTTCAACAGTGTAACGAAAATCCTCCAATGTTTCTACACAGGAATAGTATCGAATTAGAAATCACAGCTTGCTACCACAGAATAGGCATTTTTTGCTACGTTTAAAAATTGGTTTGACTCACTCCGGATAATCCAATTCCAACATTTCACAGCATTATTGTTGCCTTGCAGATTTCCAAAACGGAGTCAAGCCAAATACATTTGAAGATTGCCAAATTGGGAATTTTTTTTTTAAAAAGGTAGAAAACACACAGTTACAGGGTATCTAATTGTGATGGGCCAAGTTTAACACTCAATCAGGTTGTGAACAGTAGTATCACTTCATTATGGGCTCGCTTTCAGTTCTTGCAAAATTGGCAAAACAAAATAGGAATGAATCCGTTAACAGGTAGTTGGGAATCAATCCAACGCAACAAAATAAAATAAAACAGCTTGATGGCTTCATCCCAAATGCAAAATAAAAGGCTGGAGACACGAGGTTTTCCCAATCGTATCCTCACACGAAAATTAAAAGGGAGAGAGAGAGAGAGTTGATTGTGTTGCCCGTTGCATACCTCAATTCTGATCTCCCAGCTTTGAAGAAGGTTTCCTTTCCTCCTCGGAGCAGGCGGGCAGTCCCAGACAGATTAATTACGGCACCTTTTGTTTAAGTTGTGCCGGACCCTCTCGTCTCCAAAAAAAACCCTTGCTTTCTTTCACCAGAACAAGCAGCAGCAATTGGGATACCGCTTCAACCTTCCCTTTTTGTTCTTGTCTCGCCTCCGGCTTCACTTAACGGTGATTTTTTTTTTAAAAAAAGAACCTTCCACTTGGGTTTCCCCCCTTTAGGCAAATGGAGGATTTGGGGGGGGGGGGGGGGAAGAGGACAAACGCGCGGCCGGCAAGTCTGCAATCCCTCCTCTGGGGAAAAAAAAGGATTTATGTGAGAGAGAATATTTTTTTCTTACCCCCTTATTTTTTTTGAGGTAAAACGAAACCTGCTGCAGAGTTTGCCCTCAGGCCACTCACTTCTCCCCGGATTATGGTACCTGGGGTGGGGGAGGGGGGGGTGGTGTGGGAAAGGTCTCTCGATCTGAAATAAATTCAGTGAAAGGAAAGAGAGAAAAAAAAAACCCCCTGGAGGGATTTTGAAAGAAGCGAGGGAGCCAGGTGACTGCGAATCACAGCCGAGGAAACCGCTGCTTCTCCCGCACCTTCTCCGCCTCCTGTCGCGCGGAGGAGCGGCCCAACCCGCACAGTTTGCCCTCGCACCGAATCGCACGACGACGCTGCCGCCGCCTCTAAGTCCCGCCCTACAACCGCCCAATACCCCACCAATCACCAACGCGCTCCTCATGATTGACAATACGAATGCCCAATAGATGGAGCTTCGAGGAATGATGGACACCACAACAGACCAATCATTTCTCGACCCTGCTGGCCGCCTGCCGCATTGATTGACAGACCGGTAGAGCAATCAGAGGCGCCCAGGCGCCGTGTTGATTGATTCCCAACCAATCACGTCCTAAAATGGGCGGCATCTGCCAAGCGATAGCCGCCCCTTTACAGAAATTGGCCAATCCTATCCGGGCGCTTGCTCCGATCGACGTACATGTTAACCAATAGCAAAAGGGGATGGGTTAAATATTGTCCAATAATTGCAAGAGGAGGGCGGGCGTTGAATCGTCACGAAAGCGCTCTGCACCAATAGGGTTGATTGTTGTTGGGGACGGGGGCGGGACTGGAGTGCGAAGGGTCAGTGGGATTTATGGACAAGTTGGCGAGCCGGGTGTTCAGACTCTTTGAGGAAACGGTGAGTAAATTGTTAGAATGTCTTCCCGCCATTGATCGGGCTGTTGTCAATATCTTGTCATTATGAAGCTCGCAATTTGTGGTCTGGGTTCTGCTAGAATCGCCCTGATGTCTGGTAAATTGAGAATTTAACCTCATTGGGCCCAGTAGCACCGACTCATCCCCCATTTTGACAGCCCCGTCATGTTAAAATGTATGCTTCAAAAGCAGCTTTGATGAACTGAAATATCACTCCTTTTGTGTTTCTTTTTCACTGCTTACATTTCTGTGAAAGATGACAGCTGGTCAGAGAAATGTTTGATGCACTTCCATTAGTCCATGCTTATGAGTCGAAAAATGTGGGCACATTGATGGGAATAGCCTGCCAGTGTTTTCCATATTTGTGTTGAAACACCAAACATTTATTCTTCGGGGGGAAAAAAAACACATTCTTTCTTGTTCTTGTCTGAATGTTTGTTTCTTTTTGTTTACTCTGCCTGGAAAGCAAAATGCAACTATGGAGGGTGGACTATCCCAGCATTCATAGCAGTCCAGAAAGTTTTCTATCAGTTTAATTTGACATAGAACAAGCAATAAACTTATCAGTAAGAGATATTCCAGTATTTCCTGCCACAGCTTGCATTTGCCCTGAGGTATCACAATTTTTTCTGTTTGAACCTCCCGTTAAATGTCAATAAGGTAGTAGACCTAATCTCATTAATATAACAGGTTATTTAAAGATATGCTATTTCATTTTTTAGATAGGCTGTCTGTGTTTACCATGTCTGATATTTGGAAAAAATTGTGTTGCAATAAGGCAGTGGTTCCCAAAGGGTGCGGCGCGCCACACTGGTGCAGCGAGAGAGGATGGCAAGAGTGGCGGGAAGATTCAAGGACAATCAAAGAAACATTTAAACATGGTTTAAACAAGCATTGTTTTATACTTTCTGGATGTCCCATGATCATATTATAAAGTAGTTGTGTTCTGTGTTATGAATCAAACACTGCCAGGAGTTGTTTTTTTTTTGTTTTTGAATGTATTTCTTATCAATAAAAAATTTGGTGTGGCGCAAGCAAATTTTTATTCCGAAAGTGTGGCCCAGTGAAAAAAGTTTGGGAACCACTGCAATAAGGGAATAAGCAATGTACTATTAACTTGGAATGTGAGTTTAATGCTCTTCTGCTTGTTTCTTTTTTCATAAGCTTCTAATAACATTATAGTGTTAACCATGGATACAATTGGATGACATCATTTTAAATTTCATTAGTAATAGCTTCTGTTTATGGCCTGTAACTTCCTGGCTCCCCAGTGTCGGATTTGCATAGGTAAGATAAGGATTTACCTGACAATTATCCAGAAGTACTAACTTCCCCAGATGATTGCAGTTTAAACCACTAGCTTTGAATTGCCCTGCCAGTGATATACTAATAGTTACTCTGAAAGAGGTAGAAAAAATAAAGGCATTTCTAACTTCAGCGTGGCTATTTTAAACACCCAGACAAATCACTCCCCCCAACAGTAATCCCCATCTGCATGGGATCCCCCACCTCTGCCTCCAACTTCCAAACCCCCTCTACCCTGCTGAACCAATGCCCCCACCTTCCCCGCCCCCACCACCTGCCCCGACCAGGCCCAGTTGACCTCTCCAATGTCCAACTCCCCCCACCCCCCTCACCACCCCCGCCCAAGTGTCTGACATCCCCAATCCCATCCCCCTGGTGTCTCACTCAACTTAAGTTTATTCATTAGTCACAAGTAAGGCTTACATTAACACAGCAATGAAGTTACTGTGAAATTCCCCTCCAACCCCCCTTGGTGTCTGACCCACCACAATCCACCCCAGGGATACAATTTTCCCTCGCCTGTCCAGCGTCCACACAGCCTTGTCACTTCCAGTGATTGACTTCCCCCCTACCAACCTCCACCCCTCCCTCCACCCCTCCCGATGTCCAACTGACCTCCCAACACCCCACTCTTCTCCCCCCACTTCAGTGTTCGATTCACCCCCAATGTCCAACACACCTCCAGTGTCTGACTTGTCCCCAACCCCTCATCCCCTCCTCCTCCCCCCACCCACCCACCCACTACCATGTTCAAGTCACCCCCAGACCCCCTCTCAACCCCAGTGTCCAACTCAGTTCCAAACCCCCGATGGCTGAATCCCAACATCCCATTCCAAACGTCCGACTTTCCACCCATAATCGAACCCCCACCCTCTCACATTCCATTCACTTACCTTAGGCACTTGTCTTCTCCTTTGCCTGTTCTTTTCAATGAGACAATGTCCTGACCATCATGGTACTTGATGGGGGAGGACAGCTTGCTTGTTTGTACAGCAGTTATTTTAATTGATTGAAAAAAAACAGGTTTAAAGACAAAGTCCAGTGATTTGCTGGAAATCACATTATGCGCTTTAAGTTTTGAACTTGATTTTGAATTCAGTTGAGACTGTACTGAAAACTTGCCTAGCTCGCATTCTCCTTACTTTGCTTGTAACCATGTGATTGCCACTATCCAGCTAAGAATCCTCACCTCACTGAAATGTGGTAAACCACTGTTGTCTGTTATCTGTGGTGGTTAACCACTGTTAGTTAGTATTTAGTATTACCTCTACGACCTGTATATGTGCACATCCCTGTCAATTCCGCCCAAGACTCCTCCCCCTGGTCCGGGTATAAAGGCGGTGGCTCCTCCCCCTCGCCTTCAGTACAGACCACCTCGCCATCCTCTGGTACGTAGTGGAGAATGGGGTCATCGGCCCCGATCCCGACCGTATGCGCCCCCTCCTGGAACTTCCCCTCCCACTAGCCTCAAAGCACTGAGAAGATGCCTGGGTTTCTTCTCGTACTATGCACAGTGGGTCCCCAACTATGTGGATAAAGCCCGTCCGCTTATAAAATCCACCCTTTTTCCCTTGACGGCGGAGGCCCGCCTGGCCTTCAACCGCATCAAAGCTGACATCGCGAAGGCCACGATGCACGCTATAGATGAATCCATCCCGTTCCAGGTGGAGAGCAATGCGTCTGACTTCGCCCTAGCCGCCACCCTTAACCAGGTGGGCAGACCCGTGGCCTTGTTTTCACGAACCCTCCAAGGCCCCGAAACTCGACACTCTTCTGTCGAAA
The DNA here is from genome assembly GCF_964213995.1 of Mustelus asterias. Taxonomy (NCBI): domain Eukaryota; kingdom Metazoa; phylum Chordata; class Chondrichthyes; order Carcharhiniformes; family Triakidae; genus Mustelus; species Mustelus asterias. Next base: position 87,378,930 of record NC_135813.1, on the reverse strand, counting down.
AGGAAGCCCAAGCCATAGTGGAAGCTGAACGGCACTGGCGCCACTATTTAGCTGGTAAACAGTTCACCCTACTCACGGACCAACGATCCGTTGCCTTCATGTTCAACAATACGCAGCGGGGTAAGATCAAGAACGACAAGATATTATGGTGGAGGATCGAACTCTCCACCTACAATTACGATATCTTGTATCGGCCCGGGAAGCTCAATGAGCCACCTGATGCCCTGTCCTGTGAAACATGCGCCAGTGCGCAGGTGGACTGGTTACAGGCTCTCCACAACGACCTCTGCCACCCGGGGGTCACCGGGTTTTTTCACTTCATTAGAGCCCGAAACCTGCCCTACTCAGTTGAGGATGTCAGGTCTATAACTCGGAATTGCCAGGTCTGCATGGAATGCAAGCCGCACTTCTACCAACCAGACAGGGCACACCTCATAAAAGCTACCCGCATCGACTAAGCATCGACTTCAAAGGCCCCCTCCCCTCATCTGATCGCAACATATACTTCCTCAATGTCATTGACGAGTACTCACGTTTCTCCTTTGCGCTTCCCTGCCCAGATATGTCCTCGGCCACAGTCATTAGGGCCCTGCGCAGCCTCTTCACTCTGTTTGGTTTCCCCAGCTATATCCATAGCGACCGGGGATCCTCCTTCATGGGTGATGAACTGCGACGGTACCTGCTCTCCAAAGGCATAGCCTCAAGTAGGACTTCTAGCTACAACCCCCGGGGTAACGGGCAGGTGGAGAGAGAGAACGCCACTGTCTGGAAGACCGTTTTACTAGCACTACAGTCTAAAGGCCTTCCAATCACCCACTGGCAAGAGGTCCTACCGGAGGCACTACATTCCATTAGGTCCCTCCTGTGCACGGCAACCAATGCCACCCCCCACGAACAGATGTTCGTGTTCCCCAGGAAGTCTTCCTCAGGGACTTCACTACCATCGTGGCTGGCATACCCGGACCCTGTCCTGCTTCGGAAGCATGCCAGGTCCCGTAAGTCTGACTCACTGGTCGAAAGGGTACAACTCCTCCACGCCAACCCCCAGTACGCGTACGTGCTGTACTCCGACGGGCGGGAGGACACGGTATCTATCCGTGACCTAGCGCCCGCAGGTGACTCAGGGACCTTTATAGCCCCCAACCCCTCACCCCCAACCCCCGACTTTGTCCCTACCACGTCAGAACCACTATTCACTCCTCTCGCCCCCGTTTCCAGCTCGCCTGAGCCCCAAGAGTCGTCACCACGCACCCAACGGACGGACGAGACTACGGATGACAGCAACGTTCCGGCGCTTGAAACGACACCGCGACCTGAAACTACATCGGAACCGGCACTACGGCAATCGCAGCGGCAGAGCAAGCCCCCAGATAGACTAAATCTGTAAATATTGTAAACATTGTTCACTCTGCCTCACCCCCGACGGACTCTTTTTTTTTAAACAGGGGGTGAGACTCGATAGCCTGAGACGAGAAGGACTGATCAGGTTCTATCCTTCTCCGCGTTGAAACTCCTTTGGTGAGACTGTCCAGGTCTCTACTGGGTGTAGCAATTTGTCTGAACATGAGGGAACTCCAAACCAACAGCGCCAAAACCCTGTGAACTTTATCTTTTGTTTTATAGCGTTTACTCTTCGGCTGTCCATCTCTGCAGTTATCTGTGGTATGTGCGCTAGTTAGTTATACTTCTAGATTACAATTGTGTATCGTCCAGTTCTTGCAACTTCTGAATTTATTGAAAGAAACCTGGTGCAAGTCTTAAAATAGATTTTGGTGAGTGAATTCACCTTTTAAACTAATGGCGTGACCTACAAAGTGGTGCAGTTAGATAAACAGTGCACTCCCAGTCATAACAATATAATACGATGTGGCGTTTTTGTCTGGCTAATATTAGCAGTATAACATTGGTGCACTTAAATTGCTGTTGGATTAATGTGACTCACTTATGAATGAGGAAATATATGTTTAGAATATATCACATGCCTTGGTCGAAACCAATATTTTTTAGTTTTACTTATTTATTTATGTAAAATTTAGCAAATGCTTTTAAAAACTAATTACCTCCTATATTGCCTTTTAGAACTAGAGTTTCTTGTAAATTTTGTGCATCATATTGTTGCAAACAGTTGCATCATATTGATATATGAAAGGTTTTTTTTCAGCACTTGTGTAGTATATTCTCCTTTGATGTGATGTCAACATCACTGACAAGACAGGCATTTTTTGCCCATCCCAATTGCCTTTGAGAGATTGTGGTGATAAGCAGGCATCTTCAACTGTTGCAGTCCATGTAATGAAGCTACTCCTGCAGTGTTCTGAGGGAGGGACCTTCAGGACTTTGACCACTAATACTGAAGGAGCATGCTGGCCGATTTCTCAATAGTGTTGCTCTGATGATGTGCTACAAAGGTGAAGTGTTTAAGCCAGTCAATCGTTTTAATACAACTACTCAGACACTCCTGATGGAATGTGGTTCAGAACCTGCTAAAGAGGATCGACAGGGTAGATGTAGAGCCGATGTTTCCCCTTGTTGGTCATTCTAGAACGAGAGACTATTGTTTTAGGTGGCAGATTTAAAACAGAAATGAGTAGGAATTATTTCACTCAAAAGGTCATGAATCTGTGGAATTCTCTACCCCGGATGCAATGAATGCGGAACACAAATTTAAGGAGGAGATAGATTGGCTTTTAATTAGTAGAGAGATGAAGGGTTATAGGGGGTGAGTAGGAAGGAGAAGATGAGGCCAAGATTAGATCAGCCATGATCGTATTGAATGGTGGAGCAGGCTCTAGGGACTGAATTGCCGACTCCTGAGCCTCGTTCTTATGTTGAACTCTTAAGTTTATTGAGTTTGCTTCTATCACACTTTTCAGGGAGTGCATTCCAGATCATTGTAATTTGCTATCTTTTTATATAAAAGATAATCCTTGGGCCAATCTGTGACAAACGTTGTGCGTATCTTGGACCAAAGGTAATGTTGTTGGGATTTGACATTTAACCTCCCTAACGGCATTGTGGGTCAACCCACAGCACATGGACTGCAACGATTCAAGAAGGCAGCTCGCCACCACCTTCACAAGGGCAACTAGGGATGGGCAATAAATGCTGGCCAGCCAGCGACGCCCATGTCCCACGAATGAATTAAAAAAAACACTCCTCCGCGGGCTTCCTAACAAGGGATCCTGTGGCCCTGCTTACTGTATCCTTGCTGACACCATAACTCAGACATGCTATAATCAACCGTAATCATTCATTTCAAGAAATAATACAACACATTTACATCATAAATCCCTGACTTTCTTTAATATTTCATTTGTTTATTCTCATATTTTGTTTCATTATATTCTGAGACATACATTATGACTTGGTGAGGGAAATTGACAGGTAGTATGGAAGATGAAGAGGCGAGACCAAAGGGGTGACAGAAAGTGACAAGCAGCCATTAGCAAAAGTAAAAACAAAGAGACGAGAGAAAGAGGACAAGGAGTTGGCAGAGAATAACAGAGTGCAGGAAGAACTAGTGCTATGTATAAGAGACCAGGACTCTTTAAAGAAGCTTTCATCTATGATCCTCATGATAATTCTGAGCCAGACACAGAATTTGATACTGGCAGTGAATTAGAGGAATGTGCATGTCATGGTACAACAAACTGGAAAAAATAACCACTTTCTCAATGTGTTATGCAAAATGATAAACTGCAATTGCCACCCCTAAAGTGAGCTACCTGATCCATTGAATGTTCTTCTTATTGGCAACAAAGAAAATCAAAACATTTCTTCAAAAGCATCAGAAAATGCTGAGTAGGATCACCAAAAAAATCTTTGTTTTGGATCAAAAAGAAAGAAATTCTAATGTGGTCTGTCGTATGTTTCAACAAATGTTGACGATGTGGACTATGACACTAATAGACATACTTCTTCTGTCTACAAAGGACATGGCCCTTTTTGTGAATTTGCAGACAGCAGGAGCATGTCGATGCATGGTGCCTTTTTCAACTAAACAAAAGTTTGGGGGACAGCCACTCCCTGGCTCAGTGGTGAGTTCACCTGCTGATTTGAATTTAAACAAAGGCTTTGCATTTAACTGTTCCCTGGTGTATTCCCCATGGCAATGCCTCTACCAATCAGAGTTCACATGCCAACTAATCAGCACTCCCAGTTCATGCAGTATAAATTATTGCTCCCTTTACAATAGGTGTCCTTGCAAATCTGTCCTGATGAGTGCGAGATGCAAAGCTTTTGACAGCATGTCTCTTTTTTCAGCAATAAAATAATTATATGAAAAAAGATGATGAAGTGAATTTTAAATTAAACCTGTTGCATATTCAGTCCATATGCCTATAGGATGAATATCTCAGCTTATTTCTTCATAATAACATTTTGCTTTATCTTATTTTTTAATATCTTATTTTTAAACTACATCCCTTTATTTCCTGGACCATCTGGTTCACGAGCATCCTTTAGTGAAGGAAATCTGCTGTCCTTGCGTGGTCTGGCCGACATGTGATTCCAAACCCACAGCCCTACAAGCCCTCAAGATATCTTGGATCCTCCAATTCAGGTCTGTGCCCATCCTGTCATGGACCAGCTCTGAGAGTGTTTAAAGGATGCTGTGATCCTGATCCTGTACCAGACCCCCTAATTTTGATGCTATTGGGTTAGAGACCAATAGCATTTTGAGTAAATTAGACCAAGTTTGAAATCCCAGGTACTTGCTAATAGAATAAAGCTGCAAAATTCCATGGTTTTAAGCAAACCAAAATAATCTTTACAATGAAAAGTCAAAACAATTTGCAATATCTATCTTATACTCTGCATTCAGAATTAATATGAGGGTAAATATGAATTAATGGGCAAACAGTGGGTGGACACCCCACATTGCACTGCACAGTTAATGATAGATATGACAAAGACCAATCCCATGGATTTCTCAGCAACCTACCCAATCATCACTGTCCACTGTGAGTTATGCAATCCCATTAAAACACTGTCTCTCTCCCGAGGGATTTCAAGCCTCCACTTTCAAAGGTCTAGCCTCTGAATTCTCTTATAAGCTGCTCCGGCCTCAATGACTGGTCACTTCCTGATGGTTTAACCTCTTCTCCTGAGATGCTGAGATGGCATTCTACTGGCTTTCTGAGGCTGCACTCCAGCTCTTCACCCAAGCCAAGCGGAATACCACTCTTCCAAAGGGTTACCTTTCCCTCAACAGCCCACAACAGGGAATCAATGACTTTCTGCCTTTTTAACGATCCAGAGCTTCTTTCTGAGCCCTACGTGTAAAACCATAAGACATAGGAGCAGAAGTACACCATTCGGCCCATCGAGTCTGCTCCACCATTCAATGAAATCATGACTGATCTGATATGATAATCCTCAACTCTACCTTCCCACTTTATCCCCATTACCCTTGATTCCCTTCCTGATTATAAATCTGTCTATCTCAGCCTTCAGTATAACGACCCACCTTTACAGCCCTCTGTGGTAAAGAATTCCTCCACAGATTCACTACTCTCTGAGAGAAGAAATTCCTCATCACCTCCGTCTTAAATGGGCTCACCCCTTACTCAGAAATTATATCCTTTGATCCTAGACTCTACCACAAGGGGCAACAACCTCTCGGCATCTACCATATCAAGCCTCCGAGAATTTTTTATGTCTCAATAAGGTCGCCTCATTCTTCTAAACTCATTTGGAGTTCAGTACAGGCCAAACCTACTCAACATCTCTTCATAAGAAAATCCCTCCATTCCAAGGGTCAACCCAGTGTCGCTTCTCTGAACTGCCTCCAATGCCAGTATATCTTTCCCTAAATAAGGGGACCAAAACTGTTCACAGTATTCAAGGTGTGGTCTGACGAATGCCCTGTATAGTTTTCCCTCTTTTTATACTCTATTCCCTTTGAAATAAAGGCCAACATTCCATTTGCCTTCCCTGTGACCTGCTTAACTTGCATGCTAGCTTTCTGTGATTCATGCATGAGGACTTCCAAATCCTTCTGTGCTGCAGCTTTCTGCAGTCTTTTCTCCATTTATTCAGCTCCTTTATTCTTCCTACCAAAGTGCAAAACTTCACATTTTCCTACGTTATATTTCCTCTAACAAGTTTTTGTCCACTCATTTAATCTGTCTGTATCCCACTATAGACACTTTGTATCACCTTCACCATTTGCCTTCCCACCTATTTTTGCCATCCACAAATTTGACAATAGTACATTCACTCCCTTCGTCCAAGTCATGAATATATATTGTAAATAATTAAGGCCCAAGCACTGATCCCTGTGACATTCCACTAGTTCCAGGTTGTTGTCCTGAAAATTCCTCTCTTAGCCCAACTCCCTGTCTTCTATTAGTTAGTTAATCTTCTATCCATGCTAATCATAGAATCATAGAAACCCTACAATACAGAAAGAGGCCATTCGGCCCATCGAATCTGCACCGACCACAATCCCACCCAGGCCCTACCCCCATATCCACCCACTAATCCCTCTAACCTACACATCTCAGGACACTAAGGGCAATTTTTTTTTTTAGCCTGGCCAATCAACCTAGCCCGCACATCTTTGGACTGTGGGAGGAAACCGGAGCACCCGGAGGAAACCCACGCAGACACGAGGAGAATGTGCAAACTCCATACAGACAGTGACCCAAGCCGGGAATCGAACCCAGGTCCCTGGAGCTGTGAAGCAGCAGTGCTAACCACTGTGCTACTGTGCCGCCCGTTTATACTACCCCCAATACCATCGGCTCTTAGTAGCCTTTTGTGAGGTACCTTACTGAAAATCCAAGCATATTACATCTACTGGTTCCCTTTTATCTATCCTGCATGTTACCACCTGAAAGAATTCTAAAACATATGTCAAGCATGATTTCCCCTTCAGGAAGCCACAATGACTCTGACTATATTAATGACTTGAATGAGGGAACTGGATGTACTATTGCCAAGTTTGTGGATGACACAGAAATAGGCAAGAAGCCAGGTGATGCTGGGGTGGGGGAGGAGTTGGGGGCAGGGACTCCTGGGGGGCTGGGGAGGGGGGAGGTGGCAGAAGCTGCTGGGCCGGGGGAGGGGGGAATGGATGGCAGAGGCTGCTGGAGCCGGGTCAGCCCAGAATTTGCGTGGAGTGGGAATGACCTAGGCTGGGGAGGTAGGAGAAGAAGCTGTGAGGGGGAATGGCTGCCCAGCTTACTCACTTACCTTGGTCAACTGAACAGCCAATGCAACTGTGGTAAACCACTGTTATCTGTTGTGGTTAACCACTGTTAGTCAGTATCTATTATTACCTGTATATGTGGCACATCCCTGTCGGCTCCGCCCAAGACTCCTCCCCCTGGTCCGGGTATAAAGGCGATGGCTCCTCCCTCTAGCCTTTAGTACAGACCAGATCTCCGACAGGGATGGCTCCAAGTTCTTGTGAATAAAAGGCTATTTGTCGTGCATACAGCTAGTCTTTTGCTTGATTGATGGTGCATCAGCAACATTGCCTGTTTGTCGGGTTCAACATGTATGTAGACTGAACTCCTGCCTGCATGTGAAGTGATGGACACCGATGATGAAGGCTCAGGGGTTTGCCACCCCATGAGCACTCCTGTTGGTCTCTGTGCCTCAGGTTCAAAAGAGAGAGTGGGGAGAGGCTGCAGGGAGGGTAGAGGGCTGGGAAGGTGAGGAGCAATGAAGGTGAGCAGCTAAGGGAGAGAACAGTTTTAATGCTGTTAACAAAGGAATATTCAGCTAACTAGTCACCAGGAAAACTTGAAATCACGAGATAATGAATTCCTTGCAAATGAAGGTGGAGTCTCTTGCTTAAGGCTTCATAAACTCAAGAGTTCACTGTACAAGGAAGAATGTAGTGGATGCTTTTGTAATGAACACTGTGAATTGAACAATTTAATCCTGAACAATTATTTCGTAAGAAAGATTTACATTCATGTGTTATCACATCTCAAAGCATTTCATTAACTGAGAGACAAACATGCAACCATTTATAAGATCCCAGATAGTGAGAATGATAAAGGAACCCCCAAAAATCGAAAACTTCAAGAAAAACCCTAAAAAAAGATCCCTGATAGTTTGTATTTTATTCACATTATCTTAATTCTGTAATATTTATATTGCCATACTTATTAAAGGAGAAGTTAAAAATGGTATGTCAATGTATCCACAAGCATCTCTCAGTGTAGTGTTAAGGAACTGGCCACAGAAGAATTGGAAAAATCAAGTAAGTCATCTATCCTGGAATCTGGATAAAAATCATTGGTGGCTGAGGTTTCAGAATGGGCCTCTCACCTCTCTGTCAATAAGGGGCACTGGGCAATAAAAAAATATACTGCAGTAAAATGACTTGTGTTGGTTTATCTGAAAGATAAATCAAGTCCACAACACAATGAAACTATTATGTATCATTCAATATTTAGTGTGAATTCTTCTCCTTCCAACAAGTATGTAGCTCCATAGCAGCCAGTGGGAATTTATAGATTTTAAACTTGTCTAAGCCAGGTGTAATTACAATAGTTCCACAGAACTTCTGGGCAAATTATATTAGCACTTTAGAAGGAATAAATGTTTTGAATCGAGCCCTTCTGGTGAAGTAGAAATTATTTGTAATGTACACACATGGGAAAAAATTGTTCAAAAGAATGAAAGGCACAAAAAACCTACTATTTGTGTATAGAAAGTTCTGTTTTTAGCTGCCAAACTGCTACATCTGGTGCAAGGACTGCCAGCTGTTATCAGCACATATTAGCACTGACTGTTGGATGGCAGAGTTTGTTTCATAGTTGAATTGGCAATGTTATGCATTCGAATACTTGCCTAGTATCCATACTCAACAAGGGATGCTAATACCAAGGGATTTTATTTTTGGAATACCTGCTGCCCAAGAACTGGAAAGACAGTTTCCAGACCACAGTTAAACACGCTTTAGTCATTTAGATTTAGTCATCACCTTTCAACTTGTAAATTTAAGGCATGTCCTGAAACCTGCTAGTAAGAAAGTTAAGATCATAACATTTTATTTTTGAAACTTGCCCAATCAGCAAAGTCAGTGGTAAACTTAAACTCTTCCACAGTGTTTTATCAGCTGAAAACACGTAATTAACACCAAACACTGCAGTATTACTGGCCCAGTGAAATAAAGCAATTGCTAGGGTAACATGATACCAGTGAAAAAATGCCCATTTCATTTTCACACAACAGCAAGCATCAGATTTGCATTTCATCATGGAGACATAAATGTAAATCTTTCCTGCATTTATTTAGACCTGGGACAACAAAGTAGTTCAAATACTTTGAGAATAGGTTGGCAGACTTTCATCTAATTACTACTATCTAAAAGATAGATTCATTTCCTACATTACTAAAGTGTCAAAACATATATTTTAATGCCTTTGTTATGAATGCTGGACTTAACAAGACTGTTATATTTCAAAACATCTCCTTTAACTTGAGGTTAAATTTGGATTTCTGGAAGCACTCCAATTTTTAGATGGGCATATGTGGTCTGGCTGAGTGTGAAGTATGAACAGAAACTTATGGAAGTCAAGTGGCAGTTTTCATACTTGTCCACAGTGATTCACAGTAAGAGGACAGCTGTTTTGTTAGACAGAGAGAGAGAGACAAAGGGGGTACTGCTGTGTGAACTAACAAAGAATGTGCTGGGGTGGAGAAGCAGGATACTTGTGAGAGTTGGTTCTCTGTTCTAAAGGAAGGACTGTAAGCTGTAAGTATTCGCATTCCAACCATTATTCATGTAAATTGAGTTTGTGTCTTTATATGCCCTGTTTGTGAACAGAATTCCCACTCACCTGAAGAAGGAGCTTAAGGCTCCGAAAGCTTGTGTGGCTTTTGCTACCAAATAAACCTGTTGGACTTTAACCTGGTGTTGTTAAACTTCTTACTAAAGGAAGGAGACAGAATCAGCAGAGTTTTTGGAGATTTAAGAAACAAAGAGTCATTTAGGTGGGCCTGGCTGGTGGAAGTCCGATCTGGAAGACTCTGGCTGAGTGATACAACTTTGAAAGTCACCAGTAGTTTCGATGTAGCACGGCAGGGAAAAGTGAGCCTGCTGAAGGGCCGGGAGTAACATTGAACTTGTTCTTGCAATACTACACATCTGCCATCGGTGCACAGCAGGGTGAGCTGTGAGACATGTCTTGATTGCATTAGTCACTTAATGTGGAAATACCTTTTCTTTAGCTCGATGCATAAGTTGCCTGTTAAGTAATGTTTGATTATCCTGTCTGCATGGGTTTCCTCTGGGGTCTCCAGTTTCCTCCCACATTCCAAAGATGGTTAGGTGGATCGGCCATGCTAAATTGCCCTTTGGTGTCTCAAGACATGGAGGTTAGGGAGATTAGCGGAGTAAATGTGTAGGGTTACAGGGATGAGCGAGGGCGTAGGCCTGGGTAAGATGCTCTGTTAGAGAATCAGTGCAGACTCGATGGGCCAAATGGCCGCCTTCTGCACTGCAAGGATTCTATGATTTGTGTTGCTTTTAATTTGCTCATTACAGTAAAAGTCTTAAAATGTTAAATCTTGTTGTTTGGTTGTTTCTGTTGGTCATTTGGGATTTTTGAAGTTATTTTTCTGTAAACAGCCCTACACTAAAATGGTGACTTCACTCGTGCCAAATTGAGTGCGAGGTGCTTAGGATGTCTAAAGGTTCTGAACAGAGCTTCATAAGTACAAGGTCTTTCTTTTCTGAAAGTACAAATGAAAAGTGTAAACAACTCTTCCACCTCTGCAGCTGGTAGCATGTGAAAACTGAGATGTTAGTGTTTGGTACAGAATTTGGAGGTTGCTATAACATCCAGAATCAGCAGAGAAATGGATGACAGTGTAGGATTGTCAATTTCTGACCATGAAAGACACAGTGGAAAAATAAAGTGCTAAATCAGTAGTACAGAGTATTGTTATGGTGCCATCACTGAGCACCATGCTGCGTTATAGGTTAGTTTGGTGAGTCAATGCTAAGAGCTTGAGATTTGTATGTATCAACATTAACTGTTTATTGCTAATCTTTAACTATTTAAAGATCCCAGTTAATGTCACCAACCAACACCTCTACTTTCTCAGAAGACTAAGGAAATTTGACATGTCAGCTATAACTCTCACCAACTTTTACAGGTGCACCATAGAAAGCATTCTTTCTGGTTGTATCACAGCTTGGTATGGCTCCTGCTCTGCCCAAAACCGCAAGAAACTACAAATGGTTGTGAATGTAGCCCAATCCATCAGGCAAACCAGCCTCCCATCCATTGACTCTGCAAAGTAGCCAGCATAATTAAGGACCCCACACACCCCAGACATTCTCTCTTCCACCTTCTTCTGTCGGGAAAAAGATACAAACGACTGAGGTCACGTTCCAACCGACTCAAGAACAGCTTCTTCTCTGCTGCCATCAAACTTTTGAATGGACCTACCTCGCATTAAGTTGATCTTTCTCTGCACGCTAGCTATGTCTGCATTCTGCACTCTCTCCTTTCCATCTCTATGAATGGTATATTTTGTCTGTATTGCGTGTAAGAAACAATACTTTTCACTGTATGCTAATACATGTGACAATAATAAATCAAATCATGGTGCTGCTTCTAGACTGTTCTATGAGCTTATTACCATGTGACACAATGGCCAGGATTCAGATTCGCAACAAAGGAGTACACCAACCTCGGAGCCATGTAACTCACACAAATAGCATTAAAACTTCTGAAAATAAGATATCGGTAGATAAATAAGCACAATAAATGGTAGATAATTTTACACACTTTTCCCGTTTCAAGAGCTCCCTTAGTTGAGCATGCAGCTGAAAGCATTTGAAGATTGCACTAAGTGAAAGAATGTGTGCCCATGTTTGATGTCATCATGAAAGGGAAGTTACACGTGTCCAAAGACGTCACTATATAATGTTGGAACTACATATGGATGATTTGCGCATGTGCAAACTCTACCTGCTGGGGTCGATTACCAAATGAAACATGAAAAGATTGCCCGTGAAAACCTGCAAAATTCACATTATTATGCGCAAAATACACTTTCCAATTCATCAGCAAAAGTCACTCCGAAACAGATTATCTAGTCATTTATCTCTTGGCCGTCATGGGACCTTACTGTGTGAAAATGAATTGCAGCAGTTCCTTTTGTGATAAGTGGCTGCACTTCAAAGGTATTTCATAGACTGAGGTGATTTTGGATATCCTGATATCATGAAAGTCTATAACACAATGTAAGTTCTTTTTTTCTTTTCAGCAAGTTGCAAAATTGAATTTAATACATCATCGGAATTGTGGGCTGACACTAGAAATAAAATATTCATAGATGCTGCTGGATTGTTGAAAGACCCATCTCGTTCACTCATTCCTTCATAGAAGGGAACCTGCCACTCCCAGCAAATCAAATCTACGCAACTCCAGTCCTACACTGTGACTCCTAATGCCCTCCGAAGTTGCTTCGTCGGCACTAATTATCAAGTCAACAAGTGATGACCATCAATTCATCTTTGCCACATCCTAAAAATTTGTTTTGGAAAGATATGTTTCATTTGCAGGAAGTGTGTGTCCGCCTCACATACTACCTGAAAGTGCAACATTTGTTTTTCTGATACACTAGTTAATCTGTGGCATTCTTGAGGCAACAGAGGAGAAGGGGAGAGGGGTGGTGGATGGAGAGAGAGACAGAATGAATGAATGAAAAGAGAATGGGATCAAGATCGAGCACGAGGGAGAAGGGGTACGGATGTAGAATAATAAAGTAATGAGAAGGAAACTAATGTAAGGTGGATAGGGGAGGATGATGGAGGAAAGGGGAATAGAGAGAGACTGGGAGGGTGAAGCGGGCAGACAAGGATAGTAGCACAGAGCTCACTTTCTCTCTACCATGTCTAGATTTCCATCCCAAACGTAAAGGGAGGCTGTTTACACTTCTGTTTGGGGTTCAATATTATTCCTCAGTGAGGAGAGGCTAGCTCGCAAAGACATTGCATTTGTACACAGGGAAGAGGAAGGTGCTGGGGCAACCTGAAGCAGTCTATGGGGAATCACTAATTGACCTTCAAGTTGGGCCCGTTGAATAAGAGCTCCCCGAGGACTGCTAATTAGCCCATCAGGTGGGGCTGGTATACCGAGACCTATATAAGACAAGACCCTGTGAGGATCCATTAACCTTTTAGTCCCAGTTAGGACTTGTTGTGTTCACCACAGGCTTGTGGTTATTGTTTATTTTAATTTGCGCAATAAAAGCACAGTTCTTTCATACTGACACCTGGAGTTATTATAATGGGGATGTTGGAGATTTCCTTTGCAGGTAGAGGAGAACATGATGGCTACAGAGAGATGTTGACTGGAGCAAATACACTCAGCTGGAGGTTGCTATAGCAACATTTGGTGAATGATGGAGGGTTGGATGAGGGGAACCCTGAATCCAGTGGTGGAGCTCCATTTCTGGTGCTGAAAATATTCATGCTGTCACAAAGTTCAGATGCCCATAAGATATAGAAAATAGAAGCAGGAGTAGGCCATTCAGCCCTTTGAGCCTGCTCTGCTATTCATTATGATCATGACTGATCATCAAATTCAATATCCTGATTCTTCTTCCTTTCCCAACTCCACCCCCCTCCCCTCAATATCCCTTGATCCCTTTAATCCCGAGAGCTATATCTAATTTCTTCTTGCAATCACAAAATGTTTGGCCTCAACTACTTTCCGTGGTAGTGAATTCCACACATTTATCACTCTGGGTGAAGAAATTTCTCCTCGCCTTTGTCCTAAAATGTTTACTACTCATCCTCGAACTATGACCCCTAGTTCTGGACTCCCCCACCATTGGGAACATTCCTTCTGAATCTACTTTGTCTAATCCAGTTAGAAATTTGTAAGTTTCTATAAGATCCCCCTCACTCTTTTATACTCCAATGAATACAATCCCAACCGACTTGGTTTCTCCTCATATGGCAGATCTGCCATCCGAGGAATCAGCCTGGTAAACCTTCGCTGTACTCCCTCTATAGCAAGGACATCTTCCCTCAGAGAAGGGCACCAAAACTGCACACAATACTCCGGGTGTGGCCTCACCAACGCTCTATACAATTGCAGTAAAACATCTCTATTCCTATACCAAATTCTCTTGCTTCGAAGGTCAACATACCATTTGTCTTCTTTACTGCCTGCTGCACCTGCCCACTTACTTTCAGCGACTGATGCATGAGGACACCAAGGTCTTGCAGATTATCCATCTCTCTCAATTTACACCTATTCTAGTAATAATCCGTCTTCCTATTATGACTGCCAAAGTAGACAACTTCCCATTTATCCACATTTTACTGCATCTGTCATCCATATGCCCTCACACTCAGCCTGTCCAAATCATGCTGAAGCATCTCTGCATCCCCCTCACATCTCACCCTCCCACTAACTTTGTATTATCTGCAGATTTGGAGATAATACATTCAGTTCCCAATTCCAATTATTAATATAAATGTGAATAGTTGGGGTCCTAGCACCGATCCCTGCAATACCCTACAAAGGGTATAGGAGGAGAATTAGACCATTCAGTCCATCGAGTCTGCTCTGTCATTCAATCATGGCTGATAAGTTTCTCAACCCTTTCCCCCACCTTTTCCCTGTAACCTTTGATCCCCTTACCAATCAAGAACCTATCTATCTCTGTCTTAAATACACTCAATGACCTGGCCTCTACTGCATTTTGTGGCAATGAATTCCATAGATTCACCACCCTCTGGCTGAAGAAATTCCTCCTCATCTCCATTCTAAAGGATCGTCCCTTTACTCTGAGGCTGTTAGACATTCAGCTTATTGTGGGGTAGCGATTGCTGTGTTCACTGCATGAAGGTGATAGAACATCTTTAGTGGTGAATTGCTTGCTTCTGATGGATTCCTTTTCTTGGCAGATGAGTTGAAAGAAGTCAGGGCAAGTTTTTGCAACTGGAAAATTATTTGGAACATTAGATGTGAAACTCAGCATTTGTGGATGGCCCAATTTTTCAGTAATTATTGAGCAGAAAATTAGGTAAATGTGAACTGGATGCAGTAACCTTCAGATCTAGACTTTTGTTCCCCAAATAAAGGTTCCTTAATGTAAGAGGGAGGAAAAGAATATAGGTGTCGAGAAGTTGGTGGTGGTAATTAGTTCAGAGAATGGTAGTGCCAAGTGAATGCTAATAGAGGAGTTTAATTTGGGATGTAGAGAGTGAGGAAGGTCCATGGTTGGATTGGGAGTAATAAGATGCAAGTGACAATGGAGTGTTTTGATTGGGTAGGGGGACTGAACAGATAGGTGACAAAAGTTGATGACATTAAAGATGACACAGGAGTTGAGGGGGGTTGAAATGACCATTCAGCAGGGAGAGAGCAGTAGGAGGGATCGGGGAAGCAGAGGGATCCAGTGAAGAGATGAAGTAGGAATTGATAAAGATTGATTGACTGGGGAAACGATGTGGCTTCTGGTTTGGATCTGTTGCCTGTCTGGAGACAATACACATCTCTTTAACCTGTCTTAATGCCTGTCTGGAGACAATACACATCTCTTTAACCTGTCTTAATGCTCTCTCCACTCACATTGTTTGTACCTTTAAGACTTGATTAGTTGTAAGTATTCGCATTCCAACCATTATTCTATAAGTTGAGTTTGTGTCTTTATATGCCCTGTTTGTGAACAGAATTCCCACTCACCTGAAGAAGGAGCTTAAAGCTCTGAAAGCTTGTGGCTTTTGCTACCAAATAAACCTGTTGGACTTTAACCTGGTGTTGTTAAACTTCTTACTGTATTGGATCTGTTAGTCATGATGTGGAGATGCCGGCGTTGGACTGGGGTGAACACAGTAAGAAGTCTCACAACACCAGGTTAAAGTCCAACAGGTTTATTTGGTAGCAAATACCATGAACTTTCAGAGCACTGCTCCTTCAGGAGCAGTGCTCCGAAAGCTTATGGTATTTGCTACCAAATAAACCTGTTGGACTTTAACCTGGTGTTGTGAGATTTCTTACTTGGATCTGTTAGGACAGAGTAAGAAAGATAAAAGTATGTGTTCAGGGAGGATGGGATGTGGCAAATGGGGATGGTAAAGCTGAGTGGGTATAAGGCACGGGTTCTCGAATTTGGAATAGTGAGAGTCATTAGGAGGGAGTCGGGTTACCCAAGGGCATGGGCACAAAGTGGGAACAGCTATTAGGAGTAATCAAGAGTGGGGTTCTGTGGGTCAGGGGAGAGGAATGGGTGGTGTAGATGGAAATGCAGGAGTTAAAAGGATTGAAGAATGAACCTTCAGATTATTTCTGTGGAATAATTAAAAAATATATTTTACTACATTCCCATTATCAAAGCCTGCTTTAGCTCAACAGGGAAAATGAGAGTTAAATAATACAGGGCTTTCTGTAGGGAAAACTATAGGGAATATTCACCTGACCCACATTACTGGAAGCTGATTCAAGTTGTGAGTGGAAGAGCTCCATATTACAAATGCATTTGGAGAGTTGAGATGTTTTAATTATTAATAGTTTTATAGTGCTGAAGGAATTTAAATTTGTTCCATTCACAGCATGTATCATCACTTAGCACTACAAGGTCTTGGGTCAGGAGGTTGTACTAACTTGCAAGTTGAAGGAGTGTATCAAGAGGTCAAGGATGAAGGTCCTAAGTTGGGGGTGGGGTTTGTCGGGAGGGCACAGCAACCTGTGGTAGAGAATGCGCAGCGCAACCTGAGCTCCCTCCCAAAGAAGTGGGACCCACGTATGATATCCAACTTCTGCAGCCTGAAAAACCGGATTCTAGCACTGAACAAGAACTGGCTTTTATTTTTTTGAAAGCATTAGTAATAGTTAATAGTTTCAAGGCACTTGTGACCTTTAAAATTGGCTCCCACTGACTGTTGAATCTTACACTGGAATACCAGGAGCTGAAGTGGAGCCTGCCTCACAGGATAACATGAAGTGAAGCACAATGCCACCTGGCTCGAAGAAATTAGGATAATTTACCTGTGGCAGTACAGCGCCACCTATCTCCAAAAGGAAAGCTGGAGGACTTCTGCAAAAGTCAGGAAAAATAAGCAGGTCTGGAAAACAGGCTGGCAAAGTTTGGTGGTAATTTGGTTTTAACAATTTTTTTTAATTCTTGGGGTCCTGGGAGCCATTCCCACTGAAGGCCATGTGACCTGCAGATTGGACCAGCTGCCAAAGTCTACCTTCTTCTGTATCTCCATATTACGTGGATCTACCTCGATAATCGACTGATCCAGAGCAGAGACCTGATTACCCCTTCTCTCTGACTAGTGGTGTGCCTCAGGGATCAGTGTTGGGACCATAATTGTTTACGATTTACATAGATGATTTGGAGTTTGGGACCAAGTGTAGTGTGTCAAAATTCACAGATGACACTTGGGTGAGTGGCAGAACAAAGTGTGCAGAGCACGCTGAAAGTCTGCAAAGGGATATGGATAGTCTTAAGTCAGTGGGCAAGGGTTTGGCAGATGGAGTACAATGTAGATAAATGTGGGGTCATCCATTTTGGTAGGAATAACAGCAAAATGGACTGTTATTTAAATGATAAAAAATTGCAGCATGCTGCTGTGCAGAGGGACCTGAGTGTCCTTGTGCAAGAATCACAAAAGGTTGGTTTGCAGGTGCAGCAGGTAATTAAGAAGACAAATGGAATTCTGTCCTTCATTGCTAGAGGGATGGAGTTTAAAAACAGCAAGGTTATGCTGCAGCTGTATAAGGTGCTGGCGAGGCCACACCTGGAGTACTGTGTACAGCTTTGGTCTCCTTACTTGATAATGGATATACTGGCAATGGAGGAGGTACAAAGGAGATTCACTGGGTTGATTCCAGAGTTGAGAGAATTGGCTTAAGAGGTGAGACTGAGTAGACTGGGGCTATACTCATTGGAATTCAGAAGAATGAGGGGAGATCTTATAGAAACATATGAGATTATGAAGGGAATAGATAAGATAGAAGCAGGGAAGTTGTTTCAACTGGCGGGTGAAACTAGAACTAGGGGACATGGCCTCAAAATAAGGGGGAGCAGATTTAGGACTGAGTTGAGGAGGAACTTCTGCACCCAAAGGGTTGTGAATCTGTGGAATTCCCTGCCCAGTGAAGCAGTTGAGGCTACCTCATTGAATGTTTTGAAGGCAAGGATAGATAAATTTTTGAACAATAAAGGAATTAAGGGTTATGGTGAGAGGGCGAGTGAGTGGAACTGAGTCCATGAAAAGATTAGCCATGTTTTTATTGAATGGCGGAGCAGGCTCGAGGGGCCAAATGGCCAACTACTGCTCCTAGTTGTTATGTTCTTATGTTCTCTCGGTCTTCCCAACATGACAAAAATATGGCTGAAGCAAATTGTGGTTCAAAATGAATTTAACACATTTTACTTGGAACATAGATTGGTACAAGTGCATGAAATGTGCATGACATTCCTCTTAAATCATGAAGTGTGCTTGTTTGCTTACTGCAGCCACCACCAGTAATACACTCCAATGTATTTTAGCTCAAAATTCTCTCTTCAAACACAGCCATAATTGGGAATGGCAACATTTACAATTGTACTGCTGCCAAGGGTGGCACAGTAACACAGTGGTTAGTACTGCTTCTTCACAGCACCAGGGATCCGGGTTCGATTCTCAGCTTGGGTCACTGTCTGTGTGGAGTTTGCATGTTCTCCCCGTGGTCTGCATGGGTTTCCTCCAGGTGCTCCGGTTTCCTCCCAAATTCTGAAAGACGTGCTGGTTAGATACATTGACCCGAACAGGCGTGGCGACTAGGGGAATTTCACAGTAACTTCACCGCAGTGTTAATGTAAGCCTTACTTGTGACAAATAAATAAAATGTTAAATAAATATTTTCCACAATTTAAGTCAACAAATTGGAAAGATTTCACAATTACCATTATACTTTACTGAAATTTTAGTGTTTACAGTGATTGCAATCCATCATGTCTTGAAATGTAAAAGCTTTATGTTGCTGTCATAACACTAGAAAATAAGAAAGCAAGAATGTATTTATTGTCATGATTCATCACTTCTCTCTGAAGTAGCCTTTGTAATTCTGAAACAACAAAACAGATTGGAATTCAGGGGTTAAGGAAATGCTACAGCAATTCTGTGCAATTCTTCTTTGTGTGAAAGTCAACCAACCGTCTCAGCCCAACCGGGGTACCCTTTGCCTCTCCAGTTCCCTTTCTATCTTGAAAAAGCTCCACAAAGTCCATCTCTCCAGCCAAGCCTTCAGTCTCTTAACTCTTTTATAAAAGGTCAGCATCCTTTCTGTTTGTCTTCTGTGAAGTATCTTGGGATTCTTTCCACTTTCAATGTGCTATGTAAAAGCAGTGTATTGCTGCGGTAGAGTCTGAATGTAACCAATGAACAGTGATCCATTTATTAATATCACTGCCCACTTCAGAATAGTTGAGTTGCACATGGCATATACAGTGGCACCCCAATGTCTTCCAAAATCTTGTGGTTCTCGTGGATGCACTCAGTGCCATGTGCATGTACCCAAGTGTGCACAAGTATATTCAAATCTGAGATTTGAATAAAGCTGCAGCCCATTTTAAAGCTTTGGTTCTATTCCTGCTGACCCAGCATCAGTATGCTGGCAAACTGGATATTTCAAGGCATTCACTGCCTATAGCACAGCTGTGAATTGTTGCCAGGCAGATAGCCATCATTTTCCTGAACCACCAGAAAAATCACTTGGAGTCGGGCCTCCCCTGACATGATTCTGCCACCCTGTCACCTCCAATACCAGCCCTGTTCTCTGGGAAATTCCACCATTTTCTCTCCACTGATTTTCTCCCATTTTTCCTTCTAAAAATAAACCCAAAAGTCCAGTTCTGGACACCATACTTGAGGAAGGATGTGAAGGCATTGGAAACAATGCAGAGACGTTCACAGGAATGATTCCAAGGATAAACAGCTATAGCTATGAGGATAGGTTAGAGAAGTTGGGTCTGTTTTCTTTGGAGAAAAGAAGGCATGATGAAGTTATTCAAGATCCTGAGGGGTATGGACATGGTAAATAGTAAGAAACTGTCCCTTCTCATGCGTACATCAAGGGTTAGAGGCAGAGATGCAAAATAATGGGCAAAAGGAGTAAAAGTGATGTGGGGAAAAAGAAATGTCACCCAGGGGGTGATTGGACTCTGGAAATAACTTCCCGAAAGGCTGATGGAGGCAGGTTCAATGGAGGCATTCAAAAGGGAATTGGATTCTATCTGAAAAGAGAGAATGTGTAAGGTTACAGGGAGTAGGACTAGTCAAGTGCTCTTTAGAGAGCCAGTACAGTTTCAATGGGCTGAATGGCCTCCTTCTACACTATAATATTCTGTGATTCTATATGGTAATGAAAGAACCATGTATTCAGATTGGCTGAAGAAAACTTACTTCATTATTTTCTGGATAAACTTCACTTGCCTGTTCCTATACACACACATGCGTGGGTTTCCTCCGGGTGCTCCGGTTTCCTCCCACAGTCCAAAGATGTGCGGGTTAGGTTGATTGGCCATGCTAAAATTGCCCCTCAGTGTCCTGGGGTGCGTAGATTAGAGGGATTAGTGGGTAAAATGTGTAGGAATATGGGGGTAGGGCCTGGGTGGGATTGTGGTCGGTGCAGACTCGATGGGCCGAATGGCCTCTCTCTGTACTGTAGGGTTTCTATGATTTCTATGATGACATTATACATGGCGAGGATTACAGGGAGAGAAACAGAACCATAAGTAAGTCAAACCCGTTCTTACTCTAATGTCTTGTTTTCCTATGGATTTTTAGTTTGGGTGAACTGTTGCTAAATGTGAACTGTAGGTTTTGATTCGCCTGCTTTTATTTTTGAGGCTGTCAGTGTTTTTAAAAGTATTTTTATTCAAAATAAACTTGTTACTATTTATGAATGAGGATAAAAATTGACTGCTTTACTGATGTTGTCCCTTTTTGTACTTAAAAAAAACAATTTGAAATTGCTTTCCAGATAATTTTCTATCAGCCTGCTGTGATGAAATCCCCTTTACCACAAACAAAGTTAATCATTTCAGGTTGATTGAGCATTAGCCATTGGGTACATTGACATTACAATGGTAACATCTGTGTGGCTGCCGGAAAGGCTGTATCTCAAGCGATTTATGCTACACAACTTCAATGTTAGTGCAAAGTGATGCTTCTTTACCCTGATGCTACTATTGGAGTGTAAATGCGGCCACCCAGTTTGCTGAAACAACTTTGAATTTTGTCAAGCTATCAGTTCCAGTAGCAATTGCACATTTCAATGCTGTATTAAAAGACTTGTCATTGGAAAGCAAAACAGCAAATGCTGGAAAATCTCAGCAGGTCTGATAGCATCTGTGGAGAGAGAACAGAGCTAGCGTTTTGAGTCTAGATGACGAGTCATCCAGACTTGAAGCGCTAGCTCTGTTCTCGCTCTACAGATGTTTCCAATTCTAGCATCTGTAGTAATTTGCTTTTGTCTTTGGAAATTTGCTATAATTTGGAGATTTAAGTGACAGTTTCCTGATGTTACCGAGAATGATGCAGCTTCAAATGGGGAAACATCAAATTCCTTTTCATACAGAGACCTTAAAATTACATTTTGAACAAATGCTTGGTGTATAATTGATGCAGTTCTTTTGTCCACTCTGTTAAAGACGAGTAATTTTGAGGCATAATATCCCAACAGTTTTAGATAGTGCAAATGGAGACATTATTCTTGAAACATTTCGATGTCAAGCTGGGATGACTTGAATTTTCTAGATGGTTGGCCCAAGAATTGCTAAATGGTCTTTCTCATTTGTACTTATCCTGTGGTCTCTTACAACTGTCATTCATGATGTGTAAACCTGGACACTCTTTTTAGCGAGTTGGAAGAGCGAACTTGCTCCACACATACCACTTTCCACCAGATGGCAGTGGACAGTGATAAGCAGGAACCCTGGCTGATATATTTTCTTCTCCTCCCTAACTTAACAGTATTGAGGCTAATTGCGTTTTCCCATATTGCTGTCATCCTTCTACATTGTATGCACCATGGACTTGATGTTTTATTAAACTTTATATCACGATTCATTCATGGTATGCGAGTGTCACTGATGAGGCCAGCATTTGTTGGCCATCCTTAATTGCCCTTGAGAAGGTGATGAGCCACCTTCTTGAACTATTATAGTCCACGTGATGTAAGTACACCCACAGTGCTATTAAGGTGGGAGTTCCAGGATTTGAACCCAGTGATAGTGAAGGAACAATTATATACTTATATTTCAGGGTGGTGTGCGGCTCGGTGAGAAACTTACAGGTGGTGGTGTTCTCATGCATCTGCTGTCTTTACCTCCTAGGTCGTAGATGTTGCAGGTTTGGAAGGTATTATCAAAGGAACCTGGCAAATCTTTCTCTCCCTTGAGCTAATGGTTAAGCTACAGTACAACTTCTTTTTATTTCAAAGTCATGTGATGAATGAAAATTGACAATTTACATGCCCCAATGTAAGTCGTTGCCTGATTAAGCTTTGAGGTATTCAATTAGAGTGTCAAGAGTGCCCTTCCTGATGGCAGTCCACATACAGTATCATTGGGATAAAATGTTGCTGCATTTTATCAAGGCTCAGCCATGAACACATCAGTAAATTAAATGTCATGACAACAAAGTGGTGTATGATGATGTGTTCTTTAACTGGCTTTATTGTCTCAGTTGGAGCTAAGTCTGAATTATGACCTTTTCTTCTGAACACAAAGCCAAGATTATTGTAGGTGCAAATGCATTAAGCTGGAGAAGAATTTTGTTAAAAGGTTTGGTAAATAGGATTCTGTTTATCAGTGATTTGCTTTATTCAAAAGTGACCGAGATTTGTAGGATAAGGTAAAAAGGGGCATAGATTTGGTGATATATTAAGCACAGATGAAGCAATGCAATGATTTTGGGGAATCTAAAATCTCACCAAGTCACTGTTAATACAGGTAGCTTCTGATCAAATTTGCGTGAGATGTGTCTCCAAGAGAAGCTGGACCTGGTAAAGGTTTTTCTTTACTCGTTCATGGGATGAGGGTGTCACTGGCAAGACCAACAGTTCTTGAAAATGTAGATATTATTTCAGAAATTTTCAAGCAGCTGGCTAGATGGTATGTTAGTTTCAAGCTTGAATCACAACTCAGTAGAATGTGTAGGCAATGGTATTCTAGTTGAGGCCAAAGTTTACTCTCATAAAAGTCTAAATATTTTTTACCACATTATCTGTTTTTAGATACAAAGGAATAATAAGGAGAGAAAGGTAAAATAATAGATTTCCAAGTCAGGTAAGTAACAGAGAAGGTAACCAGTGTCCCCTTTAAATGTTTTTGTTAGCACAGCCTGTTAATTTGAAGGAGCACTACCTTAAAAAAAATTTTTGTGTTGTTGTGTATGTGTGGTATGTTCAAAGGGTCAATTTGTAAAAGCCTGCGCAATATCTTCCAGGTTGTTACGTAGCCCCGTGCACTTGCAGTCTACTGGAAACATTGAATCAACACCATATTTTCCTGCCATTGAAAAGTATGGACACATGACTGTGTGCCTTGCACTAACTGGGGTGAGCTGTACTGTGTTTCTAGTCAATAGGAGTGTATGAACACATGTATAATCTTACAACACATGAGGAAATCATCTGGCCTATAATATCTGTGCCGCCTCTTTGAAATATTAAATTAGCCCCAATCCCCCTATATCCCTGCAGCTTTTTCTCCTTCAAGTATTTAATCCACCTCCCTTTTGAAAGCTGTTGATGAAACTTGGGTCCACCATCCTTTTCAGGCAGTGCATTCCATATAATGACAGCTTGTGTCAAAAAAAAATCCTGATCTCACCATCTGATTTCTTTGCCAAGGATTCTCAGTATACCTTCCCCAACAAAGGTTTTTTTAGATGCTTGACCTGAAACATGCTTTCCTCATTCATATTTTATCTTTATGAAGCCATCCACCTAAATGCCATGCTTTATGTGCAAACCTAGATAGACTATTCAAGTCGGGGAGATGGGAGAGGAAATATTCCAGCCATATCTCACCAAATCCTCATCGGATTTTCTCACATACTCACTTTCCACCATGAGCTATTGGGAAAAGATCAGAAATGAGGGCCAGAGCCACTTTCCCATGTCTCCTGTTCTGTCTTGTTGAGTGAAGTCAATTGCAGTGCCCTCCTCGCTACCTTAGATGAGTTAAATAAAAGTTGCACGTATCTGAGACCTGTGTCACTTAAAATTTTCCAGATGACACAAATCATGCTGGATTTAATAGTCCAACAGGACTGCTATTGCAATTTTCAAAATTCCTCTATAAAGATTTGAGCTAAAATTGGACAGAGGCTATAACATCGGCTGGCTGTGGCTGAGCTGGAGAATTATTCTAAAGCCAGAGGCAAACTAATGAAATTGTTGTATGGTTTTATTTTCTGCTATAAAATATAGAATTACAAATAAAATAGATTAAATTAAAGTACTGCTTCAGCTGCTACAGATTTGGCAATGAAATATATTGGAATACATATTCAGGAGAGCTACAGATGCTCTGGTAGGTTAAGCACTGGAGGGCATCGAGTGGGCAACCTTCTAATGTAACTGGCAGGATAGCGACCATTGGATTTTCAGCTCCAGTGTATTCAGTGACAGGAGTGAGCTGTCTCTTGTTTCCCAACAAATAAAAGCTGCTGTAATTTATTTAAGCTTTTGAAAATACAACGTCTGTATAAATTGAGAATGCTTTTATCTCACTCTAAGGTAATATGTTCATAACATGTTACTAATGTGATCTTTGATGCCTTGGCTCACTAAGTGCTTATATGTACGATACACTCATGGTTTCCACATTATAGGCTTCTGATTGTACTTGTAACAGACTGTCTTTGCCCTTTTTATCTTGGAGGGCATGGCTTGCCCCTGGCTGGACTTTATCCCTTTCATGACCTAGCAGTGCCATATTTCTGTTTTAGCTGGAGCACAGTTCCGCAGGCAATTCCCATTGAAATCCATCAGGAAAGAGTGATTCACTTTTAAATTCAAATTATGCAGCCTTGAAGAAGGTCACGAGCAGCCGTTTTACACAAATTGGGTCACCTAATTGAGAAGTGAAGCCCCTTCATCAATGGCTTATCCTGCCACTCTAAATTATAAAGATAGCCTGGGGGCCTTGTAGATTAAGGTTTACATTCATGGGATTGTCGTATCATGAGTGACCATTTGTCGATTCATAGGATTGTGACGTGAAGCAGATTTGTTCCTTCCATGTTTGCCACATTGGTGCAGGTAATGACCCACAAGATAGGTTAAAATTCCTTTAATTTTATTTCTGGAGTAACTTGAATCATGTTAGAAGTTCTTCTTTTTTTTTTCAAATTATCACATTGTAGTCCATAGACCTGCATGTAGACCCTCTGCCTCAATGGTCCAACTCTTCAAACTCAGACTACTCCAACAACTCAGTCAGATTTTCACTTAGCATACAACTATACAGCACAGATGGAGGCCATTTGTCTCATTGTGATTGTGATGGCTCTTTGATAAAGTTATCCAATTAGTCCTGCTTTCCTGTTCATTCTCCATTGCCCTGCAAATTGGGTACGGACATACGAATTAGGAGCAAGAGAAGGCCATTTATAGTTGTTTTCTTTGGAATGGAGGAGGCTGAGGGGAGATTTAATTGTGAATAAAATTGAGGGATCTAGATACAGATACTAGATCTTGGACTTAATATAATTGGTAAAAGAATTAGAGGGAAGTTGAATAATGTTTTCACCAAGAAGGTGGTTTGAGTCTGAAACTCTGCTTGAAAGGGTGGTAGTGACAGAAACCCGCATCACATTTAAAAACCATTTGATATGCACTTGAGGTGCCATCACCTACAGGACTACAGAACAAGAGCTGGAAAGTGAGATTAAGCCGGATAGCTCTTTTTGAACTCCCACAGACACAAGGGGTCAAATGCTCTCCTTTTTGAACCATTTTCTTTCTGTTTTTAGGTTCTGTGGATAAATCATATACCAAAACACCAAATATGGTTGGTGTTAATTGGTTGAAATGAACAAGAATCATGATTTAACCTTTATATATGACATAGAGAATTCACAGCAAGTACCTATAACCCATGATGACAGAAACTTGGGCAGCTGTTGAATAGGTTGTATGTGGGATATAAGGCTAACAAAAAGAATTAGTGTGAATATAAACTGGGGAAATTATGTAAATCATCAGTGCTCTGCCACTTGGGTACATCATTATGAGGAGAAATATACATTACTCTGGCTCTTCTTTGTTTCCAGATAACAAAAGGTTGCACAATATTTTTTCATGAAGACACTGGCTCTTTAAAAGTGTTCTGTATACATTGGACAGAGAATTACAAGTTAAATCAGCAGTAAAAGATGTCAGAGTCATTAACATGCTTGAACACTCTTGCTTGTGAAGGGTCTGGAATGCACTGGCAGTTAGCCTTCATGCTGTTTGTGAACACTAGAAACTGGCACTGAATGCATTTCTGTCTCACATCCAGACAGGACAATCTATATTCTTAAAAGCAATAATGCCAAACAATAGTTTCACGGCTTTAATTTCATTTAGAAGTTCACATCACGGTTCCAAACAACACGAGCTTTGCTTCTAACAACATCTAACCCTGTTGTTTAGATTAATGCCTTGCAGTTGCTTTCAGTTATTCATTAATTTTGTCCAATCTCGTGCTCAATCCACTTTTCTTCTGTGTAGGGCCAATGTCTAAGAAGGAATAGTATTCATTTGCCCAGTATGCTGTTTCTTTGTCATAATAAAGATCAGGATACATCTAAACAGTAGTAGGCCTGTGCTTGTTCGCAATGAACATTCAGATCTTCGGTCTGTGGCTAGCCAAAAGCTGTACTTTTTGTATTTCTGATCATCTGTGCTTTTGTCTTTTTAGAATTGAAGTTAGAGTGAAAAGCCCAAGTTCTAGTTCAGTTCACTGAAATTTTGAGTCCTAGCCAAATTCCAGATACCCATCCCCTAATGGTTCTGAATGCATTGAGCTCACCAGTTTCATGGTTAGAAATTATTTCACTCTGTTACTTGTTCATGGTCAATTCACAGGAAAAATTACTGAACTTCGTATCTGAATAACAGGGCCAGACACTGTAATCCAGGCATTCCCAAACTCCTTTTGTTGTTTTGTGGACCTTAAAGACCACAATTAAATACAAAATACTGACATGCCAGCCCCATTGCTAAATGGGGCGGCACGGTAGCACAGTGGTTAGCACTGCTGCTTCACAGCTCCAGGGACCTGGGTTCAATTCCCGGCTTGGGTCACTGTCTGTGTGGAGTTTGCACATTCTCCCCGTGTCTGCGTGGGTTTCCTCCGGGTGCTCCGGTTTCCTCCCACAGTCCAAAGATGTGTGGGTTAGGTTGATTGGCCATGCTAAAAAAAATTGCCCTTAGTGTCCTGAGATGCGTAGGTTAGAGGGATTAGTGGGTAAAATATGTAGGGGTATGGAGGTAGGTCCTGGGTGGGATTGTGGTCGGTGCAGACTCGATGGGCTGAATGGCCTCTTTCTGTACTGTAGGGTTTCTATGATCTATGATTTCTATGACAAACTCTTTATTTTTGCGTAATTGAATTCATAAAAAGACACTCCCTCTCCACAGGTGTAAGCAACTGGGAGAGTTTAGAATTTTTCCACGACCCATAAACAGACATTTCCAATCCCCACACCCCACCAGGGTATAGCCAGGTGAACAGCCAAGGCTGAAGACCACACATTACTTGTGAGCCACTTTCAAAAGTAATCATTTGTCTATTTTATTTCCCAAATCTTGTCACTTTGCATGGCTCACCTTGTGTGGAACCACATCTCCCATCGGATTTGCAAATGCATTGTACCTCCCTTATCCAGCATCTATTTTAACATATCTTTTAAATTACTTTCTGAAGAGTGTGTAGTACAGAAATATATCCAGCGGTCATTCTGTTGGCACTTTTCATGGTCTTCTACTGTTGCATCTCTGTGAAATATTGTTGGTTAACAAAACTAGCAGTGGAAAGTTAAGTTAATGACATTCTGGGGCATTATGTTCAAACCAATTTTCAGGCTCGCACCTGTGAAATTTGAAGATCATCCTATTGTCTGATCAGCTGATGAGAGATAAGTGTCAAAATAAATCTTTTCAGTTCATGGGTCCAAGTTGAATGGGAAGCTGATACAATTATAGCAGCCTCTTTTTAAAAATGCTTCTGTTAGTTATCACCTTAGCTCTGATAGATGAATCGCAAGATCATATTATAATTCTGCCCATTGTTGGGTTTTGAAATGTAACCAGTTTGATTAATACCTCTAGCTTTCTGTAGTCATGTGACTATGCCATGAGGTTGCCTGTGAAAGCAGATCAGTTCAATAAACCTTCCCACATTAACGGGCAATGAAGAAGACTGCTTTCCTTATACTGAAAACACCCTCTATCTAATTTACACAGAAAGATGCAATACCCACCTGTCCCCCACTTCCACCATCCCCAAATATCATGTAGCATTCAGTTGTTTTTAGGATTCATGTTCTTGCCTTTCAAATTTTATCTGGGAATTTCCTGGGCAATTTTAATTTTGCCTTTGGATCTGTATCCTTTGCCCGAATCTGACAATTTATTTTAATGTTCCTCCATGAATTTAATTTATCTCTGTCATTCACCATCTTATAGCTTTTTATAATTTCATCTACTTCTGAGCTCATGTTTCTCCCTCGTTAAGGAAGACCCTGGGAGTAAACCTTGAATCACTGATCCCTTTGCTGGAAACCTTGAAATACTGCTCCCTGTGCTGGAATGTCTCCCTTATTTCTCAATAACGGAACTGGGCACAATATGCTATTTTTATTTATTTATTAGTGTCACAAGTGGGCTTACATTAACACTGCAATGAAGTTACTGTGAAAATCCCCCAGTCGCCACACTCTGGCACCTGTTTGGGTACACTGAGGGAGAATTTAGCATGACCAATGCACCTAACCAGCACGTCTTTCAGACTGTGGGAGGAAGCCAGAGCACCCGGAGGAAACCCACGCAGACATGAGGAGAACGTGCAGACTCCACGAGACAGTGACTCAAGCCTGACACTGTGAGGCAGCAGTGCTCACCACTATAGCTCTTTGTAATAAAACACAAATGCTGGGAAAAACTCAGCAGGTCAGGTTGCATTCTGGTAAATGATTATCTCAACCTGTTAACTCTACTTCTCTCTCACTGCTGTTTTCCGACACATTCTTCCAGTATTTCTTTCTTGGTTTTATTTCAGATTTCTAGCATCCTCGGGATTTTGCTTTTGTATTAGACCTGTTTTTAGTTTGACCATAATGTCAGAATGTGCAATATTCATTCTGTTTAGAGTTTAAATGTGCAATTACAGTACAGTCAGACCCCACTTGGAGTACTGTGCTCAGTTCTGGTCGCCTCATTACAGGAAGGATGTGGAAAAGATTGAAAGGGTGCAGAGGCGATTTACAAGGATGTTGCCTGGATTGAGTGGCATGCCTTATGAGGATAGGCTGAGGGAGCTCGGTCTTTTCTCCTTGGAGAGACATAGGATGAGAAGAGACCTAATAGAGGTATATAAAATATTGAGAGGCATAGATCGGTGGACTCTCAGAGGCTTTTTCCCAGGGTGGAAATGGCTGCTACGAGAGGACACAGGTTTAAGTTGCTGGGGTGTAGGTACAGGGGAAATGTTAGGGGGAAGTTTTTCACACAGAGGGTGGTGGGCGAGTGGAATCGGCTGCCATCAGTGGTGGTGGAGGCAAACTCAATAGGGTCTTTTAAGAGGTTCCTGGATGAGTACATGGGACTTAATAGGATGGAGGGTTATAGGTAGGCCTAAAAGATAGGGATATGTTCAGCACAACTTGTGGGGCCGAAGGGCCTGTTTTGTGCTGTAGTTTTCTATGTTTCTATAATATAATATGCTGTTAAGCTTTTAAAACTGCAGTAATTGCCAAGTTGGTCATGTACTTGTATTTCTGTTACTTTTGTTGTTGCTGCACTTTATCACTGGTTTCAGGTCAGGAAATTCAAGTCTAAAATAAAAAGTGTTTTATGTAGCTACACCCAAGGCAAGTTCTTGGTTGTAGCCAAGCCTTGTCAAGGGAGGTGCTGCACAAAGGCCTTCCACACAGGACTGAAGGGAAATGTGCCAAGTGATTCAGCCCAGAGCAGCTCAATGCTTAATTACATTTAAGCACTGGCAGCAGTTTCAAAGTAGCTCACAGGCACCTCTTGGCCTGCAATGTTGCACAACATTAGTGCAGGAAGACTGAACACAGCATAAATGTTTCACCATTCCTTTTAACTGTTTTTTTAATATGATCCTTAAACTTTTTTTTAACCACATTAATTCATTCATGGGATGTGGGTGCCATTGGCAAATCCAGCTTTATTATTCATCCTTAATTGTTCTTGAGAATTGTTCTGCTGAAAAAACATGTATAGAAACCAGTACCTACACATAATCTCTTAAAATACCAAGTTCCCAATTCCCAAAATGAGGGATTGAACAAAATAGGAACATTTTTCCCTCACCAACCCCATCCTAAAAAGGAAAATCACCCAGGCTGCTCATGTATAGTTTATACTGCACAGTTAGCAATTGGCAGAGTACTGGAAGCAGATTGCCCACTAGATCTCTTCGGACATGTGTGCGTACAGTTGAATGAAAGGGGAAGCAATTACCATTTTCAGAAGTAGGGCAAGAATTGTTATTGTTCAGCTAATGAAACATGCATAGAAAAGTACATGTGGGCTTTATAAAGCTGTCGTCTTTCACTCTCATGTTGAGATTTTTAACGAATATTTAGCATTCCAGCATTTTGAATCTTTTCAAAAATGCTTATTTTTCTCTTTTTAGATTTTCTCTGATTTTCAGCCCTTCCTACCTGTTCTCACTGGGATTAACAACAAGGTCATCCTGTACTTTCCCAAGTGGCCACTATGTTTGTGTGAGTCTTGACTGACCAGACAAACCTCATCCTAGTTTCAGTCAACTGCATGCCAGGCATGCACACACATCTACCAGAAGTCACTGTGAGACCAGGAGTAACTCACTATCCTGGCCAAAAAGACAATTAATGTATTTTAATTATATTGGAATTTTAGTGAAGATAATCTTTGGGGATAATTTTGGATCGAGTTGGATAGCCAGAATTCAATACAGTTAGCACGTGAATGATATAATAAAAAGCCACATATCAAGAAATTGTTTTCTTTCAACAAATACCATTATTAAGCAGTTATTTTTTTAAACTCTGAAGGCAATATCCTAACTGTTAGAAATATTGATTTAGGACATCTTGCCCTGTCACTTTTTATTTTATGCTGCTGCTTTCACTGACCGTTGATTAATTATACCTAAAGTGAAGCCTGAGATATTAAGATCTG
Source organism: Mustelus asterias (assembly GCF_964213995.1). Lineage (NCBI taxonomy): Eukaryota > Metazoa > Chordata > Chondrichthyes > Carcharhiniformes > Triakidae > Mustelus > Mustelus asterias. The sequence continues at coordinate 87,347,533 of NC_135813.1, read as the reverse complement.
TGTTATGCACATTGGTGGCAGTGGTGACTCAGTGGGTAGCACTCTCTAATCTGGGTCAGAATTCAAGCTTCACTCCAAAGAGCTGAGCACAAAAATCTGGCTGACAGTCCCAGTTCTGTACTGAGGGACTGCTGTACTCTTGGAGGTGCTGTCTTTCAGATGAGACATCAGACTGAGGCCATGTCTGATCTCTCAGGTCAAGGTTAAAAGTGCCATTGTTAAAGAACCATTTCATTCCTACTGACCATATCTTCCATTTTGTGCTTAAAGCCAACCTGTGCAGCAAAATAAATGTCTGGATTACCGTCGGAATTCTACCGCCCTGCCCGCCACAGAAATGGAGCGGGCGAGGGGCAAACAATAGAAATGTCTGTTGACCTCGGGTGGGATTTTCCGGTCTCACTCAAGCGAGGCCGTAAAATCACATCCTACATGTTGGCGTTATTTTACAACCTCACCCTATCCCTGTAGTTTGTGCTGGGTCGTGCCTTCATAGAATCATAGAATCATAGAAACCCTACAGTGCAGAAGGAGGCCATTTGGCCCATCGAGTCTGCACCGACCACAATCCCACCCAGGCCCTACCCCCACATATTCACCCGCTAATCCCTCTAACCTACGCATCTTAGGACTCTAAGGGGCAATTTTTTTTTTTAACCTGGCCAATCAACCTAACCCGCACATCTTTGGACTGTGGGAGGAAACCGGAGCACCCGGAGGAAACCCACGCAGACACGAGGAGAATGTGCAAACTCCACACAGACAGTGACCTGAGCCGGGAATCAAACCCGGGACCCTGGAGCTGTGAAGCAGCAGTGCTAACCACTGTGCTACCGTGCCGCCCTACCACTGTGCTACCGTGCCGCCCTTATGATTCAGTGGCCTAAGCCCAAACTCTGGAATTCCCACCCTAAACCTTTCCAACTCTCTTTGTCTCCTCCTATAAGGCATAGAATCATAGAGGATTACAGCATGGAAACAGGCCCTTCGGCCCAACTTGTCCATGCCGCTCTTTTTTTAAAAAACCCGTAAGCTAATCCCAATTGCCCACATTTGGCCCATATCCCTCTATACCCATCGTATCCATGTAACTATCTAAATGCTTTTTAAAATTGTACCCGCCTCTACTACTACCTCTGGCAGCTTGTTCCAGACACTCACCACCCTCTGTGTGAAAACATTGCCCCTCTGGACACTTTTGTATCTCTCCCCTCTCACCTTAAACCTATGCCCTCTAGTTTTAGACTCCCCTACCTTTGGGAAAAGATATTGACTATCTAGCTGATCTATGCCCCTCATTATTTTATAGACCTCTATAAGATCATCCCTCAGCCTCCTACGCTCCAGAGAGAAAAGTCCCAGTCTATCCAGCCTCTCCTTATAACTCAATCCATCAAGTCCCAGTAGCATACTAGTAAATCTTTTCTGTACTCTTTCTAGTTTAATAATATCCTTTCTATAATAGGGTGACCAAAATTGCACACAGTATTCCAAGTGTGGCCTTACCAATGTCTTGTACAATTTTAACAAGACGTCCCAACTCCTGTATTCAATGTTCTGACCAATGAAACCAAGCATGCCAAATGCCTTCTTCACCACTCTGTCCACTTATGACTCCACTTTCAAGGAGCTATGAACATGTACCCTTGGATCTCTTTGTTCTGTAACTCTCCCCAACGCCCTACCATTAACTGAGTAAGTCCTGCCCTGGTTCAATCTACCAAAATGCATCACCTCACATTTGTCTAAATTAAACTCCATTTGCCATTCGTCAGCCCACTGGCCCAATTGATCAAGATCCCGTTGCAATTGGAGACAATTTTCTTCACTGTCCACTATGCCATCAATCTTAGTGTCATCTGAAAACTTACTAACTATGCCTCCTATATTCTCATCCAAATCATTAATATAAATGACAAATAACAGTGGACCCAGCACTGATCCCTGAGGCACACCGCTAGTCACCGGCCTCCAGTTTGAAAAACAACTCTCTGCAACCACCCTCTGGCTTCTGTCAAGAAGCCAATTTTGTATCCATTTAGATACCTCGCCCTGAATCCTGTGAGATTTAATCTTATGCAACAACCTACCATGCGGTACCTTGTCAGAGGCCTTGCTAAAGTCCATGTAGACAACATCAACTGCACTGCCCTCATCTATCTTCTTGGTTACCCCTTCAAAAAACTCAATCAAATTTGTGAGACATGATTTTCCACTTCTTAAAATTTAACTTTTTGACCAAGTTTTTTGGTTATCTGACCTAATATCCTCATGTGACATGGTGTCATACTTCATTTTATCCTGTGAAGCACTTTGTGATGTTCTTCCTCATAATGAGGCAAATAAAATTCAGAAAGCAAGTCAATATGTGCTGTTTTTGTATTTTCTGACAACTGATTGAAGAATAGAATAGACAGCAACTTGGAACCAGGTGATCTGACTGCTCTTTCAAATGGGCATTATAATGTTGTGGTGGTAAAAAATTGCATGCTTTAAAACTGCTGCTTGCAATGATGGTATTGCAGTAGTACCAACATGTAGGTATTAACGTGAGGAGAAAGAAGGTGAATCTTTGATCCTCAATTAAAAATCATCACTGTTTTATTATGTGCCACACATTAACGTCTACATGTCTCTATGTCTATGTACCTGCTGCCAGTTTTTAAATGGTAGTTAATTTTTACCTCAGCGGTAACTCACGTGTTATCTATAAATGTCGTCACATATTGCATCATTGGCCTGAATTGGATGATCTTGCAATACTAATGACTTAAACTGTGTCAAAGAGTGCACAAGAGCAACATATGTTGGCAAACAAACTTGATCAAAGCAAACAGAAGAGCAGACAGCAGTAACCAAAGCAGTAGGACTTGGTGACCAAGCAACAGCTATCAGAACGTGGAAAGAACTGTTAATTGGTGTTGAAAGTGGTTGAGTGGCACGTGGACTCATTCTGAAGGTAAAAGAGCAGCATTTTGAGCAAGAATAGAAACAAAAGTAAAAGGCTGGCTGCTGGAAATCTGAAATAAAACAGAAAATTCTGGAAAGACCCAGCATCTGTGGAGATGGTGTTAGTAGATAGAATTTTCAAGTTCCAGTGTAATAGGCTTGGGAGAGGAGGAGGCGTTGGAAAATGGAGTTGCAATAGGGCAGCGTTCAATGGGGCATTCCCTGGGGCAATCATGAATGTGGATTGGCTGTCCACAGCAAAGTGTCAGTCTATTTAAATAATTAAGGCCCCATTTGTGGTAATTTAAATTGCCTGTCAGCATCTTATAAAGGCAGTCATACCAGCCCCCTTGCCCAACGCGTAAGAAACCCACCAGTTCCAGGAAAGCAACCTCCCTCCAGCAGGATTTGTGGGGAAGTGAGGGAGGTAATCGGAGCCAGAGGCTTAATGCCTGAAATGGGGGTCCATGGGCAGCCTCTGTGATGGAAGCAGACGGGTTTCTCCTCTGACACTCCCAATGCTGCTGACCCAGTAACAGGATTGGCAGTTCAAGACTGCATGCCTTTTGTAGTAAGAGTTTTAACAACACCAGGTTAAAGTCTGCAGATTTCCACTCCATCTGACGAAGCAGCGGCGCTCCGAAAGCTGATGGTATTTGCTACCAAATAAACCTGTTGAACTTTAACCTGGTGTTGTTAAAACTCTTACTGTGTTTACCCCAGTCCAACGCCGGCATCTCCACATCATGCCTTTTGTAGGACAGTGAACACAAAGGCAGCCCACAAGCTGGCTGCAGCTGGAAAGATAACTCTCCTGTTCTGGCACCTGCTAAGTGTGGACTCAGGATCCTTATTTGTTCCTGGCCATACGGTTTACTGAAGCTTGTGGGAAAAACATATCCAGTGTTATATGCAGAGCAACAATCTAACAAGGACATGGTCTTGTATAACAATGGAAACCAAGAGGAGACTAATCATTATTGATGAAGGAAAAGTTCATTATCAAAAATTGCACATGTTCACAAGAAGTAGTGAACGACTGAGAAATATTCAGGATCGAAAGGCTGAAGTGAAGTATCCAAAATGGACACAGACCAGAAATGAGAGATAAGTAGGCAGTGTCATGGGGCTTCCCAAAAACATGTGGGCTACTGCCAGTTTGCATATTATCCTTTTTAAAAATTTTTACTCCAATGCGCAGAGCGGATGGGGCAAGCCCAAATCCATCTTCTTGCTTGTTCCAAAAACCACATTCAAATTGAATCCAATTCGTGGGTCTCACAAGAGAGACATAATACATACATATGGGCAGCACGGTGATACAGCACCGCTGCCTCATAGTGCCAGGGGTCCAGGTTCGATTCCTGGCTTGGTCACTGTTTGTGCGGAGTCTGCACGTTCTCCCCGTGTCTGCGTGTGTTTCCTCCGGGTGCTCCAGTTTCCTCCCACAGTCCGAAAGACGTGCTGGTTAGGTGCATTGGCCATGCTAAATTCTCCCTCAGTGTACCCGAACAGGCGCTGGAGTGTCGCGACTAGGGGATTTTCACAGTAACTTCATTGCAGTGTTAATGTAAGCCTACTTGTGACTAATAAATAAACTTTAAACTTTTTTACTTTATGCATGATAAGGCATTGTACCCCATCTTGGGCTTGATCTGACACTTGATCTTAGCCGAAAGGCTGAGGAGCGGTTTTATCCCCCGTTTCTCACATCTGCTGACTGGTTCAAATTGGAAACTGACCTATTTCCTGCAGAGGAGTGTGTCAGTACCTTTTTAAAATAGTAGCTGCAGCTGTGAGTTGTTACAAAGACTATTGGTTTGGCTTGTTGCCCGTTACTTGTGTTGTCTTCTGGCTTGGTGAAGTTTCACTTCCTCCAGGTTGACTTGGAGGTAGTCAGTATTTGTTATTTCTTAAAACAATTTACCCTATTTATATCCAAAATTTCAACGTAAGTTCAGTGTTTTCTGGACACAGACTATTCTGCCTTGCTCTCTTGGAGTCTCATTGCCTTATTACCATAATCCTTTATGCTCTCCACCCAAAACTGTTAAAATATTTTGTTGAACTATTTCCATTCCTATCATCTCCCTCCAAAATTACAACACCACAGGTTGAGCCTGTCTGATGCTTTTATTACTCTCCCTGACCTCATCTTGAGTATTCTCATTTGTGTGTCACTTTTGGGGTTTGCTGTAGAGTGTCTCCTCATTCTCATCATGACAACACTGAAATGATTGCATCAGCTGTCATTCGTCGATAGTTTTGACTTATAATGTGAAAGCACATTCAATGAGATGAGCAGCTGTTTGTTCCTGTCAACGGCACTCTTCTGTTAGAATCCCCAATACCACTGCTGACCTTTTCTCTGCAGATCGTGTAAAGATTTGTCGATGGCAGACAGATTTGGGATGAATTTCCCCATCTGGTTGACCATGCCTAAAAAATATCTGTATGTCAGCAACACACTTGGCCCTTTGGGCGTCTGCTCCTATTTTTGTTGTGTATTATATGGCCTAAAAATTTGATAGTGGTTTTCCCAAACTTGCACTTTTCATTCCGAGTGAGGCTTTCTTGTTCAAGCACTTTTCAAACCTCCTGGATTCTGTGATTGTGTCCTTCTTTAGCCACACCGTGGGTGAGCAGTTCATTCATGTGGCAAATAATTTCTTTACTGTCATTGAGGATGTTGGACATAGGGCATTGAAAGATTTTTGGAGCAGAGGGTAAGCCAAAGGGAAGTCGATTGAAACAAAAGCAACTGAAGGAAGTGATAAACATTGTCAACAACCTTGATTCTTAGTCAAAGGGATCTGCCAAAAACTGCTGTTGGCATCCAGCTTTGTAAGAACACTTTTGGACAACCTTGCCAGATCATCATCAACAAAAGACATCCGGTATCGACACAAGAGCCTGATTATGTCATTTGATTTAGGGACTGTCGCTAGCCCCTGGCACCATTTTGTAGGCATTTTAACAGGGGAATTACTCATTGATGCAACATCCTGTCGATTTGCTCTTTCTCAATCAGTGGGTGTGGTCCTTTCCTAGCAGTAGTTAAGCAGATGCATTTGACATACAGGAGAAGGGTGATGTGATATTTTGTTCCGGTCCATGGAATAACTTAAGAAATTCATTCCTAAATGTGGCTCTACTGTCATCCTGTGCCCATCAATCCTTTGTAAAAGACCAAGTCCTGAACATGCTTCCCTGAGCAGAGAAGGTTGCTGATTTTGTAAGATATAAACAGTTTCATTAATCTTTTTTATCCTTATCTCTAAGGGTTGTAGTGATCTAACCCTTCATTTTGAGGTCTGTGCCCTTGTTGTTTTATTTTTGATGGCCTAATCTCAGCATCCTTAAGTTCGCCCAATTTGTCCAATAAGATTGTGACCCCAGCCCGAGTGTCCGGTTTAAATTCTTTTCTGTAACCTTTGACTTCCAGCTTGACAGATCAAAACTGTTTATTAAGATCTTTGATTTCTCAAAGGAAATTGCCAAATTTCCAGTTTCCTGCACTTGAACTGGTGGAAGCTTGTTCCAATGTTTTTTCCTTTAAATCTGCAGGTTTGTTTACAATGTCTGGTCTTTCCAACTTTCTGCTTGGCATTTTCTGCAGCAATGTTGCTTTTTGGCACCACATCTGGAACATTTTAAAATAGTTGGAAGGGGTTTCCCAGCCCCTTCAACAGTTTTGGCAGCCTTTTCAATGGGCCTACATACTGAATCAACTAGAGCCTCATCATCTCTCCAAAATACACCCCAATTCTTCTTATGTAGTTCCACCTGCCTTGTAAATTGTTCAGCCTTCTCTAACATGAAATCCTCCTTGGTTTGAAAGCTACCCAACAGCACCTCATCGGGCATGCCAAGTACATTGTGGTTGCGAAGTAAATCATGTTTTCAAGTTCTGTAGCATCAACCACTGGCCAGCCTATGCAAGTTATTAATAAATGAGTTGATGGATTTGCCTGGTCTTTAGCCCCTTTTGGTTGAATCTCATCTGTTCAATGATCAAATTCTTCATAGGGCTGGTAATATTGAAGGCCCTCAAAATCCTTTTAGGATACTGAGGGCTCCTTCACTACAAGGCATCAATTAAATCTCTAGTTGCATATAGAAGGGTACTGACCTCATGTTTTGTGCCCCCCTGTAAGCCCAAAAAATATGTTTTGAACAGCAGCACTACAGGGGCGGTTTTGAACAGCAGCACTACAGGGGTGGCACGGTAGCACAGTGGTTGGGCGGCATGGTAGCACAGTGGTTAGCACTGCTGCTTCACAGCTCCAGGGACCTGGGTTCGATTCCCGGCTTGGGTCACTGTCTGTGTGGAGTTTGCACATTCTCCTCGTGTCTGCGTGGGTTTCCTCTGGGTGCTCCGGTTTCCTCCCACAGTCCAAAGATGTGCGGGTTAGGTTGATTGGCCAGGTTAAAAAAAATTGCCCCTTAGAGTCCTGAGATGCGTACGTTAGAGGGATTAGTGGGTAAATATGTAGGGAGATGGGGGTAGGGCCTGGGTGGGATTGTGGTCGGTGCAGACTCGATGGGCCGAATGGCCTCTTTCTGTGCTGTAGGGTTTCTATGATTAAACCTTTATTCTACAAGTGCCAATGTTTTATTTTGATGCATAAATGGTACAGGAATCACCTGATATCATCTGATGACAAATCCTATGACAAACACCACATGTACATCTTGTGTCACAGTGGGCACTGACTGCATTTCTGTTCTTGATGAGCATCTCTTGGCCAGCAGTGGAGTGGATCCTTGGGTGCTTGGGCAGTAGGTGGTCTTGACTACAGAAAAGGAACCTTGTACAACATCACTGTCAGCTAACTGCTGTATCTCCTGCACTTTAGACCCACCATCTATTTTTTAGGTTGTGTGTTTTCTTGGACTTCGGACTTCTGCCATCTGCGGAGCTGCTTTCCTGCTCTCTAGTTGGGTTACAGTTTTAGGTTCAGAAAAGCCTTGCGGTTGTGGCTTTCCAGCTCCTGGATCTCCTGGTCATTCTCATTGAACCAGTCTTGGTGTTTCCTGATCCAGTAACCAAACATCTCGGCGCAGGTGTTGATTATGGAGGCCTTGAGGGCACACCAGGTGCTGTGAACACACTGCGTCTCAGGGTCACTGACTGAATAGGGCTCTCTTATCAGAGTCTTTGAGTGCCTCAGCATTGATTTTTCTTCCAGCATGGTTTCAGTTGCCATCGCTGCTATGGGGCCACATTGATGTTAATCATAGAGCGGATTCAACAGTGGTCTCTCCAGCAGTTGTCAGATTCTGCCATCGCAGGTGAGACGCATGCGTTTGTAGTTTCCTAACTTGGACGATGACGTAGGTCACAGTGCTTGGAGCGAGAGTGAGGCCTTGTACATGTCTCTCTGATGGAACAAGGTGTTAGTTATGACAGTGCTATGTTTTAGACATTTTGTCAGGAGCTGGGTACTATTGACAAAAATGTAAATGTACTATATCATCATGTACTCCGACTGCTGTTTGTTATGATTAGGAAAGTGGAAGATGTTGGTGCTGGGAAATGCAATAGTGCCTATATTCCCCAGGCAGCCGGTGTAGCATTACACACTCTCAAGCCTGATTTTGCATAATTATATGCAGAATAAAGTTCCTGCTTCTTGGTGCTAACACCATGTTCCAACTCCAACTTCCAGGGCAAATCTTGAATTTCCCACACCAGCCATCATTAGCTTATCTCAAAACTAGAAATAATGTGTGCTGAGATGTAGCCTGTTTTATTGCTGTAGGGCTGTTCCCATGAGCATTTTGGTTAAAAATGCCACAATCATTTTGTTGAGGATCCTGCAAAAATTATATTTCCACCACAACTTTGCTAGAAGATTGACAGAGGTCACCGAGAAACTGTGAAAGCCCATTTCTAGCTGTTTCCTCGTGGTTTCTGTTTTTCTCCCACCAACATAGTGGCAGGAAATCAGGAGGAGTTGCACACAAATGCAAATACGCCGAGCTGTGCAGTCCCTGACTGTAGTAGTCAAGCATGTTATGAACAGAAGGATTTGAGGTACCAGAAATTTATTTTGCAAGATGGGACTATGTAATGCCATGCCATCACCTTCCCCTTAATCCCATCTTCACAGGTTACTCCTTTTCTTGCTTGGTCTTGAGATGTGAGCGATGTTAGCAAGGTTGTATTTATTGCCCTGAGAAGATGATTGTCTTCCTCAACTACTGCAGTTTTTTTGCTGATGGTAATCCACAATAATTTTAGATGGGGTAATTCAGGATATTGCACCTGGATGAAGCCAGGTCAAAGATACATATCCCAAGTTGGGATGGTGTACAGATACCAACCCTCCCAAGAATTCCTTGGGGCACCTTGGAATTAATGATTAATCATTCAATCAAATAGCAAAAGTTGTTGACTTTACAACTGGCTTAGGAAGGTGGTATGCTGTGAGAATAGCATGTCAGGCACCCATTGGTGGGGGAGAACAGATGGAGTGAGAGATCATGAGATAAAACCCTGTTGATTACATCTAATGAGAGCTGGTAACTTCAGAATGGTGTGTGACTTGGAGGTTATTAGTGTTTCCATAATATAACTGCTCTGCTGGAGATGGCAGGTGAGGAAAGTGTAGTCAGAGTAAACTTGGCTAGTTGTTGCTACTTCTTTATGTACGCTGCAACCAGAGATGGAGAAGATGAATATTAAGTGCAGTAACAGGGTCACTAATCAAGCAAACTGCTCTGGCCATAATGAGCAGTGTTGCAACCACATTGAACCAGGTAAGAATTTAATTATCTCTGTTGGCTTGAACCAATGGTGGATGGTGAAGATTCCTTGAAAAGTCAGGAGGTGAGCCATTTGTGGCAAAGCACCCTGCCTCTACTGCTATTTTTTAAGTTTATTCATTTATTAGTGTCATAAGTAGGCTCACATTAACACTGCAATGAACTTAATGTAAAAATCCCCTAGTCGCCGCACTCCAGCGCCTGGTCGGGTATACTGCAGGAGAATTTAGCATGGCCAATGCACCTAACCAGCACGTCTTTCAGACAGTGGGAGGAAACTGGAACACCCAGTATTTATGCCACCCGGTATTTATGGCAGTTCGCATTTGGTGTCAGGTTATCTACTTTGGATCTTAACAAGATCGATCTGAGTTTTTTCTCTAAGTGACAAGGAGCCAGGAATTGTGGAGGAGCAAAGATATCTAGAAGTACTAGATCTATCAAAATGTGTATTAGGCAGAAGATCTACTTGTGTGATTGCAGTTTTCTATCTTAAGATTGTCATCTCGCACCTTATGTTTTTATATAGGCCAAATAATTTCATAACTTTCACTACCTCTGTGTGCAGGAATAGGCCTGCCTCAACAGTGTTTTCTTGATTTCACTTCTCAGCAGGAATAAGCACTGATGAGTTCCACAGCCAGGCAAACTGTGTTTGAAGAAGTGAATTAAAGAATACAAGAGAAAAATGCCAATATTAATGCTATTTCACTGGTTCCAGTAAGAGGTATCAATTTTACTGTGGTTATACTCTTAGGGCGGATAAAAGTATTTGGGTACACAAGTATGACTGGAAATCACAAACCTGGGATTTATCCAGTGTTGACAGTTCTGTTAAATATTAAGGTTGTGGTTTAATCATTGTTCCTTTCCCTCCAACAATATCTGATGGTGGGACTCTGAAGAACCCATGAAAGACATTGAAAGACTTTAAATGATTGAGACAAAATGGGCAACCTTCACAATTACTGCTCTAATCCAATAAAAATGTCATATTCTCATGTATTTATCACTCAGATAAAATTTTTCTTATTGATTGCTGTACTAATCCACCTATAAAACAGAATTACAGTTGCATTTAGTTTTAAATTAACGATAGGGTATTAATCAAGTTTCAAGGGTAAGTTGTGTTATTGGTCAGTATTCCAAGACAGTTAATTTTTGCAGATCTGTCAGATGGCATGTTTCATGAATTATGTGTTTCATGCTTTACCACTGGTGGTTTATAACAGTCAAAAGAAAAATGTTAAAGCACAGAAAAAGGTAGAAAAATAAGTTTTGAAAGAAGTCTTGGCTTTAATATAACACCCTTCAAAATTTCCAAAACCTAAAACACTGCAGAAACTCAATTGAACCAGCCATATGGTTAGGTTAAGAACATAAGAAATAAGAGCAGGAGTAGGCCATCTAGCCCCTCGAGCCTGCCCCGCCATTCAATAAGACCATGGCTGATCTGAAGTGGATCAGTTCCACTTACCCGCCTGATCCCCATAACCCCTAATTCCCTTACCGATCAGGAATCCATCTATCCGTGATTTAAACATATTCAACGAGGTAGCCTCCACCACTTCAGTGGGCAGAGAATTCCAGAGATTCACCACCCTCTGAGAGAAGAAGTTCCTCCTCAACTCTGTCCTAAACTGACCCCCCTTTATTTTGAGGCTGTGCCCTCTAGTTCTAGCTTCCTTTCTAAGTGGAAAGAATCTCTCCACCTCTACCCTATCCAGCCCCCTCATTATCTTATAGGTCTCTATATGATCCCCCCACAGCCTTCTAAATTCCAACGAGTACAAACCCAATCTGCTCAGTCTCTCCTCATAATCAACACCCCTCATCTCTGGTATCAACCTGGTGAACCTTCTCTGCACTCCCTCCAAGGCCAATATATCCTTCTGCAAATAAGGGGACCAATTCTGCACACAGTATTCCAGCTGCGGCCTCACCAATGCCCTGTACAGATGCAGCAAGACATCTCTGCTTTTATATTCTATCCCCCCTGCGATATAGGCCAACATCCCATTTGCCTTCTTGATCACCTGTTGCACCTGCAGACTGGGTTTTTGCGTCTCATGCGCAAGGACCCCCAGGTCTCTTTGCACAGTAGCATGTTGTAATTTTTTTCCATTTAGATAATAATCCAATTTGCTATTATTTCCTCCAGTGAATAACCTCGCATTTGTCAACGTTATACTCCATCTGCCAGATCCTCGCCCACTCACTCAGCCTGTCCAAATCTCTCTGCAGAACTTCTACGCCCTCCACACGATTCACTTTTCCACTTATCTTTGTGTCGTCTGCAAACTTTGTTACCCTACACTCAGTCCCCTCCTCCAGATCGTCTATATAAATGGAAAATAGTTGAGGCCCCAGTACCGATCCCTGCGGCACGCCACTAGTTACCATCCGCCAACCAGAAAAGCACCCATTTATTCCGACTCTCTGCTTCCTGCCGGATAGCCAATCCCCAATCCACGCTAACACCCTAACCCCAACTCCGTGTGACCCAATCTTCTTCAGCAACCTTTTGTGAGGCACCTTATCAAACGCCTTTTGGAAATCCAAAAACACCGCATCCACCGGTTCCCCTCTGTCAACCGCACTAGTCACATCTTCATAAAAATCCAACAAGTTCGTCAAGCACGACTTTCCCCTCATGAATCCATGCTGCGTCTGCTTAATCGAACCATTCTTATCCAGATGGCCTGCTATTTCTTCTTTAATGATGGATTCCAGCATTTTCCCAACTACAGACGTTAAGCTAACCGGCCTGTAGTTACCCGCCTTTTGTCTATTTCCTTTTTTAAGCAGGTTGATTGGTCATGTGAAATTGCCCCTAGTGTCAGGGGGATTGGCAGGGTAAAGGTGTGGGGTTACGAGAATAGGGCCTGGATAGGATTGTGGTCAGTACAGACTCAATGGGCTGAATGGCCTCCTCCTGTCCTGTAGGGATCTATGATATCAATAGTATGGCTACAAGAGCAGGTCAGAGGCTGAGAATTCTGCACATTACCTCTTGATTCCCCAAAGCCTGTCCACCATCTGCAGGACACAAGTCAGGAGTGTGATGGAATTCTCTCCATCTGCCTGGTTGAGTGCAGCTCCAACAACATTCAAAAAGCCCAACAAGGATAAAGCAGCCCACTTGATTTGCAGTACCAAGTCACATGGTATCTTGACTTGGAACTATATCACCATTCCTGCACTGTCGCTGTGTCAAAATCATGTAACAGCACTGTGGGTGTTCCTACAACACATGGACTGTAATGATTCAAGAAAGCAGCACACCATCACCTTCTCAAGGGCAATTAGGGATGGGCAATAAATGCTGGCCTAGCCAGCAATGCCCACATCCCATAAAAGAATGAAAAAATGTTAGTTACTTTTCATGGACATATCTTTCTGTTTCTCACACCCATTCATCCCCACAGATAAGAACGTAAGAAATGGGAGTACAAACCCTCAAACCTGCTCTATCATTCAATAAAATTGCAGTTGATCCTTGAATTCAGCTACACCTTTGCCCTCTAATCCCATAGCTTCTTGATTATCATTGAATCCAAAAATCTACTTTGTACAATTACAGCAATAACTTTCTTCTTCATATACACCAGCCCTCTTGCAATAAAGGCCGACATATCACTCACTCTCCTAACTGCTTGAAGGACATCTCTAACTGAAAAGACAGGCGGTCTGTTCAAATTAAAATATGAAAATCCATAATCAGTAACTCACACCAAATTTGAATTAATAAAATGTTAAGTCAGATTCACGGCCTATTAGACACTGAATTTAAATGAGGTAAACAGAACAAGTCACCCTGCTGGAGGTCCTATATATACAGGTGATTGTATTTTTTCTTGCGCTGTGATTCATGTGACAAACTCTTGCATTGCAACTTATACCTACTTTATGGTATTTTAGGTTCATTCTCCATGTAGTATCAGTGTAGATAAGGTGCATTTCTTCACATATGTTTATAATGCTTTGGTTAAAAATCTTATCAGCCTGTGAAATTTTTGTTTTGCATTTGTTAGCTGAGGATTTGATTTGAATTTGCTAATCCAAGTTGCTGCCTAAAGACTTTTTTTTTGGCATGTGCAGTATATTTTCATTCAAAATTTTAAAAATAGTGTCGTAACTGCAGAGCCACTTCTCACTGTAGAATGCAAAATTAGAAAAAATGTGCCCTAATCTAAACTGGGGTCTGTAGTTGATTCTTATCCATCATTCCTATCATAGAAAACATTCTTAAGCCAGATGGGCACTTAAAATGATCTGTTGATTGGTAAGTATGGACCTATTGCATCTTAAAAACATCCTTGCATGAGACCACAATGCCACATGTTATTATCCTGTCTAGCTGATGAGGTTATTTTTGTCTCAACGAAATATTTCAGTCAGCAGCTGCTGCAGGCCTTCGATTTTCCTACATAACTTTATTGCTTGACACTATGATACAGCTGTAAAAACAGGCTTCAAATTCTCCATCCTTTCCTTTTTATGGTACCATAAAGTATATAGAGTACAAATCATGCCTTCATTTAGGCTTTGATGACTGGTGACCAGAGCTTACAATTTATGTTCGTGGTGCAATCAATATTTTACAATAATTCTAAAGATTTTTTCTGGGGAAGGGCTAAATCTATAAAATCCGAAGCTCAATGTTTAATTACAGGAAAAAAGGGGAAGACACTGGATTGCATTAGCAGAGAAATAAAGTATTAATCAAATGCAATTGCAGGGTAGCTATAAAAAGGCTTGGTTACATTCCACACAGAGTATGTGTGGTGTTTGGTCACTCAGTTATTATAAGGATATTACTGCCCTTGAAAAGCAGGGGAGAGAAGTAAAAAAAAACTAAAGTGATGCTGGGTTTCTGCAAAATATAATATGAGGAAAGGTTTGAGTTTGGACTTGGCAAATGGGGTTAACCAATGTCTTGTCCAAGTTCAGCATCATTTCCTTACTTTTTATATTGAATATAAAAGCAAACAGGCAGATTCCAGATGGAATTCTGCTCTTGAAAAGGAAATGTTTGGCATGAACAGGAATAGCTCTGAAATCTGCTTCTGGGGCGAGAGGAAATTAGTGATTTGGTGAAAAAGTAGGTTGGTGGGTTGAGCAAAATCAATAAGGAACAGGATTAACCTTGAAGACCGTCAGTAAATTCTGGAAACACAGCATGAGCCAATCAGGTCAGTCAGCATCTGTAGAAAATAGACAAGTGAATTTCTTGGAGTCTGTTAAATCTAATAACTGCATGTGGAGAAAGAATAAGTCTGAATCTTGTCTTTCACCTTCACCAGGTTTATTCTCATAACAGTTCAACACAGTAACAGCTGCTTTCTATTCCCTCTCCCCCAACTGTTTCAGTTGTGTCCATTTGTAGATCAGCCAATGCTTATCACCTGCTTTTAACAATGCTTAACAAATGTAATTGCCAAAGGATGCAATTGCTAATACATTGACAGAGTCTACATCCAAAATGTTAACTTGTCTATTCTGCAGATGCTGGCTACCATGACCACTTAAAATTTCAATTTTCATTTCATACTTTCAGCATTTTCAGATTTTTTTTGAATTTTGCTTGGATTACTTCTTCCTAATTTCTAAAGATTCCAGGTTTTAGATGTCTATTGAAGCTGCCAATTCCTTATTTAGTAACTCATGTTAATTCAATACTACCCACTATAAGACAAAATCTCCATTCAGGAATTAAATACAATCCTTTACACTGTCCCCATTTTTAAAAATTCCATTGTCTAAGAGGCTGTCAACATGTCGAGGGCAACACGGTGGCACAGTGGTTAGCACTGCTGCCTCGCAGCACCAGGCACCCGGGTTCGATTCCCAGCTTGGGTCACTGTTTGTTTAGAGTTTGCCTATTCTCCCCGTGTCTGCATGGGTTTCCTCAGGGTGCTCCGGTTTCCTCCTGCAGTCCAAAGATATGCTGGTTAGGTTGATCGGCCATGATAAATTGACCCTAATTTCAGGGGGATTAGCAGAGTAAATATGTGGGTTACGGGGATAGGGTGGGATTGTTGTCGGTGCAGACTTGATAGGCCTAATGGCCTCTTTCTGTACTATAGGGATTCTATGATGCTATGTTATCATTGCTATTCTTACAGGTGTCAGCCATGACTCAGTTGGTCGCATTCTTGTCTCTAAGTCACAAGATTGTGTGTTCAGTCCAACTCCAGAGACCTAGGCAAAAGAAACAAGACTCAAACAAGTATTGCACTCTAGTGCAATACTGAGGGAGTGCTGCATTGTAGGAGATGCCATATTTCATACAAGATGTTAAACCGAGGTCTGCGCTCTCAGCTGGGTGTAGAAAATCCTGTGAAACTATTTTGAAGAGCAGTAAATTAACCTCAGCCAATATTTATCCCTCAACAAACTTCACAAAAAATACAAGGCGGCTATCTGGTCATTATCAGCTGGCTGTATGTGAGAACTTGGTTGTCGCGTTTCCTACATTACAACACTAGCAACAATCCGAAGTACTTAATTGGCTGAAAAATGCTTTGAGATGTCCAATGGTTATGAAAGGCACTGTATAAATGCAAGTCTTTTACCTTCCCTTGTAGCCCTGGGGAAGAAGCGGTTTTACGTTAACAGCCATTTTTGAAATTCCTGAACTTCATGGTTAAATAACATTTGAAAAGCTACTGATTTTTGTCACTTATTGAGCTATGATTCTTCATTGGCATCATTTTGCTTATAAAATAGTCCAACTTCGCTATGGACATAACTTAAGTCTCATTACTGTAAGAGTGCTTTAATTTTATTTCTATCCATGAAGTATCACATATTCCTATAATTTTCTTTGCCTGGCTTTAATTTCTCAGACATTTCTTGTGACATTGGGCCTTCACTTCAAAAAGGTGCATACTTATAGTTTGCAGAAATTACTGCGCCCTCTTCCACACTCATTAAAAAAAATTATGTACTTGTATAAATTATGAACCTTTTTTAAACAGGCTTCTGTGCATGATTATTCAACTGCAGCTGTGCTTAGCAAATGAATAAAATCAGCTGATTTGCAGTTTTAGCATAATGCCAAGGACCCGGGTTCGATTCCAACCTTGGGTGACTGTGTGGAGTTTGCATGTTCTCCTCATGTCTGCGTGGGTTTCCTCTGGGTGCTCTGATTTCCTCCCACAATCCAAAAAAGTGCAGATTAGGTGGATTGGCCATGCTAAATGGCTCTTACGGTGCTCTTAAGGAGAGTTGATGCAGATTCACTAGGCCAAATGGCCTCCTTCTATACAGTAGAGATTCTATGATTCACACAATTTCATTGGATCCCTTTTTTAAAAAAAAAAGTACTGTTGCAGTGTTATAAACTGCAAAGGTAATGCAATGAAGATCCCTTCCCTGGATTAATAATGTATCACCTTGAAGCCTCAATATTTTAGGTAATTGACATGTGGAAGCTACAATTTGCCTTGCATCTTACAAAAGTAGATTTGTTTCCAGTCTTAAAGAGTTGATTTGCAAAATGTCCTTCTACTTCAGTGATGACTTGTTGGTTTCATTGCTAGTTTAATGGTTGTGAGAGGCACTTTTTGCCTGTTTACACCATTGGTGGCCATGCCTTCAGATGCCTATGGCCTAAGCTCCGGAATTCCTTCGCTTAACTTCTCAGCTTGTCTAGCTTTTCTCCTTCAAGAATGCTGTTATAAAAGCTACCTCTTTGTCCAAGGTTTTACTACTTCAGGTGCTACATAAATGCAGGTTGTTACTGTAGTTGTAGTAAAGCACCATACAGAATCAGAGAATCCCTACAGTGTACAAGGAGGCCATTTGGCCCATCGAGTCAGCAATGACTCTCCAACAGAGGATCCTACCCAGGCCCTTTTCCATAACTCCACGTATTTACCCTGCTAATCCCCCTAACCTACGCATCTTGGAACACTAAGGGAAATTTAGCATGGCCAATGCACCTAACCTACGCATCTTTGGACTGTGGGAGGAAATTAGAGCACCCAGAGGAAACCTGTACAGACACGGTGAGAACGTGCAAACCACACACACAGTCATCCAAGGCCAAATTGAACCTGGGTTCCTGGCACTGTGAGACAGCATTGCTAACCACTGTGTCACCATGCCACCCTATAGATTTCTTAGATTCAAAGTTCTTGTCAGCAGCTTGTGTAACTCCTTGATAAACCTATGTAAGAAAACATATTGTATATTGTGGTTACCTTGTGGCTTATAGGATAATTGTGTGGGAACCATTGGTTGCTCGTTTCTGTCAATTGTGAAATGTAAGGTCATTTTACAGCTGCTTTGTTTGGGAAGCACTGAAACCAATTGACATTCGGGCATAAAAGCAGACTGAAGTCTTGAGTGGCTAATGTATAAAAGGCAGACTTAAAGTATAGAATATTAGAATGTTTCTTAGAGCGAGACAGAACCGTTCAAGTGTCACCACAAGGCCATTCAAAATCAATCACTTCAAAACCTTATTGTTTATCAGATTGTATCTCAATGTCTTACTCATTGTTATAAGTGTAACCTCTTGTATTATAGCCTCTTTTCCCTTATAACTGTAATAAAGATATATACTTTGGAACCAGGTAACTCAGACAAAATCTAATATCAATTTCTGTCGGTAGCGTAATTCGTTTCCTGTGGAAGGGCTGCTTCTTCCTGTCATCACAGTCAGCTGTTTTATCATACAAGAGGCCGCTTATCCACCCAGTGGTAGCTCTGTTCGACAGATTATGGAGAATCCCATCTGTTGCTCTTTTATTTTGGACACTCAAAACCATTAACTTAATTTGACCGCACGAACATTTGCCTTTTCTATCCCAATAATAGAAGAGAGAAGCAACTAGGCTGTTTATCCTCCAACAAATGGCGACTGATGCAGCAATGCAAAAGTTGCTTGAGTTGTGTAGGAAGGAGAGAAAGTTGTATTTGCATTCTACATCAAACCTAAATATAGACCTGGCATACCATTACCCAAGCTTTGCACACTGCTGCTATGCCGGTATAATTGTCTTCCAGATAGGGATGTTATCTGGAACTCTATCCCTTGTATGTTCAAGTTTAGCACACTATTACTTCCTGAAGCAAGATTTGTTGAGCACACATTAGACCACCAGACAGTTCTGGTCTTGACTTTTGCATTTTGGTACAGGTCCTGAAAATGTTTGGCAAGCTACAACAAACAGGGTATTCTTCTGTAAGACATTTGCCCAATGTTACAGATGCTCCTTATTGTATCATGTTGCATTCAGTATGCGAAAAAAGGTAAGGTTTTGGTTGATGAAGAAATCTTAGCAGAAGGACTCAAACTTCTATGACTGTATTATGTCCAGTGCCTTTTTTTTCCTCATTTGCCTTTGAAATGGGGTGATATTTCAAGGCTACATATATTTTTCACCTCCAGTTATTATGAGGAGGTGCTGATGGTGGGACTTCTTGAACTGACAATCTTCCTTGTAATAATATCAATATTTATGGGTGGCACAGTGGTTAGCACGGTTGCTTCACAGCACCAAGGACCCAGGTTCGATTCCCGACTTGGGTCACTATCTGTGTGGAGTCTGCACGTTCTCCCCATGTCTGCGTGGGTTTCCTCCCACAGTCCAGAAGACGTACTGGTTAGGTCCATTGGCCATGCTAAATTCTCCCTCAGTGTACCCGAACAGGCGCTGGAGTGTGGCAACTAGGGGATTTTCACAGTAACTTCATTGCAGTGTTAATGTAAGCCTATTTGTGACACTTATAAGTAAATTTTTAAACTTTATTTCTTCATTGTTCTGTTGTGTCATGCACTTCACAGGGCAGTAAGAGTCAATAAAATATGAATGGTAGGTTTCCTTGCTTGGAGAACATTGCTGAACCAGTTAGGTTTTGAATGACAGTCTGGTAATTTAGTGAAACTTGAATGTCAAACTTCTGAGTTGGCAGCATAGGACCATAATCACAGACTGTCATCGCCACACCTTTCTGTGATAGTACATGTCTGTGCTAAAACCAGTTGTATCACTTGAGTATTTATCTCAAAGCAGTGACATTTCCTAACACTTCCATGGGTTAAATAGAGTACCCACTGTCCAAAAAAAACTCTCCAATGTATGAGTGACAGCATTTCCCAGTAGCTAAAAAGGCAATGCTGATTGTGAAGGCAGCCTAAGCTGATGTCATGTATTTCCCACCAGGAGGATATACAGAGATATTGTCAGAGGCCAGCAGCTGGGTTTCTCTCAATTGTGAAAAATAATGAAGAAAACATAGAGGATGAAGGCAAAACTACAAGTATTAATAACCTTGTCAACTGTATATTTGTACAGAAGAAAATGATTTTGTTAGACAGTGCCTGTTATAAGTAAGGTTAGCTGACAGGAATCAGAGCTGGTGCTTTGACAGACATCCTCATCACAATGGATGTCTCAGCACTCTACACCAGCATCCCCCACAACGATGGCATTGCTGCAACTGCCTCAGTACTCAACGCCGACAACTGCCAGTCTCCAGATGCAATTTTACAACTCATCCGCTTCATCCTGGATCACAATGTCTTCACCTTCAACAACCAGTTCTTTATCCAGACACACGGAACAGCTATGGGGACCAAATTCGCACCTCAATATGTCAACGTTTTCATGCACAGGTTTGAACAAGACCTCTTCTCCACACAGGACCTTCAACCGATGCTACATGCTAGATACATCGATGACATTTTCTTCCTTTGGACTCATAGTGAACAATCACTGAAACAGCTATATGATGACATCAACAAGTTCCATCCCACCATCAGACTCACCATAGACTACTCTCCGGAATCGGTTGCATTCTTGGACACACGCATTTCCATCAAGGACGGTCACCTCAGCACTTCACTGTACTGCAAGCCCACGGATAACCTCACGATGCTCCACTTCTCCAGCTTCCACCCTAAACACGTTAAAGAAGCCATCTCCTACGGACAAGCCCTCCGTATACACAAGATCTTCTCAGATGAGGAGGATCGCAACAGACACCTCCAGACGCTGAAAGATGCCCTCATAAGAACAGGATATGGCGCTCAACTCATCGATCGACAGTTCCGACACGCCACAGCGAAAAACCGCACCGACCTCCTCAGAAGACAAACATGGGACACGGCGGACAGAGTACCCTTCATCGTCCAGTACTTCCCCGGAGCGGAGAAGCTACGACATCTTCTCCGGAGCCTTCAACATGGCATTGATGAAGACGAACATCTCGCCAAGGCCATCCCCACACCCCCACTTCTTGCCTTCAAACAACCGCACAACCTCAAACAGACCATTCTCTGCAGCAACCTCCCAGCCTTCAGGAGAACAGTGACCTTGACACCACACAACCCTGCCACAGCAACCTCTGCAAGACGTGCCAGATCAATGACATGGATGCCATCATCTCACGTGAGAACACGATCCACCAGGAAAACAGTACATACTCTTGCAACTCGGCCAACGTTGCCTGCCTGATACGCTGCAGGAAAGGATGTCCTGAGGCATGGTACATTGGGGAGACCATGCAGACGCTACAACAACAGATGAATGAACACCGCTCAACAATCACCAGGCAAGAGTGTTCTCTTCCTGTTGGGGAACACTTCAGCGGTCACGGGCATTCGGTCTCTGATCTTCGGGTAAGCATTCTCCAAGGCGGCCTTCACAACACATGACAACCCAGAGTCGCTGAACAGAGACTGATAGCCAAGTTCCGCACACGAGGACGGCCTCAATCGGGATCTTGGGTTCGTGTCATACTATCTGTAACCCCCACGACTTGCCTGGGCTTGCAAAATCTCACGAACTGTCCCAGCTGGAGACAATACACATCTCTTTAACCTGTGCTTAACCCTCTCTCCACTCACATTGTCTGTACCTTTAAGACTTGGTTACCTGTAAAGACTCGCATTCCAACCATTATTTTGTAAATTGAGTTTGTGTCTTTATAGGCCCTGTTTGTGAACAGAACTGAAGGAGCAGCGCTCCAAAAGCTAGTGTCTTTTGCTACCAAATAAACCTGTTGGACTTTAACCTGGTGTTGTCAGACTTCTTACTGTGATTTGATTTTTGCCATGACTCAATTAAGATCATTGCCTGCTGAAAGTTCACAACCAGTACTGAAAACTAATTTTATTGTTTAGCTTCTCTTTTTGCCCGGTATGCTTTCAGATCCTCTCCTAAAGGAGTAATGATTGGAATTGTCTTGATTTTAAAGTGGGTGCCCGGTCTGTGGTCTGTTAGACAGTCCTGGATTGACAAAACAGGAATAAGATGTATCTTTGGCTTCTCGTGTGTTGGTGCTCTCACATGTAGCTTATGGGGGTACTCGACCAAAACTGCGTAATTACTGGAAAATGAATTTTGAAACTCCTTATCATGGTGGGTCCATTCATACTTGAACGTGGCTGTAACTGAGCAATTTGTGCTTTGTTATATGTGCAAACTGTTGTTTGGTGATCACAAGAGTGTATCTGACAATTGTGCTGACAACCATGACTCAGATCATTTAATCCCTTCCCCCTACTGAACAAACCTACACACTGACACATTGCAGAACATAAAAATGTAAAGTAAGTCAGAAGAAATCCTTAGACACAGACTGTATGGAGCAGAAGTTAAAGGTCTGATTCCTTCACAAATTATCAAACTGTTTATTCAACATCCAGTACACAGAAATGTCCTCCATTTAAGAATTGGGAAGACTGAAGCTGTTATTTTTGGTCCCCACTTCAAATTCAAGTTCATCTCTCGCTACTGACTCCATCTATTTCCCTAGCAATAGTTTAAGATTAAACTGGTCTGTTCAAAGCCTTGTGGTCACATTTGACTTCATATTCACACCATCATCAAAACGGCCTATTTCCACCTCCGCAACATCATTCAACTTTGTCCGTCTCGGCTCATCTGCTGTTGAAATCCTCATCCATGCCTTAATTACCTCGAAACTTGACATTTTCAGTGCATTCCTAGCTGGTCTCCCACATTCTATCTCGATAAACTTGAGATCATTCAAAGCAATGTCTTGACTTCAAAATTTTCATCCTCATTTTCAAACCCAAGGTCATGTATTTCCCTATTTCTGTAATTTCCTGTAACCCCAACATTCCACCGAAATATCTACATTCCATTAATTCTGGCCTCCTGAGCATCCCCAATTTTTAATCTCTCAACCATTGAAGCCGTACTTTTGGTTGCTTGGACCCTAAACTCTGGAATACCCTTCCTCTGCCCACCTCATTTTCCTCCTCTAAGACAATCATTACAACCTGTCACTTTGACCAAGCTTTGATCACTTGACATATCTGTTTGTGACTTGCTGCCACATTTGATTTTATAATGCTCCTCTGGAGCAGTGATAAATTATTGTTCAACTATGCAAAACGTTGAAAGATTTTCAGGTTTGTGCATCGTCAAAGCTCCAAAATTAAAACCTTGCCTCAAAATTCACCTACATGCTGCATCAAGTATTCAAGAGATTTGATACTGAAAGCAAAGGATCAGAGCACTTCCATCACAAAGGCCACTGACTCCAACCTCTTCCATTTCCACCCTGATCTTACCCATCCTCTTTTGTTGCCTGTAGACCTGATGACTCCAGTGGGCACCTTATAGGTCTCTAATCCTCCACCTTCCATCAGGTTTGCTGCCTATATCCTATCCTGCAACAAGTTGCACAAATTTATCACCCTGTCTTCATTGACTTATACTGGCTTCCAGAATACATGAAATTAACAAATTTTAAAGTCTTATTGTGATAACTCCCACGAGATTAGGAAAGCAGGATTAGGCTATTGAGTTGGACGATCAGCCATGATCGTAATGAATGGCGGAGCAGGCTCAAAGGGCCACATGGCCTCTTTCTGCTCCTATCTTCTATGAGGTCCAATCACTAATTGATCTCCCAGTGAGGCTCATTGGTACGAGTTGCCCTGATAACAGGCAGTGGCCTGCCCAACTGGAACTCATTACCTGAGCCTTTTATAAGGCATGCCCAGGATGGGCCTGCTGAACTAATAGTCCCAGGCAGGGACTAGTGTGTGTTCACCGCAGTAGTGGTTTGACTTTGCATTTTGTAATAAACTGTTCCTTTCCAGTCGGGCTTCCTGAGTCATTACACTTATCCATGTGTTTAAATGTCTTTAATGGTCTCTCACCCTTCCATAGCTATGCAACATCTTAAAATCTTATAACTTACACCCCCCTCCCACCCATTTCTCTGGACAACTTCTTCAAACCTGACAACTCACCCCCTCCTCCTCACCAACATGGTGCTGTCACCTCTCAAATCCTCACAACTCCCCCTTTCAAACTCTCCATATAATTGTTACCGCTCCTCCAGTCTTGCTATCCCAGAGTTCCCCAGTTCTCTGACTCTTGTGCATCCCACCTTTGTTCCATCCTCGGTAGCTGTGCTTTCAGATAACTGATTCCACCCTTTGAATTCCCTCCTGGACAGCTTCACCTTCTCTCTCTCCTCCTTTTAAAACCCACCAATGTGATCAAGACCAAGTATTTGGCCACCCCACCAAATAATTCTTTCTTGCACCTAGGGATGTTTTTCTGCCCTAAGGACACTGCATAAATGCAAGTTGTTGCTGTTGTACTTCTGCTCACTGAGTTTGACCTATTTAACTTCCATATGCCTGGAGCTTTAGAAATGGCTGTACTTAGTGTTGTTGCCTCATTGACGGGTAAACCCAAGATCGGAACACCAAGAGCCTGAACAATGGCGACTTGAGACCCGGTGAAATTAATTTAAATTTTACATGTTGCCTGCGAGGTTCCATAGTATGCACCCATGCAGACAAAAAGCTCAGACATCCGTCTTTAGAGCATTCATGTATGAGACTGAGATCAAAGTCTGAACAGTTATATAATCCCCATCGGAGGCAGGACTTGGAGGCAATCGCATGCTGCTTCACATAATTACAAAAACACTTTAAGTTCTTTTCATTCCAGCTGCATTGGCATTTCTAATAAAAAGAAGAAACTAGAAATATCTGTACAACAGAACATGCAGGAAATATATAGCAGGGCCGGAAAGATAAAGGCCTGGAGGATGGGGCTTTGCTGGAATGTGTTCTTTCTCATTACAGATGCTGATAAACCTATCTCGTATTTTCACAATTTCTTTTTGGATATTAATATTTCTGTTCATTACACTGACCCGTGCCAGTGTTGCTTCTTGCCTCCCTCTCTTCCCCTACCACACAATGAACACAGGATGGGTCAGGTACACAGGAAAAGGATGCATTATTCTTGGTAAAAGTTGACAATCCAGATTATAAAGCTGGAACAAACAACTAATTGTAAATGGTTTGCTCGCCCAGTTTTGAATAATTTCCGTAATTTTCTGAGGAGTGGGTCAAATCGCCCCGTATCTGAAAATAATGAGGTTTGTTCAAACTTGAAGCATGCATTGACTTACAACCAAAAGGAGAAACAAGTCTTGCTGCCGACGATAAAGGACTGCAGCCTATAAAGATTATGAAAGGAGGAAATATTGCTGCTGCTGAGATCATTTTCTCCTCCAATAAATTTCTGCAGTTCACTTGATAATGTTTGGTGGGAACACTGTCGTGCTTATTTCATTGTTACAGAAAATTGATAGTAGATGTCAGAACTCTTCATATATTTTAAAATGTCATTCAGCATCTTGTACAGGAATACTGTAGAAGTCAACATAAAAATGTACAATTACCAACAATTTGTAGTAATTTATTGAGCGAATAACCATCGCAAGACATAGCTGCACTCTATTAAGCGGAGTCTGTTGATACTCACAGGAGAGGCTATGTGAGTGGAATAATAGACCAGGAACAGCTGGTAGGGATGTAATTGGAAAAGGTATGTAGTTGCTAAAACTGATGCCACATAGTGCATTTACTGACCAGAGATTCAAATACAATGGCCCAAAATGCAATTGTTTTGTTGTGAAGATGTATTCTAAATCAGAAAGCTTCCAGGATTTTTGTGAAATAATTGAAAAGACCAGATGCTATATTTTAAGAAAAAACAATGCTGGAAAGAAATACAGGCGTATATATATATTTCTCTATAATATTACACTTGCAAACAGCATCCTGTTCAAATTCTTTTTGTTAAACGATGATGTGTTTCTCCATTCAGAAACCCTATTACGAAAATAATTTAAATGGATCGATGCCAGGTTTAATGGTACAGTCAGAAAGTTTTTATATTTCTGATAATTAATTGCGCTGAAAATAGAATTCCAATTCGTTGTGTTAATCTCAGCTGGGATAGTAGTTGGCACACAGCAATTGTCTAGTAACAAAGGAGAGAACTAACCAGTGGTCCTGCTCCTGATCACTTAACCACCACCCCATGCTGGTAGTATAAGTGTGGACAAAGGGCAAGGACAGAATCTGGCTGTGCTGTGATCCCATGTCCATGCTCTTTTAACCCATCAACACAACAGGGTCCAGTTATAAATAATGACTTCTTTAAGTTTAAAGTAAAGTAACTTCAGTTAAGTTAAGTAACAAGTAGTGTTGCATTAACACTGCAATGAAGTTACTGTGAAAATCCACTGGTTGCCACACTCCAGCTCCTGTTTGGGTACACTGAGGGAGAATATAGCATGACCAATGCACCTAACCAGCACATCTTTCGGACTGTGGAAGGGAAACCGGAGCACCTGGAGGAAACCCATGCAGACACAGGGAGAACGTGCAGACTCCGCACAGACAGTGACCCAAGCTGGGAATCGAACCCGGGTCCCTGGTGCTGTGAGACAGCAGTGCTAACCACTGTGCCACTATGCCATCCTTGGGTGAAGTACTGTAGCACTGCAGCTCATCAAGAAGCCAATGCTTTCAGGAGAGGAGGGAAAGAGAAAAGATTGGAAGTGAAAATTAGTGAGAAAAATGGGGTTGGATGATTGGGTTAGGTGGGCTGGGTGTGGAAGAAATGATAGATCAGCAAATCACCTAAGTTTGAATGTAGCTATGTGTTCCATTTGTTGCTACAATCTGCTAGTGTACTTTTGCATCATTTTGTGCCTGTGATGCAGGTCATAAAAATGATATGACGCTGCAGATGAAGTTTTTTTTTCTCTGTGAAGGAGAGTAGAGAGAGATCAACAAAACAAAACAAGCCAAGGTGGTATTCAGATTTTCTCCTCCATGAAGGTAGGGCAGCATCTGGTGCACGGATAGGTTACAATATGCCTCAAATGCTAACGGAAGGCTATGGATCAAGCTCACATGTTTTACTACTGCTACCACAATTGATTGTATCCCTGGCTACTGCTGTTGCATGCCCATAGAAAATCATAGAATCATAGAAACCCTACAGTGCAGAAGGAGGCCATTCAGCCCATCGAGTCTGCACCGACCACAATCCCACCCAGGCCCTACCCCCACATATTTACCCGCTAATCCCTCTAACCTACGTATCTCAGGACTCTAAGGGCCCAGATCCTCTTTCTGTTGAAAAGAGAACAGCAGCTGATTTCTCATGAGATTTTTGGGTAAGATTCCATGAGCAGCAGTGACTATTCTTCATTGGAATCGTGATAGCAAGTGGTTGTTCTGCTACAGCGGGCTTCATTCCTGAATCGGATTCTGTTTTTGCTTATTGGAGGTTGCTAAACATTGATCAGAGATCCCCTTGACCCGTACTCCTGCAGCAAACCTGACTGCGATTTTGCCAGATTAGCACTTCAGAGACTTTCTATGCTGTATGATTCAGCTTCTTGCAGTATAAACTTGCCCAGCCTTTCGGAAAGCTGCTGTGATTTTAATTAAAGAATGTGAAAAATAGTCTATTTATGATAAATACCTGAAAAAATATTTCATTGTTTAAAACGAGAGTTTTTGTATGTATACTGAGAAACCAAAATAAACACAACAAAATGGAGGATAAAAACTATCTGTGATGAACCTGGAGCTTAAGAAAACAGATGGAAAATTTAAGAGGAGCAGTACCCACAAAGATGCCAGCAGATTGGAGACAAGAAGTATTGCGACTGAGTTGTTGGTGAAGCTGTATAATTCCAGAATCCGGATCTGACTTTTGTTTTATTATTCATTGACGGGATATGGGCATCACTGGCAAGACCAGCATTTATTGTCCATCCCTAATTGCCCTTAAGAAGGCCGTGGGAGCTGCCTTCATGAACCACTGCAGTCGATGTGGTGCACTGTGTGTACCCACAGTGTTGTTAAGGAAGGAGTTTCAGGAATTTGACCCAGCAACAGTGAAGGAACAGCAATATATTTTCAAGTCAGGATGGTGGGTGACGTGGAGGGGAAATTGCAGGTGGTGGTGTGGTGGCATTCCATGTGTCGGCTGCCCTTGTCTTTCTAGATGGTAGTGAACGTGGGTTTGGAAGGTGCTTCCCAAGAAGCCTTGATGTGTTCCTGTTGTGCATCTTGTAGATGGCACACATTGCTGCCACTGTTCGTCAGTGGTGGAGGGCATGAATGTTTTTGAAAGGGGTGCCAATCAAGTGGGCTGCTTTGTCCTGGATGGTGTCCAGCTTCTTGAATATTGTTGGAGTTGCACTCATCCAGGTAAGTGGAGAGTATTCCATCACACTCCTGACGTGCTTTGCAGATAGTGGAAGGCTTTGGAGAGTTGGGAGATGAGTTACATGCTACAGGTTCCTAGCCTCTGAATTGCTCTTGAAGCCACAGTATTTATGTGACTAGTCCAGTGGGTGACACAGTGGTTAGCACTGCTGCCTCACAGCGCCAAGAACTTGAGTTCGATTCCTGGCTCGGGCCACTTTCTGTGCAGAGTCAGCACGTTCTCTCCGTGTCTGCGTGGGTTTCCTCAGGGTACTCCTGTTTCCTCCCACAGTCCGAAAGATGTGCTGGTTAGATGCATTGGCCATGCTAAATTCTCTCTGTGTACCCGAACAGGTGCAGGAGTGTGGCAACTAGGGGATTTTCACAGTAACTTCACTGCAGTGGTAATGTAAGCCTACTTGTGATTAATAAATAAGCTTTAACTTTAGTTCAGTTTCTGGTTAATGGCAACCCCCAGGATGTTAGTGGGGGAGTAAGTGATGATAATTCCAATGACTGTCAAGAGACGGTGGTTGCATTCTCTTTTGTTGGAGATGGTCATTGCCTGGCACTTGTGTAGTGTGAATGTTACTTGCCACTTGTCAGCCCCAGCCTGGATATTATCCAGGGTCCTGCTGCATTTAGACATGGACTGCTTCAACATCTGAGGAGTTGCAAATGATGCTGAATATTGTGTAATCATTGGTCAACATTCCCATTTCTGACCTTATGATGGAAGGAAGGTCATTAATGAATCATCTGAAGATGGTTGGGCCTAGGACACCACCCTGATGAACCTTTGCAGCCATGTCCTGGAATTGAGATGATTGACCTCAAACCACCAAAACCATAACCATCTTCCTTTGTGCCAGGGAGGACTTCAATCAACGGAGGGTCTCCCCCCCCCCCCCCCCCCCCCCCCCCCCAAATTCCCACTGATCCCAGCTTCGCGAGGGCTCCTTGGTGTCACTTTCGACCAAATGCTGCTTTGGTGTCAAGGGCAGATACTTCCGCCTCACATCTGGAGTTCAGCTCTTTTTGTCCATGTTTGAACCAAGGCTGTAATGAAATCAGGAGCTGAGACACCCAAACTGATCGTCAGCGAGCAAGTTATTGCAAAGCAAGTGCTGCTGGATAGCACTGTTGATGACCCCCTTCTGACACTTTACTGATGATCAAGAGTAGAGTGGTGGGGTGGTAATTAGCCAGGTTAGATTTGTCCTGCTTTAACTCTTTTTTTGTTGCAGAGGTTTGAGACTCCCCACCTCTCCCACTATTTACTATTCCTATTGTGAAAACCTCCAGTTATTTACAATCTAGTTGCTGGCAACATACTGCTCATGGATTCTTATGAACTTTAACAGTATACATTTCTAGAGCATGAATTTACTGCAGTTTTCCCAGATGAATCATTCTGCCTGTCTCTGCAATCAAATGTGCACAAATATTGGCGTCCAAAGTGCAAGCAGAGAGATGGAACAGCACTTGATCATTTTGTGTCACAGAATGTGCCACGAGAGAATGGACGCTGGGTCCTGCGATTTTGATTATTTATTTTTTACATTTCATTTTCCCCTTTTCTTGGGTTGTTACATGAATGTGTGCTGATGAATCTTATTATTGCGACCTAAGAACGTTAATGGTTGATGGAGTGAGAGAAGAAGCCAGGACCATCAGATTAATAATGATCACTTATCTTTCAATCAGTCGCTCATTATGTCGGATTGTTACAAGTGTGCTGCAAATGTGAATTGTACCCAATATGGAGCTTCAGGGCAACACTGGTATCCGTTTCTATTTCTAAGCACATTGTGCGTTCGGTGGCTCAAGTGCTGGACTCAGGGCTGAAAGCTTCCAGGTTCTAATCTCAGCAGGATGCTTTATCTTCTGATATGTATAGACTTTGTGAGGAGCTTGGAGATTTCAGTGTTTTCCATACTATTTAAACAGGAGTGCCGTGTTTGTTAGATGTCTGACGCTCATGGTCGAGCTTGCAATCTGTTGACTTTTAATCTGGATTTATTGTGCAACTGTTGGTTTCAGGCAGATAGCAACCTGAGAATATGGCCCAGGAGGCAAATCTCAGAACTGCTTCTCATGAGCAGCACCACTGTACAAATCATTCAGTTTTGTTGGTTGAATTTCTGTGGGTGTGCTGCATTCACCCGAAATTCTGTTCCTCCAGTTCCCATCAGTCTCCTCCGTAGGTTACATTTAAAAAATAAATACTGTGGGAACATGGGCTTTGCTGGCTCGGCCAGCATTTATTGTCCACACCATATGGCCCTGGAAAAGGCAAGCTGCCTTCTTGAACTGTTACAGTCTCTGAGGTGTAGGTATACCCACAGTGCTGTTAGGGAGGGAGTTCCAAGATTTTGACCCGTGACAGTGAAGGAACAGCAATACATTTCCAAGTCAGGATGGTGAATGGCTTGGAGGGAAACTCCCAGGTGGTGGTCATGTGCTCATGCATTTGCTGCCCTTGTCCTTCTAGATAGTAGAGGCCCATAAGGTATAGGAGCAGAATTAGGCCATTCGGCCTATCGAGTCTGCTCCGCCATTCAATCATGGCTGATAGAATTCTCATCCCTATTCTCCTGCCTTCTCCCTGTAACCCTTGATCCCCTTATTGATCAAGAACCTATCTATCTCTGTCTTAAAGACACTCAATGACCTGGCCTCCACAGCCCTCTGTGGCAATGAGTTCCACAGATTCACCACCCTCTGGCTGAAGAGATTCCTCCTCATTTCAGTTTTAAAGGAGCATCCCTTCACTCTGAGGTTGTGCCCTCGAGTTCCAGTCTCTCCCACTCGTGGAAACATCCTCTCCACGTCCACTCTATCTAGGCCTCTCAGTATTCTGTAAATTTCAATGAGATCCCCCCCTCATCCTTCTAAACTCTATCGAGTATAGAACCAGACTCCTCAACCGCTCCTCATATGACAAACCCTTCATTCCTGGAATCATTCTTGTGAGCCTCCTCAACCCCAAGGTCAGCACATCTTTCCTTAGGTATGGGGCCCAAAACTGCTCACAATACTCCAAATGGGGTCTGACCAGAGTCTTGTACAATCTCAGCAGTACATCCTTGCTCTTGTATTCTAGCCCTCTAGAAATTAATGCTCACATTGAATTTGCCTTCCTAACTACCAACTGAATCTGCATGTTAACCTCAAGAGAATCCTGAACCAGGACTCCCAAGTCCCTTTGTGCTTCAGATTTCCAAAGCCTTTTGGGTTTGGAAGGTGCTGCCTAAGGAGCTTTGCTGAGTTTCTACAACATTCATTGATGTATGGGGTGAATGTTTGTGGATCAAGCTGGCTCCTTTCGGGAAGGAAATCTGATGTCGTCACCTGCTGTGGCTTACACCTGACACAGTAAGAGTTTTAACAACACCAGGTTAAAGTCCAACAGGTTTATTTGGTAGCAAATGCCATTAGCTTTCAGAGCGCTGCTCCTTCATCAGGTGGAGTGGAAATCTGCTCTCAAACAGGGCACAGAGACACCAAATCAAATTACAGAATACTGATTAGAATGCGAATCTCTACAACCAACCAGGTCTTAAAGATACAGACAATGTGAGTGAAGGGAGCATTAAGCACAGGTTAAAGAGATGTGTATTGTCTCCAGACAGGACAGCCACTGAGATTGTGCAAGTCCAGGAGGCAAGCTGTGGGGGTTACTGATAGTGTGACATAAACCCAACATCCCGGTTTAGGCCGTCCTCGTGTGCGGAACTTGGCTATCAGTTTCTGCTCAGCGACTCTGCACTGTCGTGTGTCGTGAAAGCCGTCTTGGAGAACGTCTACCCGAAGATCAGAGGCTGAATGCCTGTGTCCAAGGTGGCCTTCACAACACACGACAGCGCAGAGTCGCTGAGCAGAAACTGACAGCCAAGTTCCGCACACATGAGGACGGCCTAAACCGGGATGTTGGGTTTATGTCACACTATCAGTAACCCCCACAGCTTGCCTCCTGGACTTGCACAATCTCAGTGGCTGTCCTGTCTGGAGACAATACACATCTCTTTAACCTATGCTTAATGCTTCCTCCACTCACATTGTCTGTATCTTTGGCTGTAGAGATTCGCATTCTAATCAGTATTCTGTAACTTGATTTTGTGTCTCTGTGCCCTGTTTGAGAGCAGATTTCCACTCCATCTGACAAAGGAGCAGCGCTCTGAAAGCTAATGGCATTTGCTACCAAATAAACCTGTTGGACTTTAACCTGGTGTTGTTAAAACTCTTACTGTGTTTATCCCAGTCCAACGCCGGCATCTCCACATCATTACGTCTGACTCCAGACCTGAGGTTTGCCTCCTAGACCATATTACCAGGTTGCTATCTGTCTGAAACCAACAGTTACACAATAAATCCAGATTAAAAGTCAACAGATTGCAGGCTCGACCAGGAGTGTCAGACATCTAACAAACACGGCACTCCTGTTTAAATAGTATGGAAAACACTGAAATCTCCAAGCTCCTCACAAAGTTTATATATATCAGAAGATAAAGCATCCTGCCGAGATTAGTACCTAGAAGCTTTCAGCCCTGAGTCCAGCACTTGAGCCACCGAGCGCACAATGTGCTTAAAAATAGAAACGGATACCAGTGTTGCCCTGAAGCTCCATATTGGGTATAAATCGCATCTGCAGCACACTTGTAACAATCCGACATAATGAGCGACTGATTGAAAGATAAGTGATCATTATTAATCTGATGGTCCTGGCTTCTTCTCTCACTCCATCATCCATTAACATTTTTAGATCGCAATAATAAGATTCATCATTCACTCTTGAATGCAAATGTCCTCTGAAATGGCCTATCAAGTCATTCAGTTGGACCATACCACCAAGTCAATAAAAAGGGAATGAAATCAGAATAACCACCTGCCATTGACCTAGGCACCGGAAGCTACAAATGCAGCCCTGTCAACCCTGCAAAGTCCTCCTTAATAAATTTTGGTGATTTGGAGAGCTGTCTCACAGACTGGCCAAGAAACAACCTAACAAAATCATAAGGAATTGTACCTTACTGATAATACCCCCGACACCACCATCACCATTCCTGGGTACCTCCTGTCCCACTGTCACGACAGACTCAGCAGAGGTGGTAGACAGTGGTTTACAGTCAGGAGCGAGTTGCCCAGCCCTCAACATCAACTCTGACCCCCATGAAATCTCATGGCATTCGGTCAAACATCAGCAAGGAAACTTCCTGCTGATTACCACATACCATCCTCCCTTTCCCTTCTGCTGATAAATCAGTGCTCCGCCATGTTGAACACTACCTGGGAAAAGTACTGAGGATGGCAAAGGCACAGAATGTACTCTGGCTGGGAGATTTCAATGGCATGGTAGCACCGCAAGTGACCAAGCTGGCAGATTCCTAAAGGACTTGCCTCTGCAGCAGGTGATGAGGAAAATAACAAGGGGGAAAAAAATAATAGACCTCACCCTCACCAACCTGCTTGCTGCAGATGCATCTGTCCATGACTGTCAGTCGGTGAGAGCACTGCACAGCTGTTGTCCTGTTTTCATGTTGAGGAAACCCTCCATCTATGTTGGGATCTGCCACCTTCCCAGGCAGTGTGTTCCTGATTCCCACCATCCTCTGAGTGGACTGAGTGGAGCGGCACGATGGCACAGTGGTTAGCACTGCTGCTTCACAGCGCCAGGGACCCG
The DNA here is from genome assembly GCF_964213995.1 of Mustelus asterias. Classification (NCBI taxonomy): domain Eukaryota; kingdom Metazoa; phylum Chordata; class Chondrichthyes; order Carcharhiniformes; family Triakidae; genus Mustelus; species Mustelus asterias. Next base: position 87,313,598 of record NC_135813.1, on the reverse strand, counting down.
GGTTCAATTCCTGGTTTGGGTGACTGTTTGCGTGGAGTTTGCACGTTCTCCTTGTGTCTGCATGGGTTCCCTCCCGAGTGCTCCGGTTTCCTCCCATATTCTGAAAGACCTGCTGGTTAGGTGCATTGACCCGAACAGGCGCCGGACTGTGGTGACTATGGGGAATTTCACAGTATCTTAATTGCAAGGTCAATGTAAGCCTTACTTGTGACTAATAAATCAACTTTAACTCTAGCAAGTCAAAACTAAGCATCCATGAGGCACTGTGGGCCATCAGCAACAGCAGAATGGTACTCAACCACAATCTGTAACCTCGTAGCCCGGCATATCCCCCACTCTACCATTACCGACAATCCAGGGATCAACCCTGGTTCAAAGAAGGATGCAGGAGGGCATGCCAGGAGCAACACCAGGCATACCTAAAAATGAGGTGTCAACCAGGTGAAATTACAACACAGGACTCTTCACTCGCTAATGAGTATGATTGTCCACCTAAGAAATCCGTGTTATCCGTCGGTCTTTGTTTGGCTAATGAGCCCAATCCAAGAGCTGCATGTTCGACTGCACCCTTGCCAGATGTTTCTGGAAGGTGGTTCGGTCCTTGGACTCTAAATCACGGGTATTCCTTTCTCAGGCTCCTTTCTCAGATCTCCTCCTGCCATTGGGTGTCCTTGAAGAATTGTGTCCCTTCAATCAGAAGATTTCTCCAAGTAGGTCTCTTCTGAGCAAGGGCCTCCAAGGTGTTGATGTCCATTGTTTTTCTTGAGGTAAACCTTGAGGTGTCTTTGAAGTGCTTGCTTTTCTCCTCTTGTTCAGGAGCTTTCCGCAAGCTCAGCAAAGATTTGCTTTGGTAGTCGGGACTCTGACATCCTCAGCACGTCAGCCCAGTGGAGTTGGTTTCAGGTGATCATGGCCTTGATGATGATGCTCTTGGATATTTCTAGGACATGCATTCATGTACATACATTGTAACCCTGATTTAGACTTCGTTACTTTCTCCCTTAGAATCATAAAATCCTACAGTGCAGAAGGAGGCCATTCGACCCATCAAGTCTGCACCGACCACAATCCTACCCAGGCCCTATCCCCATACGTATACCCTAGCTGGTCCTCCTGACGCTAAGGGGCAATTTAACATGGCCAATCCACCTAACCCGCACATCTTTGGACTGTGGGAGGAAACCAGAGCACCCGGAAGAAACCCATGCAGACATGGGGAGAATGTGAAAACTCCACACAGATAGTGACCCAAGCCGGGAATCGAACCTGGGTCCCTGGCCCTGTGAGGCAGCAGTGCTAGCCACTGTGCCACTCTTACTCTGACTTTGCTTGTCTTGTTAACTTACTATTCTCTATTCCAGTGTTGTCTGTTTCTCCCAGTATTTTGTGCACCCTGGTATAACTCTCTTGGTTCCCACACCCTAGCTCCTTCTGTTTTACAACATAGCATGTTTGATATAACTGCAGCACCAGTTAATAAATATTACAAAAACATATGGCAAGAAATGTTGGCAGCATATAGTAACTGAAGGCTGAGTTTGATTGTTGTTGAGGGAATCATTCAGGATATATTGCTGAAGTATTTTGAGTTGATATAAATTGAAGATGCCATTTTAGTTTTGCTCAGCAATTTAACAATGCACATTTTCTTGCATCCAACTGAGATAATATACATCTGGCACTGATCACTAGGCAATAATGTAGCACTGGAGCTTTGATTTTGGACAGAACAAAGTTCTACTGCATTATGGTACCCTCTAAGCCCCTTGATTTGATTGCTGGTTTAAATTAATTTCCTGGAGAATTTATAATGTGCAACATTGCGTTCTGTATTAGTGTTCCATATAAAATGTCCACCTGTCAAGATTTGCACATTTAAAGTAACACTCATCTTGGTTTAAAAGTACAAACTATTTTGAAATGTCATTCTGGAAATAAAGATCCATTTATTTGAATGGACTTGCAACCTATTTCATTTCTGGTGGTTGTAAGTCTCATTCACAACATCTCCTTAGTGCTGACAGCCCTGTTGACACATGGCATGTTCCCAATCATCAGGCAGAAAGGCCTCACAAAAGCTAAGTGCCTCCCCATGAGCAAGGAGAGAAAGGGTTTAGGTCCAGGCTGTTCTTGGTCACCTGCCTGAAGCTTACTTGTTCAGTATTAGAAGCCCTGAAAAAGGTGATCTGGCAAAGATAACACGAGGAGAAAGCAAAGGAATATGTAAAAAACAAATATGAATACTGATATGTTGGGGGTTGGGGGGAAGAAATTCAGCATGTCGGTTCAATTGTTGCACTTTTTATGCATCAATGTACATGTAGGACATGCAAGATAAATTTATACATACTTCATTTGAACTTAACACTATTGCTTCATTTTACTGGTCAGATCAACACACCTGGCTTCCAATTTTAACTCCCTACCATGCTAGAAATCAGACTGGTGCCCGGATAGAGTTGTTGATTGGAGAGGGGGACCTCGCCTGCAATTTTATCCCCCCTCCAATTTAAAATCAAGGCGATTGTCATATAGAGAAATATTGTATGCGGTCACTCATCCTATGCCCCACAAATCCTGCCAATTATAACTCTTCCCATCTGTCACTGTCAGCCTGTTACGATTCTGCCTCATTGCACAGGGCCGTGTTTTGATTTGCCCTATGTGAAATGTCAAAAGTGCACTATTCAGCTGTAACCTCATTGCAGTATGAGTACCACGATGCCCTTTTCCATGCATTCAAGCTGAGGCACTGGCACAGCAAACAAAAGCCATAGCAAACCTTAACCACTGCCAAGCATGAGAGCCCAACCTTTGAGATTGCTAGATCACTTGCCTAGCAATTATCTACCAGTGAACTTATCTTCCACAAACCTTCTGTCTCGTCAGCAATTGGCAAGGATGTATTCATTATAGTTACTGCCAAGAAGATTTCACCAAATATCTGAGATGAAGATCTTGGCATACGATACTATCTGTGCACTAATGGAATAAGAACATGAGAACTAGGAGCAGGAGTAGGCCATCTGGCGCCTCGAGCCTGCTCCGCCATTCAATAAGATCATGGCTGATCTTTTTGTGGACTCAGCTCCACTTACCCGCCTGCTCACCATAACCCTTAAATTTTTGAACAGTAAAGGAATAATCTATCCTTGCCTTAAAAACATGCAATGAGGTAGCCTCAACTGCTTCACTGGGCAGGGAATTCCACAGATTCACAACTCTTTGTGTGAAGAAGTTCCTCCTCAACTCAGTCCTAAATCTGCTTCCCCTTATTTTGAGGCTATGCCCCCTAGTTCAAGTTTCACCCGCCAGTGGAAACAACTTCCCTGCTTCTATCTTATCTATTCCCTTCATAATCTTATATGTTTCTATAAGATCTCCCCTCATTCTTCTGAATTCCAATGAGTATAGCCCCAGTCTACTCAGTCTCCCCTCATAAGCCAACCCTCTCAACTCCGGAATCAACCTAGTGAATCTCCCCTGCACCCCCTCCAGTGCCAGTATATCCTTTCTCAAGTAAGCAAGAAGAATGGAATTCTTCCTCGGAACTGTTGATAAATGCATGCTCTGCAGGTTCACTGAGGACAAAGGATGACTGTCCAGCTCTTCTTTTCTGCTTCTGTGGCTGTGAGGATGTGGTGAAGCCAACCTATTATGCTGCCAATCTACCATGCTGCTCTGCTCAGTGAAGCAGCACTACCTGTAGAAAGTACTGGGCTGCAATAACTGGTGATCAGGGACTAACAGTAAAGATTTATTGATAATACTGAGCAACTCTTAGATGCCGTGTGTCTGCCTGCATCCAGGTGAGAACTCCTGTGCTCCTGACACGTGACCCCTTTTGTACCCACGTTATCCTGACTTCCAAGCAGTACATAATGTAGTAACACTACATTCTACACTCTCTCGTTTCCTTCTCTATGAACGGTATGCTTTGTCTGTATAGCGTGCAAAAACAATACTTTTCACTGTATGTTAATACATGTGATAATAATAAATCAAATCAAATCAAATCAGACATCTACATGACCACCCGGTTTGCTGTTTGCATGAAGCACAATGTGATTGCTGCGATTTCCCCCATTGATACAGGCCCTGGATAATTTGGATGAGCCTGACATTTAAAATATTCTTTAAACTCATCTCACAGGTTGTCCATCAGTTCCTTATTACATCAGTATTTCCTCGAAAGCTACATTTAAGACCAAGTGACAAATCTAATTGACTGGAATTTCCTCCTCCATTGTAATCCAGAAGTCAAACTCAGAAAATGTTGCACCTGTTTTGCTAATGCCAGGTTACATCCAAACACTTTGCCAGTCTCATTTGAATATTTAAAATGAACATAAACCAGCACAAAATATTTGAAGCCCATAGAAACCTCAGAACCCACAGAATTATGTGTTTTTGAGTGTTAAAATTGAAAGTTCAAGTAGTTTAACCATCATTCAGGCTTTTAAAGTTTTTTAGGAATGCTTTTCAAAGTTTGAGATGTATGCTTTGTTTTAAAATGCAGTAAAATAAACAGGAAATATAAAACTACAATAAATAAGACCATAAGACATAGGAGCAGAATTAGGCCACTTGGCCCATCGAATCTGCTCTGCCATTCAATCATGGGTGATATTTTTTCTCATCCCATTCTTCTCCATAACCCCTGATCCCCTTATTAATCAAGAACCTATCTATCTCTGTCTTAAAGACACTCAATGACCTGGCCTCCACAGCCTTCTGCGGCAAAGGGTTCCACAGATTCAGGATTCTCTGGCTGAAGAAATTCCTCCTCATCTCTGTTTTAAAGGGTTGTCCCTTTAGTCTGAGGTTGTGCCCTCTGGTTCTAGTTCTTCCTACTGGAGTGGAAACATCCTCTCCACGTCCACTCTATCCAGGCCCCGCAGTATCCTGTAAGTTTCAATAAGAGCCCCCTCATCCTTCTAAACTCCAACGAGTACAGACCCAGAGTCCTCAACCGTTCCTCATACGACAAGCTCTTCATTCCAGGGATCATTCTTGTGAACCTCCTCTGGACCCTTTCCAAGGTCAGCACATCTTTCCTTAGATATGAGGCCAAAGAATTCTCACAATACTCCAAATGGGGTCTAACCAGAGTCTTGTACAGCCTCAGAAGTACATCCCTGCTCTTGCATTCTAGCCCTTTTGACATGAATGCTAACACTGCATTTTCCTTCCTAACTCCCGACTGAACCTGCACGTTAACCTTGAGAATCTTGAACAAGGACTCCCAAGTCCTTTGTGTTTCTGATTTCCGAAGCATTTTCCCATTTAAAAAATAGTCAGTGTCTCCATTCCTCCTTCCAAAGTATATAACCTCACACTTTTCCATATTGTATTCCAGCTGCCACTTCTTTGCCCACTCTCCTAACCTGTCCAAGTCCTTCTGCAGCCCCCTTGCTTCCTCAATACTACCTGTCCCTCTACATATCTTTGTATCATCTGCAAACTTAGCTACAGCGCCTTCAGTTCCTTCCTCCAAATCGTTAATGTATATTGTGAAAAGTTGTGATCCCAGCACTGACCCCTGAGGCACACCACTAGTCACCGGCTGCCATCCTGAAAAAGACCCCTTTATCCCCACTCTCTGCCTTCTGCCAGTCAGCCAATCCTCTATCAATGCCAGGATCTTACCATTAACACCATGGGCACTTAATTTATTTAGCAGTCTCCTATGCGGTACCTTGTCAAAGGCCTTCTAGAATTCTAAATAAATCACGTCCACTGGTTCTCCTTTATCTAACTTCCTTGTTACCTCCTTAAAGAACTCTAACAGATTTGTCAGACATGACTTCCCCTTGACAAAGCCATGCTGACTCGGTCCTATTTTATCATGCACTTCAAAGTACTCTGCGATCTCATCTTTAATAATGGATTTTAAAATCTTGCCAATGACCGAAATCAGGCTAACTGGCCTATAATTTCCTGTCTGCTGCTGCCCCCCCCCCCCCCCCCCGCTCCTTCTTAAACAGGGGTGTTACATTAGCTACTTTCCAGTCCTCTGGTACCCTCCCTGCCTCCAGTGATTCCTGAAAGATCACCAATTTCCTCAGCTAGCTCTTTTAGAACCCTGGGTTGTAGTCCATCCGGTCCAGGTGATTTATCCACCTTCAGACCTTTCAGTTTCCCCAGAACCTTCTCCTTAGTGATGGCCACTACACTCACCTGTGCCCCCAACTCTCGTGGAGCTCTGGCATCCCACTGGTGTCTTCCACCGTGAAGACTGATGCAAAGTAACTATTCAGTTCCTCTGCCATTGCTTTGTTTCCTATTATTACTTCTCCAGCCTCATTTTCCAGTGGTCCAATGGCTATTTTTGCCTCTCTCTTACCTTTCATATATTGGAAAAAACTCTTCCTATCTTCTTTTATATTACTAGCTAGCTTACACTCACATTTCATCTTCTCCCCCCTTATTGCTTTTTTAGTTGTCCTCTGCTCGCTTTTAAAGGCTTCCCAATCCTCTGGCTTCCCACTAATCCTCGCCACTTTGTATGCTTTTTCTTTTGCTTTTATACTGTCCTTGATTTCCTTCGTCAGCCATGGATGCCTCGTTCTCTCCTTAGCATGTTTCCTCCCCCTTGTAACAAACAATACAATTAACTAGCTAAGCAGTGACTTCATGCTTGGACTATGCCCATGCTCCAGGGAGATCTCCTGTGCTTCTGTCACGTGACTTCTTAAGTAACCATGTAATCACGTGACCACTCTGTCTACAACTGCAAAGCAGTTCCCTGAGGATAAATTTAAGTAAACTTAACCCAAAAAAATTTGAAGTGGAAGGATCAAGAAAGTGGCTTTATTTCTTGCTACTCGTGAAAACTTGATGGAGTCTCTCGTTTAAGAGAGTCGGGGTATGGCCAGTTCTCTCACTGACTGTTGGTAGAGGGTTTTAGTGAACAGGCATAAACAATTGAGAAGTCTTGACATGTTGTAGTTGTGCGTGAGTACTTTACTTCTGCTCAAAATTCTGCAATCTTTCAAACTATATGATCTGGTATATTAGGGTGCAAATAGGAAGAAATCCTGAAGGATCCTTCTCTTTTCACTGTGTGTGTGTGTGTGTGTGTGTGTATGTATTACCAGCTTGCAAGCAACCAGTTCTCGACTTAATTTTTATTACACAATTGCAGAATACTAATTTTGAAACATTTTGCGTTTGAACAAATTTACAAGTCTGCAAGAAATCCGACCCTATGAGTTGGTATGTTCCAAATCATCAAGTCTGATACCTTTCAAACAAGAATAACAATGAACATGGCATAATCATTGCAAATTTACACAAGGATTTTCTGCAGTTGGGTAAAATCTGTATCCAGTGCAAGTACTTAGAGAAGAGAAATATTGCACAGTGTAAATGCTGCGGTAGATGTTTGTACATTGGAAGCATTGTTTCAAGCATTTTTTTTTGCATAACAACAGAAAATGGTGTCTTACTGTTTTTTGAGGAAAATTAGAAGAATTATGGACCCTTAACTATTAGTCCCGTTTAATCTACGCAGCACAACCAATATTTTAAACTAGATTTTATTTATTCTTTCATGGAATTTAGGCATATCTGGTTTGGCCAACATTTGTTGTCCATTCAAACACCGGCACAGCCAGCAACATCCACATGCTGTGAAAGAATTTTCAGAAACAAATTTGATTTAAATCACTGGTTGTGCTGTATAGTAATATTTTGTCTGACACTGCCGTTAAATGAATTTATTTATAAATCATTCTGGATGGTAGCTTAGCATGTATAATGTGGAAGCTGATTGTGATATTTTCCATTATTTGAAGTGGCGATCCATATTTACTCCAGTAAGTCATTTATCAGAATCAGCACTGAATGTTAAATCAGTTCTACACTAACCTAGAACAGCAGTATATAAAAGACACAGCATTTAAGTTGTAAGTAATAGTTTCTATAAGTGTGTTTGACATTGAGCTGCTTGCGGAAGACACCCTGAATTGACACAGACATTACAGAAATGCTGGATAATTACAGAAGGAGAAAGGAATAGAAGTTTGCGCTTGGGTTCGATGAAGCTGGGTGGGAGATATGGAACACAAACATTAATTTAAAGACCAGGTGGGCTGAATGGTCTGTTTCTGTGCTGTACATTTGATTTAATTCTAAAGCTAATGTGACAGCAACTGAGGTCAATTCCTTTTCTATTGTGATGTACAGACTTAATCATTAATAAATAGTCATGTCTGGCATAGTACAATTTTAGTTTCAAAGCTATCGCCAATGAACTGGGGAAAATTGTCAATGAACTCATTGGAAAGTTGCCAAAGTAACACCCTTATTCAAGAACAGAGACAAAAAAATCTGATAACTATCGTTACTTCTTAACTTCTAGCTACTAAACATCTGTGATTGGGATAATTTTAAGAGTCTGTTATAAAGGATATAATAGCAGAGCATTTAAAAATGCATAATGTAATCAACCAGAGTCAGCATGGCTTCATGAAGGGGAAATCATGCCTGACAAATGTATTAGAATTCTTTGAGGTGGTAACAAGCAGGATAGATAAAGCGGAACCAGTAGATATAATATACTTGGATTTCCAAAAAGCATTCAATAAGATATCACACAAAAGGTTGCTTAATAAGATATGACCTCATGGTGTTGGGAGTAGCATATTAGCAAGGGTAAAAGATTGGCTAACTGATAGAAGACAGAAAGTTGGGATAAGAGGGGCAATTTCACAATGGCAACCTATAACTGGTGGAGTGCCACAGGGATCAATGCTGGAGCCACAATTATTTACAATATATGTTAATGACTTGGGTGAGGGAAGTGGATGTACTGTTGCCAAGTTTGCAGATAACAGAAAAATAGATGAGAAGGCAAGTAGTGAGGAGAATGAGATTGAGAGCCCGATTTTACCATCGCGTTGCGCCCATTTTCGGGCGTGAAAACTTGATAAAGTCAGACATGAGGTGAGTAGCGCAACCTGTGCCTGCCTCCATGCCGGTTCCCCCTTTACCAAGGCCCGAAAATGGCCACAATTGGGACCGCGCCCGTTTCGGGCACAATGGCCACTTAAATGCATTTGCGTGGATTTAAATTGACTTAATGGGCTGCACGCTGAACTTTACTAGTACTTTCCCCTTTATCACCGTGTTTGTGCATCCAGAATCGGCACGAAATAGACATGCTCCATAGAAGTCCAATTCAGGCACTCCAGTTAGTGAGGAGGTAGGTGCCTACCGTCCGACGGCTCTCCGCTTGAGATTGGTGACAGGGGCGGGGGGGAGGTGAATCTGCTGCCACTCTGCCTGAGATCGGTGGGAGGAAAGGACGCACGATCGGTCTGGGGGTTTGGGGGGATAAGGGGGTCAATAATGTTGTGGGAGTGGAGCAATGTCAGTGGGGGGCCGGGGAAGGCATTATCCGGCCCGGGAGGGATGTGGCAGGGGAGCAGCATTCTATCATTTTTTTTCTGCGCATGCGCAGTTGGAGGCGCCGATCGGAGCTGCAGGGTTTCGGGCGCGTTAAGCCCCACCCACAGGCTTGTGCAGCGTGATTCAGAATCGCTGATATTTTTGCAGGCAGTGTATGGGGGCGCCTGAGAACAGGTCTAAAAGTCGGATCTGAAACACTCCCAGATTCAAGTCCGCCCAGCACTTAGAATCAAAGTGGTAAAATAGGGCCCAGAGTCTACAGACGGATATAGACTGGTTACGGAAGTGGGAAAAAATTGGAAGAAGGAATATAATGTAAAATGTAAAGTTAAGCACTTTGGTAGGAAGAATAAAGGAGCTAAATTTTATTTAAGTGGAGAAAGACTGCAGAAAGGAATCCTTGTGCATAAATCACAAAAAACTAGCATGCAGGTTCATAGAAATCACAGAAACCAGGTTACAAGGAATTCAGCAGGTAATAGGGAAGACAAATTGAATGTTGACCTTTATATCAAAGGGAATGGAGTATAAAGAAGGAAAGTCTTGCTAAAACATTACAAGGCACTAGTTAGACCACCCCATACCATGGAATAGTTTTGGTCCCCCCATCTAAGGAAAGATATACTGGCACTGGAGGCAATCTGGAGAAGGTTCACAGGTTGATCCTGGGTATGGAAGGATTGTCTAATGTGGAGAGGTTGAGTAGGTTGGGCCTGTGCTCATTACAGTTTAGAAGAATGAAAGACAATCCTGTTGAGATATTGGATTCTTAGGCGGCTTGACAAAGTAGATGCTCAGAGGTTGTTTCCCCTTGTGGGAGAGTCTGGAACCAGAGGGCATAATCTCTGAGTAAGAGGTTACCCATTCAAGACAAATATGAGGAGGATTTTCTTCTCTCAGAGGGCAGTGAATCTGTGGAATTCTTCACTGCAGCGGACAGTAGAGGCTGGGTCATTAAGTATGTTCAAGGCTGAGAAAGACAGATTTTTAATCAGTAAGGGAATCAAGGGTTATGGGGATAAAGTGGGAAGATGGAGTTGAGGATTATCATCAGATCAGTCATGATCTCATTGAATGTTGGAACAGACTGTGACGTTAGTGTACCTTTTAAGAAAGGTTTTTTAAAATCCTGATCTCTGGAGCTCTCACAGCTTCAGTGTTTCTCATTGCTGCTGAGCTGTCTCCCAGATGTCCTTTTATTGCTCCTTAAGCTGCTTGAATGGGGGTTTGTTTATTTTTTACTGTGGAGTCTTTTGTGGCTCTGCATTGTTAGGAGAAAACCTGGTCGGCAGGTCAATGACAAGAGCTCTTTCATTTTCAGTTCTGAGCTGCAGGTTAGAGTTTAGTTTTAGAAGGGGCATCAAGTTGAAAGGAAGTGTCTCTCTCTCTCTCTCCCTGGTTTTGGAAATTCAGCTGTTAGCTGGAAGCAAGGTTTCTTGCCTTCCCAAAGTGGAGAATCTGCTGTTGGTGGTTTGACCAGAGTCTACCTGGAGTTCTGGGAAGCTGTTCTAACTTCAAATTGTTCTGGGTGTGTCAAGAGGACTACTAGAACTTACAAGACAGAGTTTTCAATTCTCCAACCAAAGGACTCCATTCCAGTATCACATGAACATGAGACTTCGCTGTGAACTTGTTTAAAGGGTTTTGTTTATGGGAATGATTTGATTGGAACATCTTAGATATATTTGTTAAGGGTTTTACATTATCATGGTTGTTTTACTTATAATTGATAAAAGTTATTGCTAATTTTCTTTCCATATGTGTTCGTGTTAACTATATTCTTAAATAAACTTTATTTGATAAAAGTTTCCTAATGGATCATTTGAATCATACCTGAAGTGAAACAAATCATGCTTACCTTCGCCAAATTCAAGACGCAAAACTTATGATCCAGGTGGGCTCCATAAAACACATGAGTTTCCGACCTGAACTGTAACACAGATGCATTGGGCTGAATGGCCTACTTCTGCAACTTATGATCTTATGAAAATGACCATGGAATCTATCAGTTATGTTAGGATAATAGATTTTCTCACTGTTTTGTGCATTCTATGCCTTATTTATATTTTGGCTTATATCACTTAGACTGCCAACCTACCTCCAAAGTTATTCTTCCATTTTTGAGGATGGATTTTGGGTTATAATATGCTGCCAGCTGGCCCCTAGCCCTTTTTAATGGTGAACAGGTTGCTTTCTTTACACTATTTCCATATCTTAGAACCTTCAGATACTGCAACAAACCACCTGTGTGTTCCCTTGAATCATGCACTTCTGAATTTCAATGGGTCCTCTGGAAGCATTTATGATGCACTTTCTAACTAGTTCGATCACTTGTCCATTGTTATATCATCACTAATTTTACCCAATATTTTTTCTAGATTATCAAATTAAATATCTCATTTAGATCACGCACTTGTGTGAGCTTTTGAGGACCAGTTAACATCTTGCCGTTAATTTGAGTTTGTGGAACAGGGGACAGCAAAGGATAATAACATCTACTGTAATGGATATAGAACTAATTTCCATTAAACAAAAGAGCTAATGAAGACAAAGTTTGGAGGGGATTTGTAATCAAAAATGAATGTTTTTAAAATTAAAGTGGACAGCATCAATTAGACTGGGTGAATGAGTTCCAAACAGTAAGTGGCTGTTACAAGTTTAGGATCTTCATTAAATATTCATCACTCACATTAGTGGTTTGCGCATCTTGGAGTTTGTGTTGTGCCTTTATTACCCAGTATCAAATGATAAAATAGCTTCATCTTGAGGACATTGTTCAATAGATTGTAGTTAAAAAGGTTTGAAAATAATTTTGAGTTTGTGGAACAAACTTGCTCTTCAACATGAAGCCCAAGTTGCCTTTCTCACCCTCCTATGGCCATTCACAAATGGAATACACAGCAGACACTTTCTGCATTAGTAGTTTGTACAGGTAGTTTCTTAGAAATGTCCATTGATCTCCATGTAACAGTATGCCATTTTAACCTCATGTGCTTCAACTCTTCAGCATTGAAAACGATAAAGGATTTTCCAACTGCTTATTTTTGTGAGAATGTTTGACATTTGTTAAGGTCCCAGACCAGAATCCCAAGTTACATTAGGATGCCAGACTAGACCACAACAATTTTTCTATTTTGGTATAAATGTGAGGATAGGACACTTCCTTCCAGGAGTAATTCCACTGACAAATTAGGGATCTTTTATAGTGGAACAAACTTTATTTAATAATAGCAATAAGCAGCAAAAAATTTAATAACCGCAATAAACTACAATAGGTTGTGAATGAAGCCCAGTCCATCACTCAAACCAGCCTCCCATCCATTGATACTGTCTACGCTTCCCGCTGCCTCGGAAAAGCAATCAGCATAATCAAGGACCCCACACATTCCGGGCATTCTCTCTTCCACCTTCTTCCGTCAAGAAAAAGATAGAAAAGTCTGAGGACACGTACCAACAGACTCAAAAATAGCTTCTTCCCTGCTGCCATCAGACTTTTGAATGGACCTACCTCGCATAGAACATAGAACAGTACAGCACAGAACAGGCCCTTTGGCCCACGATGTTGTGCCGAGCTTTATCTGAAACCAAGATCAAGCTATCCCACTCCCTATCATCCTGGTGTGCTCCATGTGCCTATCCAATAACCGCTTAAATGTTCCTAAAGTGTCTGACTCCACTATCACTGCAGGCAGTCCATTCCACACCCCAACCACTCTCTGCGTAAAGAACCTACCTCTGATATCCTTCCTATATCTCCCACCACGAACCCTATAGTTATGCCCCCTTGTAATAGCTCCATCCACCCGAGGAAATAGTCTTTGAACGTTCACTCTATCTATCCCCTTCATCATTTTATAAACCTCTATTAAGTCTCCCCTCAGCCTCCTCCGCTCCAGAGAGAACAGCATTAAGTTGATCTTTCTCTACACCATAGCTATGACTCTGACACTTCATTCTGCACTGTCTCCATTCCTTCCCTATGTATGGTATGCGTTGTCTGTATAGTGCACAAGAAACAATACTTTTCACTGTACACTAATCCATGTAACAGTAATAAATCAAATCAAAGTTGAAATATAACTCTAACAAATGAAGCAGCTTAACTATTAACAGCTGAACAATATTTAAAAATGAAAAGAAAACAACTTTAATTTCTAACTTATCACTCTTAGTTCCAAATTTCTCTTACAGCTGTAAATAATACTTTAAATATGGTTAGCAACCACAAATATACTTAATGAGTGTAGACAGACTTTAAGCTTTCAGAGAGAAAATGAGTTTCAGAGCAGCCTGCTGAAGCTTCTGTCTTCAAACAACTCCCAGCTAGAACTAATCTTTCTGCTACAGACCCAGCTCTGCACATAAATCACACCACATGACCTTGGTCAATCACTCTAATCAGAAATCCCAAGGGAACTTAAGTAAGCAAAAGTCCATTAACTCTACTCAACATAACCACTTGCACCACTGAAATGTGTAATTATCCTGCTCTCCCAACATCTGAGTTGTATTCTGCCAGATATACCGGCTGCCTGTAGAATAAAGCTGAATATTTAAACTTTCCCCTTGAACATAAAGAAATAATATATATATATATATATATTTATATCAATTGCACTAATATAATCTCACATTGATTACAATGAATCAGAAGATCATACAGAGCAAAAACATCAGAATGAGACAGCAAAATCCTGATGAAAATCTAGCTTTTGCAATTCTTTGGAGCACAGCAGGACCAAGATATAGGCTGTTTCCTTGCTCAGTCACGTTTGAGCTATCAGGTAAGGAAGTTAACTGTTGCAGCTCCAGATGAACCATCGAGCCATAATAACCTAACGGATTCGATAACCATGAGTTTGAAATACAATCTAATTGCTTCTTAGACTATAGGACATTGTTCTGTTGGAAAGTTTCTTGCTCAGAAAAATAATTCAAATTGTCCAAATTTGATTTGATTTTTGATTTGATTTATTATTGTCACATGTATTAACATACAGTGAAAAGTATTGTTTCTTGCGTGCTCTGCAGACAAAGCATACTGTTCATAGAGAAGAAAACGAGAGAGTGCAGACTGTAGTGTTACAGACATAGCTAGGGTGTAGAGAAAGATCAACTTAATGCAAGGTAAGTCCATTCAAAAGTCTGACAGCAGCAGGGAAGAAGCTGTTTTTGAGCCAGTTGGTACGTGACCTCAGACTTTTATATCTTTTTCCCGACGGAGGAAGGTGGAAGAGAGAATGGTAACATTAATGAAACAACTCAGAAATACAATATGAAGCAAACATCTAAAATATCCATCAAAGCGATAATTGAAATGTACTTGATCCAAAAGCAGCACTGCACATCATAACATTCAAAGTACTTATGCAAAGTAATTGGCGATTGTGGTTTGTTTTCTGCTAATATATTTGCCATTAACTATTCTTCTCAAAGGTCCCATTGATGTGCAGATGGTATAGATATCAGCCAGTCCTCGTCAAATGCAGATAATTAAACAGTATAGCCACAGTGAGCGCTTGATCTTCTGCATCTGCTCATCAGGCTCACTCGTCTGTACCTCTTGCTCACTCCTTGGCATTAGCTCTCTCCATGTTAGTGAGCAATCCAGACACAAGGATATCCTTATCACTCCTGACAGTGGATTCACAAGCTATGTATGTCGTCAGTAGCAACAGACAACTGGTGCGGCTCCAAAGGTTGCTGCTTCAGTGGGCCGGCAATACCTGAGTCTGACCACATATCAAATGAAGCTGCCTCCTCTGCTGATAGTGAACTTTATGCCAAAGGTAATTGCTTTGAGTTCATCCTGTGTAGAGTACATTATACAAAATAGTTGCAGGCTACCCAGTCAAAGTGGGATGCCAGCAGGGGAGACGATGACCCAGTGGTATTATCGCTAGACTATTAATCCAGAAACTCAGCTAATGTTCTGGAGATAAAAGCAAAATACTGCGGATGCTAGAATCTGAAACAAAAACAGAAAATGCTGGAAAATCTCAGCAGGTCTGACAGCATCTGTGGGGAGAGAATAGAGCCAATGTTTCGAGTCTAGATGACCCTTCATCAGCTCTGACAAAGGGTCATCTAGACTCGAAACATTGGCTTTATTCTCTCCCTACAGATCTGCTGGGAGTTTCCAGCATTTGCTGTTTTTATTGTGTGTAATGTTCTGGGCACCTGGATTCAAATCCCACCATGGCAGATGGTGGAATTTAATTCAATAAAAGAAATCTGGAATTAAGAATCTACTGATGACCATGAAACCATTGTAGATTGTCAGAAAAACCCATCTGGTTCACTAATGTCCTTTAGGGAAGGAAATCTGCCATACTTACCTGGTCTGGCCTACATGTGACTCCAGAGCCACAGCTCTGGTTGACTCTCAACTGCCTTCTGAACAAGGACAACTAGGGATAAGCAATAAATGCTGGCCAGCCAGCCATGCCGATGTCCCACAAATGCATTAAAAAAATCATAGACACCAGTCACTTTTGGCACCAAACATTCCCCTTTGTACTATTTTATAGAAATCATAGAAACCCTACAGTGCAGAAGGAGGCCATTCGGCCCATCGAGTCTGCACCGACCACAATCCCACCCAGGCCCTACCCCCACATATTTACCCGCTAATCCCTCTAACCTACACATCTCAGGACTCTAAGGGGCAATTTTTAACCTGGCCAATCAACCTAACCCGCACATCTTTGGACTGTGGGAGGAAACCGGAGCACCCGGAGGAAACCCACGCAGACACGAGGAGAATGTGCAAACTCCACACAGACAGTGACCCAAGCCGGGAATCGAACCCAGGTCCCTGGAGCTGTGAAGCAGCAGTGCTAACCACTGTGCTACCGTGCCGCCCATTTTAATTATTATAAAACAAACAAACAAAGTCAATTTTGTAAAATAAATCGTACCAGCACCCATGTTGTTTTGCTTCATTGCATTCAGATGCAGGCATTTCACTTCAGCCATGCATTTCTTAATTCCCCAGGCTGCTTTACAGCTATGCAATGCATGCTTCAAGTCAAAGTGTCTCAATCGTTCCTCAAAAAGATCACACCACTTATCTGCTTCTCTTTGTTACTTCCAGAAAAACACTGGGCACTTGGAGTTCCTAAACATCCGCTGCTTCCCCTCTCACCATGTTCATTGAGTGCAAACAGTGATGGCAATTAGGTGCTTGACTTTTTTTGGGCACCTGAGCCTTGTTTTCATTGACAAAAGCCAATGTTTCACTTGAGCATAGCTTGTACAAGAAAGGCCAAATTCAGCAGATCACTGGGCTTGGAACAAAGTAACAATTGCATTCAGTTGTCAATGTGTTTTGTGACAATACTGCCTGCTAATCCTGATGTGCGGACCTGTGGTTGATTGTGTGGCAATATTTTGAACAGATTGATCCACAATATCGAAATGAGGCTGGTTCCAAATGTTTCAGTAAATTGTCTCTTCCATCAAAAGAGGCTTGTACACCCATCCATGGAACCAGCTGCAGATCAGTTTCTCTGCTGGCTGAAAGGCTCTGCCTGGCTTCCAATCTACCATTTAAGAGATACTGAAACCAAGACTATTAAACATCTGTTTGATAATTAGATTAACAGCTATTTATAAGCTTTCAACTACATCTGCTTGTCTGTCTCTACTTGTCAAAATTGAATGTGAATAAGGTCTGAGCAGCAAGATGTAAAGCTATGCTTCCTTAGAACATTGCATTTAAGGTGTCTCTTTTATATCCAAACTCTAATGAAGGTTCTTGAATATTGCAGAAACAGCCAGCATAAACCAATATAATATGAATAGATGACAATGCTTCATTTTGACAGATTTATTTTCAACGTGTGGAAGCAAAAACCAATGAGTCGTCATAGTTTTAAAATTTGCCTGTATTTTAATGTGATTTTCTTTGCATTCTTTGGTAATCTTGTATTCGGACACAAACTGCACCATAATAAATGTGTACAAATTTAAATCTTGCAGTCCTAATAGTGCACAAAGGTGTGGTCAACAGAGAATGAGGTTATGCTGTGGTTGATAGTGGGCTTTATCTGGATCACGAGATTTGATCTGAATCCTTTTTCCCCAGGCACTGTATCAAAGACCCCAGCTTTATCCCGGGCTCTGAAGAAGTGAAGTTAACCGGAAGTCTCCATGTGTATCATCTTCTTCCAGTTTGACCCGCATTCAGTTTCTGCTTACAGGTATTCTAAGTCAAATCCCCCTATGTTGCAAACTCACAAGCCTTGAAGTTGGGGTGTCCAAACTGCAGGCTTTGGTTCACATGCAGCTCCAATCCCTGACTCTTCAGCTGTTCAGGACCAAAAAATTCAGATGATTAGTATTTTTTTTATTTAATGGATTGTTTTGTCTTAATTTGGAGGGTTTGTTTTTAAATGTTGTATCCTCCTTCATAGATAAAATCTAATAATAGTTGTTCTGATTTATCAGTAACAAGATAAATGAAAATTAATGGGAAATTGATTTGAATTTCAATGGAGACCTCCTTCAAAGCTCCGTGGTCTGCGCCTTGTACAACCCACGCAGGACAAAACGTACACTAGCTTCAGGTATTTCCCTAACATGTAACCAATAGAATGGAGTTCTCCTTCAGATTGCATTGCTGATAACTTAAAGCGAGGGACATTTTCTTGCCTTTTTACAGATCTGGGCACAAAAGAAATCCCTTGTCGAATTTTAGGACTATCCAGTTTATGAGCCTGAAGTCTGAGACAGCAATGTGTTCTTTCAACTTTGCTGTTGAATAATGTCACAGGTGATTCAGTTACAAAATAAGTGATACAATATATCATCAATTTACATAAATATATTTATATCCCAATATTCTTATCTTCAATGTTTTTTAGTTAACGTCCCATAAGAATTCAGAACACTTACCTCTGAAGTTCCCCAACAATCTATCCGTGGTCCTCTCCTATTGCTGCCACTCCACAACACCATCCAAAAACACAACAGTTCTCATGTGCACTGATGACACCCAGTTTTACCTCACACTATGTCGTGATCCATCCACTGCCCCTAATTTGTCAGACTGCTTCTCCGATACAGTACAAGCAGACATTTCCACCAACAAAATAGTGGGAAGATTAATTGTATTTGGTTCCAACCACAAATTCCATTCCTGAACCACTGATTTTATCCCTCTCCCTGACAACTCTGAGGTTGAGCCAGACCAACCACAACCTTGGTGACATAACTGACTCCAAAATGAGCCTCTGAACACACATCTGTTCCACCATGAAGACAGTTTACTTCAACCTCTTTAGCAACAGCCGACTCTGCCCCTGCCTCAGCTCATCTGCGGCTGAAACCCTCACCCAGGCTTTTGTTAGAAACGTGCTTCCTCCCTTATCCTGGATGAGATTGCCACAACTGCCAGTTCTGCTGAGCTTCAGAACTCTATAGTTTACGCCTTGGTCTTCAAACATAATTAAGTCTTGTCTAAAGCTCATTACACTGAGGATCCTTGATGAGCAGAAAAATTGTAGTCACATCTATTTGCGCTGCTTCACACTTGCATCTCAGATTCTCTGACAGAATTTGAACCCTTTCAACTTTTGTCTTTGTGTATTTTCTTATTTTTACCTAGTTGTATGGTACATACAAAGCAAGTATATAACCTGCACATTGAATATTCTCTCCACATGCATATGGAATAAGTAACCACCAGACTACAACAGGCTCCATTCCCATGCACAGTATCAAACTATAGGACCATAAATGAGGACCTTTGCCTTCCATTCTTTGGGACAAATTCAATTACTAGCAGTGATGAATTTAATGAAATAAGACCATAAGATGTAAGAGCACAAGTAAGCCATTTGGCTCATTGAGTCTCTTCCACCATTCAATGAGATCATGACTGATCTGACCTGATGATCCTCCACTCCACTTTCTCGACTCATCCCCATTACCCTCCATACCTTTACTGATTAAAAATCTGTCTATCTCAGCCTTGGATATAGCAGGTTAAAGCTGTAAATTGAGAGTTTTTGTGTTCACAAAGTGCAATTAGCACTATATTAGCTTTCATTGATTATTGTTGGATTTCACAGAATTGTTATAGTGCAGAAGGAGGCCAGTCGGACCATTGTGTCTGCACCAGCTCTCCAAATCCACGATTAAATTAGTGCCATTCTCCCACCTTCCCCACATTACAATGCTCAATCTTCCTTTTCAAATAAGAAGCTAACCCAAATTTTCATTTATACTATGTCTATCTTTTCTGTTAACCATTAGCCCCAAATTGATTCAGAATTACAGATTTAATATGATAATGTTCAGCATCATATATTCTTCAGTGATTTTGTGTATTGATGTTTGAGCTACTGTGGTGGATTCGTCATCCTTCTCGACCTCTCTGCAGCCTTCAATACAAACCGACCTAACTATCTCTCCAGAACGTCTCCATAGTCCAACTTAATCTGCTGTTAACCTAATGATTATAACTCAAATTCCTGCACCAATGGCTCCTCTTCTTGTTCATTCAGTGACCACCAAGAATTCATCCTGGGCTCCTCCCAAATGCTGCTCCTTAGTGATAATGGACAGTCTACTGGCATTGTTATTTTGAAGCACTGTGGGCACAATCTTACCAGCCGTTCAGGCCACGCTCCTGCTGCAGCAAAGTTGGAGAATTTGGCACCCAGTCAAATCTCTGTTCACTACAGCGGGATGGGAAAATCCTGCTGGCGTGAACAGCCGTAACATTCCAGCCTGTGCCTCTTGCCAATGCCAGATGGTCACCAGTACCCATCTGTGCATGTGCACTTGTCCACAGAGTGAAGTTGTACATCTGTGCATGAACTACATTGGCAGCAAATGCAATCATTTTTAAATTAGTTTTTGGAATGTGGACATCACTGCCAAGACCAGAATTTTTGGCCATCCTTAATTGCCCTTGAAAAAGTGAACTGCCATCTTGAGCCACTGCAGTCCATGTGGCATAGGTACATCCACAGTGTCCATTCTGTGTCAGTTTGATACAACCAAACAACAACCTTGGACATTTCAGAGTCGACCATATTGCTGTGGATCTGAGTCACATTTAGGCCGGACAGGTTAAGAATGGTAGATTTCAAATGACCCAAAGGTGAACCAGATGGGTTTTTACCACAATCCAGGGTTTCATGCTCATTATTAATGAGACGAGCATTTTATTTCAGATTTATTGATTAGTTGAGTTTAAATTTTCCCAGGTGCCTTGGTGGGATTTGAACTCATGTTTCCAGAGCAAAAGTCTGGGTGACTGGATCACTAGTTTATATTGTCACCCCCTGTTTGTACCATTCTGCTATGTTTGACTCCTATGTGCGTACATTTTTATATGTTATGTTCTTTTGCAGGTTTATCCTAGCAGCAAATCGGGATGAGTACTATTCCAGACCATCAAAGCCAGCAGATTTCTGGGGAAACAACTGTGACATTCTCAGTGGTAAGGACATGACTTAGCTGAATTGCAATCCTCTAAAATAACTCAAGTAGGACGAAGATGATTTATCTTAACCGGTGTGTGTTTTACTTTCTGTGTACTATCTTTTAAAGCAAATCACAAGTAAATTATTCTTGGCTTTATGGACATATTCAAATAAAGAAAACCACTTGAAGTCTTATCTACTGTGGTTTTGAAAAAGCAGTCAGCTTCATTGTATTCAGTCGGCAAAAATTGTCTGGTCATGGTGTTCAGTTCAACCCGAGCTGAAATTACTACTGGACAGTCAGGTACCAGAGCGGAACCCCAGCTCAATAGATCGTAACTTCTATTTTTCTTCAGAAATGTGGAGTTACAAGATTGCCAGTTAACTTTTTAACAAAGTAAAATTATTAAAAGGAAAGGATTAACTAGAGTACAGTACTCCTTCACTCCAGCTATATCTTTAATTATATACACTGGTTTTTAAAGATAACACAAATTACAAAAGGTATCTTCTACTTTAATCTTCTGAGTAAGTGCACAGTCCATGCAAACCAATGGACCAACTGTGGTCAGATACACCACATACTGAAACCAAGTGGCAGATGCCACCCAATATAACTTCTGTGGATTTCTCATCAAATTCTCCCAGATGCTTGTCACACTGTGAGCCAATTGGTCTTATTGGAACTCTGACTTCTATATGAGTGTTTCCAAACTCTCCTCTCAAAAAAACATACCTTGGAATCTTCTCTCAAACCATGCTTTCTCCTGGATGCTTTCACCATCTTGCTAAAATGCTGTCAATGTGAATAATGGCCACGAGTGAGGCACCACAAGGTGACTAGCCAGGCTGACTAGCATAACTTTGCATGTACCTACAACTTCAGGAGAGGAGATGATGAAGTGTTGGGGGCAGGTGGAAGGTGTTCCTGGAGTTCCAGCTCAATCTTGTCAGTATGTTAATATGGAGAAGGAGGATGCGAGTTCCTCCCCACCTTCCTCCTGTTATCAAGGTCTTAATTGGACAATAGGACAGGTGATAAATAGACAATGGATAGGACAAAACAGCAGCCATTTACTTCAGTTCTTCAGGTCATCCTTGTTTGATTCCCTTCTATCCAACTCCTTGGGGAAAAATAAAAAGTTGAGAAAATGGAAGGATAAACATGCAAACTTACAGTGTAATATCTCCTACTGATAATTTTTTGGTGCAAGGAGCACTATTTACAATACACTGTCAGGAAATGTGTATCCAGTAAGTTTTCACTTGGGTGGGCTACAATACAAGGAAACATTTAGATGGTTGCGTTTTGCCATGTTGGGCAATAGTCTGTGTTGATCTGCTTCCCATCGCTGAGAAAAGTCTAAGTTATGAAGACTGACTTTCCAGGCAAGGCATAGAAAAAATTATGGATCCTGAATGCCAATCTCAGAACCTGATTTTTCACATGACTCGTGTGGCGGGGGATTGTTTCTTTCTGACAAGGTCAGATCGCCAGGTAGCTTTTTGACTTCACAATCCTGATGAGTGATGAAGGCTTGTCTTGAGCATTATGACATTCCTGATGGGTATAACCTTAGAGGCCATGAACATGAAGGAGGAGGATCAAAGGATGAAGCAAGGAAGCGTGGGCATCATTTTAAGATGATGGGATGACGCAACCCGCCAGCTACTAAAATCCCACCCAGGGAATATATAGGCATAACAGGTTGTGTAGGGACTTTACTTGAGATTACCTGCGTAAGAAGAGTATGCTTCATGGAATGTACAATAGGCCAGCTCAGTCAATCTGCTGCATGATGGAAACCTTGTTTACCTGTCCATTGTTCCCTCGTAGCCCTGAAGGTGACGTCCAAACTCCATGTATATGGCTCTGGCTTATTCAGGTAGCTGAAGGAATGACTGTACTTTTAGTTCAGGCATACATGCTCAGATCATTAATTAACTTTACAGGAGAGTTGGCAAATTCATCACCCCAGGCATCATGCTAAGGCTGCAGTGAGATAAGAACATAAAGTTTTATGGGTTTGCTGGCTTCCCCAAGGTCCAGGGTGCATTAGTAATCACGCAATGTCTCATTATCGCTAGCACTCTCTGATTGCCCCAGGGTGAAAGTATCTAATTTCTGTTAATTTCCGCAGGTGACACTAGTTTTACATGGGATTTACACCAATGGGAATAAAAACCGGCAATTGCTTTAAAAGACAGCCAATCTCTAATATCAGTTTTAAATCTGGACGACAAATTAAATATTTTTTTCACTTTTAAATTGTCTGTAGTATCTTGTGGTTTTGCTGTTGAATACTTCATGACTTAATGGATTGCTACAGCTGGCTCACTGGGATAAGAGGGGGAAAGGAATTGTGGTGTTTTCCCAGAGGGAGCAAAAACTAAAGGCCAAACCAACCCATGGCAATTCTTCAGTACTTCCTATCATCCGGCTCAATTAGGATAAATTCAGCAAGTAGGTCACCAATCCAACTGTGAGTTAAGGGTGTGAGATGTGACATTAGCAAAACCCTACTAAATAAGAACTGAAAGAAATAACCATCAAATTAGGGAGGGGAACAGATATTTTTATGTCACTTAAAATAATGGAGTTAATTCTTGCTTGCTTTATTTGTAATAAGGGAACAGTATAGTGGTTATGTTACTGGACTAGTAATGCCAAGATCTGGACCAATAATCCTGAGGCCTGCACTAATAATTGTGAAGCCTGGACTAATGACCTGGAAGCATGAGTTCAAATTCTACCATGGCAGCTGGGAAATTTAATTCCAGTTAATCAATAAATCGAGAATAAAAAGTTTGTATCAGTCATGATGACCATGAAATTACTGAATCTTCATTTTAAAAAATCCATCTGGTTTATTAATGTCCTTTGGGGAAGAAAAAACTGCTGTCCTTTTTCAATCTGGTCCATGTGTGACTCCAGGCCAACAGCAATGTCATTGACACTTAACTCCCTCTGAAAGCCTAGCAAGTCATTCAGTTAGGGGAAATGAGGGAGGTTAATAAATACTTGCCTTTCCAGTGGCACCCACATTCTGTGAATTCATTACAAACAAATATAAAAGTCAGCTGAGTAATGTGTACCATCTCTTTATTTTTCAGTTGCTGACATTTGCTTTTTGAAGTGAAATTAATGTTTAATCCACATTATTTTGTATTAATAGCTACCATACACTGTCTGCATCAAATACATGTTTGGCAAAGTAGTTTTCTTTCTGAATGCAATGCAATAACCATTGATTTTTTTAAAGATCATTTTTCAAAGAAAGGGTTTGAGGAAAATAGTTAGCTTTAAATGTGTTTTAAATTGCAGTATTTTCCCAGAAGTTTAATAAATACGTGGATCTACATTAAGATGCAAATGAACCCACTTTTCTGCCAGTTCCCCATGGATAATGAGCAGTTCATTAGCTTATCTTGACCCTTGCTAAACAAATGACAATGCATTGTGCTGCTCTCAGGTACTTGACAGGGATTTGAAGGACATTGCTGAAAAGAAAGATATGTTGCTGAAGCATTTCATCTTGCGCTCGTCAGGACAAATGCAAAAATGTTAAAATTCAAATTATCACAGCATTTTATACCATAGGCATAAAGGGTTACTGATTGATTGGCAAGTTGACTCTGATTAGCCAATTGCTGTGAAGAAAGTAACTTCAGGGAGGCATGGTGGCACAGTGGTTAGCATCACTGCCTCACAGCACCAGGAACCTTTGTTCAATTCCAGCCTTGGGTGAATGTTTGTATGGAGTTTGCATATTCTCCTCGTGTCTGCGTGGATTTCCTCCAGCGGCTCCGGTTTCCTCCCACGGTCCAAAAATATGCAGGTTATGTGGATTGGCCATGCTGAATTGCCCCATAGTGTCAAGGGGATTAGCAGGGTAAATACACGGGGTTGTGGGATAGGGTTTGGGTGGGATTTTGTTGGGGCAGGCTCAATGGACCAAATGGCTTCCTTCTGCACTGTAGGGATTCTATAGTCTTCCCATGGTCCAGAGCAATTCAGTAAAGGCACAAGACTTGAATATATTCCTTTTGTTTGCAGAGAACTGGTCCTGCATATGAATATATTTGATTTCTAACGAGGGTAAATGAGCCATGTTACAAGCTTGTCTGCTTATCTTAAATTAGTTGTTAGCTATTAGCGCACTCAGTATTGTCGAGCAAGTACTGCCCAGTCCCAAAATCAGATCTAACAGTTAACGTTTTGTTTTGGGTTTTGCAAGTGCGGGCTGATTGTATACAACAAACATTATTTAATTTGATTGTCCAAACATTGGCTGTGGCTACAAGTGCAGGTCAGAGGCGAGGTCCTGCTAAGTAACTCATCTCCTGATTCCCCAAATGTGGGATGTTTGCTGATGATTGCGCAATGTTTAGTGCCATTCAGGACTCCTGAGATACTGAACGAGTCTGTGTCCATATGTAGCCGACACACGGGAACACCCACATCTGCCAGTTCCCCTCCAAGTCACAAACCATCCTGACTTGCAATTATATTGCCGTTTGTTCACTGTCAAAAGTTTTTTGCAGGATATTGGCTATCCTGATCAGATTGTTATTCAGGAGATTTTCTGAAATGGGAGAATGGCAGAGGCACTCACTTTTAGAATATAATAGAATCCCTACAGTGCAGGAGGTCCATCGAGCCTGCACTGAACAACAGTCCCATCCAGGTCCTAAACCCGTAACCCCACGTATTTACTCTGCTAATCCCCCTGACACTAAGGGCAATTTACCATGGGTCAATCAACCTAAGCTGCAGACACGGGGAGAATGTGCAAACTCCACACAGATAGTCATCCAAGGCCGAAATTAAACCTGGGTCCCTGGCGCTGTGAGGCAGGCAATGCGAACCACAGTCCCACCATGCCGCCCCATTGAGGTGAAAGCTGTGAGGCCTTTGGTGAAGAGGATAGAAATGGTGGAAGGATAGTTGGAAGCTACATTAGATCAAGTCATATAAGGTGACTCACTGATTGGATAGCACGGTGTCCTTTTATTTGGATTTTACACAAAGACAAGTTGTGCAGCGTGAATGAAGTCAGTTTGATTACAACAACTGTTCTATGCGTTCACTTTACTCTAATATAAAGCAGCTTAATGAGACAAATCTGGCCTCGTTGCTTGATCTGCCTTGTTGGGATTAAAAGGGCTGGTAAGGTCTGTGAGAAAGACATTACTACACACTCCAGCTCACTAAAAAGTTCTGTTGCTCTGCCCTTGGGTCACACTATGATCCAAATATGAAGCAGTGATAGTCAACTAACAGGTTCAAATTCACTATTCCCTGCTATCTCTCTCAAAACATTTGGATTCACAGATGGGTTTGCCAGCAATATTCTACTTATTTAAAACTTTATTGAACAAAGGAAGAGTTCAGTTTTTATTTGGCAGTAAACTAGAATTACATTTGAATCTTTATTAGTTGCAATTGTAAACATAAAAAGGAAATAACGTGGAAATTGTTTTTGCATTAATACAAGGTATGTTCAGTTTTCCAAACGCGTATTGATCAAACTTCCTCTAGTTTAAGGTCATTTCTAAGTGTGATGGATGCAGCTGGTCCCAGGATCTGACTGTTTCAGTTTGCTCTTGTGCAACAAAGGGACTGAACAGTAAAAATCAATTCTAAACTATTTTACAGGGAAACACATGGTCACAAATTGTGATTCACTGCCTGGCATGTACAACCTTCTGCTCACTGTAAAGAAAACTTTTCATGAACTTTTTTGATACTCATAAGAGTTCAGGGATGCCCTTGCTGAATCATGGCATATCCACACTCAACTTTTTGCACTTAACAATCTAAAAATAGAAAATTCTGGAAATGCCCTGCAGGTCAGTCAGTGTCTTCAGAGAGATGAGTTAACCTTTTAGATATATCCCTTTGTTAAATGTCTCTACCTTGAAAAAGCTACTTCATTTGTTCTTCCCATAGTTGTTGACTGACCTCATAGAATCATAGAGATTTACAGCATGGAAACAGGCCTTTTGGCCCAACTTGTCCATGCCGCCTTTTTTTTTAACCTGTTGACCTGTTGAATGTTTCCAGTGTTTTCTGTATTTGTTTCAGATTTTCAATGTCGATGATAACTTTTTTCCTTCAGTTGTAACATAGATGCAGAATAAAGCTCCTTCTTCTCTAACCCAATCACATACCTCTGCCACAATGCCGGGTGAATGTTACTACCCTATTGATGATGAGCTTTCAACAACTTCAACAGGAACCAGACATAAATCTGCCTCCATGACATTGCAAATGAATGTCACATTAAAGGTTGTTTGCATTGTTCATCCATCCCCATATGGAACCAAGTATATAGAGGAAGTTTGAGCTGGATGTGTACTTAGACACGAGAGGTAACAGCAGATCATGCTTAACTAACTAGGTTGGCACGGTGGCACAGTGGTTAGCACTGCTGCCTCACAGCACCAGGGACCTAGGTTCAACTCCGGCCTCGGGTGATACCAGCCTAAAGTTTACACATTCTCACTGTGTTTGCGTGGGTTTCCTCTGTGTGCTCCAGTTTCCTCCCATACTCCAAAGATGTGCAAGTTTGGTGGATTGGCCATGCTAAATTGCCCCTTAGTGTCAGGGGGATTAGCAGGTAAATATTTGGGGTTACAAGTATAGGCCCTCGGTTGGATTGTTGCCGGTGCACACTTGATGGGCCAAATGGCCACCTTCTGCCCAGATTCTATGAATTGCTTCACAAAGTTCCCTAACAGTTTAAAATTATTTCTGCAAAAGCAGTCTATAAGGCTAAATCATTACTGTCAAATATCACCTTGGTTACAACATATTCTGACATTTCTGGTGGTGTGCCACGGATTGGTTTGTCAGTGGGGTGCATATTCTCACTTGTGATGAGCAGTCTTACTGAACTTCAGATCTCTATCTTGTAAGCAGGTGGCAGGTCGAAACCATCTAATTCCAAAAAAAGCAGGAAAATTAACAGCCAAATCACTTTGGATCACTGCATTGCAGCTGGAGCAAGGCAGAACTGGAACAGAAAAGGCTAAAATAGAATGAAACAATTGAAGCATTGAGTTCTCAGCTTCAGAATCAGAGCATGAAATCAATGAATTGACCATCCTGAGAGAGTGAAACACATTGTTTAAATTTTTGTCCTCATTTGGTTTGGTCGCGAGATGGATAAGAGGGGAAGGACAATTCTGGAGTTAATTCTAGTTTAAGATTTGACTACATATTGATGCCCCACTTCTAATTTCATGGGATCCAGGCCAATTTGGCTCATCGGATCCAAAATTGGCTTAGTGCGAGGAAGCAGAGGGTGATGGTTGAAGATTGTTTTGTGATTGGAAACCTGTGTCCAGTGGTGTACCACAGGGATCAGTGCTGGGTCCTTGCTGTTTGTAGTGCATATTAATGATCTCAATCTGAACGTGGAACTTATGATAACTAAGTTCAGAGATGACACAAAAATTGGTGGTGGGCTAAATAATGAGGAGGAAAGACTTAGCTTACAGAACGATATAGACAGGCTGGTCAGTTGGACAGAACAGTGGCAAATGGAATTTAACCCTGGAAAATATGAGGTGATGCATTTTGTGGGGACTAACAAAGGAAAGGAATACATAATGAATGGTAAGATGCTAGGAAATACAGAGGACCAGAGGGACCTTAGGGTGCATATTCATAGAAGGCAACAGGACAGGTCACCTTATTATAGAAAGGATATTATTAAACCAGAAAGAGTGCAGAAGAGATTTACTAGGATGCTACCGGAACTTGATGGTTTGAGTTATACGGAGAGGCTGGATAGACTGGGACTTTTTTCTCTGGAGCGTAGAAGGCTGAAAGGTGATCTTATAGAGGTCTATAAAATGATGAGGGGCACAGATCAGCTAGATAGTCAATATCTTTTCCCAAAGGTAGGGAGTCTAAAACTAGAGGACATAGGTTTAAGGTGAGAGGGGAGAGATACAAATGGGTCCTGACGGGGCAATTTTTTCACACAGAGAGTGGTGAGTGGGAACAAGCTGCCAGAGGTAGTAGTAGAGGTAGGTACAATTTTGTCTTTTAAAAAGCATTTAGACAGTTACATGGGTAAGATGAGTATAATGGGATATAGGTCAAATGCAGGCAATTGGGACTTGTTGAGGGGTTTAAAAAAGGGCGCCATGGACAAGTTGGGCCGAAGGGCCTGTTTCCATGCTGTAAACCTCTATGACTCTATAAGGTGGTTAAAAAAGCATATGGAATACTTGCCTTTATTAGCCGAGGCATAGACTATAATAGCAGAGAGATGATGATGGTGCTGTATAAAATGCTTGTTAGGCCACAGCGAGAAGCATGTGTGCAGTTCTGGTCACCACCCTATAGCAAGGGTGTGATTGCACCAGAGAGAGGCTGGGGTCGTTTTTCTAAGAACAGGAAAGGCAGAGAGGGGGGATCTGATTGAGGTGTACAAAAATCATGAGGGACGTAAATAGGAAGAAACATTTCTCCTTAGTAGAGGATCAATAACCAGGGGGCATAAATTTATGGTAAGAGGCAGGAGATTTAGAGGGGATTTGAGGGAAAACTTTTTCACCCAGAGGGTGGTGGGAATCTGGAACTCACTGCCTGAAATGGTGGTAGAGGCAGGAACCCTCACAACATTTAAGAAGCATTTAGATGAATATTTGAAATGCCATAGCATACAAGGCTATGGACCAAGTGCTGAAAAAGTGGTTAAAATAGATGGATGCTTGATGGCCAGCGCAGACATGGTGGGCCGCGAAGGGCCTCTTTTTGTGCTGTAAAACTCTTAATGTGTCAAGAACCAGTGGCACAATACGATATAGATTAGAATTGGAACAGGAGGGTGAATTCAGCAATCCTGTACTCCCAGCATGAAACAATACTCAAAGGAAGCACATATCAGATGGGGGTAGGACAGCAACACGGTAGCATCAATTCTCCAGTCCACACTGCCTGCAGAACTTGCTCTTTGCTGGCATTACAGAATCAGTAGACTTACCCCAGTAAACATTTCTTATCCTTGTTTTATTGTCTCTTCTCTTTGCTTTTTCCCTCTATCTTTTTCTTTTCAGTGCTTATCTGTGCCTCAGATGATATGTTAGTTCACAAGACTGCAATCATGTCTCCATTTATTTGCATAAGGGTCATCAACTGCTGGTATCATAATTCAGGACATTGTTCCTCAGGGAAAACAGTCCTTTTTCTTATCAGCGCATTACAGAACCTTTTTCCATTGCTTTCTTAAAAATTCGTTTAGCAAAGGTATAAGTTGCTCTCACCACCTGCATCTTTGAGGTTCAACCAGTCGCCAGAATTATTGGAGAAGATTCTCTTGAATTTACCAATCATTGAAATAATAGACAGTAAATTTAGGAGAGGCGATGGTCTGGTGGTATTATCTCTCGTCTATTAATCCAGAAGCCCAGCTAATGTTCTGGGGACCCAGGTTCGAATCCCACCACGGTAAATGGTGGGTACTTGAATTCAAAAAAAAATCTGGAATTAAGAATCTACTGATGACCATGAAACCATTGTCGATTGTCGGAAAAGCCCATCTGGTTCACTAATGTCCTTTAGGGAAGGAAATCTACCATCCTTACCTGGTTTGGCCCGCATGTGACTCCAGAGCCACAGCAATGCGGTTGACTCTCAACTGCCACCGGGCAACTAGGGATGGGCAATAAATGCTGGCCCAGCCAGCGATACCCAGGTCCCACAAATGAATAAAAAAAAGTGATGTAAATTTATGCTCAAGTTTGTTTCAGTGCTTCTATTTTAAATGCAAGAATTAGATATGGGAACGTTGATGCTCGAATACTTTAAATCATCCTGTTTTGATTTAAATGCTAAAACCTGAGTTTTGATTGTCGTGAGTTTTCAATTATTTGTAGTTGAGTCACCCCAAGAGGGACTTGTTACTGTTCAGTAGAGCAGGAGCTTTTCCTATGCTTGTTACAAAATTTGTGTGTTTGATGTCTTGTGTTGCAGTTAGAAAATGAGAAATGTGAAGAGGAAGGAGCTTATATTGACATTTTCAAGCTGCCACCATTCTAGGCTTCGGAGATATACTACCTCTGTCTAAATTGATTCTGCTTATTTAAAGGTGTAATTTATGATTTCTATATTGCAATTCCCCTTTATATATTAAAATGCTCAGGATGGAGAATCTATTTGCTGTGGGGAGGAATCTATAGAAGAATGATGAATTGAACTAAATGAAGATAATGGGTGGAATTTTCCCCCAAAAAATTTGGGCATGAAAACTGATCACGATCTTCCCACACTGAGTGCAATAAATGAATCCCCAAGTGAATCACACTGAGTTGGAGTTCCGAGGCATCTAATTTGCCCAAACTGGGGCTCAGTTGTGCATTGTTAACAAGGGGGACTAGTCCTTCTGCCCTCACTCTTAGTCAGGCCAGGAGGATGGCTACAGGAAAACCAGCTTCTTGTTTCCTGGAGGTAGATTTCAACAGCCTGTTAGATGCAGTGGAGGAGAGGTGGGCCACCCTTAACCCCCGAGCGGGTAGAAGACCCCACAGCTAGCCAGGCTAATCCGTTAGGAGGACTGGCGTCCAGTCAGAAAAAAATGAATGACCTCGTACCAACTGCAAGGGTAAGTGGCCACCTGTCTCCTCCTGGTATGAACCCTGTTTTCACCCCTGGAATGTCACCATTAATCCACTCCCTGCCATCTCTCAGCCTCCCATTACCTGACTGCCCCCCCCAGCATCCTCTTCAGAACCCCTCAACAGTCCTTGTCACAACCCCTTCCTGTCTAGGCACAGTGCCCACATATGCCATTTGCTGTAGACTCAAGTCCTGCTCACAATTTCCTCTTTGTGTCCCCGCAGGAGAAGATATCACATAATAAAAGGAGAGGGGGAAGAGGGGTAGGGGAATGCCCAAGTTGCGAGTCCCCACCCCATAAGAAAAAAGGGCACTGCCGATCACAGGAGGGAGCCGTGATTGACAGTGAGGTTGGTCTGTGCCAGAGAAGTGAGGATTCACTGCACTTTACCGAGATGACCAGTCTCAATTGAACTGCCTATTCCCCAGACCCTTGATCCTCCGCTGAACCCATGTCCATTGGCCTTGCAGGATCACCATTAGATGAGGCCGGCCCCTGCAACTCTGGAGAGCAGGAAAGGTCCGAGGAGGACACCGATCAGTTGTCACTGCATTCGCTAGCCCAGAGACACACACCTTGGTGGAACATGTTATTGGACAGGGTTTTGGGTCACTATCCGGTGCGCACCACACAGCTGCTGATGCTCATCAGGTGAAGGCAGGAACTTCCATGGGAGTGGGCAGACAAAGGTCTACAGGATCCCAGGAAACAGCTGGTCTGCAACCAGATGCTGAGCTCCTGGAAAGGTTTCTCCCAGAGCTGCTGGAGATGCAAAGGCAGAGCCGGGAAATCCAGGAGGGGATGTCAGCAATATTCCAGAAACTGTAAGATCGCTTTGAGGAGTCCTAAGGCCTTCAATAGCAGGAGATATTGCTGGTATTGCGTGGCACCCAAGGCAACACTGTAAGGGTGGTGGCTGCAGTGGAAAGCCTGGGGTAGGGCTGCAGTGGAAAGCCTGGGGTAGGGCTGCAGTGGAAAAGCTGGGGCAGGATGTCTGGGCCATCAGTGGTGGAGTCCAAGTCATGGCTCTGTTTCTGAGGACCATGGCCGAGGGCCTCGAGAGCTTGATCTGGATGCAGAGGTGCATTGCTGAGGGCTTTGTCTGCACCATGGGTCAATGTTGGATCTCCAGAACTGGCTGTGTCAGGTTTGAGGCTCCTGGAGCTCATTCCAGTTGCCCCAACATCCCATGAAGTAGCCCAGGGCCCACAAGCACCTTAAGGGAGGAGGAAGCACTGGAGCCCAACCCATAGCCTTCGACCCTGGCAGTCTCCAGCTTTTCCGAATCCCCTTTTCCTGACTGTACATCTCCTGGGAGTGGGTAGAGCAGGGTAGCACAGCAGGCCGCCTCCACTTCGGATGTGCATCCTGAGGAGACACCTAGATATAGCGCTCGGCCATGTAAGATGAAGAGGTTATAGGAGTACCAAGTGGACACGGGTGAAGGCAGACACCCCCCCCCCCCCCCCCACCCCCACCCCCATCAGACTATCCAAAAAGTTAAAGGGGAATAAAACTGAACATGAAATAAGCAGTTCAAAGACTTCCACCACATCAGAGGGAAGACTTTCACCTTCATCTGACAGATCTTTCAACTCGACATATTGGGAGACACATCAAAGGGTTTCAAGGCTACAGAGAGAAGACTTGCCACACACCCCCATCCCTTGGAAAAGGCCCCTGTCCTAAGCCCCTTCTGGCCAGCCCAAACCCCACCCCCTCCTTGCTTGAAGGACTCCCCTGTCACCCTGAAGTCCAAAGATGTGCGGGTTAGGTTGATTGGCTATGCTAAATTGATCCTAGCATCAAGGGGATTAGCAGGGTAAATGTGCAGGGTTGCGGGACTATGGCTTGCGTGGGATTGTGGTCAGTACAGACTCAATGGGCTGAATGACCTCCTTCTTTACTGTTGGGATTCTAAGTGGAGAGGGGGTACTCATCCACTTGCTCCCTCTTGGAGTCCATTGCGCCTGGTCCACACTTGTCAGAACCAGTAGTAATTGGGGCCTGGTGGACATCCCGCTGGTGTATGAGTTGTATGAGGCCGGATGATCGGACTTTAAACTAGTTAATAATATTAGAATGTATTCAAATGCATGCTAATCCCTTCTCGCCCCTTCGAGGCGTGATCCAATTTGTGTCAACGCAAACTGACCAGGAAGTTCGCAAACTGGTTTGTGCTTGGCACAAATCACATTCTTGAGCTTGCACAAATTTCTCCGAACTTAGCAGGATTTGCTCCAGGAAAATCCACGCCCCATGTATTTTGTTAGAACTAAAAAAACAAATTTTATTTTTTTATTCGTCCAGCGGATGTGGGCATCGCTGGCTAGACCAGCAGTTATTGCCCATTCCTAATTGCCCCTTGAACTGAGTGATTTGCTAGACCATTTCAGAGGACATTTAAGAATCAACCACATTGCTGTGGGTCAGGAGTCACATGTAGATCGGACCAGACCAGGTAAGGATGGCAGATTTCCTTCCCTAAAGGACATTAGTGAATGAGATGGGTTTTTACGACAATGGTATCATGGTCAACATTAGATGTTACATATTGATAATGAAGTGATTTGACCTCTTTGCAGTTTTGTGTGCGTTATAATTCTCCATGTCTGCCCCATTTGGAATTATTATGTTGATGTTAAGATTTTCTTCTCCCATCACCCTCTGCCACTAACCCACCCAGTAATTCTTCAACCAAGAAACAATCTGTGTCACAGATTTCTCACCAGCAACCAGCAGTGAAGCTTCACCCTTAGTTTCAGCTTACTCCCCATTGGGTAGGGCAGCTCCCACCTGCCAGTTTCTTTGAGAGAGAGAAAACTCTACCTTGGTGAAGCACTCCATCTGGTGGCCTGCCAGAGATGGCTTTTACCTAAGGGGGAAAAAAACTTATATTTCTATATATATAGCATCTTTCACCATCTTAGCATGTCCCAAAGCACTTTGCAGTTAATTAAGTGTTTTTTTAAAGTGTAGTCTCTCTTTTGATGCAGGAAACACAACAGCCAATTTGCACACAACAAGCTTTTATAAACACCAATGAGATAATGACCAGATAATCAGTTTCAGCAATGTTGATTGAGAGATCTTAATTGGCTTGGAGACTGGGGGTAGCTCCCCTGATGTTCTTTAAAATAGTGCCACATGAACTACCACTGAGAGCAGACAGGGCTACAGCTTAGCATCTCAATGTTAACCTCTGACAATGCTGTACCCGTGATCGTGGAATATCAACTGGGATGTTTTGTGTTCAAATCACTGAAGTGGGAATTGAATCCACAAGCTTCTGAATCAAACACAAATGCTACCCACTTAGTAATGACTGGCATGGAAGAAGAAGCAGTTACAGAATGAGAGATATGGGGAATCCGGTGTGAATGTGATCTTGAATTTAAGATCAACCATGTTTTTGTTAAATAGCAGAGCAAGCCTGAGGGAATCGTATCAATCCTACTTCAATTTATTGTGTTCCTATGAAGACGGTCATCAACAGCTTGTGTTTATATAGCACCATCAATGTAATAAAACATCCCAAAGTGCTTCATAGGAGCTCTAACAAAGCAAAATTTGAGACCTAGGCTCACAAGGAGATATTAAGGCAGATGACAAAGAGCTTGGTGAAAGAAATAGGTTTTAATGACTACATGAGAGGGTGATAGAAAGATGGAGAGGTCTAGGGAGGAAATTTCAGAGCTTGGGGCCTTGGAAGCTGAAGGCACGGCTGCCAATGGTGGAGCAACTAAAATAGGATGCTCAAAGTCTAGAATTTGATGAGTGTGGTGAGGCTGGCAAACATTAGAGACAGGCAGGGCCACAGAGGGATTTTGTAACAAGGTTGAGAATTTTAAAATGGAGTGTTTTGCTTAACCAACAGCCACTATGGATCAGTGAGCACAGGAGTGATAGGTAAATGGACTTGGTGCAGACAAGGACATGGGCAGGAGAGGTTTGGTTTATCTCAAGTTTATGGAGGGTCCAATGATGGAGGCCAGCCAGGAATGCACTGGAAAGTAAAGTAAACGAGTTCTAAGAAACAAAAGTGACTGGGATACACATTACCCAGTATCCACTTGCCTTTTGCACACTGGTGTTAGGTTAGGATCTCATTCAGCTCGCTTTTTAACCCTTGTAGTAAATCTACATTTTAACTATGGTTACACTTCAAAAAGCACTTCAGGGCATCCTGAAGTTGTCAAAAGCACTCTCTAATACAAGTCTTTTTACGCATTTTTACATAAACACCAACTTGTTCCAAATGCCATTTGCTCTTTCTCAAAAGAAGACCCTGCTGACAGCTAACATTCTATTTTTTTTTTACATACCCATTGTGCTTCCTAACCTACATAACTCAAAATAGCCTATCCACCTGGACTGAATCCAATCTCAATACCTGGCTTTCTGCTTTATGTTATCTTCAACAGTTTTCTCTTTTTGCTTGCAAAGCAATGATAACAATATTTCAAAATAATGTTATTGGTTATGAAGTGCTTTGGGAAATTAGAGGATCTTAGAGGATTTCTACTGGATTGCAAGTTTCTTTTAGAAATGTTGCTTTCCAGGGTCCATTTCTTTGCCCAGATTTTTAAAGTTTATTTATTCATGGAATGTGAGCGTCACTGGTTACCCCTGCATTTATTCCCCATACCTAATTGACCCTTTAGAAGGTGATGGCGGGTTGACTTCTTGAACCGATGCAGTCCCTGAGGTTAGGTATAGGGAGCAAGTTCCAGGATTTTGACCCAGCAACAATGAAGGAACGGTGATATATTTCCAAATCAGGATGATGAGTAACTGGGAGGAGACCTTCCAAGTTGTGTTCTCGTATATCTGCTGCCCTTGCCCTTTTACGCGGTAGTGGTTGTGGGTTTGGAAACTGATGTTGAAGGTGTCTTAGTAAGTTGCTGCAACGCATCTAGTAAACGGTACACATGGCTATTACTGTGCTTCAGTGGTGGAGGGAGTGAATGTTTGTTGGTGAGGTGCCAATCAAGCGAGCTGCATTATGGTGTTGAGGTTCTTGAGTGTTGTTGGAACTACACTCATTCAGGTAAGTGGAGAATATTCCATCACACTCCTGACTTGTGCCTTGTAGATGGTGGACAGGCTTTGGGGAATAATGAGGCGAGTTACTTGCCACAGGATTCCTCATCCATTTTTGTGTGAGCAATAGCAAACTGTTTACCGACAAGAGGCAGGACATCCAAGTTCAAATCTGCCTGCCACCCACATGCACATTTATGTGTAGGGCTGTTCA
Organism: Mustelus asterias; assembly: GCF_964213995.1. Taxonomy (NCBI): domain Eukaryota; kingdom Metazoa; phylum Chordata; class Chondrichthyes; order Carcharhiniformes; family Triakidae; genus Mustelus; species Mustelus asterias. Next base: position 87,276,855 of record NC_135813.1, on the reverse strand, counting down.
AAAACAGCACAGAGTGGAAACCCTGGGAGATTTTCCTCTCACTGACTCAGGGTGTTATGAATTTTAGGGCCCGATTCCCCAGCCTCTTCAGTCTGCCGGCAGGAATCCCGATGCCCCAGTAAATGGGGCATTGGCCAAAAATTGGGATTCCCGTCAGGCGTGAGGTCTCTTGAGCTTCACCCGACCCGCCGGCCCTGATCTGGTTCCCACCCAGAGCAGACGGCAAGTTGATAGTTATGCAAACCCGCTAATTTGAATGTCATTAGCGGGTTTGATAAGCCATTCACTAACATCCCGCCATTCACCCGGCCCACCAGCGGGAGTGGCAACAGGAACTTTACAGTTGCCATCCACAAGCAGGGACATGGCATGTTGGACCTTGAGGGCCCCGGGAGCACCGCCATGAACTCCTCAGAAAAGAGGGGCACCCTCCCCCAGCACTCAAATCATGGGTCACCTCCCTTCCCCCCACCCCCCCCCCGCACACACCATGCAAGCATGAGGGTGACCCAACCCAACCCCACCCCCTTCCCCCTCAGCCTCCCTTCAGGCCATGGCTTTTGCAGTGCCAATCGTGCACTGCACCCTGATGCTGACACCCTGGTCTGGCGTCTTGAGCCCCGAGGGGGATTAAGAAGGTAGGTCCAGTAGTCATTTGCCCCTCTGCTGCTGCCAGGCTGCTGAGAAAGGATCTCTCAAGGGTTCTGTGGGTTGGGTGGGCTCAGGCTGGGGGCAAGGGTGTGTCTTGGCTGGACTGCCCATTCTCGCTTTGGCAGACCTGAAGATCACCCCTGATATGGTGATTTCAGGGAGCCCTGTGATCATTATCTGCATTCCTCCCTGTCAGCTGTAAAAATTCTGAAGTGACATAGGAGCAGACTTAGGCCACTCGGCCCATCAAGTCTGCTCCGCCATTCAATCATGGCTGATAGTCTTAAACCTCCATGCCCCGAGGTCACCTGGCAGGATTTTAAATCATTGCAGCACTGCATTCTACGGCAGAGATTTTCCTTTCTCCCTGTCAGAAGCTACAGCTGTGAGCAAACCCCTTCAAGATCCTCTGATAGAGAGGAGATGCCAATTTCACCTGCGGGGGGGGGGGGGGGGGGGGCGGGGCAAGGGGTGGTGGGTTTCCATTCTGCCCAGCTATGCATTCAGTCCCAATGTATGCACACATTTGATCTGAGGCTTCCTAGCAAGTTGAAATCATTAAAACCCTCTCCAATCCAATGAGAACCTTTGATCTGCAACAAATTCAACGTGCAGTGTCTTGAAGAAGATATTCCATTGACAGCTCAATGGATTTCTATCATCCTCCAGCCAACTGTTGCAACATTGACAGAGCCTAAGCCTGATTGACGGCCTGTGGTTTCACTTCCTCTTTTGTAAGCCACAATCATTTTGAAGAAATCACAAGGACTCAAGGCACAGGACCAGGGTGTCAGTGACAAGAGGACAGTGGCCTGAAAGAGGGGCTGAGTAAGGGATCTGGGGTGAGGGAGACTGAGTAGGGGTCTGAGTGGCGGGGGGTGGGGGGGACGTTGGGCTGAGTCACCCTCATGACTGTGTGATGTGGGAGGGGGGCAGAATGCCCCTCTTTGATGAGGGGTTGGTGGTGCTCTCCTGGTCAGCTGGGTGAATGGGCCACCATGGGCCACAAAAATTTCATTTTTTGTGGGGAGAACATCAATGATGAGTTTGTATGACAGTCCAGTAGTTCCATGGTCATCATTACTGATACCAGCATTTTTTTTAAATTTCCACATTGAATTAATTAAATGTATTCAAATTCTCCTGCTGCTGTGGTGGGATTTGAACTCATGACTCTGAATCACCAGTCCAGGCCTCTGGATTACAAGTGCATTATTATAACTATTGTGTTGCTAAGCCGAGATCATGCATTGCAGTGAAGATCAGAGCTTTAGTCATGACACTTCCAATTCAGTTGCTAGCAGCTCTGTGAGATTGATTTGATTTGGGACAGGAGAGTGTTTTCCTCCTGGTGAGATCATTCTATGGAGAGGGTGAGGTGGGGGTTGCGGGGGCGGGGGCGGTGAAATTGCTCTTTTAGCAGAAATATCTATTCTCCGTAATTAATGTCTCATAAATGAAATTACATTTTTATAAACTGTGCATTACAGAGACAAGTAAAGCTGAGATCGGAATAAAATAGGCCATTCAACCCCAAGAGCCTACTCTGCTATTCAATTAGATCATGCCTGATTTGTACCTTAAATCAACTTACTTGCCTTTGCACAATATCCCTTGATATCACTGTCTGACAAAAATATTTCCATCTCGGTTTAAAATTTCAGCTGACTCAGCAGTCACAAACTTTTGGGGGAGTGAGTTCCATTTTCCAGTGGTTCATGTGTGAACAAATGCTTCCCAATTTCACTTTTTAAATGGTTAGGTTCTAATTTTATATAGCCCATCCTGCTCACTTATCCGATCATTTATGGATTCACCCATTGCAACACTGAAGTGCTTCTTGAATGATCCCAGAGCTTTTATTGCCCGGGCCCTATTCCAGGTATTTTATTGTTCTTTACATGGAGTAGTGCTTCCTGGTTTATGTACTGTTATTGCTTCTTACCTTCCCATATTTGGATCCCTTTGTCCTACAGTCCTGGTTAACTTTTGAAACTGCTGCAGATTAATCTCTATTCTGTTTAATATCTGAGTTTCTTGACACTTTGTTAGTGTCCATTAATTGTGGAGAAAGGGGCAGCACAGTGGTTAGCACTGCTGCCTCACAGCGCCAGGGACCCGGGTTCAATTCCGGCCTCGGGTCACTGTCTGTGTGGAGTTTGCAGTTTTTCCCCATGTCTGCGTGGGTTTCCTCCGGGAGCTCCGGTTTCCTCCCACAGTCCAAGGATGTGCGGGTTAGGTTGATTGGCCATGCTAAATTGACCCTAGAGTCAGGATAAATATGTGGAGTTACGGGAATAGGATCTGGATGGGATTGTGGTCAGTGCAGACCTAATGGGCTGAATGGCCTCCTGCACTGTAGGGATTTTATCATTCAAACCAATTCTGTCACTTCTCCACCTGGTTGCATTTCCTCCAACACCCAAATAAAAAATTCAGCAAGAAAACCTTTGACTTCGAAATTCAAAATTGTTGCTTGCATTCACAAGCAAATTATTCAAAATAAAAGTTCTAATTCCCCTTCCTATTTCCTCTCCTGCCAACCTGATGAGGTTCTTATTAATTTAAGACATTGTTCACTAAATGGTTCACTATGATCAATAGGTTCCTAAATACATGATGTGAGTCATGAAACAAAACAGCACATCTGAACACTTCTTTGCATTGCTTCTGTTCCATGTGTCACCTGCAGGACTGGACATGGAAAAAGGCAAAGAAGGAGGAACATGGTTGGGTATTAACAAGAAAGGCAAGTTTGCAGCACTCACCAATTACCTTCAACCGACAAACAGACTGAATGTATTAGGCAGAGGTAAGAAGGATTATCAACCTAAATCTCTTAGAAACACCATTTCCTATTTCTTTTTTAAACTATTTCATTGTTAATTTTTCATGCATCATTCTAGTTTCATAACTGTAAAATCAAACAAACATTCCTGTGCTAACGTTAATGCAGACCAACATCTGCATTCCTCGAATAGCATGGTTTTCTATTCCATGATGTTTAGGTAGTCAATGACCAATTCAGCAGGTGTAGGGTACAATGTATGAACAAGGGAATGTGAAATGAGCATGTTTCCAGCAATAGATTTTATGAGGCCGATTTTTCTAGTGGGCAAGTTGATTTTTTTCCCACGGTAAACCACAGGAAATCTGGGCAGATACTAGAAACATCACGGTGGCATAGTGGTGGGCACTGCTGCGTCACAACGCCGGGACTTGAGTGCAAGGCTGCTCATCCCATGCCAAACCACATCATCTCCTGTATGAGGTGAAAATTCAGATAAAATCGGAGTTCAACTTAGGAGAAAAGGTTTTCCTCTGTCCCCCTAATTCATCAAAACAAGCCCAGGAGATCACCCTGGCCCTCAATTCCCAGCAGTGTGTACCTCTTTTATGAGATGATCCTCGTCCCAGCCAGGAACAGCTCCAGCTCTCATTTGAAGGAATTTAGGAAGTTGGTTCAATCACTTGTTCAGGAGATCCTCTATTCCCTGGGAAGCAATGTCATTCCCTGACATCTAACCATGACCTGACCGAGCGCAATTAAAATTTGTGACAAAACCAAAATGGTGCTGAAGCTATAAATCTGAAACAAAAAAAACAAAAAATGTTGTAAATATTCAGATGGTCTGGCAGCATCTATGGAACTGATGAAAAGTCTTTGACTTGAAACAGTGGATGGGATCTTATGCCCTTTGAAAACCTTTAGGCATTGGGCCCATTTCCGAGTTCCAACCCCCACATAGATCAGAGGTTGCCAACATATGGAATCTTCTGGGAGGAAACCAGTTAACAGTCTGCCTCCATATCTGCCATCTGATTAAGAATGTCAGACCATTACCTGAAGTGGAAGACCCAATGGGAACACTACTGATGGCAACATCACCAGCAGAGGAGAGCCCTGCTGAGGCAGGTGGAGAACACAAGGATGCCTCAAAGTGGAGGTGCCCTTGGAACCTGATTCCTATTTGGGAAAAGCAGCTCTGAGGGTCAGCAATGTGAAGGGAAATCTTTGCACAAGAAAGATTACGGCTAATCCTGCAGCCTTTGCACTTTTGCAGCCCCACATTTGTGGGACCAGTGACAGGGACCCAATGGCCCTGTCTACCACTAGGAGGCTGCCTTCAAGCTGCTGTCACTGTCTCAAATCAGCAGGGCACTGATCCCACACAAGAAAGATCTTGGCGTCAACAGCAACTTGCCCCAAATTGGTCCAGTATTTGGCCTGATTAGCTACCCACTGCTGGGTGGCTGTTGCCATGTCGACCTCTCCTCCAGCAAGACCGCTCAGAGATGAAAATGCATCAGGGAGCCAATTTGATGTCCATGTTTCACATTTTGCTCCTATTCCTGTCTTGAAACTCATCTCCACAGAGACAGGAAAATTCCACCTGTTTCTCTCTCCACAATGTTTGTGAATATTTCCAGTGTTTTCTGTTTTATTTACAATTGTCACCATTGGTCCTCTCTACCCTGTTTAATTGGAACAAATTATTTGACACAGTCATTTCCTACATCAACTTACAAACCTCAATTAGTTCACTCTTCAGTCCATGGTTTTCTAGAGTGTTCAGTTCCAGCTCTTTTAATCTTTCATAGAATCATAGAATCCCTACAGCGCAGAAGGAGGCTATTTGGCCCATCGAGAATACACCAGCCACAATCCCACCCAGGCCCTATCCCGTAATCGCATGTAATTACCCTGCTAATCCCACTAACACTAAGCGGTAATTTACCAAGGCCAATCTACCTAATCTTTCTTTATAAATAAGATGCTGCTGATTTGTAATCAATCTAGTGGCCCTCCTCTGCCACCTTTCCAAAATCTCAATATAAGGAGATCAAAATTGAACAGAATATTCAGTAAACTATTGTTATTAATGTCAGTCAGAGAGACACTGCTTGTTGGGTGTGCCAGCTGTTTCAGACTGAAACAGCAGTGCTGTGAACAGTTTGCACCTCATTCAGGGGCAATTATCTTTTACTTAATCACATCTATGATAGCATCAGCTGCTGTACTTGAGTAATAGTTCATCTTATGTAAAGTTAACCCCTGACTTTTGGGCAGAAAATTATATTCTAACCCTTTCATTCTTAGTCTTCACTGCCACCTGGAGCCCAACCTGTTTTTTGTGCATTGTGTAACACCAGCTGACTGCCTTACCTGCAAGTTCACTCTCTCCCTCTCTCTCACCGACTCTTTCCCACTCGCTGTTCCCTGCCCCACTCTCTCGTTTGTTTCTTCCCTGTCCAATACTCCTGCCCAACTTTTGCCACTCCCTGCCTGACTCTCCCAATCACCACTTCCCTGTCCAACTCTCCCTTTCACCACTTTCTGTCCCAAGCATTCACAGTGAGCGAGGTTGCAGGAGAGAGACCATAATAGGGAGGAAGTGGGAGAGCCGGGCAGGGAAACGGTGAGTGGGAGAATCAGACAGGGAAGTGACAAGTAGAAGTGACCTTGGGCGAAAGAGGCGGCTCCAAAATGGTGCTGATCGGGCCACATACCCTCTGTTGACCCCAGTACAAAACGATTTCAACCCCTCAAAAATATTACTTGTGTAGTCAACCCCGTATGTTTTGCCTGAAATTTGGTCTCAAAAACTTGACTTTTAAATGAGTATAGATGATCATTCTGATGTTTGAAGAAATGATTGGCAAATGTGTGAACAGAGGCAGTTTTCAAGCCTTCCTTCAATTTTTTTAATGAGTTACTGATAGAGAATTTCACATGTTAAAGCCGTAACTAAAACCCAGATTTACTTTTGCTACTTCCCGATTTAAATAATTATATGTTGAAATTTAAAGCTTCTCCTTCTCTTCCCTTCACAAATTGAGGCCAATTTTTGCCAACACAAATCTGCCATAGAAAACCTGTAATTATGTTTTTTGTTTTAGAATTACTAACAGGATAAGCACCTGCTACCCTGCCAGTGCTTCTATTTTTAGTCTTCACCGCCACCTGGAGACCGACCTGTTTTTTGTGCATTATGCAGCACTGACAGAAGCTGTAGCATCATCATCTTGACTGTCACTCCAGTTGTCTAAAGATGCAGTGGGATGAGGCAGAGCCAGCTGCATTAGGGAATTGTTTTGCTAATAAATTATTTTTAAAAGCTGTCTTCTTGAGGTTGCATTAAATTTACATTTAAAAGGTGCTTTAAAAATTGAATTTAATCAAAGAGCACTATGAATTAAAGATGTATTTGGTTCTTTGTATTTTTGAGATGATACTTATGCAATATTTAATTGCGAAACATTACAAATAAAGATTTAATACTCAGCATGTGAACTAGAACATAGGAATATTAAATCCTTTGAGTCTCTTATGTAGAACTGACAACAGGCAAACAGGCCATTTGGTCCCAATGGTACATGCTGGTGTTTATGCTCCACAAAAGCCTCCTCGTACTCAACTCCCATTGGTCTAATCTTGTATCCCTTCGTCCCTCATGTCTTTATCTAAGTGCATCCATGCTATTTGTCTCAACCACTCTTCATAATAGTGGGTTCCACATTCTTGCAACTCTGAGTAAAGAAATTCCTCCTTTTGGTGACTGTCCTATAATTGTGGCCCCTAAGTTTTGGGCTCCCCACAAATGGAAATATTTTCTCTTTGTCTACCCTACCACATTCTTTCATAATCTTAAAACACCTGTGTCACACCACTCTCCCGCCTCCTCTTTTCTAAAGAAGAGAGTCCCAGCCTGTTCAGTCTCTCCTGATCGATGTAACTTCCCTGTTCTGGGATCAACTTTGTAAAATGTTGTCGTGCCATCACAATTCGATACCTTTTTTATATTATGGAGAACTGAACTGTGTACTATAATCCAAATGTCACCTCGCCGCAGTCCTATGTAAATTTTAGATAATTTCTCTGCTTTTCAATTTTATCCCTCTAGAAATGAATGGCTGGCTTTATTTGATTTTTAATAGCCTTATTGACCTGTGCTGCTGCAGTGATTTGTGTATGCAATTATATCATGGCTGATCCTTGCCTGAACTCTACTTACCTCTCTGTGCACCACATTCTATGATGCCCTTACTCAACAATAATCTATCTTTCAAAACATCCGCAATTTTGGGAGACAGTCAATTCCAAACTTCCTTTAATCGATGTGGAAGAGTGATTTTAGTCCAAAATGTTTCTGGATTCCCAACCAGAGGCAATAGTTTATCTGAATCTTTTCATGTGGAATCTCTTTATTATTTTCAAGACAATTGTTAAATCACCTGCAACCTTCTAAACTCAGTGGACTAAGTTTGTGCAACCTGATATCATACTGGTAAATCTCTGCTGTACTCTATCCCTGGCCAATATAACTTTGCTGTGCCTACAACTGCTGCAATACTCTAGAAGGGGTATTCCAACCCATTTAATGTAAAGTCCAACATTCCACTTGCGTTTCTGATCACCTTTTGTACTTTTAATGATTTGTGATCTTGCTGTGTTCCTCCATTGCACCTATTCTTGCACCATTGAGAAAATACTTCCGTTTGTCTTCCCTGGATCAGATGTGGGTGACCTCGCACTTCCCTATATTGACCTCCATCTGTCAAAGTTAATCTATGACCCTTTGTAACTTCTTGCTCTCAGTATACATCGACTGCTAACAGCATCATCTGCCACAGTTGGATACACAACTGTCTCTGCCTTCATCTAAGTCATTTTTATATAAAATAAAAAGCTGAGGCCCCTGTACACTTGCTAGAAGAACTCCACATCCTGCCAATCTAAGCATGTTCCCCTTATTCCTACTCCCTGCTTCTTACCTTCATATAAGTTTATGTTTGTTTATAAGTTTATGAATAAATTTATGCAACCTGATATACTGGTAAATCTGTGCTGTTAAGAATGCATTGATCTTGGCATCTTTGATAATTGGAGTAATGCATTGATAGCTGTGTTTCTGATAATTGGCATTATACATTAATCACTGTATTTCTGCATTAGAAAGGTGAAAATTGCCTTGGTTTGCTTGCTTGATTGTTATTCAGTGACCCCCATGTGCATAGTTCAATTTCGGGCATAGGCAGAGTCATAACTCCAAGATCTAATAAGCTGTCCCACACTTATGTCCAGTCAGGCGCCACTCTGGAAACACAGATCTCACTGAAGAAAATTTCTACTCAACTGTGAGGGAGTATCACAATCAAGTTCAACCCTGTCCTCACTGCCTGCCTTCTGACCTTACATGTTGCTTAATAAAATTGGGGACAACAGTGTAGAAAATAATTCAATGAGAATATTTTGAAAATAAACTGTGCACCTTTCAGATGCTGGACCTCATGCAGTAGTTCAGGTGAAATGTACAGAATTGAAGAATATTTCTATGATTTTGTAGGATTTATTTTAAAGCCACCAGATTTTTAAAATCATTTTAATCTTTGTGCAGAAATGCTACAACCTGAAGGCTGTTTTGTCTTTTAGATTTAGTACTACAAGATGTGTCTGCCATTGTGAGTTTTAATCTAACTTCATGTATTTTTTTTAAAATATATTGTTCAAGGTTATCTAGTGACAAATTTCCTGACTGAAGATGTGGATGGTTTGACGTATTTAAAGAAAATTTCTTCAGAGGGACATCTGTACAATGGATTTAACTTGATAACTGCAGACTTTAAGTAAGTTCATCATAGAAAGAAATCATAGAAACCCTACAGTGCAGAAGGAGGCCATTCGGCCCATCGAGTCTGCACCGACCACAATCCCACCCAGGCCCTACCCCCACATATTTACCCGCTAATCCCACTAACCTATGCATCTCAGAACTCTAAGGGGCAATTTTTAACCTGGCCAATCAACCTAACCTGCACACCAGTAACATTTGTTGAACATTGCTGGCTTTCAATATAATTCAGTATAAATAAACACAAAAATATGTGAGACGTCATTGGCCATTTAGCCCCTCTAACCTCTGCTGCTGTAAATTGACACAGTGGACTTGTCTGCCTTTCTGAAGACATAGCAAGTTGGGATTCAGGTAGAATACTCCTGACTGCTGATGGCAGTAAAGAACATTTACACATAATGCTGAAAACACTCAGCAGGCCAGGCAACATTTCTGGAAGAGCAACCGTGTTAACATTTCAGGTTAATGACTTTTCGTTTTGATTTAGTATTTCCAGCATTTCTGGGTTTTTTTCTTTCCGATTTCCAGCATCTGCAGTATTTTGCTACTAATTGTGCATTTGGTTTGGAGGTTCAACAGTTGGCTTTCTAAGAATAAACCTTTAACCATAATATTGGTATCTGGCCACCTGAGCCTCACAAAAATACATTTGATCAATGGGCAACAGTTTTTCCTTTTCATTGGCAGATTCTCATCATGTCTCTTGGTTCTAGATTTCAAATATGAGGTGGCTTAGGGTTCCAAAGGTTTGGCAGGACCTTGGGAGGTTGGTCTAGTGCTGGGTTGCCCAACCTTTCCGTGCGAGGGGCCACATTTCAATTTTTACTCACTCAAGGGGCCAATGAGCAAATTTCAAAAAGATAAAATTTGGCACAATATTAAACATGAGTTTCAATAAAATGTTGAGGTATGAAGAAAAGAAATAAGCTGCAAAAATAAAGAAATGTCAAGGCAATAAATTGATCATTTCAAATAATGAGTGATTAATAAAAATGATCATTAGAGTGTAAGAAGGTCAAATTGTCTTATTTCTGGCTCAGACTCGGGGTACTTATTCACTCACCCTTACCCAAGGTTTGAGTTGGTGTGAGTGTGTTGGCGTGTGGCAGTGAGGATGAGTGCAAATCCTGAGCCTGGGAGTGAGCCAGACTCTCTCATACTCTCTTGCTCTCACACACACCTCTCACTCTCTCTCTCACACACACACACACCTCTCACTCACGCACATACACCTCTCACTCACATGCACTCAACACACACATTCTTGCTCACACGCACAAGCTCTCGCTTACACACACTCTCAAACATGCACACATACACTCTCTCTGTTACTCTCATACACACTCCAACCAGTCTCTTATCCTTCCCCCCCTGCCCCCTGAACAGATTCTCTTCCCCTCTCCCCCCACCAGCAGCCAGTTTTTTGGATACATACAGTTGAAGTGGGAAATTCTTAATTTTCACAGATTGGAAGAAGGAGAACAGCTTTACTGTCACAGCATATTGTGTGTGCAATAATATCAGAGATTGACTATGTACAGTGAGTGCTTGCGACAGTCTAATGGTATTACGTCTGTAGACGATGCTGAGAGAATCACATTATGTGATGCATTAAGAGAATAAAAGGCACTTAGGAAAAGCCCCTTGAGCCTGTTCTACCATTTAATGATCATGGCTGATCATAGCACAACAACTCAACTGGGATTTTATGCTCATCTTAAAGTGCCCTTTCTCAGGTGCTCCCCGATTATTTTGGGAGCCCTCTTCATATCATCCCTCAGTGATGGCTGACACGTGAACATTCACTATAGAGTCATTCTGGGTAATGGTGCAATAAGAATCCTGATGCTACATCTGTTGCTATCGGTTTTAAACTGCCTTGGCTCCACCAGCAAGCTCTCAGCAAGTGACCCGACCAGCTGCAAAGATTTTCCTGCAACAGCGCTCCCAATATAATTTTCTGACCTTCAATCATCCCTAATTTCCCTTCTTTTCCCTCCTTTTCTGTTGCATTTTCCTCCCAACTGTTTCCAGTAGCTGGAAGGTTCAATAACCAGAGGGCACAGATTGAAGGTAATTGGCAAAGGAACCAGGGGCAACATAAAGAAAAATGTTTCTATGCAGTAAGTGGTTAAAATTTGCCTGATTGAGTGATGAATAATGACTCACTAGTCACCTTTGGAAGGGAATTGGGTAAATACTTGAAACGCTGGGGAGTGAGACTGAAAGAGACTGCTTTTCACAAAAGCTGCAGAGACCTCATGGGCTGAACAGTTTCCTTCCTAACCTCACCTTGTTTGTCCTTCTTACCATCTCCCCTCCTCTTCTGTCCCTCTCTTTTCATTTCTCTCCACTCTCCTCTTTCTCCCTTTCCATTTCTGTCCCCTCCCCTTATCCTCATTCTGTCACTAAAGTGCATTTCATTCATTTTTAAACGATCGATGCACTAGCTGCACCTTCAGATCTGCTAACCTTATCAGCCTCTGCCCTGTCTAGAAAAGTAATGGCTATGGAAGTGGGCTTTATTGCCTTTCTTCTGTCTCTGGGGAAGCTAGGTCAGATTCCAGCGCCAAGCAGCATGCACTTGATCAATATGGATCCGAAATAGTAGCCCTGATAGAGTAGCAGGAAAGGTTGTCTGATTAATTCACTTTCCAGCAGAGTGCTAAAGATTGGAAAACAAGATATACAACTTTCTTTGTTTGGTAGTTCATTAACAGCCTTAGTCACACTATTAACAATTCTACTACGAACAAATCCAGTCTGTGTGAAGTGTTCATCATTCATGAGCTAAATATAGATATCTTGGTGTTGCCTCTTTCTAAACTGGATATGTTAATTTCAAAATCTCATTTGAAAATCAGTTTATGCCCCACATCCGTGGCCTGACCCAGTAAGTCACTGAGTCAACAGAGGGGGAAAGCCCCAGGATAAATGTGCTTTTTGCTGTTCTTAACAAGGGAGACGGTTGGAGTACTACAGATACCCTAACCGGGTTAGATGGATCAATGCCCCTCCGGGGGGGGGGGGGGGGGGGGGGGTGCGAAATCTGCTCCAAATGTGGACCACTACTGGAAGAGGACTTGTGAATCAGGCTGGACTCTAATGTTTCTAAAGGTCAAATATCCTGCTAATAGTGTGTGTGCTTGTATTTGAATAATGGCCCTGTGCTAAGGAGCTAGAGGGCAGGTTGCATCTGGAAACATATCCCAGCAAGGAGTCAGAACAGCAGGAACAAAGGGGCAAATTGCCAACAGAAAAGTCAGTTGCAGGGAATTATGGTTGACCTGAAGAATTGTTTTTTAATCTTATTTCTTGGTTTTTTCATCGAAATTCTTCTTTAAAGATGGAACTTTGGCAGATTATCAAAATCAGTAACTGAGTCTCACTGTGTGCATGCATTGAATGCATCAGTACAGATAAATCGTGGTGCTTCAATAATCTTGTGTTAATTTAACTCCCTTACCCTGTCAGACTCTATGGGCATATTTTTCTTTTCCTCCAATTCGCCCAGCAACTGGTGAAGTTGATTACAGTGAGTACAGGAAACCAATGATTCCTTGCAACCATCTGCTTCCTGCCCAATTTTCCTGTATATTCTGAGCCCAGTTGACAGGTGGAGAAACAAGATAATCTGCCGCCCCCCCCCCCCCCCCCCCCCCCCCCCCCTCCGATTGTGGGACTTTGACTAGGATTCCTTGTGTGGATTCTTCTCCTGAAGATTCCTTTGGAATTTAGTCTGCCGGGGTGGCACAGTGGTTAGCACTGCTAACTCACAGCGCTAGGAGCCTGATTCTGGCCTTGGGTGACTGTGTCTGGAGTTTGCACATTCTCCCCATGTCTGCGTGGGTCGGTCTCCGAGCACTCTGATTTCCTCCAACAGTTCAAAGATGTGCAGATTAGGTGGGTTGGGCATGGTAACTGCGTGGGCGAACAGGGATAGGGTGGAGGGTGTAGGGGAGGGCCTGGGTGAGATGCTGTTTCAGAGTGTCGGTGCAGATTGGGTCAAATGGTCTTTTTCTGCACTGTAGGGATTCTATGATAGGATCATTAGCCTCCCTCGGCAAGCTTGATTGCCAAACTAGCTAACTGAATGTGAGATGCTGCTATCACCGCCCTCTGAACCTCAGCACTTTGGTGAAGATCATCACACACACACACACACATACACACACGGGAATCATTGGATGTGACAAACAAGTCTCAAACTCAATCCAACAGCTGCCTAGTTTCAATTGTCCAAGGAAAGAGTAGTCCACCCTCAACAGTTTCAGGACCACCCACAGTTCCTGTTTGGCCAACCTCCACAGATGGGTCATCAGTGCCAGCCCCTTATGTGCCTGTAGGAGAGAGCAAACTATGGAATCCAGCCTCCCATCCATTGACTCTGTCTACATTTCCTGCTGCCTCGGCAAAGCAGCCAACATAATTAAGGACGCCACGCACCCTGGACATTCTCTCTTCCACCTTCTTCCGTCGGGAAAAAGATACAAAAGTCTGAGGACATGTACTAACCGACTCAAGAACAGTTTTTTCCCTGCTGCTGTCAGACTTTTGAATGGACTTACTTTGCATTAAGTTGATCTTTCTCTACACCCTAAATATGACTGTACCCTCCATTCTGCACTCTCTTGTTTCCTTCTCTATGAACGGTATGTTTTGTTTGTATAGCGCGTAAGAAACAATACTTTTCATTGCATTTAATACATGAGACAATAATAAATCAAATCAAATCATTCACCACATCATAGAAGAGCGTCCAAATCACACACTCATCTACACTCAACACAGCAGGACTGGAAGAAACTGCTTGTCTTGGGGACTTTGCATTCACTAAATAAATCTGCCCTTCCAATCTGTTTTAAACCAATCTTCTCCTATAAAAATGCAACTATGAGGAAAGATTGAATAGACTGGAGTTGTTCCCTTTGGCACAGAGTAGGCTGAGGGGACATTTGATTGAGATGCAAAAATTGTGAGGGATTTATATAGAGCAGATCGGAAGGGCCTAGTTACCTTAGAGAGAGGTCAGTGACCTGGGGGCTTAGATTTAAAGTGATTGATAGAAAGATTAGAGAGATGAGGAAAATTGTTTTCTCTCATGTGTCTGTAGCACCACCACTTACCTCTTCTGCCACCCACTTCAGGAGTGGGTACAGCTTTTCACTTTCTCAGCCCCACAAGTGGGACTTTCTCGATAAATCTTCCTTCCTATTTCACTGCCACTTTCAAAAATTCCTAGAAGCCTGTCGTGTCTTTGATTGTCTGAGCAAGTAAGCACAGAAGGAGACTATTGAATCCACTTGCGTTCTAATGCCATTATCTTGTCCCTTTTTCCCACATGCTTTTACATTCTGTCTTTGCAAATATGTGTCCAGTTTGGTTTTGACTGATGGTATAATGTCTGACTCAATCACTACTTATGGTGAAGCATCCCAAGTTCTAATTACAGTAATGCCAACCCCACCAACTCATAAATCAGGAAACATGCTCTTAAAACATCAAGATATTTCATTTAAAAAAAACATGAGTTGCTTTTCTTTTCAAACATAAATTAAGTTAGGTTGACAGTTGATTTTTTAAACCTCATTAGTGGCTTACTTAATTTCCAGCAGGTCATATGAAGCTACACTTTGTCTGGCAGTTTACCTATGGTTACAAAAGCAAACCAACTGTATGGAGCTCAAAGGTTGTGGATCGCCACGCACCTGTTTAATTTTCTTCCTGCTTCCATTCCAAATTAAGGCATTAAGGAAGGAAATTGAGATCCATGTTTTTATGTGTTCGTTCTACAGTTTTGGTCATCAGAGAGTGAACTCTGTGCATTTGCGCCCTTGGTTAACATTGCTAAAAATGTCTCCCTTATCCTGTCAGCTGACTGGAGCATTTAGATTTTCATGGATCTATGATTCTATTGCTGGAACACAGAAGTAGATTTTATAATGTAAACACAGAAAGCCAAGGTCGCTCTCCTGTTATGAGAACTGCCAAAGCACCAAATATAAAAGCATGTTTTTAGTTGTAAATGGAAATCTGATGACAACATCAAGACTAAGGACAAACAAGATCTCCAGTGGTATTGGATCTCCAGACTGGGCCACTTATCTGAAAACATCGTCACATGTGCTCTATCCCCAAGTCATTATGTGCTGATGAAATTTATTTGTTGCTAGAATCTGCACTTCAGGTGTAGTTTGCTGTCAGATACTCTATAAAATGATACTATTACAGTTTCAAAATCCACAAACACTCCCACTTTAGAGGATATTTGAATACTTAGATCTGTAATATTACCGCTGTAATGGGATAAAACCAAGCATGACCCCAATAAATGTTATGATCTCAACTGCTGTTGATACTGGACAAGTTAGATCCCACAATGCAATCTGGCTTGTTAGAGTCTAACTTTCTCTTTTCGAAATCATGGAAAAAAGTTACTGAACAAATTCACAGGAGTCTGCGGCTGAACTTTTAGTAGAAAAAAACAAAATATTTATTAAAACAAGAAAAGTGAACAATGTGGACGATCTTGAGCCCACGTTCATGGGGGCTCAAGATTCAGTGAAACCCGGAAGTTGTGAATCATGCCAGCAAGATTGTGACTTCCAATTTTAGCTGCCCCTCACCAGGGCGTGAACCTGATTTAAATGTATTTGACAACATGACCATACTAGTATATTAAGGCCAAGGCTTATTTTTGGCATGGTTTACAACAGGTTCACCCCCCCCCACCCCCCCCAGGAGCATAAAGATGAGTATAGACCTCGGGGGTGAGGGACGTGACCAGGCAGTGCCCTGGCAATGCGCCCTGGCACCTGCCTTTCTTCTCACCAGAATTAACACTTTTCTCCAGATTTCTTTCCAAACTCGCCTTTAATAAACCAGCAAACGTTTTTCTACACCTTGGGATGTTTATGGGAACATGTGAACATTTGACAATCAAGGGCAGAAGAAGACAGGTTGGCCTATTGAGTCAATTTCGTATTGTCAAACTGCATGCAATGATCCCCATCCACCTGCCATGCAATCTGCTGGGACTGGTAAAAACCCAGAGAAAAAACTTAGGTTGATTTAGAAATAAGTTTTCCTCTTCCCAACACGAAGGCAATCAAACAAATTTCTGGAGACCATGGTGATTGGGGAAGTTTCCCCTCCAATCTTCTAAATGCAGTTAGGATAGCCAAACTTAGGAATTTGTACAGCGCCCTCATGAATTTGCAATCACTCCACATGCCAACAATATTATCCAGAGGTCAGTGATTCTCTTCAAAAGGAAGTGCCTCCGGACATTTAACTTGCGTTTATTCTCGGGTTGTGGGGTCACTGGCCTTCATTGTCCATCTGGAGTTGCTTAGAGAAGATTTTTACCTTGAACCACTGATGAGTGGTTCTTGCTGGACAAGAATCAACCTCAATGGTGTGGGACTGAAGTCACATGAAGGCCAGCCTGGTAGGGATGATAAGTTTCCTTCACTAAAGGACATTGGTCAACCATTTGGGTTTTGATGACACTCTGCTTCCTGGCCACATTTATTGATACCAGCATTTTATTTGCAGATGTTTTAGACTGAATTCAAATTTTCAAATTGCCATGGTAGGATTTGCAGTCATGTTCTCCGGACTATTAGTCCAAGCCTCTGAATTACTGATCCAGTTACAAAAACACTGCTTGATTGAATCCCCGTCGTTTAGGTTTATGAAAGTTATACTCGTGCAATTGGTTCTCCCTAAAAGCATGAATAGCTTTTCCACATGCATCAAATCTAATCCTTAAATTATTTGAAAGACCTCCATAAAATCTCCTCAAAGTAAATGTTTTTCTGCAGTAAAAGTCATGGTAACTGAGGACTTTTAAACTGAATGTAAATCTGGTGACATAATTTAAAAGCAAAATACTGCGGATGTTGGAAACTGAAATAAAAATAGAGAATACTGGAAAAACTCAGCTGGTCTGGCAGCATCTGTGGAGAGAGAGAGAATCAGAGTTAATGTTTTGACTAAGTCTGACTCTTATTCAGAGTTGAACGGAAGTGGAAATGTAATGGATTATATACTGCTACCTTTATGCCACTGTCAGCACCTTCTTTAGCCTTTAACGTTCTCATTAACACTCCCTTTGTCTTGTGTCCATGTCACCTTTGTCAAATCTTTCTTGAGCTGCCACCTATCCTTGACCTTCTATTTTGCTCCATCTGATTCACCCCCTCTTCAAAGGGATAAAATCCATCAAATTTCTACCTCTCTTTAACTCTGAAGAAGAGTCCTATAGACTAGCAAGTGACCCTCCTTTGCCCCTTTACCCGGGCCTCTATTATTTATCATGTGTGGAGGCCAAAACTGGATACTATATTGTAGATAAAGCCAAACCAGAAACAAAAGGCATTGTTTTGTATTTAATTGTGCTGACAATAGATGCTAAAACTATATTTGCTTTTGCAGTACTCTCGTGACACTGTGTGGACTTTTAAAGGTTCATACCCGATAATAATGAGGTGTTTCTCCAATTCTGCAACCTTAAGCACACAGTCCTGCATGATGTACACAAACTTGGTATTGCCCGTGTCATAGAAATCATAGAAACCCTACAGTCCAGAAGGAGGCCATTCGGCCCATCGAGTCTGCACCGACCACAATCCCACCCAGGCCCTACCCCCACGTATTTACCCGCTAATCCCTCTAACCTACACATTTCAGGACTCTAAGGGGCAATTTTTAACCTGGCCAATCAACCTAACCCGCACATCTTTGGACTGTGGGAGGAAACCGGAGCACCCGGAGGAAACCCATGCAGACACGAGGAGAATGTGCAAACTCCACACAGACAGTGACCCAAGCCGGGAATCGAACCCGGGACCCTGAAGCTGTGAAGCAGCAGTGCCAACCACTGTGCTACCGTGCCGCCCGGTATGTGTACCAAAGTACAAATCTTTACAATTAAAAGACAGGCCCCCCATCACATCTACCTGTTGTCCATTTTTCTCATTTAAATTCTTTATACCTACATATATATTTGTAACATCTGTGAATTTGCACACACTATTAAAGGTGATATACAAGCACAAGTTACTGTTCGCAAACCAGTGCTGGGGCATTGCTCTTTGCTTCATGCATCAGCATAGACTTTTTGTTACAAGCTTTGGCCTAATAACAGGCAGACATACATCATGCACATTGTATGCTCAGCAAAACATTCCATGCTGTTGCAAACACTATTAATTCTGCAACCAGCCAGCCCGTCAAGGTACTGAATTCTCCATGTGACCTTCAGACCAAGTTGGATTGATTTTCTGGAAAAGCATTTTCTTGATTACGCATTCTGGGATGTTCATACTTAGAATGGTGTCGGTGCTCCAGTTCCTCAGGCATTAGGGACAGGAAATAGGAGCAAGTCCACATTGTCAGGTTTCTGCACCTATTTGCACATAATGGGAGCAATCCTGGAGCCCATGTTCGCTGTCCGTGCAAATGCTGGCGGGACTTAAGATCCAGAAGTCGCAGTTCTCACTGGTGATAATGCAATTCCGGATTTTCCCCACCCCTTGCATCAACCTTCTTTATGTTCACTTGAATATAATTAAATGTTATTAATCTGCCTCTTCACCGGATATTGACCCCCCCACCGCTGTATATTGGCACCATGCTAATGGTTACAGCAGGTTCACACAGAAGTGTAGGGGCAGCACAGTGGTTAGCACTGCTGCTTCCCAGCGCCAAGGACCCAGGTTCGATTCCCGGCTTGGGTCATTGTCTGTGTGTACACATTCTCCCGTGACTGTGTGGGTTTCCTCCCCATGCTTTGGTTTCCTCCCACAGTCCAAAAAACATGCTGGCCATGCTAAATTCTCTCTGTGTACCCGAACAGGCACCGGAGTGTGGTGATTCGGGGATTTTCACAGTAACTTCATTGCAGTCTTAATGTAAGCCTACTTGTGACACTAATAAATAAACTTTTAAAACATGTACCTGTCATGGGGGTCTCCCCAGGGGTGTAAGGTGAGGGGGACATAGCCAGACAGTGCCCTGGCAATGCCAGCTAGTAGCTAATGGCATTTGCTACCAAATAAACCTGTTGGACTTTAACCTGGTGTTGTTAAAACTCTTGCAATGCCAGCTAGCACAGCCCATTGGCACACATTGGCATTACCAGGTTGCCACCAGGCCCATATCAGGCATTTAAATCAACTTGACAGTGCCAACCTGTGGGCAGGCCCCAGGGGAGCACCATGGGGGAGAGGCGGGATTCATTTAGTGGTGGTGGCCGGAAGGAGCAGGGGATGCTGCCGATGGGCATTTGAGGGGGGCCGGGGGACAAGGTGGGTGCTGGCTCAGACTAGGTGGGCAACTCCAGTTGGGGGGGGTGGGGGGGTGCCTCTGCGATTTCTGTGGTGGGCTGCGGAGGAGGTTTTTACTGGTGGTGATTGTGGTGCCTTTAAAGGTGGCACCCCAGTCACTCTGCAGCCGGGTTTTGTCGGCCTGATTTGGCTCCGTCCTCCTGTATGACGGTGCGACACATGCCCCATTGATTTTTTTTGACAGAGTGGCATAAGATCTGGAGAGAAACACGCCGATTATCTCACCGGAAACAGCACTCTGCCATTTTTTGGTAAGATTTAGCCCAGTGAGTATTTCCAAAGTCTGAATGAATGGGGGCTGGAAGGTGCTGTCTGAAGCAGGGAGAAGGATTCATATCCTATGTAAGCACTGCAGGAAAGACGTAAAGACACCCTCTGCTTCTGGGAATGAGCATCTTTTGAAATTATTCAGTGCAGCAGGTTGCACATTCAGGATGTCGACAATTTGATTATTGTCTCTGATGGTACCCACCTAAATTGCAATTTCTTGCTGTTATCCCTTTAGTATCGCCAGCAGCGCACAATGTTCCATCTTTAGTTTGTATGTTCCCAGAGTTTGCACAGAGCACGTGAAATGTGCGACACGTAACATAGAACAAGCTGTGCAGAAGGTGATGTTCCTATATCATCTGAAAAAGACCCCAATTAGCATAATTTGACACCAACAGTTACAAATATCCCTTAATACACCAGACAGAAAGTTGATCGCATAAACACAAGTAACAGCATACATTGTGTATTCTCAATGTTCACCTAAATTGTGACAATTCCAAAACTTGTTGCTTTCGAAAGACAGCAGGGTCTGAAAGCTACAAACACAGTCTTGCTGCTCTTCTTAACATCAAACACCAAATTGGGATTCAATAGAGAATTACACTGTTTGTTGATGATGGGTTTAGTTTGCCAAGAGGAGGCTTCTGCACAAACAGTCCAATTCCTGCTGCGCTTTGGAATCTCTCTTTCAAATGTTGCTCGAATTGTTTTGATTGAAATGTTTCAGGGTTTAAGTTGCCATTGAGTTATAATTCTTGCTGCCTCAACCGTTACTAACAAAGACGATCAGTAGACTTCTTGTTGAACCACGCACACAGGGAAGGGCCAACGAAGAAAGCTATGTGTGTGTTAGCAGTTTAAAAAAACTGCACTGATTCCAGTGATGAGCAGAATGAGCTGACTTATTTTGGGTTTCTTTTATTCGAAGCTTCCTGCCCCTCTTTTGTTCTTGTCCACTGCTTTATTCTCCAGCTGAGTGAGCAAAATTACAAACTCCTGCTATGCTTCTGCTGTGTTATTCGGTCACTTGGCTCTTTGCCAAAACATCAGTGGCAATCCAAACTTTTGTATATGTGTGTTCTTCTTCTGTTGCCCAACCTCATGTTTGGTTCCATCCCTAATCCACCTTGTCCCTCTCCCAATCCACCCTGTCCCTCTCCCAATGGCGTGGTTGAGCTCTGGACAATGTATGTGAGGAATTCAGCCATCATAATGATTCTATTTTTCCATCCTTTTTCTTATCTTCTGTGATGGTGCAAGGCAGGAATCCACATCGAGGTCAGTATCCTTGTAATTAATCCTTAGAACATGTTCAAAGCCTTGAACTTATTTCCGATTGCCTTTTTTACTAGAAAGGCCTTTCAAACCTGGGAGTGCAATTCTAACAAAAACAAACAAACAAGATGGGCATCTGTTATTAAAACATCAAGGTGCAGTTACTGAAGGAGTAACAAAGAACTGTGTTCAACTTGAGGAATGATGATTTTGAACAGAACGGAAAATGCCGAATGTTGCAGAAGATTATTAGAAGGGATGTATAAAGAAAAAGATGCATATATACTGAATTATTTGCGAATTTTCTGCATGCTTATAAAGATGCTTTCTACTTTTATAAGTACCTTAGGGAAATTCCTCCAGTAATTTTCTTTAGATCTTTCTTTCCTACCTTCAACATTCTGGAGTTTCAAAGCAGCTGTTATATTTGTGGTATTTTTAAAAAATTGTCCAGGAGATGTGGGCATCACTGACTACACCAGCATTTATTGCCCATCTCTAATTGCCCTTGAGAAGGTGGTGATGAGCTGCCTTCTTGAACCACTGCAGTCCATGTGATGTAGACATACCCACAGTGCTGTTAGAGAGGAAGTTCCAGGATTTTGACCCAGCAACAGTGAAGGAATGACAGTAAATCAAGATGGTGTGTGACTTGGAGGGGTACTTGCAGGTGGTGGTGTTCCAATGCGTCTGCCACCCTTTGTCCTTCTAGATGGTAGAGGTCACGTGTTTGGAAGGTGCTGTCAAAAGATGAATAGTGTACATTCATTTTCAGTGTTGTATATTATTAAAGCTGAGAAACTCAATAGTTTAAGTTTCATTTGAAATGAACAGTTGCTGCTGCAGTATCCAATGTGCATATGAAACCTCAGTCAATGGACCCCACCCCTGGCGATGGCTGGTGCCAGCTGCCAACACAAGGAAATTGTTTGAATTTTCTCTGAGGTAATTTTATTCAGTTAAAGATGGAAATAGCACCACTATGTCACAATTTGGTTGAATAGTACTTCAATTATGAGCCCTGTGTTATTTTACTCACCACCACACCCTTTCCTCAAATGCAGTCTTGTGAAAATGATGGCAATTAAGATTATACTCAAAGTTCTCACTGAGTAAGTAGTTTCAGTTCTATTTTCATGTTTAGTAGAAATGGCCTAGAATGGCAGCTTTTTACACCACAAATACCAAAAGACCCAACATCTGTTTTAAAGTTCAGTTAGATTAAAAGGAAAATCTATGTGTGCGAACCGGTAAGATAGGGCGAGAGGCAAAAAAATCAGGTTTGCGCCCAGTTTCCTGCCTCTCCCATTGGCACTGTTTTGCCGACGAAATCAGCTTTGCGCCCAGAAAGGCCACAAAGCTGATTTCAATATTAATGGCATCGTTTTAATGTCATTAGTGAGTCCTGGACGCTATCGTCCGAGCTCGCTTATACTTACCTGTTCGCTGGTTGAGGCCCTCACCGGCGACAATCACAGCTGGTCTACGTCGGCAGAGACCAGATGTGATGGCCTCGCTGGTGGGACCGGAGGCCATTGCAGCCTCCTGGTGGTTGGGGGCAGGCCTGGGCACTGCCAGCCTGAACTCTACAAAGGGAGTCATCGGAGGGGGGGCATTGTTACAAAGGGGGCAATCGGGGGTGGGGGGATCTCTGCAAAGGGAGCAATTGGGGGAAGGGAACTCTGCAAAGGGGGTGATCTGAAAGGGTGGTGGATCCCGATGTCCGTGTGGGGTGGGGAGAACCGGCTCCGGGAGCAATCAGTGGGGGGAATCCCAATGTCTGTGGGAGGGGGGGGGAAGCAGGAGATCTCCCAGTACACTGGGAGTTCGGGACACCTGTGCAATGGCGCCCCAAGAGGTCAGCAACCAGCTTCACTGGCGAGAATCATATCCTGGCTCTTTTTTTGCACTAAGTGGCATAAGACACACAAAGAGATCTGGGAGTACAGGTCCATGGATCCTTAAAAGTGGCAACGCAGGTGGAAAAAGTGGTGAAGGAAGCATATGGCATGCTTGCTTCACCAGCCGGGGCATCGAGTATAAAAGTTGGTATATTATGTCACAGTTATATAAACCATTGGTTAGGCCACATTTGGAATACTGTGTCCAATTCTGGTCACCACACTATCAGAAGGACATGGAGGCTTTGGAGGGAGTACAGAAAAGGTTTACCAGGATGTTGCCTGGTGTGGAGGGTATTAGCTATGAGGAGAGATTGAATAAACTGGGATTGTTCTCCCTGGAAAAACAGAGGCTGAGGGGCGACCTGATAGAAGTTTGTAAAATTATGAGGGGCATAGATGAAGTGAACAGTTGGAAGCTTTTTCCCAGGGCAGAAATGACAATTACAAGGGGGCACAAGTTCAAGGTAAGGGGAGAAAGGTTCAGTGGAGATGTGCGGGGGAAGTTTTTTTACACAGAGGGTGGTGGGGGCCTGGAATGCACTGCCAAGTGAGGTGGTTGAGGCAGACATGTTAGTGACATTTAAGACTTATCTGGGTAGCCTTTGGTCCAATTGGGACAGAGCCTCTGCTTGAGAGTACGCACAGTGATGAAACTGACATTTAAAAAAGTGTCTCGTAAATTTCTGCTGAAGCAGTTATCTTCTTCTCTGAACAGCATTGGGACTTTAAATCAAAAGGAAATGCGAGGATGTCCCAAGTTGACTTGTGTCTTTATTCTATGATTTTCCCTTTCCCACTTCCCTGGCCCTCTGAGAGGTAATTTGTCACGTGGAGAAATGCAGGCGTTAAACCTTCACTCTGCTCCCTGATCCCTAGGAATTTTCAAATTCCCAGCATTCATCTCATGAATTTTAAAGGTTGCTGGAATTCTCCAGACGTTTCTGTGGAAGGAGAAAGACGTTTGTTTCTTCTTGCTTGTGTTTTGCACACGCACACACATACACACCCACACCCACACCCACACACATCAGATCTGCAATGTCATTGAACTGTGAGATAAGCACTGCATGAAGACTGGGCAGTACAAGCAAGGATAATCACCAAGGATATCCTCACAGACATTCTTAAAAATTGACTGAAAAATTGGTCTCCAAGCTTAGCGGGGGACGGGTTAACTTTAGAGAAGGGGAAAAACTGAAGTCAAAACATATTAAATAGAAGGAGATAAAATCACCGCGAACATCATTAAAACTGCTACATGTGGAACTCTCATTTTGTTTTTGGAAAACAGTCCTAAGGGCTGATGTATTTATGTTTACATTTTGGGACAACATAATTGTATGTTTGAAACCTCTTAAGTGGCTATTATGGATTTTTTATGATTTTGAGTCGGATTTTTCTTGTTTATTTAGGAACAACACCAATACCCCCCCCCCCCCCCAATCCCCACCACCACCACCTCTGCCCGAGTGGTTTTTCAACAGGGACAGTCACTGCAGAGAAAGATCATGTAAACTTGAATACTGATCAGAGAGAGAGGTTCCTGCACAGAAAAAACAAGGTCCAATTCAGCTGAGACCAGCATTGATTTTTGTCCAACAAATAACTGCCACTTAACAGGTTGTATCCAAGCAGCTGAAGTAAATTTAGTGTCGGGACCTCCTGGTACTGACTGCCAACTACACGAGTCAGGACGGTTATTCTTCTGTAACTTGGAGTTCAGTTTAAAGAAAGTTGACAGGAAAGTTGATCATCCAAGAAAGTAGCTGCATCAAAGGTTCCCTTGACTCTTGTTAGTGAAGTTTCTCCAACATGCCAGAGTTTAACATGCTGCCCTTTGATCATTACAGAGAATCAAGCACATACACTTTTATAAAGAAGTTTGAAATTTAAAAAAAATTCCCCTAGTGTAACTTGCACATGTATTGACAGAAACAGGCATACATTGTAATGCCAGGCCCAAATCATGACAATTTGTCATGGGTTTGTCCAGCAGCTTACAATTATATAAGCATCTGCACCCTCTCCTTTTCTTCTCCCCTATGTACTCTATGAACAGTACGTTTTGTCTGTATAGCGCGCAAGAAACAATACTTTTCACTGTATCCCAATACATGTGACAATAATAAATCAAATCAAACCCTTTATCACAGTAAAATGTTCTGAGGTGTTGTCATAGGAATGTTATCCAACAAAATTTGTCACTAAGCCACATCAAGAGTTACAGTAACTAAAAACTAGGTCATAGATGTATGTTTTAAGAAGCATCTTAATGGAGGACAGACACAGAGAAGGAATTCCAGAGCTCAGGGCCTATGGAACTGAAGGTGCCAATGGTGTGGGAAAGTGTAGAGTTATTCACCTTAGCAGGAATAAAAAAACAGTATTATTTAAATGGAGAACAAATGCAGAATTCCGAGGTGCAGAGGGCTTTAGGTGTTCTAGTGCATAAGTCACAAAAAATTATTATGCGGGTACAGCATGTAAATAAGAAGGTTAATGAAATGTTATCCTTTCTTATGAGAAGAATTGAACGTAAAAGTTATGCTACAGATATACAGGGTATTGGTGAGACCATATCTAGAATACTGTGTGCAGTTTGGTCTCTTTATTTAAGGAAGGAAGTAAATGCATTTTGGAGGCGGTTCAGAGGTACTTTACGAGATTAACACCTGGAATGCGCAGGCTATCCAATGAGGGAAGGTTAGACAGATAGTTTATTTCCAATGAATTTAGCAGATTGAGGGGTGACTTGGTTGAAATATATAAGATTCTCAGTGGTCTTGACAAGATAAACATGGAAAGGAGATTTGATTTGATTTATTATTGTCACATGTATTAACATACAGTGAAAAGTATTGTTTCTTGCGCGCTATACAGACAAAACATACCGTTCATAGAGAAGGAAACGAGAGAGTGCAGAATGTAGTGTTACAGTCACAGCTAGGGTGTAGAGAAAGATCAACTTAATGCAAGATAAGTCCATTCTAAAGTCTGACAGCAGCAGGGAAGAAGCTGTTCTTGAGTCGGTTGGTATATGACCTCAGACTTTTGTACCTTTTTTCCGAAGGAAGAAGGTGGAAGAGAGAATGTCCAAGGTGCATGGGGTCCTTCATTATGCTGGCTGCTTTGCTGAGGCAGCGGGAAATGTAGACAGAGTCAATGGATGGAAGGCTGGTTTGCGTGATGGATTGGGCTACATTCGCGACCTTTTGTAGTTCCTTGCAGTCTTGGGCAGAGCAAGCTGTGATACAACCAGAAAGAATGGTTTCTATGGTGCATCTGTAAAAGTTGATAAGTGTCGTAGCTGACATGCCAAATTTCCTTAGTCTTCTGAGAAAGTAGAGGCATTGGTTGGCTGTTTCCTCATCTGGGTGAATCCAGAAACTAGGGGCACTGTTTTTAAATTAGGACAGATTGGAGAGTTTTTTTTCCGAGTGTTGTGCGCCATGGAGATGGGTCATTGAATATTTTTAAGGCGGAGGTGGATAGATTCCTGTTACACAAGGGAATTGGGTGTTGAAGGGAACACAAACAGATTAGTCATGACCTTAATGACTGGTACAGCAGTCTCGAGAGCTGAATAGCCAGCCTACTTATGTGCAATAGGCCAGAATATTAAGAGTATAGAGTACAAAGCAGCTTACCCCTTTGCAGGAGTATAAACTAAGTACTGTTATATTATTACAATGTCATCTGAACACATCACCATGCTGGACTTGTAATTCCCTGCATTTCGACTCAAAACCGTGTAAAAAACAATTTCTGACTTTAACAATTAAGTTTCAGTTAGGTGATAGCCAGGGAATGTCTATCATGTATTTATACATGATAATTCAAGCAAAATATTGTTAACTTTCCTTTTACTTCTTGGGAGGCAAGTGATGGACTCTTAAAGCCACTTCCTTGATTTAATAGCAGATGTGTTTGAGCAAGAAATAAAATGCAAAATGCAATTTGGGCAGCACAAGGGAAGAATCATCACCCTCACAGACCTTAAAAGCTGACTGAATAATTGGTCTCCAAGAATGAGGGGGTGACTTTAGAGAAGGAGAGAAACTAAAATAAAAACATAAGAAATAAGAGGTAAAATGACCATAAACATTAAAACTGCTACCGTGCAAAACCCCTCATTTCTTTAAGGCAATCCTAATGGCTTATATATTTAACTTTATATTTCTTTTGCTAGTTCTTCTTTCCTGTCTTTGTTATAATCCAGCCAAACTCTAAAGAACAAATTTGAAAATGAACCCTGGTCATGACTGCCATTGCACTTTTTGTATGTCCTTTTTGTGACTCATAGAGTTTTACCATTCATTGTAGCTATATGAGTAGAAATGGAAAGTAAAGCTTTTTTTAAAAAAAACTGTATTATGATTTGTTTTATTCGTTTATGGGATGTGGGCGTCGCAGGCTGGGCCAGCATTTATTGCCCATCCCTGAGGGCATTTAAGAGTCCACACTGCTGTGGATCTGGAGTCGTATGTAGACCAGACCAGCTAAGGACAGCAGATTTTCTTTCCTAAAGGACATTAGTGAACCAGATGGGTTTTTATGACAATCGTTTCATGGTCGTTAAACATTTCAAGTTTTATTGAATTCAAATTTCACCATCTGCAGTGGTGGACTTCGAGCCCAGGTCCCCAGAGCATTAGCCTGGGTCTCTGGATTACTGGTCCAGCGACAATACCACTACGCCACTGCCTCCCTAGTTTGTTAGTTTGACAGTTAATGCTAGAAACAAAAGTTTCTATGATTTCTATAATTGCATGATAGTTGTGCACTTTCTATTAACATGGTGAGATTTGGAAAGTGCCCAAATAAAATCAAAAGTTACTTCCCTAAAACAAAGAAAATGTCCTACTTTTCTGTGTTGACTATCTTACTCCTTCTACTTTGGGGCAACATACTTGCCCTTCTCAACACCTGCTCCCAGGTGGATATCTGAGATCAACGCATAGAACTGTGGCAGTATTTACAGCACAGCAGGAGGCCATTTGCCATATCTTGGGCTAATTTTAACCGAAGATACCCCTGTGGGAGACAAGCAGGATCGGATTAGCCACCCATTTTAGACCTTCCTATGTTTTGCTTTCCATTTAAGTCGGTTCGTAAAGCCAATTGCTTTGAGGAGTTTGAGTGTCAGTTACGAAACAGTCAAGAGTCAGACAGGAGAAACAGAGGAAACAACCTCTTACACTTCAGCTAAGACTTGAAGTTTCCAAATGCAGACTTGTTTGTGAATTATGATGTTACATTGCCAATATAAGTCTTTTTTATTCATGCGGCTGAGGAAGCAGTTAAAGTTCAATGTCAAGGTTAACAATCCATTAAATGGCTTTAGAATGGTTGTGAAGGTAACTCTCAGGGCAGAAGTTCATATATGGGAGATAAGATCATAAGATATAGGAGCAGAAGTGGGCCATTCAGTCATTGAGTCTGCTCCACCATTGAATGAGATCATGACTGAATTGATATGTTAATCCTCAACTCCACTTTCCCACCTTATCTCCAGTGTGGAGATGCTGATGTTGGACTGGGGTGGGCACAGTAAGAAGTCTCACAACACCAGGTTAAAGCCCAACAGGCTTATTTGGAATCACAAGCTTTTGGAGTGCTGCTCCTTCATGAGGTGAGTGTCTCAGCTAATGAAGGAGTTTCACCTGATGAAGGAGCAGCGCTCCAAAAGCTCGTGATTCCAAATAAACCTGTTGGACTTTAACCTGGTGTTGTGAGACTTCTTATTGTGCCCACCTTATCTCCATAATCCTCAAGCCCCTTACTGATTAAAAATCTGTCTATCTCAGCCTTGAACATGCTTAACAATCCAGCCTCTCCATCTTTCTGCGGTAAAGAATTCTACAGATTCACTACCTTCTGAGAGAAGAAATTCTCCCACATCTCTGTCCTAAATGGGAGACCCCTTATTCTGAGATTATGCCCTCTGATCCTGGACTGTCCCATGGTCTGACATGGAAGGGCACAGTCACAATTTAAGCTTTACCTCATTTTCCACTTGTGGAAGAAATGGCTACAGCTTCCCTGACCCATCCTCAAGTGGTTGAGGATTGTCCACATTTTCCAGGGAAGTTTGACTTCCCCAATCAGGTCAGATAACCGGTTGCAGTCGGTGATATCTGCAGTCAACCAGGAGGTGTGTCATTGAGAGCCGTCATCAGTTTGTCGGGTGTAGAGGGTGCTCCAGTGGGGTCTACAGGTTTTCAGACGGGTACGCGAGGTTTTTTGAGATCCTGTGTCAATGAGAGTGTTTCATTAGTTGTCAGCAGTGGTGTTCTTTGAGAGGATACCTTCTTTGTGGACATCAGGAGTTTCAGCACATGCTTGCATAGGAAGCCACTCGAGTTGTTGTTGGTCTCAAAGTCCAAGAAATAATCCTCATGACGTCCCAGAGATAAGCATCTACCCTCTTTGTGTGGTGGCTCCTGAGTTACCATGTAAGGTATAAATCACCACCTTCAGTGATCTGTTTATGCTGCTCATACAGTCTGTACTGCTGAAGTCATCGGTTAGCAGTGCAGTGAAGCAGATCAGCTAACAGCAGATCAGCAGGAGAGCAACATCAGTCTGGAATTTTAGGCACATTATAATTCAGGATTATAGACCATTGAACCAATGGCATTATATTAACAAGGGAGCCATTGAGTTGGGAGCTTTTATTGGAAGCTATGTGCTGTTTGGCACAAAGATTCACTTTACTGTCAGCAAACTTCTTTTTTAAAAAATCCTATGTCAAATAATACCCCCAAAACCTTGCTCAGATGTTGTGATTGCAGTGTTATACAATACAAACTGTGAGTCTGAATATTTTATCCATGCTTTTTATTCCAACTTAGGTTTCTATTCCTTTAGAATTGCTGCATGTCTGAAATGACTAAAGAATTAAAATTCAAAATCTTGTGATAAAATTTTCTCAGAGGAAATGCAGCAATTTGTTATGATCTGAAACGTACTGCTTGAAAATACTTGAGGATGTTTCCACTAGTAGGAAAAACTAGAACCAGAGCTCACAACCTCAGGCTAAAGGACCGATCCTTTAAAACAGATGAGGAGGAATTTCTTCAGCCAGAGAGTGGTGAATCTGTGGAACTCTTTGCCGCAGAAGGTTGTGGAAGCCAGGTCATTGAGTGTCTTTAAGACAGAGATAGATAGGTTCTTGATTAATAATGGGGTCAGGGGTTATGGGGAAAAGGCAGGAGAATGGGGATGAGAAAAATATCAGCCATGATTGAATGGTGGAGCAGATTCGATGGGCTGAGTGGCCTAATTCTGCTCTTATGTCTTATGGTCTAAAAGATGCTTGAAACAGATTCAATATAAACACCGGAATTATACTGCTCCGCATGCCAAGGGAATTGGAGCGGACGAGGGGCGGACAATGGGAAGGTCTGTTGACTTCGGGCGGGATTTTCCAGTCTCGGGTCAGTGAGGCCTTAAAATCCCCGCCCAGTGTCTCAAATCTGGCTGTCAAAAAAACAGAGCTTTTGGACATTTTTGAGTGCAGCATACATCAATTTTAATTGAATAAAATGTTTATAAATCTGACCTGGACAGTTTGGCTAGATGCTGCATTGGTGCAGTATTACACCGAAACTAGTTACCTGTTTCACCAATCATACTCTGGTTTATTTGCACACACCAAGCAACACTTGACCCCACCCGATCCAACTGCCCAGGGCCCGAACCACCTGATCTGAAATCCAGCAAGATCCGAAATCTGGCACAGCCTCAGCTCTGAGGTTTGAGACACCACTGTGGTAATTTTCAAAAGGAAATTGGATGTATACTTGAAATTGAATAAATTACAGGACTTTGGGGAACAGCAGAGGAGATTAATTGGATACCTTTTTCCAGAGAAGCAGCACAGGCAATATGGGCTGAATAGTTTCTGTGCATGTAATTTTATAAACAGTTTGGAAGAAAATTGAATAAATTAATTTAATGAAAATCCAGTATTATAGGCAGTTAAAGAAATTTTGAAAAATAAATTATTTCAGTGAAAGCAGCACAATGCTGATTTGGAATCATTTCTCTCTCCTGCATGTGCATGTGCCCAGCTGTGAGCAGAGGTGGTATCTTTTTTAAAAATTAATTCAAGAGATGTGGGCTTCACTGACTTGGCCAGCATTTATTGCCCCATCTCTAATTGCCCTTGAGAAAGTGGTGATGGTGCTTTCTGGAACCGCTGCAGTCGATGTGATGTGGTATGCACCCGCAGTGCTGTTAAGGAGGGATTTCGACCCACCGACAAAGAAGAACAAAGAACTGTACAGCACAGGAAACAGGCCCTTTGGCCCTCCAAGCCTGTGCCGCTCATTGGTCCAACTAGACCATTTGTTTGTATCCCTCCATTCCCAGACTGCTCATGTGACTATCCAGGTAAGTCTTAAATGATGCCACCGTGTCTGCCTCCACCACCCTACTTGGCAGCGCATTCCAGGCCCCCACCACACTCTGTGTAAAAAACGTCCCTCTGATATCTGAGTTATACCTCGCCCCTCTCACCTTGAGCCCGTGACCCCTCGTGATCATCACCTCCGACCTGGGAAAAAGCTTCCCACTGTTCACCCTATCTATACCCTTCATAATTTTGTACACCTCTATTAGGTCTCCCCTCATTCTCCGTCTTTCCAGGGAGAACAAGCCCAGTTTACCCAATCTCTCCTCATACCTCCATACGAGGCAACATCCTGGTAAACCGTCTCTGCACTCTCTCTAAAGCCTCCACGTCCTTCTGGTAGTGCGGCGACCAGAACTGGACACAATACTCCAAATGTGGCCTAACCAGCGTTCTGTACAGCTGCAACATCAGACTCCAGCTTTTATACTCTATACCCCGTCCTATAAAGGCAAGCATACCATATGCCTTCATCACCACCTTCTCCACCTGTGCTGCAACCTTCAAGGATTTGTGGACTTGCACACCTAGGTCCCTCTGTGTTTCTATACTCTTGATGGCTCTGCCATTTATTGTATAACTCCCCTCTACATTAGTTCTTCCAAAATCAGTGTCTTCCAAAGACAGTGGAGGAATAGCGATATCTTTCCAAAGGTGGCACAGTGGTTAGCACTGCTGCCTCACAGCGCCAGGGACCCTGGTTCAATTCCAGCCTCAGGTGACTGTCTGATGGAGTTTGCACATTCTTCCCGTGTCTGCGTGGGTTTCCTCCGGGTGCTCTGGTTTCCTCCCATGCTCCAAAGATGATGTGGAGTTGCTGGCTTTGGACTGGGGTAGGCACAGTAAGTAGTCTCTCAACACCAGGTTAAAGTCCAATAGGTTTATTTGGTAGCACGAGCTTTCGGAGCACTGCCCCTTCATCAGGTGAGTGCAGGATTTGGTTCACAGGGCATATATAGACACAAACTCAATTACGAGATAATGGTTGGAATGCGAGTCTTAACAGGTAATCAAGGGGGGGGGGCGGGGGGGGTGGGCGGGGGCGGGGGGGGTGGCGGGGGCGGGGGGGGGGTGGCGGGGGGGGGGGTGGTGATGCTTGTAACATGGTAATCAGCAGGACATTTCTTTGCCCATGTTTGACCTGATGCTGTGAGACGCTGTTGAGGACTCCTCGAGCAACTCCCTCCTGCCTGTATATCACTGTACTGCCACCTCTGCTGGTTTTCCCCTAACAGTGGGCTGGCAGATTTCCTTTCCAAAAGGACATTCGTGCACCAGATGAGTTTTTACGACAATGGTTTTAATTCCAGATTTTTTTAAAATTTCATTAGCTGCCATGGTGGGATTCAATCCCTGGATCTCCCAAGCATTACCCTGACTATCTGGATTACTAGTCCAGACAATACCACAATGCCAACCCTTCCCCTATAATGACACTTGCAAATTAGAATACTTTGAAAATTCCCCATCAATCTTGGGATTATAAAAGACTAGACAGAGGTCAGGATGCATAAAGCCCATTTGGCAAATATAACTATAAATCCCAAGAAACCAAATTCTATTTACACTTTCATTGTAATTTACCGATTTGTCCTTGTGGTGGACTTCAGTTGTGCCTTTGTCCTACCTGGACCACCGTTGCGTGTTTGTTATGCCTGGACACATCCCCTGCCGGCTCGGCTCCTCCCCTTGTCACCTAGTATAAAGGTGGCTGTCTCCTCCCCCTTGTTCAGTTCGGGTCGGTTACCTGTTGGGATGTGCTCCTGATTCTGTTATGAATAAAAGCCTACAGTTGTATTGGCACACAAAAGTAGTCTTTTGCCTAATTGATAGTGCATCAGTCCTGTTTATACTTCTTGAGCTTGGCAGTTTAGAAATGTCTGACAACCATTGGTGGCTAAATCCTCAATCACAATACCTTGATCTGTTTGAATCTACAGCTTGAGATGTACATTCAAAGCAATAGGAGTATCTAAATAGTAGAATTCCTGCACCGGGGGTCGTGGCGGAGGGAGGGGGGAGTCACGTGATGCAAGCGTAGGAATAGCTGTGTTTCCTGTGAGCCCTGGCACTATGCAGCCAGAAATCCTTTCATTTAATGTGTTCATAAAGCTTGTACTCGGCTAATTTAGGAGTGGAAACTCCACATTTTGTCCCTGGAATATTTTTGATCAAACTTTGCTGACAAAATGCTAAGAAATATTAAGAAAACCAACAAGAAAGAGCAGCCTGAGACAACTGGGGTGGAGTTAACTCTTTTTTTTATACTTTTCCAATTCAATCAAATCAAGTCCAATTCAGAGTCTCAACAAGTTGAGACATTTCCAATCCAGGCTGACAAGACAGGGCATGCAATCCTCTACCCTGTCTTGGGCCTGATCTACATGAGCCACGCTGATTGGAGTAGGCAGACGTCTCCGCCTCCCCAGGCTTGATCTCATTTGCATCTTAGCCAAAAGGCCGAGATTACCGCTTTTAAAAATTGCTTCATATGAAGCATATGGAGCTTAAATGCAACCCAATGGCCACTACCAAGTGCAGCATCTGCATAACTAAATTTGTCAACATGGTGACTTGGTGAATGAGCCAGCTTTTGACTCGGCACTTTTGAAGGCATTACTGATAATTGCTAATGTTGTCAAGGTCATTGGTGAGAAACTCCGGTCTATTAGCACAAAATATCAGTGCTCATGCTCTAGAACTGCAGCTGGTAAAAGGCTTGACAAAGCTGAGGAGAGAATGTTTGCTGTCGAAAATGCAACTTTCTCAGTAGAGTCCCGTTTACAACTGTTCAAATGTTGGAACACCTAGACGATCAGGAGAAGCGAGGCCAGAAGAAAAATGTTCAAGTTATCAGTTTGCCAGAAGAAGCTGAGGGTAAACTCCCAGATAATTGCTTGGAGAGCTGGCTACACTTTCTCAACATAAAAATGAAAGTCAAGCACACTAAATTAGAAAGGGTACACTGTTTACTTGCTTTGAGGCCGAGGGACAACCAACAATTCCAGCCCATAGTTATGCATTTTCATAACTTCAAAGATTGCCAAAAAGTGATGGAAGCAGCTAGATATAATGGGGCTTTGCTCTATGATGGAGCAAAGGTCTCTTTCTCTTAAGATTTTTCAGCAATGCGAGGATTTTGATGAAGTTAGAAGACGACTAAAGGCCATTGGAGCACAATGTGCTCTGCTGTATCCTGCCAAACTGAAGTTGACATTCAACAACTCAACAAAAACATTTGATACCATGCCTAAAGCCATGGCTTTCATGAATTCTATGGAAAACAACAATTCAGATCACTCAACGGAACATCATTAGTAATAGACTGTGGTTGACTGTAAAGTTTGGACTTTGCCCCTTTTCATTATATTTTCATTTGTTCTGGAATGGTATTTATCATTCTGACAGGGATGGTCCAGTAACTGGGCACTGCAGCAAGTATTGTAGTTAAGAATGGCAGGGACTCATACATGTCATTAATGAATAATATTCTTCAGCGTGCCCTTTCTAGTTGTGAAATGTACTTTGCAGGTTGTATGACACTAGCACTGTATGAGAAATATACTTCTTCCTTTTCTGTATATTCACTCTTAATAGATGTGTACATCTTATGGTCTCCTTCAATCAGTATCATGATAAATATGAATGGGTCCTCTGTTGGAAGATGGGCACGTGATCTCAATAGACAAGGTTAGATTGCAGAGAGGACACCTCATCTCTTCTTCTTTGTATTACGTTTTGTTTCTTCTTTTTTTTTGAAGAGTTTGGTATGGTTATGAAAGGTATGCTTGCATAGTCCATCAAAGCCTCACATTCAATTAGGAAAACCTCTGAGTGCTAATGGTTTAAGATTGTCTGCTTTGTGGCTTGGAATAGTTATTTTGTGTTTTTATTTTGGGTTTAAAGAATCGTTAGTTGATAACTGGTAGTTCTGTAAGGATACAGGCAAGACTAATTTACTAGAAAACGACTATATAATATGTCACTGGTGCTTTTTGCAAGGCTGGGGATGCGGGAGACATGTTTTGGTGCACACACGAGCAGGAGGTGAAAATCCAGTGTCAGGAAATAAGCCAACTTCTTCATGCCAATATTCCATTTTCTCTTCAACAGGCAGTAGCTACATTGAAACTCTGCTTGGTTTCCCGGCGGCATGGAGTGCAGTCAAAAGGGAAATTCTATTAAAAGAAAAAAAAGATTCTGGCTGGAATTTTCCAGCTGTTACTGCCAGTGGGATCTTCTGGTCCCGCCAACGGAGCACCCCTGCCATGGTTTCCCAGCGGCATGGGATGCAGTCAATGGGAAATCCCATTAACAGCCGCCTGTGAACGACGCACTGTCTCCCACCATGAGAAACACGCCGCAAGGGAGGCCAGAAAATCACCCCCCCTCCCCTCCACCATCCCCCGATGTCTTTTCTCAAAAAAGAGAAAGTTGACATTTCTTCGATGCAGGAAACTCTTCTAAGTGACAAGTAACATTTGAAATTGAAGTGGAATTGGGTCAGACAAGTGATTTCTGCCTCGTTTTCGACTAGTAGCTGAGGGGTTGCAATTTTGATTAATAAAAATGTGCTATATAGAAGGCTAAAGGGGATCATTAAAGGAATGCTGCATGAGGAAGGTATTTGGTAATGAATGTGTACGGCCCTCCAAATTATTCTCCTGATTTTGTTAGTGAAGTCTTTATGGATTTGTTGAATTACATTAACAACTTCTTCCATGGGAGGGGCATTCAGCTGCCATCTAAATCCATTGATGGACAAGCTTCCCATAACCAGGAATCCACCCACTTGACAGGCGATGGCATTAGTGTCTGTATGCAAGGAATTGGGATACTTTGATGTTTGAAGAACGTTACACCCTAAGGACAAAGACTTCACTTCTCTGCTCCACGCCAATGTGATACTAAAATTGATTTTTTTTTCATGCCAAAATCAATGTTGTATTCAGTGGTTCCCTGTTCTATAGGTCATATTACGATCTCTGACCATGCCCCTGTCTTACTGGAATTTTCACTCAAGGGGATACATTTACAATGTAGATTGTGGAGACTTTAACACATCTCTGCTTCAAGATCAAAACTTGACTTCATACTTCAAATCCGAATTTGACCTTTTTAATTCAACCAATTCTCTTTCTGAAGTCAGCCCCTCAATTCTGTGGGAGACTTGCAAGGCTTTTGTGAGAGGGCTGGTAATTTCGTATCTGGCCAACAGAAAGCATAAAATGCTGGAGCAACAGCACCAGCTAGAAGTAAAAGTGGCTGAAACAGAAAGGGAGTATGGTAAGAATCCTAACCATTTAGTGCTGAAAGTAGTTAATGCAACCTTAACGGCACTGGACTCCCTGTTGACTCAACATGCTGGAAGAAATATAAAATTTACAAAACAAAAATTATCCGAGTTTGGAAATGAACCTAGTAGATATTTTACTCTCCTTACAAAGAAGAAAGTGGACTCTTGGACTATTTCTTCTGCACTAGACTCAAAGGGCAATAGGATGCTTAGGACCAAGGGTATTAATTAATAAGGCATCTCAAAGCTTTTATGTCACTTTATATCAAACAGATCAGTCTGGAGATGCATTAATGCATATGAAATGATTTTTCTTTTCGTTTCAACTCCCATATATTTCTGAAAACCAAAGGTCGACCTTAAATGCTCTCGTTTCTAAGGGGGAAGTGCATTGAGGGATCATCAGTCTGATCCCAAAACTCAGGCTTAGGGACCTGATGGCTTTGAAAGTGAACTTTATAAGGAATTCAAAGACATGCTATTAGAGCTTCTGATTAGTATGCGTAATCATTCATTTGAAGCAGGACAGTTGCTTCAGTCACTTAGAGAAGACACGCAAGAGTCCAGAGGAATGTGCATCCTATAGACCAGTCTCCCTTTTAAATGTAGATTTGAAATTACTATCTAAAATAGTTGCATTGCATCTGGAAAAAAATATTCCCTTGATTATCCAAGGTGATCAGACTGGGTTTTTGGTCTTATGGTTTATAAGAGGCTGTAATTCATGTAACAATGTCCGGAGATTATTAAACATCATTCAGGTTTCTCAAAAACAAGCAACAGACAGCTTCGTGATTTCATTGGATTCAGAGAAAGCATTTGTTCAGTTGGAATGGAACTATTTTTTTTGTACTCTGCAGAAATTTGGGCTGGGGAGGGAGTGTGTTAAGTGGATATAAGTTCTTTACAAAAACCCACCTGCAGCAGTTCTCACAATTATCGATCTAACAATTTTAGTCTTCAGCGGGGGTGCAGGCAGGGTTTCCCGCTATCCCTGTTATTGTTTGAAATTGCTGTTGAGCCTTTAGTCGAGGCAATTAGACATAACCCTTCGGTGTTAGGCTTGGTTAGTGGTGGGAAGCAGCATGAGATTATGTTATACATTGATGATGTGTTACATTTTTTCTGAGCCGGAAATCTTTGTTCCTGCGATTATTGACATTATGGATCCTTACCCAGGTTAAAAAATAAATTTTGCTAAATCTGAGGCCATGCCATTGGGAAGGCTTAGGGGTAGACCTCCTCCCCTTGCCCCCTTTCCCTTCAGATAGTCCCCTTCAGAGTTTGCCGAACTAGATATTTCTATTCCCCCTCATTCCTTCAGTTGTATAAGGTAAATTTTACCCCTTAGTTGCATCTCGAAAGTAGGATCTACATTGCCGCTTCGTTTTACCCACACCATGGCTGGGCAGGACACCACTGATTTAAAATGAATGTATTACACCTAGGTTGCTGAACCATCTACAGATGCTATCAGTTTTACTTTCTGCTAAGGTCCTGAAGGAAATTAATGGGATATTTAGCACCTTCATATGGAACAAAAAGAGACCTCACCTAAAATTGGCCAAATTACAACTTCCAAGTTCAAAAGGGAGCCTTGGTGTGCCGATTATAAAGTTGTACAAGCTAGCCTCTTCGATTTATAGGAGAATGGATAAGAGGGGACCCCACTTCTCTTTGGCTCAGTGTTGACACTGGTCAGTCTGAATACTCTTTACAAACTCTGCTGTTTCTCAGAGATTGTAAGACTGTACCAATAATCACCAATACTCTGAGAAAGTGGAAAATGGTCCGTGAAGATCTATGTCAACTTCTGCTCTCTCTCCTTTACTGGGTAACCTAGATTTTCCTCCAGGTCTCATGGGCCATGGTCTTGACATTTGGAGGGATAGGGGACTCACAGGACTGGGGAAACCTGTTTGAGGGGCCTCCTTGTTATCTTATGAGCAACTGTGTCAACAATATGATGTCCCCAAGACATTCTTTTTTGAGATACTTACAACTTAGAGACTTTATTCTTAATAAAACATCCCTGCATCTTGATGCCAGTATTTCCCCAGTGGGAAAAGTCTTACTGTCCACGGAACCAAAGCGAATAATTAGTAAGTATTACGACACATAATGCTCTAGATCCAATATGAATATACAACAGATTCTGCGGACTTGGGAAAAAGGCCTCAGATGGAATTTTGATGAACTTATCTAGGAGAATGAAATTAAAATCTCAGTCTGTAACAGAATGAAGGAGACTCAACTAAAGATTCAACACAGTCTGCATATCACACCAAGCTTAAAACACAAGATGGACTCCGACATATCCCCACTGTGCCAAAAATGAAAATTGGTAATAGGGGACTATATTCACTGTGTCTGGCCTTGTGTCAAAATTAAAAGCTATTGGTTTTGCATATTTAAATAGCTGGAAAAATATTTAATATAACCTTGGAGAGGGATCCTGTGTTTATGATTCTTGAGCTTCCAGATAAATGATGTCAATGAAAAAAGGGTTGTATAATATTCTAACATTTGCAGCATGGAAAAATATTTTATGCTCTGGGATTATTGCTAAATTGCCTTCTGTACATAATTGGCACAAAATTATGATGGAATGTATCCCAATGGAATTCCTAACTTATATACTTTAATCTAAGTCAGACTAATTCCAAAAAATGTGGGGCCCCTATCTGAAATACACAAGTTCCATAATATCAGATTTACTCCTACAGCTTTCCACAGAGCATGCAGCTCTGTCTCTAACATAGCGCACGTGAAGATGTGTGCCTCTGTTCTATTTCTCTATAGCATTTGTCCTTTCTCTCCCCACCCTGTTACTCATTTTCTTTTATGTGAAAACGGCAGGTTAGTCAAGCCGAATGTGCTGGTTTCCTATAGTGAAATGATTGTGCTGTACTGTACAGTTTTATGGGTGTGTTCTTTTGTTTATAAAAATGAAAAACTCAAAAATGTTCTTTTTTAAATCCTGCACAGAATGTTCTGTTCACAACACTTACTTCCAGTTATCATGTTTCTCGGTGTCTCTCTCTTGTTGTAAATTACTTTGGCAACATTGACCACCCAGTTTTACCTGTTAACTGTCACATTATGGTTGCAAGCTTTAGACTAGACACTGAGAAGTCCACAGAGCAAGTTTCTGAAGTGTATTTCTCAGCTCCAGTCACGCTTTTTATATGATAAAATCTTGATTTTGGTCAGTTGGTGAACATCAGCACAGGTGATGTACTCAATGATTTAAATGTAACGCTAAATATGATTCTTCGAGGACTCATCGTGATGCTTAATCAGCCCCTGAAGAGAAAAATAAGCTTGTGCCATTCTGGAGAAGATCATTTGCAGTGAAAATTAACTTGGAGGAAGAAATCCATTTCCATTCAGAAGGATTTGAGTGCTCTTGAAGAAAATCCTCCGTAAAACAAGAGCAGGGGCCTGGGTGACTCAAGTACTGTTCCACCTATCACTTCACTGGTCTAATTGAGTGTATGATGATCATCAAAGCAGTAGCTGTTCCAAGATGTTCTAAGAATCATGCTGCCATTCAAAACATGTGAAGAGGTGATGCAGTGTAATGAATTGTGCCATGTGTACTGTTATAATAAATCCTGTGCAAAGCAAGATTAGATCAATATTTTTTTCTTACAGCAAAACCAAAGGAGATACGATGTGCTACTATGGAAGTAAAAGTGGCCAGGAGCCCAAAACACTGGAGCCAGGTTTGAGTTTATAAATTTATTAGTAAGTTCCTTAAAAGGTGCGAGAAGTCAGGTGCAGAATGTGGGGATGGCTCTTGTGATTCTTGTAGAAATTACATTTATTCTCTCTGGAATCTGAATAATCCAACCTTACAAAATTAGATAGACAACATTGGA
Source organism: Mustelus asterias (assembly GCF_964213995.1). Classification (NCBI taxonomy): domain Eukaryota; kingdom Metazoa; phylum Chordata; class Chondrichthyes; order Carcharhiniformes; family Triakidae; genus Mustelus; species Mustelus asterias. The sequence continues at coordinate 87,236,168 of NC_135813.1, read as the reverse complement.
ATTCTTTGTCCAATTATGATTTAAAATTAAATTTAGCAGTACTTAGAAGGTGGCTGCCATTCTGACAAACACCACTTCAGTTCGATGTGTAAGATAGCAAAATGGCAGCATGTTTTCTTAACAAGTTAAAACTGAAAGCCACCTTCTAATATGTTTGCCAGCCATTACTGATCCATGATCCAGACCACAAAGTTACTCTTCAAACAGTTCAGCACTGAATGATAAAGACATATGTTCCAGAAATGTCCCAGCTTCCGATCTATAGCCTGTGCTGAGTTCACTGATCCTCCTCTTTCTTCATGTACCATGCCCCAAGAGGGCAGTAGCGACCATGGACTTCCATTGGATTGGTCTGTGATAATGCTTGACAAAGTACTGCTGTAGTTTTCCATTGCTTTCTGCCATATGGCTGATCAGGAAACTATCCTGCTCTTACCAACTGCTATCAGGTGTATTGAAAGGATTTCCAGGCTGGTAATCAACCTGTTTAGCTATGTTATGAACATGCCTTCCATGGCCATCAGGTCCTGATGTGGGACTTGAATCTGGAACTTCTGGCCCAGAGGTAATGGTCACTGTGCCGCAAAGACCTCCTCCCGAGTTTGTTGATACTTCTGGAGTAATGGTAGTGGCTGCAATTCTCTGGTCTCTTGCATGCCCCACTACCGCTGCCAGGGAGAACGGAGAATTTGGCACAGTGGGACTGGAGAATCTCAGCCGTGGGCAAGGTCGGAGAATTCCGGCCAGTATCACTATAGTTAGTCTTATCATCTTTTAACTGGAGAAGGTAAATCGTCAACCAACCTCCTGAAAGCTTTTCAGGATTCCCTAATCCTTTCCCATTGGAATGTATGTTCATGTGAATGTTTGAGAATTAAAAAGGGACTTGTCTATGATGTTCCTCAAACTCAATAGTCTGTTGGTACTTGCAATCTACGTTTAACACGTGAATTTGAAGGATTAGTACGTGGACAAGGAACCAGAGGTCTGCAGTTGCTCATGAAGTTTTAACTTTCAGGAGAAGAGGTGAATTATTTTCCTGCTTGTGTACTTCTTGAGTATTTCTGTGTTGGTGTCTTTCAGCATTTGTAGATTTGTATTTACAGGGCATTTTTTGAAGACTCTTTCCCATAACATCTAGAGACTGTGATTGTGAATTCAAAGTGCTAAATTATCAGTTGCGGAAGGGATTGAGCCCAGTGCGAGAGCACATTGAAAATTATGTTCTTGGAAGGTGTTAATAGATTGCAATGCCTCCAGAAGGCAATACAATTTTCAAAGGCAGCGTGGAGAATCCACTTGTCTCCAATTAAATACCCAGTAAGAAGTCTCACAACACCAGGTTAAAGTCCAACAGGTTTATTTGGAATCACAAGCTTTCGGAGCACTGCTCCTTCATCAGATGAGTGGAGCAGCGCTCACTGGTGTTCTGAGACTTCTTGTTGTTAAATTAAATACCCATTAAGCTCTTTTGTGGAGTTTGTTAATGGGCCGAGCAGGCCAGGTGACAAATTTCAAATCAGAAATCGGCAAACCCTAAATATCCTGTGCATATTAATTACACAGCTGGCAGGTTCAATGTGAGGAGCTGCAGAGATTTTCTTAAACCAGAAAAGTTTGCCTCCGGGGTTTATGCTGTCAGATTGGGTGCAGTAACATTTGGCTGGGCACTTCACCAATTCCCTGAGGGCTGAGACTTCTAACCCTTCAATTATCTGCCTTCTACCTTGTGCCAGGCAGTGCCAGATCTTGTCTTGGCTGCCATCTACCTTTGATCCTCCCCCTCCAACAGGCACCTTCCACTTCCTCGCAGAACTCATCACTGCTAATTGGGCATCAAGCTCACCTCTAATCTGATTAGGGCATTAACGTTTAAAGATAGCGTCATGTAGGCAATGCCGTTAGGTCTTGGGACTGGGATCCGGAAATGACTTGTTCTCAGGTTCCCAAACCAAAATTGAAAATGAAGCCTCCGAGATCGCCAGTGCTGACTCAGTTTGCTGTGTTGGTAACCTATGTTTCTGGGTGTTCGGGCTGCTGCGTTTGCACAAAAGTGATGTTGCACCACGGAGTTGCCATTGGCACTGCCACTAGCCCATTCATAAATGGTTCCTGGACCTTCAAAAGAGTGGCAAGCATGGAAAGACTGGAAATTTTGCATCGTATTTGAGCCAGCAATGGAACTCTAGAGGTAAACACTTCTGCACTCAGTCAGATTAATGGAGTCTTTCTTGTAATTACTATGTATTTTTTACATCCCTAGGTATTTATGGGCTTTCTAACAGTCTTCTTGAGACTCCATGGAAAAAACTTGTTTTGGGAAAAAAACTTTTCACAGATGTAATTAATCGAAGCAATGAACTTTCTCCAGAGAACTTGGTGCAAGAACTCATCAATGTGCTGAATAATGAGGAAGTGTAAGTACTATTTACAATATTTATCCCAAAACTGCTTTAAATATGTAGAAATCAAAAAGTTAAATAGGAGCTTCTCAAATGGTTTGGTCGATACGGCACTGCCATTATTAGTACAAAGCCATCACAGTAAAAGACCCTGGTTCAACCATCGGTTTAATTGATCTTGGCTAAGACAGCAAAACAGCAGCAAAGCTAACCTTAACACCCATGGACTATAGGGAAAAACACCAGTCCTTGTTTCCTCATTTTTCAACTACACCTGTCTGAAACATGGACAATGGGTGTGACCAGAATTAGACTTAGCTGTGATGGTCTCTACAGGGTGTAGGGTGGAGAGAAAGATCAACCTAATGCGAGGTGGGTCCATTCAAAAGTTTGATGGCAGCAAGAAAGAAGCTGTTCTTGAGTTGGTTGGTACGTGACCTCAGACTTTTGTACCTTTTTCCCAACGGAAGAAGGTGGAAGAGAGTATGTCCAAGGTGCTTGGGGTACTTGATTATGCTGGCTGCTTTTCCGAGGCAGTGGGAAGTGTAGACATTGTCAATGGATGGGAAGCTGGTTTTTGAGTGATGGACTGGGCTTCATTCATGACCCTTCGTAGTTTCTTGCACAAATTAAAGTCACAAATTCAATGCAATGTTATGGCAGTCTCCAAAATAAAAACTACACAGTAGATGCTCACTTGAAGTTGTCATACAAATGAACATATTCTGCCTTTCTGTATGCACTGTTTACATGCTGTCAGTCTGTTTAAAATAAAGAGCTTAATACTTGTATTAAACCAACACGTTTACAAGTTTGTTAAATGTTTGTGGGTGAACTCCACTGATCTGACATTCTCAAGCAACATTGTTTTACATTTTTAAGGTTTGCCCACTTTTACTACGCCAATCCCTTTACGCTATCCAGTGTTAACTCTAGTGTCACAGATGCCATCTGATGAGCAACTTTAGGTTGGCTGTTAGTCAAGGTTGCAATTTAAATTCAGGCTCTAAGTGGGTAGTGTTGTGTCACTCATGCACCAGGAATTCTTGCCTAGGTCTATAGGTGAATGTTATTGGAATTTATTGCACATCAGATGGAGTCCTTATTGTGGTAAAGTTAATGGAAAGAAAACTTATTTGATTTATGGCAGAAGAACTGTTTGACAGTTGATTTTTATCATTTTATTACCAGCCAAATGCCAGCCACTGATATAGAAGAGCAGGGTCAGGATTTCATTCGTCCATTCCTGAAGGAGATATCAGCCTTGTTTGTTCGCACTTCCTTTTATGGCACCCGGTGAGTTCTTCCTCTTGAGTTGGAGTCAGCATTGTTCTATTTCACCAGTGGTATCAGAGCTAGGTAATAATGGACTAAACCGTCCATATCGTACAAGAGAATTCTTAGATAGACTTGAAAAGCAGGTTGAACACTCTAATTAGCTGGTGCCCTCAATTTGCCTATTAGATTACAATTTCCGTGTGAAATATTGCCTTGTTTTTCTTGTATTGTCTGCAACTTAGACACTAACAGAAAGCAACATTGGGAGTAATTCTAAGCCCCAAAATGGGTTGGTTTGAGTTGGATGAGAAGATAAAATGTAAAGCATTTCCCAAATCCAAACCCTGTCAACCTGCCCACTTTGGGTTTTGATAGAGACAAGATAGTGGGGTAGGGAACCAACCCTATCTATCTCAGTAAACGGGTTCGGGGAGTGGCTCCCTAATGTTAATGTTTTAATGAAGTCGCGTGTCTAAGAAGCTACATGCACGAACCTGGTGCTGTCTCCTCATTAGAATGATTGTAGCTTTCAGCCAAGCAGGATCTGCACTGCTGGCTGGGAACTGAGCCCCTCAATCTGGTTGGCTGAACCAGGAAGCCGGTTCCAAAATTGGTACTCATCTTGCTCTTAATTTCAGCAGGACCTGATGAAACATGTCATAGAAACTTAGAAATATAGAAGATAGGAGCAGGAGGAGGCCATTTGGCCCTTCGAGCCTGCTCCGCCATTTATTACAATCATGGCTGATCATCCAAAACAATAGCGTAATCCTGCTTTCTCCCCACAATCTTTGATCCCATTCACCACAAGTGCTATATCCAGCCGCCTCTTGAATAAGAACATAAGAACATAAGAAATAGGAGCAGGAGTAGGCCATCTAGCCCCTCGAGCCTGCCCCGCCATTCAATAAGACCATGGCTGATCTGAAGTGGATCAGTTCCACTTACCCGCCTGATCCCAATAACCCCTAATTCCCTTACCGATCAGGAATCCATCTATCCGTGATTTAAACATATTCAACGAGGTAGCCTCCACCACTTCAGTGGGCAGAGAATTCCAGAGATTCACCACCCTCTGAGAGAAGAAGTTCCTCCTCAACTCTGTCCTAAACTGACCCCCCTTTATTTTGAGGCTGTGCCCTCTAGTTCTAGCTTCCTTTCTAAGTGGAAAGAATCTCTCCACCTCTACCCTATCCAGCCCCTTCATTATCTTATAGGTCTCTATAAGATCTCACCTCAGCCTTCTAAATTCCAACGAGTATAAACCCAATCTGCTCAGTCTGTCCTCATAATCAACACCCCTCATCTCTGGTATCAACCTGGTGAACCCTCTCTGCACTCCCTCCAAGGCCAATATATCCTTCCGCAAATAAGGGGACCAATACTGCACACAGTATTCCAGCTGCGGCCTCACCAATGCCCTGTACAGATGCAGCAAGACATCTCTGCTTTTATATTCTATCCCCCTTGCGATATAGGCCAACATCCCATTTGCCTTCTTGATCACCTGTTGCACCTGCAGACTGGGTTTTTGCGTCTCATGCACAAGGGCCCCCCAGGTCCCTCTGCACAGCAGCATGTTGTAGTTTCTTTCCATTTAGATAATCATCCAATTTGCTATTATTTCTTCCAAAGTGAATAACCTCGCATTTGTTAACGTTATACTCCATCTGCCAGATCCTTGCCCACTCACTTAATCTGTCCAAATCTCTCTGCAGACCTTCTACGCCCTCCACACGATTCACTTTTCCACTTATCTTTGTGTCGTCTGCAAACTTTGTTACCCTACACTCAGTCCCCTCCTCCAGATCGTCTATATAAATGGAAAATAGTTGAGGCCCCAGTACCGATCCCTGCAGCATGCCACTATTTACCATCTGCCAACCAGAAAAGCACCCATTTATTCCGACTCTCTGCTTCCTGTCGGATAGCCAATCCCCAATCCACGCTTACACCCTAACCCCAACTCCGTGTGACCCAATCTTCTTCAGCAACCTTTTGTGAGGCACCTTATCAAACGACTTTTGGAAATCCAAAAACACCGCATCCACCGGTTCCCCTCCATCAACCGCACTAGTCACATCTTCATAAAAATCCAACAAGTTCGTCAAGCACGACTTTCCCCTCATGAATCCATGCTGCATCTGCTTAATTGAACCATTCTTATCCAGATGGCCTGCTATTTCTTCTTTAATGATGGATTCCAGCATTTTCCCAACTACAGACGTTAAGCTCACCGGCCTGTAGTTACCCGCCTTTTGTCTATTTCCTTTTTTAAACAGCGGCGTAACATTAGCCGTTTTCCAATCCGCCGGCACTACCCCAGAATCCAACGAATTTTGATAAATGACCACTAACGCATCCGCTATTACCTCTGACATTTCTTTAAGTACCCTGGGATGCATTCCATCCGGGCCTGGGGACTTGTCCACCTTCAGTCCCGTTAGTCTACCAAGCACTGCCTCCCTGGTAACATTAATTGTATTGAGTACCTCTGCTCCTACCAACCCTTTATCGTTAATATTCGGTAAACTATTTGTGTCTTCCACCGTGAAGACCGACACAAAAAACTTATTTAAAGTTTCAGCCATTTCCTCATTTCCCACAATTAAATCCCCCCTCTCGTCCTCCAAGGGTCCAACATTCACTCTTGCCACTCTATTCCTTTTTATATATTTGTAAAAGCTTTTACTATCATTTTTTATATTTAGAGCTAGCCTAGCTTCATAACCTATCTTTCCTTTCTTTATCGCTTTCTTAGTCGTTCTTTGTTGTTTCTTAAAGTTTTTCCAATCTTCCGATTCTCCACTATTTTTGGCCTCTCTGTACGCGTCGGTCTTTAATTTAATACTCTCCTTAATTTCCTTCGTTATCCACGGCTGGTTATCCCTTTTCTTACAGCCCTTCTTTATCACCGGAATATATTGTTGCTGAGTACTGAAAAGGATCTCCTTAAAAATCCTCCACTGTTCCTCAGCTGTCCTACCTACCAGTCTGCTCTCCCAGTCCACCTTAGCCAATTCAGCCCTCATCCTATCGTACTTCCCTCTGCTCAAACAGAGGACAGTGGTATGGGACCCTACTTTCTCCTCTTCCGTTTGTATCAGAAATTCGACCATATTGTGATCACTTGACCCAAGAGGGTCCTTCACAAGAACATCCTTAATTCTACCTACCTCGTTACACATTACCAGATCTAAGATAACTCGTTCCCTTGTCGGTTCTGTGACATACTGTTCAAGGTAACTATCCTGACAGCATTCTAAGAACTCTTCCTCCATCCCACCTCTTCCAACTTGAGTCAGCCAATCAATGTGCAGGTTGAAGTCCCCCATGATTATTGCCGTTCCGTTTTTGCACGCATCCATTATTTGCTTGTTTATAGTCCTCCCAACCTCAACATTATTATTTGGGGGCCTATAGACCACGCCTACTAGTGTCTTTTTCCCCCTACTATTCCTTATCTCTACCCATAACGATTCCACGTTTTGTTCCTTAGAGCCTATGTCATCCCTCACTATTACCCTGATATTATCTTTTATTAACAGAGCTACCCCACCACCTTTTCCTTCCTGTCTATTCTTCCTAAATGCCTGATACCCCAGGATATTCATCTCCTAGTCCTGGTCTCCCTGCAGCCACGTTTCTGTAATGACCACTAGATCATACCCATTTGTGCTGATTTGCACCATCGACTCACTTAGTGCATTCAGGCAAAGTGTCTTTATTCCAGCTTTTATCTGGACCCGATTTGATGAAACGCTATCAACCTCTCCCTCGCCCTCTACTCCTTTAACTACTTGAATGCCCTCATTCACTTGCACTCGCTCCCTCTCCTCTACCATTGATTTTGTAATTCCTCTTACCTCTGCACCCTCCCCCCCCATAAATTAGTTTAAAGCCCTATCTACAGCCCTAGTGATACGATTCGCTAGGACTCTGGTCCCAGCACATTGAATACATTCAATGTTTTGGCAAGGCTGTCCCTCAAGGTTTCCCGATTGCTAAACTTCAAGTAAAACCAACGTGTTTTTATTGTGTGTATCGTTTGATATCATGGCCTGGATTTTCACTGAGTCAAAATGACCTGGAACCCTTTGAAAATGGCAGAGTGTTCCAATTCCAGGATTTCCGACCCCTGCCCCAGACTGTCTGATTTTCAGGAGTGCCTTTGAAGGGCGCAGGCTGGCTCCTGTCAAATGCCCACGTCTGGTACTCAACACCTGTCAAGCTCCATTGCAGAGATAGGTATCTCCTGCTCCTCCAAAATTTTAATGAAGTCAAACAAATATATGAATTCGGAGCAGGAGTAGGCCACTCGGCCCTTCATTTTATAATCCTAGGATGAAGTCCATCAGGACTCAGGGACTTGCCAGCCCACACCTCCGACAATTTACTCTATCACTTTTCTGGTGATTCTAACTTGTGCATGCTCATTGAATAGAATCAAAGAATCCCTGCAGTACAGAAAGAGGCCACTTGGTCCATCCTGTCTGCTCCGACTCTTTGACAGAGCATCTTACCCAGGCCCACTCCCCATAACCCCACATATTTACCCTGCTAATCCCCCTAACCTACACATCTAAGGCCGCACGGTGGCACAGTGGCAGGGCCGCATGGTGGCACAGTGGTTAGCACTGCTGCCTAACAGCGCCAGGGACCCGGGTTCGATTCCCGGCTTGGGTCACTGTCTGTGTGGAGTGTGCACGTTTTCCCTGTGTCTGCGTGGGTTTCCTCTTGGTGCTCCAGTTTCCTCCCACAGTCTGAAAGACGTGCGGTTAGGTGGACTGACCCGAACAGGTGCCGGAGTGTGGCAACTAGGGGAATTTCACAGTAACTTCATTATTGTGACTAATAAATAAACTTTACTTATCTTGGGACACTAAGGGGCAACTTAGCATGGCCAATCCACCAAACCTACAAATGTTTGGAAGATGGGAGAAAGCCGGAGCAGCCGGAGGAAACCCACGCAGACATGTTCCTCCCTTCCTTCCATTTCCTGATTCACAGCTATTTTTGGAACATTACTTGTATCCTCAAAAGGGAAAACCGATGTAAAATACCAGTTCAATTCATTTGCCATCTTCTTATTTTCCATTATTAAATCCCCAAACTCACTTTCTAAAGAACCTTTGTTCACTTGTTTCCATTTAGTTATCTATAGAAACTCTTACTATCTGTCTCCGTGGCCTGAATTTTTCAGGTGGTGGAATCTCCAAGCCATTCAAAGAGTTGGTGGGGAACACATCCTCGCTGACTCCAAGTGCCCCGTAGCTATTTCATGTTCAACTGAGGGTGTCCTGCCTTAGGAAACTAGCTCTCCAGTCTCTGCAGTGACAAGAACTACAGTGAACTGAAGAGGAAATGCACCAACATGCTCAAATCTACATCTTTAAGCAGGAGGACAAAGTAGGCTAAGGGGTCCCAGTGCAGGAGGGTAGAGAAGGCCGAGAGATCGCAAAGTGGGTGATTGAGGTGTTTGAAGAAAGGCCAGGGGAACAAACGAGGTGCCTTTGGAGCTTAAGGGAGGTGTGCCCGCAGTCAGAAGGGGTCTCCAGTTGCAGACTTCCCCACTCTTACCTAAGATCTAGGCCTGTCCCTTTTTGGGCTTGCCCCCCACACCAGGTAAATCCTCCCATCAGGAAATTGAGGCTGGGCAGGAAAGGACCCTTAAGTCACCAATAATTGGCCACTTAAGTGCCTCAACTATGACAAAGGTGGGCTTATGTCTGAGCTTTGCCCACCCCAGCGTGAAGTCACTGCGTGGTTGGGGCAGGCAGGAACCTGAGGGAACCCTGTTCCTTCAATTTCATGCTCCCCCCACTCACCCGCCTGTAAATCTGCCAGTGGGAGAGGTGTGAAATTCTGGCCTATATTTCTTTCTCCCTTTCTCTCATTGGACTATTTTTTTTGAAAGTTGTGTTTCACGGCTCCTCAGAGAAGTTATGTCCGCCTCATATCCTCCATGAGGAGCTATGGAACTTCCATGCCAATTGATCCACTATAAACTGTATAGAACTTTGAATGCTAAGGACAGTAGTTGTGTAAAAATAGCTTTAAAAATTAATTAGTTCTTAACGTTTTACTTTGTTGAAAAAAAATCATCTCACTCCAAGCCAATAAAACTGTCAAAACATCCAAACCCTTTAAACATAAAACCAAAACCTTTGGAACCACTTAACCTTTTGTAAATAAACATTGTGAAATTGTCAGCAGAAATCAGAGAGTTTGAACTGTCAATCAAGCAATATTTTCTCAAGAACAAAGAACAGTACAGCACAGGAAACAGGCCCTTCAGCCCTCTAAGCCTGTGCCGCTCCAACTAGACCAATCGTTTGTATCCCTCCATTCCCAGGCTGCACATGTGACTATCCAGATAAGTCTTAAATGATGTCAGCGTATCTGCCTCCACCACCCTACTTGGCAGTGCATTCCAGGCCCCCACCACCCTCTGTGTAAAAAAAACATCCCTCTAATATCTGAGTTATACTTCGCCCCTCTCACCTTGAGCCCGTGACCCCTCGTGATCGTCACTTCTGATCTGGGAAAAAGCTTCCCACCGTTCACCCTATCTATTCCCTTCATAATCTTGTACACCTCTATTAGATCTCCCCTCATTCTCTGTCTTTCCAGGGAGAACAACCCCAGTTTACCCAATCTCTCCTCATAGCTAAGACCCTCCATACCAGGCAACATCTTGGTAAACCTTCTCTGCACTTTCTCTAACGCCTCCACGTCCTTCTGGTAGTGTGGCGACCAGAACTGGACGCAGTACTCCAAATGTGGCCTAACCAGCGTTCTATACAGCTGCATCATCAGACTCCAGCTTTTATACTCTATACCCCGTCCTATAAAGGCAAGCATACCATATGCCTTCTTCATCACCTTCTCCACCTGTGTTGCCACCTTCAGGGATTTATGGACTTGCACACCTAGGTCCCTCTGTGTTTCTATACTCTTGATGGCTCTGCCATTTATTGTATAACTCCTCCCTACATTATTTCTTCCAAAATGCATCACTTCACATTTATCTGCCACCTCTCCGCCCAATTTTCCAGCCTATCTATATCTTGCTGTATTGCCCGACAATGCTCATCGCTATCCGCAAGTTCAGCCACCTTCGTGTCATCCGCAAACTTGCTGATAACACCAGTTAAACCTTCTTCCAAATCATTTATATATATCACAAATAGCAGAGGTCCCAGTACAGAGCCCAGGTGTTTCAACAAGCTTAATGGTTGTCTGCGTTCACAGCCAAGCAAAGGTAGTCTTATATCATGGGTCAATTGGCATCAAATTGCCTTATCTTGCCAGGGAAATGAGGGGCCATGGGTTAGATGGAAGGGCAGAGCTTGAGATAGGTGGCATGAGGGGTTCAGAGGGTGTGGGTGGAAGGACAAAGCTTGGCAACGGTGGTATGAGGGACCATCGGGGGTGGATAGAATGGCAAAACTTGTCATCAGGTACACGAGGGATCATTGGGGAATGGGTGGGAGGGCAGAATTTAGCATAGGAGACATGAGGGGCCATGGATTGGGCATGGGGAGAGTTGAGGGGTGTCAAGGCTTGGAGAGTCTTTGTGTTATTATTTGAACTGGGATGAAGTCCCGCTGCATTGAGGTGGACCTTTTAAACAGGCTACCTCTGCACCTGGCAGCCCCTGTGACCACTTTCAAACTTTGCCACAGGTAGACTGGCCCAATTCCAGCCCGCACCCTCCCTGGCATTGAAAATCCCACCGTTCCTGACACTTCCTCCCGAGGTGGGTGTGCCAAGCTGGGAATTTTCCTGGCTCAAGGATGAAAATTGAGGCCTTTGTGAGGGCTGGACATACATTACCAATTCATACATTACCAATCTCAACCAAACCATTCGGAATCACATTTCCCAAAATTTACCAGTGCTGTAAAAATATACAGCCCCAATACGCTGTGATTGGTTCAAGATGAATAACCAACAAAGAGGAAACCATCAAGTATTTCTATGACCGCAGGGTTTGGTGAACAGGAAGTTGTTGTGGTTTTATTTCTGTAACTGAAATACCTCATAGTCCTCCAAGGGTTAACACTTGATATCATTCATTTAATCTGCATACCTTTGTACATTTTGGACTCGCAGAGAGACAGTCAGCACTTTGGTGATCACTGGATGAAACTTCATCTCTTTTTATGTTGCTTTTCTTAGTGACTTTGTTCCTTTTCTGTTTTGTGCTTTTTTTTTCTCTCTTTTAACTTCAAAGTTCTTTTAAGTCCATTGAGAGGTTTGATTTATTTTATTGTCAGGACAAACACAGTCATCCTCGTTGATGCGAAAGGCCACGTAAACTTCACAGAGCGTACCATGCTCAGCCCCGACATAAACCAATGGAAAGTCAGTTCCTTCCAGTTTGAACTTGAGATTTAACAGCTTTCCATTCAGCACACGGTGAAAAAGAAAAGAACAGAGAACAAAGTTGAATGGAAATGAAAGCATACTTCACAGATGCTGCAGGTTTCTGGGGCACTACTGATGTAAATAGTTGATTAAATCATACTGCAGCCTAGCAACTTGCTTGCTTTTAAAATGCAGAATATATTTACTACTTTGCGTTTCATAAATTTATGGCCATTGTGTACGTGTGTCTCAGTAAGTCAATGCTACTGAATGTATGTCTGAGTGTGCGTTCATTTGTGCAAGTGTGTTTGTGTCTGTACATTTGTGTGAGTGTGTATGTGTGCGAGTGTGACTATATGTGTATGTATGAGCTGGATTTTATTTCTTTGTGGGGCCAGGGAGGTGGATTGGAAACTGAGGGGTCCTGCGTGCTCCTGCCCCGCTGTCTCAGCTCATCCCCAATCAAGCACTGGAAAAGAAAGGCCAATCAGAGGTGCAAAGCCCAATCAAGACTGTAAGCTAAGATGCCATGTGGCACTGCTGCGTACAGTAAGTTGGTTAAAGTCCCAACAGGTTTATTTGGTAGCACAAGCTTTCGGAGTGTTGCCTCTTCATCGGGTGACTCACCTGATGAAGGAGTAACACTCCGAAAGCTTGTGCTACCAAATAAACCTGTTGGACTTTCACTTGGTGTTGTGAGACTTTTTACTGTGCTTACCCCAGTCCAATGCCGGCATCTCCACATTACAATAAGTTGGCCATAGGTATCGGTTTAAAAGCCCCTGCTCACACAATCAGTCTTTACTTTTTTATTAAACGTTCAGAAAAGTTACAAAATGAGTTTCAAAAAGCGCACAGATGCTGCGACTTTCCCCAGCAGAATCTGCTGCTACTTTCAGCCATGGTCCTCGTAACAGGCCTTTGCGCCCACCCTTGTGCCGCCGAATCATAGCTGCCATGATACAATGCAAAACCTTTTCACGTCCAATGTGTGAAAAATACAGCAAGCAACAAAGAATTGCAGACAGTTGGGTCGTTAACAAGATTAATAACTTGTCATTTATTAATGGCGGCTACAATTTCCACGCCTGCTCAGCTTCCTTAATTTGGGAGACTGGTATGATGACATTGTATTTGCACCCCTGATATCATCATGTCCTATTTTACATTCACATCAGGGGGCGAGGGTGTTCGTGCATCTCGCCCACTTTGCAGACATAAAGTCCAGCCATATGAGTGTTTTTGTGTACGGATGCAGGTGTGATTGATTGTATGTGTTTGTGCGACTGAGTGTTAGTGTGTGTTTTGTGTGAGTTTGTGTCTGACATGTTGCTTTTGTTTCAGTTTGGTTAATGATTCTACCATTGGTCAATGTAATTGTATTCTTAGAAATAATGCAGGTGATTTCAGCTTAATCATATTTTTAATTTATTTTAATTTATGAAACAAGTGGACTACCCAAAAGGAAAAAATGTTTCTTTTTAACCCCCTTGTTTTTGATTTTTTTGTGTGTATTTTTCTACCTTGAGAAACCTTTGCCCTCCCATTCACATCATTGTGAGGTACTGGTGACTTATTCCCTGGCTTCTGCTAAATAACTCAACCACCAGCCGCAAGACTTTGCCCATCCTGTGGGGAAGGCCTCCCTCAGGGTCATCTCAACACTGCTGCTGCACTCCCCGCAGGCGGGCATTTTTAAACAGAGCACAGCTGAAATCACTGCTGCCATATCCCCAAAGCCTTGTTCCTGTTGGGAACTTGCTTCGAGCCACGACATTGTGGAATAGTGTTATTAATATCACTTGCTCTTCTCAAAATTGATGGGCATAAGTTATAAACTGAAAGTGATAGTGCAAGTGTGTCAAAGTTGTTGGCCTATGCATTTAATCTCGTAAAGAGTGGAGAGAATAAAACAATGTAAATTCTCTCTGAAACAATGGTATTTCCTGTAAATCCTAAAACTGTGTAAATGACTCCATTGTTCTGAATGTCATCTTTAGAAATGCCTTGGGTGCACACAACCTTCTTAATGAATTACTCAAACACACCAATCTTTTCTTCAACCAGCGACGTAAATTAACTTTTGGTAGCTGCATTTGATTCAGTGTGATGCAAGAAAATCCAGCTGTATTAAAAGCCTTCAAAGTATTTCCAGTGCAAAAAAGGTAGTTTTTCTGACTAAAGTATATAATAATTTTTTATTGTTGAATCAAACAAATTATCTAGTCTCCCAATTCTCTTGATAAAGGCCAGAACTGCTCTGGCTCCACATTCATTTCATAGTCTGCACAGTGTTAATGATCTTAGTCAAGATCATTGTTGAATTGCAGCAGTTTGCATCAGCCCCTTGAGCCCGCTCCGCCATTCAATAAGATCATGGCTGATCTGTGGCCTAGCTCCATGTACGTGCCCTAGACCCATATCCCTTGATACCCCTGCTCAATAAAAAATTGTCTCTCAGACTTAAACCTAACAATTGAACCAGCAGCCACCGCCGTTTGAGGAAATGAGTTCCAAGCCTCCATCGCTCTCTGTGTAAGACCATAAGACATAGGAGCAGAATTAGGTCTCTCGGCCCATCATGGCGATATTTTTCTCATCCCCATTCTCCTGCCTTTTCCCCATAACCCCTGATCCCCTTACTAATCAAGAACCTGTCTCTCTCTATCTTAAAGACACTCAATGACCTGACCTCCACAGCCTTCTGTGGCAAAGAGTTCCACACATTCACCACTCTCTGGCTGAAGAAATTCCTCCGCATCTCCGCTTTAAAGGATCGTCCCTTTAGCCTGAGGTTGTGTCCTCTGGTTCTAGTTTTTCCTACTAGTGGAAACATCCTCTCCATGTCCACTCTGTAGAAGTGTAGAAGTGTTTTCTAACATCTCTCCTGAATGGCTTGGGCCTAATTTTTAGATTACAGCCCCTGGTCCTAGAGCCTTCAACTAATGGAAACAGTTTATCCATCTCCACCCTGTCCCTCCCTGTAAATATTTTGTAGACTTTTATGAGATCACCCCTTAACAAACAACAAAGAAATTTAAAGCACAGGAACAGGCCCTTTAGTCCTCCAAGCCTGCACCAACATGCTGCCCAACTGAACTAAAACCTTCCGGGGACCATATCCCTCTATTCCCAACCTATTCATGTATTTGTCCTTCTGAATTCGAGAGAATAAAGGCCTAATTTGTCTAATCTCTCCTCGAAACTTAACCCCTGAAGTCCAGGTATCATTCTTGAAAACCTCCAGGACTCAAACATCCTTCCTAAAGTATGGTGCCCATTCCTGCTCACAGTACCCTCAGTGGGGTCTAACTAGGGTTTTGTGCATCTGCAGCCCTAAACTCCAGCCTTTTAAATATGAAGGCCAGCACTCCGTTGGCCTTCTTGACTATTTTCTGCACCTGTTCATGGCATTTTAAGGAGCTATGCACCTGAACCCCCAAATCTCATTGGATATCCACTGAATTTAATTTTGTGCTTTCTAAAAAACATCCTTTAGCTCTGTACAACTTCACATCCTCAGCTTTCTGTCCCTGCCTCACTGAGGTAAGAATCAATATTCCATTACCTTATACTTATGCACTGAACTTTAGTAATTTGTGTTCATGGATACCTGCAGCTCCCAGTCTCTCACCTATCTAACAGTGGCATTATGGGGCCTCTGATTGATGGTACAGAAGTGAAAAGTTAATTTCTACAGTAGACAGGCCTAGTTGCACAGAAAAATATATAATTGAGAACACTAAAGTTCCAATTATTAAAACAAGCCGTAGCCTTTTCAATTTTCTAATCCTGACCTCCGAGAGAATCAATGAAACAAAGGACCAATTTAAAATTGTCACTGACACAGGAGAGAGATGTGGAGAAATGTATTTATGTGGAGAATTGTTGGAGCAGGGAATACTTTGCTGAAAGAATTAGTAGAGGCAGACATTACTGAATCTTCTAAGTGAAAAGTAGATAAAGACTTGAAGTGGAGGAAGATAAAGGGCTATGGAGAATGGACAAGGTAGTGAGATTAATTTTGGATTGTTCTAGCCCAAAACTAACATGGACTCTAAGGGCTGAATGGCTTCTTTCTGTGCTGTAAGCTGCTGTTGTATTCCAACTGTTCCACTTCCTTCCCAGTTGGTTTTCTTTGACTTTGTTTCTTCCATATTTTCTCTGACTTTTAATCTCTCTCTATATGCTTCCACATTCATTGCTGACTTCATAAGTTCATAGGATATAGGAGCAGAATTAGGCCATTCAGCCCATCGAGTCTGCTCCACCATTCAATCATGGCTGATATGCTCCTCATTCCCATTTCTGTTCTGTAGCATGCTTCTTCCCGGTATCTTTGTATGAAAAAAATCAAGTTGTGAGGAACAGTGAAAATAGCGGTATGAGGAAAAATGTGATATAATGAGCATCTTTAAAAAAATGTTAGTGAACAGTCAAAAGAAAAATATACAATAGGATAAAACCTGAGAAATGAAACAGTCAGCAATTTAATAGGAAGGATAGTAAAATGAATAGCAACAAATAATAAACAGGAAGTGGGACAGATTGCCAAAGGATGAGAAAAGAATAAAATGGAAAACTAATTAGTGAAATTTTAAAAATAGAATGCCGCAATTAAACATAGTTTCAAAACTTGAAAGCATAACATCCAGAGTCTGAAAATCCTCTGCAGCACAGCATTGGGCTGAGCTGAGAAGAGGTGGCACCTCTCTACACGTTTCCTCTCAGGCAGAACTACACAGAAGGAATCACACTGAAAGAGGAAAGGGGGGGCAGGTATAAAAAGAGGGGCCTTAAACAGAGTTGACTGGTTGAGTGCCCTGCAGAGGAATAAGAGCTGGGGCTGTCTGAGTGCCTGCAGAGGTAAACAATGTGGTGGTGAGTAACCCGAGAGAAAAGGTGTTTGGCAATCCGGCTTTGAATTGTGTTTGGTGTGTCACCTCTTATGAACTGGGACTGGCTGAGACCCCAACCCTTAACTTTCCAAACACTGACAAGAGACTCTTTTCCTGTTTTTTGGTTTGATTGCACCCACCATCACTTAGCTATGCAGTTAAAAATATAGGGAAGATAATTAATGGAAAGAAAGTATTCGACAAAGAGTAAGGTTTTTGTTTAGTTTTATTTCCTTGTTATTTTGAAGCGCCTCGCGCATGTGAAACACACTTCGCAACAATAAGGATACAATCATCGCACTGTTTACCTGAACTCCCATGTTAAAGTGTGCTTAACTCCCTGCCTATAAGATTCCAGCACAATGCAACAGCCTTGGCGGTGTTGCACCACTTTTAATGAGAATGGGAGAAAGCCTGGATAAAAGCAAATTACTGCAGATGCTGGAATCCGAAACCAAAAGAGAAAATGCTGGAAAATCTCAGCAGGTCTGGCAGCATCTGTAAGGAGAGAAAAGAGCTGACGTTTCGAGTCCAGATGACCCTTTGTCAAAGCTTTCGAGTCCAGATGACCCTTTGTCAAAGCTTTGTCAGAGCAGGTCATCTCCACCACATTGTTTACCTCTGCAGGCAGTCAGACAAAGCTTTGACAAAGGATCATCTGGACTCGAAAGCTTTGACAAAGGATCATCTGGACTCGAAACGTCAGCTCTTTTCTCTCCTTACAGATGCTGCAGACCTGCTGAGATGTTCCAGTGTTTTCCCTTTTGGTATGGGAGAAAGTCTGCTTTTCTCCACTGTTAATGGCATTAATCAAATGATTTGCAACATACAAATCCTGAAAATTCCATTTCTTTTGCAGATTACCAATTTTGAAAAAAGCATCATCTCTTTTTTATAATTATTAAAGGAATTTCTTTCTCCTGGCTTTATTTGTGTAAATGTTACCCAGTGTGGGAGCTCATCGGTATTTGCAATAAAGCTCATTGTTTTAAACTGCAGTGGTCTCTGGAAGTTCAATTATAGTTTCATGTCATATTGTAAGAACCGTCACTTTAACCTAACGTGTCTTTGCAAGAATCATGGGCAATTTTAGCTATAGTTCCACAAATGCCAACATTTAAACCTTTAACATAAGCAGCTTATTTGGTAAAGTTCTGCTGAGTTGTATGTCCTGTTTGTGTGCTCAGGGTATGACGTATATACAGGTATGAGCAAATATCACTGCAGGGATTAGTGTTTTGGGCTTTACCTGAATTTAAAACATCTTCTAGAATCATTTAAGTGATGTTTGTCATTATTCCTGTGGTCACGATTGCAATTCTTTGCAACTTTTTGCTGAAGTTAATTGAGCAAAATTGTTACTGAAATATTCAATACACTGGGGGTGATTTTCCAGCCTCGTTACACCTGGTGCAAATCCAACTATGTCAGCAAAATTTGGTGAGAAGCCTAAAATGAAATTTGTGCCAGATGCAAAACAGTTTGTGATCTTCCCGGGTCCTCCCAGCAGATATATTCAGGCTCACGGCCAGCAAGGGTGTGAACCTGGTTACCATGCATACGCAAAATCGGCTTAATGCAGAATCTTCTGGGAATGTCATATGTTCCCAACATCTTGCGCCATGAAAAGCAGGAATCACAACAAATGGAGACCAGACATGATGACCACACTGGGGAGCTCGGAGGCCATTGCAGCCCCCGGGTGATTGGGAACGCCTGGCACCCTGGCAGTGCCAACCTGGTGCAGTGCCAAGCAACAGGGGCTGGAGGGATGGCGTATGTAGGGTGGCCCATTGGGTCTTGATGCCAGTGATCTTTATTGAGTCCGGTGGGGGGGGGGGGGGAGGTTCATGCCGGTGATTATGTTCGGTGGGGGGGGAGGGAGGAAATCATGCCATCAAAGATGGTGGGGTTGCGGTCCCAATGTCCATGGGGGCGTGCAGGGATGGGGTAGATTCTTCAAATTCAATTTGGGTTTGGGGCGCCCTTTCACCCCAACACCACCCCTCACAATGACGGCACAAAATACCCTTCAAAAAAATGGTGAAGTGTGGGAAGATCTCATCAGAAAACCTGCCTGTTTCTCTGGAGAGAAACACGCTGGTTTCCTAACTGAACCTGACACCTTGCCATTTTTTGGGAAAATTCTACCCATTGCATTTTATGATTCAAAGTTTCTTTTTGCAAAAACAATGTTGTTATGATTGTTCTATTAAGTTTGTAATAAATAACCATGTATTGCTATCAATAAATGGTTGCCCTAATTAAACATTTGAAGTGTTGAAAGTACAGTGTCACTTTCCTAACTCAACATAATCATCTGGTAATGAAATTAACTGATTTTACATAGCTTAAACACTTAAAATCATGGGCTAGAAAATTCCTTGGAGCTGCTCCCATTCAGTCAGTATTGCTTTGCCAGAAATGAAGTGGAAATTCTCCATGCATGCCAAAATGTCAGGAAGCTCTTTTGCATGTATTAGCATGTTATGCATGTTCATTCAAAAGGCTACCACACTGGAATTAAGTTCCCGTTCCAAACCAAGTTCTCCGCCAGTGAAAGTAGAAAGTTCACTTTCGCAACCGCACACGAGTAGCATTCACTTGCACCGGTATAATTCTTCCATGATTAACTGTGAGTTGCCTTTGCATTGATCCTCTTTAGGGAGCGTCTGTGAAAGGGAAAAGGTGGAGCAGTGGCCAGACAGAGGTGGAAAAGACAGCGCAAACTGTCCGGGTGCACTTTAAACATTTTGCCTAGACTTTCAATCCTGCTCGATAATGACAGGGCAGTGACTTCCTGCTCATCCCTGCTGCAAGAATCAGGAAGCTCCTTGTGGATGCATATGTAATGAGTCAAACAGCCTAAGATGAGGCATGGTCATCTGTCTCTTTTCCCTCCCCCCCCCCCCTCCCCCACAGCAGAAATCATTCCCACTTCCATGCCTGCCACCAAATTCAGACTCTAGAACAGAAGATTCCAGCTGGGATTTAGAAACATAGAAGATAGGATTGGAAGGAGGCCATTTGGCCCTTCAAGCCTGTTCTGCCATTCATTATGATCATGGCTGACCGCCCAACTCAATAGCCTAATCCTGCTTTCTCCCTATAACCTTTGAACCTATTCACCCCAGGTGCTATATCTAGCCACCTCTTGAATACATTCAATGTTTTGGCCACAATTTCTGCCACGCTTGAGCAGAGAGTATTGCCAATGAAGGAAGAGCAGCTCTGAGAAATTTCAATGGTTTATTTATTGGGACAGCCCCCCAAGATGCTGTCAGGAGATAATGGGACAAAGGTGCCAGAGGGAGAAATGGTGGAGGGAGGGGGAAATGGCCTCAGTAGAAAAATGGAAGTGTGAGAGGGGGTTGTAGTAGAAGGGTGTGGAAAAGGAATAGAGGGGAAAAGTGGGAAGAGTACAGGTGATAGATAGGAGGAGGACACAGAGAGAATTTCAGGGCTTTGGGCCAACACAAGGGGAAACACAGTAAGAATTTTAACAACAGGTTAAAGTCCAGCAGGTTTATTTGGTAGCAAATGCCATTAGCTTTCAGAGCGCTGCTCCTTCGTCAGATGGAGTGGAAATCTGCTCTCAAACAGGACACAGATTTCCACTCCATCTGATGAAGGAGCAGCGCTCCGAAAGCTAATGGCATTTGCTACCAAATAAACCTGTTGGACTTTAACCTGGTGTTGTTAAAACACATACTGTGTTTACCCCAGTCCAACGCCGGCATCTCCACATCATGACCAACACAAGGGGACAGATTTTGGAGCAGGATTAACCAACCCGGCATATTTAGGTGTTCGTGGGACAGCAACATCTTAGTTTAGTGCGGAGATCCAGAAGTCCATGTCCAAGTTCTCCTGCTCTTCCAAATTGCTGTCCTGAACAGATGTCTTTCACAGAGACATGACATTCAAATAATTGAAATGGTGAGAAGTTGTGGCAGCCACCAACTAAACAACTAAACATGCCAAAAAAGGTAGGCCTTGTCCATTCCAGTGTAAGAATTTTTAACAGCATGAAAATTTTAATTACTGCCAAACAGCTTTCTGATGCAGTTTGATTCCTTCAGATTTACATTATTGTTGCAGAATTAATTTCGTTTTACTTTTTTTTCTCTTTTCATCTCTCGTAATCCCTTCTGCCTTTCCTTCTCTTTATTTCACTTTCTATACCTGAATTGACATTGAATTCAATTGTCCTTATCACACTTGCCGCACTCTACACTAAAGATTCGATTGATTAATCTGATTGATTGAGGAGATAGACAGTCACTTGCCTGTTCACACAGTTCACAGATCCCCAGTATAAAGCGCTGTGCCAAAATACCTGTCTAATTGCAAGTGCAAAATCCCATGGAATGTCCATTAGTTTTAGTTTCATTTATTTATTAATGTCACAAGTAGGCTTACATTAACACTGCAATGAATTTACTGTGAAAATCCCCAAGTCGCCACATTCCGGCACCTGTTTGGGTACACTGAGAGAGAATTTAGCATGGCCAATGTACCTGATCAGCACATCTTTCGGACTGTGGGAGGAAACCGGAGCACCCGGAGGAAACCCACGCGGACACAGGGAGAACATACAAACTCTGCACAGACAGTGACCCAAGCCAGGATTCGAACCCGTGTCCCTGGCGCTGTGAGCAGCAGCAACAGTAAATAGCCATTGATTTGTCACTGAGAACAAAATCTGGCCCAATCACTTGGTGAGTAGGGGATGGAGCCAGTTGAGTGTGACAATCACTGGAGGGTTGTCTGTATGATGTGGAGATGCCAGCGTTGGACTGGGGTAAACACAGTAAGAAGTTTAACAACACCAGGTTAAAGTCCTTTATTTATTGGGACAGCCCCCCAAGTCCTTCTCGGACTTTAACCTGGTGTTGTTAAACTTCTTACTGGGTTGTCTGTAGACAGGAAGCAGGAAAGGCAGTGGTGGATGAGTGTTTATGCGTGTTGTTAACAAAACTCGTTACTGAAGAGAAACCCAGTGTTACATTAAAAAATGGAGCTCAGACAACCAGCCTAACAATTTCAGGACAGCAAGCAGGTCAAGAGATGTAAAAGCAAATTACTGCGGATGCTGGAATCTGAAACCAAAAGAGAAAATGCTGGAAAATTGCAGCAGGTCTGGAAGCATCTGTAAGGAGAGAAAAGAGCTGACATTTCAAGTCCAGATGACCCTTTGTCAAAGGGAACTCAAAGCTCTGACAAAGGGTCACCTAGACTCGAAACGTCAGCTCTTTTCTCTTCTTACAGATGCTGCCAGACTTGCTGAGATTTTCCAGCATTTTCTCTTTTGGTTTCAGATTCCAGCATCTGCAGTAATTTGCTCTTATCTGAAGTTTAAAATTGCTTTACTACTTTTATTTGAATGCTGCTGGTGTACTAACTAGAGATAAGAACCCTCCTTCACATTCTTAAGTTGCCATTTGAGCAAAATGATTGCACAGAACTAGCTTTAGGGTGGAATTATAATAAGATTCAGAAAGGCAAATTTACAGTGCAACCTTGTATTTGGATAGTTAATGCTAGGCGAGAATTTTAATATTGCATAGGCCTATGAAATTGGAACAGATTGTATTTACAATGTGTTTATGTAAGAATCATACATTACAGATTGAGCAAATCATTTTCATTTGAAAAGAGGCTGCTTCTGGATTTGGGTTCAAATCACAGTAGATCATTCTGTTTTAGATTAATTTCAAAAGTACAGATCCATTGAGAAATAGATTATTTTTTGATCTTTTATAGTTGTTGCTCTCTGCATTTGGCATCATTAATGTCCAAATGAATTTGCTAGACCTGAATTTATTATGATATTGCAAACTGTAATCATTCCCCTAGCCAACATACAGTATCATCATTAAATTAGATGTAGCGCTTCCTCAAGCGGATGAGTGGATAAATGGGGTACACACTATCATACAGTCCACAGAATCTGTATTTCTGTGTTAAATTGGTTATTCGCAGCTGTGGAGGTCAGGACTGTCCCACAATTGACTCCAGCATCCTTCGGCTGCAGACAGAAAAAAAAACATCAGCTAGAAAGTGAGACAAGAATCGCGATTTGTATTTAGAGAGCATCTGCAAGATAATGCAAACACCTTGAGGCAGAAATCCAATGGAGGTCTGCAGGGGTCTGAGCAATTATTAGCGTGGTGCAAGGGTGTGAGCAGCAGAGTTGGAATGAGCTGGTAATGATGGAGCTCAGGAGATTGAAAGGGATGTTACAGAATTATATTGCGCAGAAAACTGAAGCACGGACAGGGGTTCCTGTGTCAGTGACCGGTGAGGTAATGATGGAAGTGACCAATAATGTAAGAATGGAATGAATAAAATCAGAAAATTCTGGAAAAACACGGCAGGTAAGGCAGCATTTGATTCAGCGCCATGGCTGAATCTTTCCCAGATTTTCTGCATTTATTTCAAATTTCCAGTATCCGCAGTATTTTGATTTGATGGAAGTAAGGAATCTGGAAGAATGATACATGAAACGTGGAGTGAGATTTTAATCTGTCCAGCAATAGCTCTGTGGCCGGGTTTGGGGCCCTCCCAAAACATGCTAGATTTGCATGTTGATTCTGTCCGAGGTATGTTGTAATAATAATGTTGTGTTGCTGGGCTGGGTCATTTATCTGCTGACCTATTCCAGGACTCCATTAAGGTGGGGCTGTGGGTGGGGGTTGGGGAGGGGTGTGGTTGGGGGGGTGCGCAGGTGAACATTTGAACAGGTGAACACATAGCAGGGGAAAACAGGATTACACTTCTTCAGGCAATTGGCTGCAACCAAGCAACACTCACTGACCAGCCTCACATTATTTGGTCTGGCGTGAGGGAGCAGCCAGGAAGGGGAATGGAATCAGCAGCAAGAATAAATAAATAAAGCTGAATAAGAAGGCTTTAGTCCTGAAGTTCTGGCTCATCCATATGCTTGGCCACACTATCTTGTCTCTGACTGTCCAACAGAGTCCTCACATGGCCTGCTCTTGCTTATCCAGTCATAGTTAGAAAATCATTTGCAATGACTCCCCATCCCCAACGCCGCCCCCCCCCCTCCCCCACTATTACATCTGGACAGAACTTTCCCAAGCATCTGTAATCGGTCCCCTCCTATTTCTCATTTACACACTTGCTCTTGGCAACATCACCAAAGACACAATGTCAAGATTCACATGTACACTGATGATATTCAGCTCCACATCACGACC
The DNA here is from genome assembly GCF_964213995.1 of Mustelus asterias. NCBI lineage: Eukaryota > Metazoa > Chordata > Chondrichthyes > Carcharhiniformes > Triakidae > Mustelus > Mustelus asterias. The sequence goes on along the minus strand of NC_135813.1, from coordinate 87,211,994 downwards.
AAGTCTGCCTCAACCCCTCCATTGCCTCTATTTTGTCAGACTATTTGTCTGACATCCAGGCCTGATTGGGTCGACATTTCCTCCAAAAAACATTGGGAAGACTGCAACAATTATTTTGGGTCCCCACGCCAAATGCCACTCCCATAACACCAATTCCATCCCTATCATTGACCACTGTCTCAGTTGAGCTAGGTCTAGGGAGCGTAATCATTGGGCCTGATGCTTCTACGTTTTCTGGGTCCCTTATTGTACTTCCCCCACCCTCCCCCCCCCTACAACCTTCCCTTCACATCCTTCGGGTTCCCAGATTTGGGAGCTATGGGGGTGAATGGTTGCATATTATATTGCTGAAAGAAGAGCCATGCTGTTGAAGTTTTTTTCATGCACTCATCAGGACAGATTTGCAAAAATCCCAAGTCTAAAGTGAACAACAATTTATACTGCATGTGAAGAGAGTGCTGACTGGTGGACAAGTATACTCTGGTAGAGGTGTTGCCATGGAAAAGGCAACAGGAAACAGTTAATTGCCAAGCTTTTTTTAAAATTCAAACTAGGCAGGTTGACTGATTAGTCAAAGCAATGCCATGGGGAATGAACCAGGGATTGGCTGTCCCTCAAGCTTTTGTTGAGTTGAAAAAGGCACAAAATATGGACAGACTCCTTCTTTCTGCAAAGGGCCATGCTGTGTGAATGTATATAGATTCTAGCACACATCGGTGAGCCACACCGTGAGCATGACTGATAATCTTAAATTGATTGTCAGTTTAATTCTTAGCACTCTTACAGGTGCTGTCCAATCATGGAATCACATCTAATGCTGGACTCTATGGGGGCGATTCTCCCATCCCGCCGCACTAATTTTTTAGCACGGTGGGCCAGAAGAATCATGTGTGGTCTGATTCGCAGGAATCGCGCATGTGTTCCCGCTGCGCGCCCTTCTCCAAGCACCAGATATCCGGCGCAGTTGGGACCACGCTGGAAACCGGCAGGAACAGCAGCTAAGTGATTTAAATCTATTTTTAATCTTATTTTAATGTGATTAGCGGGCCCGGGACTGAAATCTCCGGGCCCGCTAGCATCTCCCACCCACCCAGTACAGTTTCACCCTGGCAAGGTTTAGAGTCGCTCCCCACTTTCGAGGAAGTAGCGAGAGACCCCGCTAGAGTGAAGGGGGGCAATTGGGGTCCCCCAGGGTGTCGGGCTATGGAGGGAGCCCCAATTGCCCCCCCCTTCACTCTTGCGGGGTCTCCCGCTTCTTCCCCGAAAGTGGGGAGCTACTCTAAACCCTGCCAGAGTGAAACTGTACTGAGGGGGTGGGCAATAGGCACCCTGGCAGTGCCAGCCTGTGCTCCCTGGCACTGCCAAAGGGGAAAAGTGCCCATGCCCACGGGGCACCTTGGCACTGCCCATCAGGCATGGGGCAGTGCCAAGGGGGCAGGGCCTAGGGAGCGTGACCAAAAAGATATTTTAGTGCCTGTCTTATGAGTGGGTGATTGGAAGCATGATCGGTGCCAGCAGGATCTGTCTGAGGAGAAGAAACAAAGAGACGTTGGCAGCAGTAACCCGGGATCAACTAATGTCAGTGAAGCAGCAAGATCCTGAGTCTGGGACTTGGGGACATTAGAACAAAGCCCATTGGGAGTAATCTGATCAGTTTGCCTTGCCACAGGTAGCATCTCTAAGTCAAGTCATGAGTTTGGATATTTTGTGAAGTTTTGATACCTTTTGGATACTTTGTGTATAATGAAGATCGTGTTGTTAAACTTCTTATAATGAAGATATCAGAGGTTAAATACAATGGGTGTGATTTTCTCGGCTCACTGCACTGCTCGAGTAGCACAGCTGGGAAATGTCGATTGGGGGGGGGTGATGCAGTGAAATTCCCGGACCATTTCTTTATGGCGTAATCTGCCTCGCTGGAAAATAGCGCACGACTGATTACAATATTCAAGTTGCCATTTCAAATCATTAGCAAGCTCGGGACGGTATCATCCAGGGTCAGTAATGTTTCTCCCCGCCAGGGGAGATTCCCACCAGCGGGGATGAAAGCTGGTTCCCATCAACTGGGACCAGGCATGGTGGCCTCGCTGGTAAGAGCAGAGGCCATTGAGGACCCCTGGGAGGTTGGAGGGAAGAGGCGGGTGCTGGCACCCTGACACTGCCCACTGTGCAGCAGGCAGTGCCAGGGGGTAAGGCCTGGGGGTTGGGACTGGACCGGGGGCAGGCTGATCGGTGGTGGAGGCGGGGGGAGGGGAACCAGTGCACACCCTACATTTGAGGGAGGAAGGGAGGGGATTCCGGGCTGGCCATGGGGAGGGGGTGAGCAATCGGGGCTGGCCAATCTTTTGGATTGAAGTCTCCTACTGCTAGGTTCCTCCAACATGAAAATAAATCAAAAACTGTATGTTGAAAACTTTATTTTTATTGCTAGTTTTTAAAATGGAATTTCTGCTGAACCAGGAAACGAGGCTGCTGCAAGTCACAGGGTTGGCCCTTTGTTCTGGGAGCTACCACCAGGAGTTACAAGAACAAAAGGATTCTTCACTCAGCCTGTGGAATTTCACACCTCATTGGACAGACCCCTTTTAATCAACAAATTGAAGGAAGTCCAGATTAATGAACCAGATAGGTGTTTTGTCACCATGAGTCTGGATCTCGAGATAACTCATCACATAGGGGAGTTGATGGCCTACTGATCCAGAAACTCAGCTAATGTTCTGGGGACCCGGGTTCGAATCCCGCCCTGGTAGATGGTGGAATTTGAATTCAATAAAAAAAATCTGGAATTAAGAATCTACTGATGACCATGAAACCATTGTCAATTGTTGGAAAAACCCATCTGGTTCACTAATGTCCTTTAGGGAAGGAAATCTGCCATCCTTACCTGGTCTAGCCTACATGTGACTCCGAGCCACAGCAATGTGGTTGACTCTCAACTGCCCTCTGGACAAGGGCAACTCGGGATGGGCAATAAATGCTGGCCAGCCAGCAATGCCCATCAGGCATGGAGCAGCATCAAATGGTTATTGGATAAACATATGGATGATATTGGAATAGTGTAGATTAGAGGGGCTTTAGATTGGTTCCACTGGTCGGCGCAACATCGAGGGCCGAAGGGCCTGTACTGCGCTGTAGTGTTCGACCAGCTGACGTTCTATGTCCCACGAATGAATAAAAAAAATCTCTGGATTACCATCAAGACCATCTCTTCTCATTTGGCCTTCATAGAGAGTATTTGAGTACAGGAATAGGGGTGTTTTTACTGCATTTGTATAGGGCATTGGTGAGGCCATACCTGCAGTATCATGAGCAGTTTTGGTGTCCTTATCTGAGGAAGGATGTCCTTGCTATAGCGGGAGTACAGCAAAGATTTACCAGGCTGATTCCTGGGATGGCAGGTCTGTCATATGATTTCAAGAAGAAATTAGATACAGCTCTTGGAGCTAAAGGGAGAAGGAGGAAAGACGGGATCAGAATATTGAATTTGATGATCAGCCACGGTCAAAATGAATGGCGGAGCTGGCTCAAATGGCCGAATGGCCTACTCCTGCTATTTTCTATGTTTCTGTATTCCAAAACATAAACTCTGTTTCTCCCTCCACAGATGCTGCCAGACCTGCTAAACATTTCCAGCATTTTCAATTTTTTTCCGACTTCCAGTGTTTGAAGTATTTTGCTATCACAAATCTATCTATTAGGGATGGTATGGTGGTGCAGCAGTTAGCACCTTCTCTCAGAGCACCAGGGACCTAGGTTTGATTCCTGACTTGGGTCACTGTCTGAGTGTAGTTTGCACGTGTCTGCGTGTAGTTTGCACGCGTCTGCGTGGGTTTCCTCCGGGTGCTCCAATTTCCTCCCACAGTCCGAAATGTGCAGGTTAGGTGGATTGACCATTCTAAGTTGCCCTTTACATAAGAACATAAGAAATAGGAGCAGGAGTAGGCCATCTCGCCCCTCAAGCCTGCTCCGCCATTCAATAAGATCATGGCTGATCTGATAATGGGTTCAGTTCCACTTACCCGCCCGCTCCCCATAACCCTTAATTCCCTTAATGGTTAAAAATCTATCTGTGACTTAAACACATTTAACGAGGTAGCCTCTACTGCTTCATTGGGCAGAGAATTCCAAAGATTCATTATCCTCTGGGAGAAGAAGTTCCTCCTCAACTCTGTTCTAAATTGACTCCCCCGTATTTTGAGGCTATGCCCCCTCGTTCTTGTTTCCATTGTAAGTGGAAATAACCTCACCTGTCTAGCCCCTTCATTATCTTATATGTCTCTATAAGGTCTCCCCTCAATCTTCTAAACTCCAATGAGTACAGACCCAGTCTACTCAATCTATCCTCATAAGCTAACCCCCTCATCTCCGGAATCAAACTGGTGAACCTTCTCTGTACCCCCTCCAAAGCTAATACATCCTTTCTTAAATAAGGGGACCAAAATTGTACACAGTACTCTAGGTGCAGCATCACCAGTACCCTGTACAGTTGCAGCATGACCTCCCTGCTTTTATACTCCATCCCTCTCATGATAAAGGCCAACATTCCATTTGCCTTCTTGATTACCTGCTGCACCTGCAAACTGAGTTTTTGTGATTCATGCACAAGGACCCCCAGGTCCGTCTGCACAGTAGCATGTTGTAATTTTTCACCGTTTAAATAATAGTCCATTTTACTATTATTCCTTTCAAAGTGGATAACTTCACACTTACCAACGTTATACTCCATCTGCCAGATTCTTGCCCACTCACTTGGTCTATCCAAATCTCTCTGCAGACTCTGTGTGTCCTCCACGCAATTTGCTTTCCCACTCATCTTTGTGTCATCCGCAAACTTTGTTACCCTACACTCTGTCCCCTCCACCAGATCATCTATGTATATGGTCAATAGTTGAGGCCCCAGCACCGATCCCTGCGGCACGCCACTAGTCACTGATTGCCAACCGGAAAAGTCAGGGGGATTAGCGGAATAGGGCCAGGGTGGGATTGTGTTGGTGCTGGCTTGGTGGGCTGAATGGCCTCCTTCTGCACTGTAGGGATTCCATGGTACTTTGGATGGGGGGGCGGTGCCAGATCTTTCATTGGAATCGAGGTCTTCACCTCTGGCATGACTTTAGTTTAGTTATTAGTGTCACAAGTAGGCTCACATTAACACTGCAATGAAGTTACTGTGAAAATCCCCAAGTCCTTGCATTCTGGCGCCTGTTTGGCTGCAATGAGGGAGGATTTAGGCTGGCCAATGCACCTAACCAGCACGTCTTTGGACTGTGGGAGGAAACCAGAGCGTGGGGAGGAAACCCATGCAGACATGAGGAGAACGTGTACATGATGTGGAGATGCCGGCGTTCGACTGGGGTAAACACAGTAAGAAGTCTGACAACACCAGGTTTCCCACCCACCTGACGAAGGAACAGCCTGTTCAGAAAGCTAGTGGCTTTTGCTCCCAAATAAACCTGTTGGACTTTAACCTGGTGTTCTTAGACTTCTTACTGTGTTTAGAACGTGTACACACAGAGAGTGACCCGAGCCGGGATTCGAACGGACGTCCCTCGCACTGTGAGGCAGCAGCGCTAACCACTATGCCACGGTGCCGCCCGTGCCCTGAGCGGAACGGCAATCGATTCCTTGACGCATGCGCATTTGGAGCGGACTGGGGCCGAGGTTTGCGGGGGAGCTGCTGGGGCGGAGGGAGGGCGGTGACGTTCATTTGACTGACGTTCAGGCTGGGCCCCACCCCCCCCCCCGTCACGTGACGGTTGGCCCGGCGTACGGCCGAGCGGGGGGGACGTCAATCATCATGACGGCGCGTGCGCATTGGCACCGGTGTGGCCTTGGCATGGCGAGGGGGAGGGCGGGGGTTGGGGCTTTGATTGACGTTCACATCGGCCCCGCCCCCACGCGATGGGAGTCCGCCGAATGTCGGAGCGTCAATCACCATAGCGGCGCATGCGCCTGGGCTGGGCCCCGAGCTTGGAGTGGCTGGGTGAAGTGAGGGCTATGAAATTTTGTGGTGTTTATCAATGTGATGATCTATAACGGTAGGCTTCTTTCATTGAACGATTATAAACATAACTCTGATCGCGCCTTTAGTTTGTTGGTTAACAAACAACGCGCAGTTTAATCTCTGAGCAGCAGCCTCCTGCAGTAAACACATTTTTTTTGGTTGAAGTCTTAGACCAGGCCTCAGTACAGGCCTCGGGGTCTCTTTTTCCCTCCTCACTTCTGATCTCAGCCGCGGTAGTTTAAAAGCTGGGCTCCTTTTATTTTAAATACGTGCAGGTTTTTTTTAAGATGATTCCTATAATCAGTGGCAGCTTCATGGTCGTGAGTGGAGCTGAAAAGGGTTTCACCAAAGGCCTGTTGCTGTGTGGCCTCCACTCATTGTGATCCTGCTTCACCTGCCATTAATGAAAGATCCTGGTGTTGTTAGACTTCTTACTGTATTAATGAAAGATGTTCCACATCATGACTACTACTAATGAAAGATGCACAGAGGGGCTGAACTCATTTGGAATTTATGGGAAGATTCAGGTTGGAGGCCAATCCAACTCCTTTGTAAAAAATAAATTCCTCATGTTAGTAATTACTTTTGACCACAGTTTCTGGGTTAAAATTACACCTTTTGTATTTTTTTTAAAAAAAGTTAAATGTATTTTTTTCCTCAATTTTAACAACATTTAGATGTGATGTAACTGACTTTTTAAAAAAAATACCGAAATAAAACTTGCAGACTGAAATTTGGTTACTTTGAAATTTTGAATGCAGTACAACAGAATCACAAAATTGTTACAGAGCAGAATGAGACCATTTGGCCCATCGTGCCAGTTCTCTTCAAGAGCATTATGGCTTAGTGCCATTCTCCTGCCTTTTCCCCATACTGCTGCACGTTGTTCTATTCATATAATCATTATAATCATCTGATGCCCTTTTAAATACCTGGATTGAACCTGCCTCCACTACACTTCCAGCCAGTTGTATTCCGGACCTGAACCACTCATTGTGTGATAAAGATTTTTCTCACGTCACATTTGCTTCTTTTGCAAATCAATTTTGTGCACTCTCGTTCGTCATCCTTTGAGCGCGAACAGTTTTTCCCTACCTTCTCTGCCTAGCCCCTTAATGATTTTGAACATCTACACCAAATTTTCTCTTAGCCTTCTCTCCAAACTATCCTCATATCTGAAGTTTCTTGTCCCTGGAACCATTCTTGTGAACCTTTTCACTCTCTCCAATACATTCACATCCTATGGTGCGGTGCCTAGAACAAAGAAAATTACAGCACAGGAACAGGCCCTTCAGCCCTTCAAGCCTGCACCGACCATGCTGCCTGACTGAACTAAAACCCTCTACCCTCCCGGGGACCATATCCCTCTATTCCCATCCTATTCATGTATTTGTCAAGACGCTCCTTAAAAGTCACTACCATATCCGCTTCCACTACCTCCCCCGGCAATGAGTTCCAGGCACCCACTACACTTTGTGTAAAAAATCTGCCCCGTACATCTCCTTTAAATCTTGCCCCTCGCACCTTAAACCTGGGCCCCCTAGTAATTGATTCTTGCACCCTGGGAAAAAGTTTCTGACTATCCACTCTGTCCATGCCTCTCATAATCTTGTAGACATCTATCAGGTCGCCCCTCAACCTCCGTTGTTCCAGTGAGACCAAACCAAGTTTCTTCAACTTCCCCTCATAGCTAATGCCTTCCATACCAGGCAACACCCTGGTAAATCTTTTCTGTACCCTCTCCAAAGCCTCCACATCCTTCTGGTAGTGTGACCAGAATTGAACACTATATTCCACTATATTATAGAACTAAGGTTCTATAAAGCTGCAACGCGACTTGCCAATTTTTAAACTCAATGCCCCGGCCGATGAAGGCAAGCATGCCGTATGCCTTCTTGACTACCTTTTCCACCTGGATTGCCACTTTCAGTGACCTGTGTACCTGTACACCAAGATCCTTGGTGATTTCCTATCTGTATTAGACCTTCCAAAATGCATTACCTCACATTTGTACTGTACACAATATTCATTTTGCATCAAATTCAAAACATAATGTGTATTGCTGAAAAGAGACATGTTAAGCTTTTTTTTAAACCTTGCACTCGGGGCACTTCACAAGAATGCCACTACAACTGTTTGAGTTTAATTTTGCCATCAGACTTTTGAGTGGACCTACCTCATATTAAGCTGATCTTTCTCTACACTCTAGCTATGACTGTAACACTCCATTCTGCACTCTCTCGTTTCCTTCTCTATGTACAGTATGCTCTGTATAGCGTGCGAGAAACAATACTTTTCACAATAATACATGTGACAATAATAAATCAAATCAGCAGCGAATGCTGATGAATTGACAAGTGGACTCTGGTAGAGGTGTTTCATGGGGAATGAATCAGTTAATGGTGACTGACAGATAACTGCTAAGCATTATTTGAAATTCAAACCAGGCAGCTTGACCTTGATTGGTCAAGGCATTGTCCTGGGGATGAATCAGCAAATGGCTGTCACTTGTAACCTTTGAACTGAGTGGCTTGCTTGGCCATTTCGGAGGGCATTTAAGAGTGAACTGCATTGCTGTGGATCTGAAGACACACGCAGGCCAGACTATCATAGAAACCCTACAGTGCAGAAAGAGGCCATCTGGCCCATCGAGTCTGCACTGACCACAATTCCACCCAGGCCCTACCCCCATATCCCTCCATATTTACCCACTAATCTCTCTAACCTACGCATCTCAGGATACTAAGGGACAATTTTAGCATGGCCAATCAACCTAACCCGCACATCTTTTGGATTGGACTAGGTAAGAACGGCAGATTTTATTCCTGCAAGGACATGAGGATGGATTCTTACAACAGTTGATGATAGCTGTCATGGTCACCATTACTGAGATCAGCTTTCAATTCCAGATGTTTATTTTACTAGCTGGTGTGGCGCGATTTGAATCCATGTCTCCAGACTATTAGTTTGGGTCGCTGGAGTAGCAGCGTGAAACAGCTAGCTTCACATATTGCTCAGACTTTTGAGTTGCTCTTCCAGGGTAATCTGAGGTAGACTGGGCACTTTCAGGGCCAAAAGTGATGGCCTTAGGCCAGTTCATGGGATTCTGTGATATAGAGTGCAAAATGATCTGATCGGGTAGCCAGTATCCTGCAGGATGCCTTTGATCCACCCTACTTCAACATCAAACTTGCATGAACAGCAAATGGCTTTGGCCCTATTTACAAGGTTGCTGATAAGTCCAATCGTGTAGCGCTTGGAAATGCAAGAATCCCAACACGTAGATTGACCTGTGAAGGTATACCTTGGTGGAGAATCCCCTGACAGATTTGTCTTCTCAAACAGTATAAATTGCTGTTTCTCTGATACACGTGTTCTTGTGAAGTGTCCTGATGATTGCAAAAACTTTGCTGCGTCTCTCTTTTTTTAGCCATAACTCAAGTTCTGTACTGCCAAATGGCTAATAGTAAGAATGTGATAACATAATGATAGTGACCGCACTTGGGAGGAATTGTGTGAAACACCATGGGAGGAATTTAGTGTTAAGTGCTGTATAATTACAGATTTATCCCCTTTAATGTCAGGATGATGTGGTTAATGTGCCCCTTGACATTAGATGTTTTCTGCATCCTGATTACTTTACTTTAAGTTTAGTAATATTGCATTTCTCACACTAACACTTTTTGCATTGCTGTAATGTATGGTTTACTTCATCAACTGTTGGGTACTTGATAACTGCTTAGGGAATAGTTTTATAAAGGATTTGGAAAAGTTCCAAGTTGTAGATTTAGGTGATCTAATTCTCTGAAATATTAGACAGATTTAATGTATATAGGAATATCATGGCCTCCTTCTGCACTGTAGGGATTCTGTTTGGCCCATCGAGTCTGCACCAACCACAATCCCACCCAGACCCTATTCCCGTAACCCCACATATTTACCCTGCTAATCCCCCTGACACTAGGGTCAATTTAGCATGGCCAATCAACCCAACCCGCACATCTTTGGACTGTGGGAGGAAGCCAGAGCACCCAGAGGAAACCCACGCAGACACGGGGCGAATGTGCAAACTTCACACAGACAGTGACCCGAGGCTGGAATTGAACCTGAGTCCTTGGCGCTGTGAGGCAGCAGTGCTAACCACTGTGCCACCATGCCGCCCTTTTGAAATTATGATTTTACTAGGGTATCGAATAAAACTAGAGAAACAAATGCAAATGCACTTGTACAACTGAAGTAGTCTTTAGCAATAAAAACATAATCAGTGAACACCAATTTTCAAATACTTTTTCAGTTCTTTAAAACCTTCAACTCTGAAATTATATTTGCAGAATACTTGTGTACAAATTTCTTAATGCGTCTTTTTCTCCACTGCATCAGTCAAGGTGTCTCATTTGTTTCGATACTTTAGCAAACAAAGAATAAGTTAAAGTTTATTTATTAGTCACAGGTAAGGCTTACATTAACACTGCAATGAAGTTACTGTGAAATTCCCCTAGTTGTCACAGTCCGACACCTGTTCGGGTCAATGCACCTAACCAGCACGTCCCTCAGACTGTGGGAGGAAACTGGAGCACCCGGAGGAAACCCACACAGACATGGGGAGAATGTGCAAACTCCATACAGACAGTGACCCAAGCCGGGAATCGAACCCAGGTCCCTGGCGCTGTGAAGCAGCAGTGCTAACCACTGTGCTACCATGCTGCCCCAACAAATAAACCAACAAAATAGCCACTGAAGCTTGGCCAGTATCCTAATGTAGGGAGATGTGGCAGTCTATTTCCACACATCAAGGTTATATTTACACACACACGCACAATAAATGACTAAGTAATGGCAAGGACACCTGGGCTCTGGGAATCAAGTTCCAGGATTTTTTACATTCACCTGAGACAGCAGACTGGACATTGATTTTGTCCCACGTCCAAAAATACGACAGCTCCAACAGTGCAGCACACCTGCGTTGAAGTGTTGCCTTATGTACTCAAGTCTCTAGAGTAGGTCTTAGAACAGAGAACAAATGGGAATTTAAGACTGTGCCAGCTAGCATTGTTGTGACAACCAGGTTTTCACTGATAGAGTGATGATTGCATTTTATTGTCTCTTGCAGGTGGTGATCAGTAGAAGATGATGTCAAGGACTCAAGATGATGAACTCTTGTCTAATCGCAGGCGTTGATTAAGCTGAATACATTGTGATTTCCAATAATTGAGACAGTGATTCTGAAAGCTGTCTACTTTAATGAAAAGAACAATGTAGTCAGCTTAACTGAATCATCTGTAAAATTTGATTAGTACCATAACTTTCAGATAATTCGCTTGGACTGGCTTATGTTTAATTTCTTAATTGGGTATTTGATTAAGATATAATTTGTTCAGGACTCTTAATAGCTTAGAATTAATATTAGGTTTTGAAAGATGGAGACGTTTGGAAGTATACCACCTATGCCCAAAGAGCCACTGAATGTGGAGAATCAACCGTGTCCCCCACCTCTTCCTCCAAGTTCGCCGCCGCCTCCACCACCTCCCCTGCAAACGTCCAGTGACGCAGAAGTTATGGACGTTGGCTCTGGTGGTGATGGACTTTCAGACACTCCCGCTGGGGACTGTAACACGTGCAGCCAAGACCAGCTTGTTACGATGGAATCCACTGTCTTTAATAATCAATTTACAGCAGTATCCGGAAGCTGTCCACTGAATCCAAGAACAGCACGTCACGCACCAGCTGTTCCTAAGTTTGCCCCTGATATTAAGTTGCTCAAAGATGTAAAAATTCGAGTTGTCTTTACAGATAATAGTAAAAGCAAGGACAGACAGGTAGTTTATACTGGTGTTGAGTCTGGTGAGAAAAATATTGAATTTATCAATAGTGTGAATGGAGATTTGCATGAAACTCCTTTTGGCAGTAATAGAGTAGTGGGTTCAGGGGGCCTCTGCAGTAAAGGTACTGATAAGCAAGAAGTTGAAGACAATCAAGAGAAAAAAGTGGAATTTGCAGTACTCGATGAACTAGAAGACTTTACAGAAAACTTCGAAGCAGATGATATTGAGGGAACAGGTTTCAAATCTGAAATGATCATACAGCAGGATCACGTCGATGAAGAAGCTATGAGTTATTCATTTGAGGTATGTGAGCAGGGTTCAAAATACTCACGTGCACATGTGATTGCACGTGGAGTTATCCTTGTGTTATATAATTGCCTTGTCTACCTTTTCCTTTTTGCCCCTTTCACCTGCTTGATGCATGTAACCTTTCTTATTAAAGATTGGCCTGTCATTAAATTGCAAAAAAAAAGCACGCTGAACCTCAAAGCTTCCTAACAGTTGAGGTTTGCAGGCCATTTCAGATCAGATTTCTCAATTGTTCGCTTAATTTACATGCATCAGGTAATATGTAAAGTATTTTGAACCCTGTGTTTATTCTCCAGCTCTTTCAGATCAGCACATCCTGTCCGCCTACATAACCGTTTCAGCTGGTAGAGTTTCAGAGTCAAAAATTCAATTTATTCCTGTCCACAATGCAGCAAGCTATATTTATATTTAATTAGTGAGAGGAAGTATTTGCATTATTGATGAGTATGCAGATTGTCTTATTAAATGCAGAAATATTCTTCCATTACTACTTCGCTTCTTTTTCTGCAACTGTGGTCTTTCAGTCAGTAGAATGGATGAACAGAAATGCAAACTGCTGCGTAGTTCTGATGCCAGTCCCTTGTCTATGAATTGGTTAGTCGGAGTTGTGTCCACCCATCTGTAGGTGTGTATGGATGAACCAACTCTGAAGACTGACCAGAGCATTAGATAAAGCTCAATACAGTGATGGCATCGAACCCAGCCTGGAAGTTTAAACTCTGACAACGGAAGTGTGCAACAAGTATCTTTTGCATTTTTAGTGTATGGTATGTGTTTCAATTTGAAATAACCTGCCCATTTTATAAAGAGCCGCAAGGCTGTAATATATACAGTTTTCAGTGCTTCAAAGAAATTTATTATCATGACAAAGATATCAAATTTAAATGATGGCACTCAACGTAACGTTTTTGTAGTTATAAAATCCAGTGATAAAAACGCAAGCTTGTCTTTGGGCTCACCAGTCTAATTCTTCAGGTATGTTTATCAGTTTATGAAGCATTTTTTTTGAAGCAACCATCTTTAATTCGTTCAAAAACATTCTTTTAACTTTTTGTAGTGTTAAATATGCTTTCAAATTGCCCAGAACCAAATTGGAAATATTGGAATGATTGATTAATTGTTGCTCTGAGCTGCAACTTCGCTCCACAGAAGAACATCACCGGACTTTTGTTTGAGTAATATGTGCTCTGAAGTTAGCTGACAGGCTGAAGGTGTACATATAATATTTATTTCAGTATCCCTGTTGTTAAAAGTTTTGGGACAGCTTGGTAAATAACCAGTATTTGTGGCCATGGTTACACAACTTGGTGCAAAATCCCACAGCCTTAATTTAATGGAAGAAAAAAAGATTTAAATCGCGCAATTATTGTGTGAATGCAGCTCGAGTTTAAAAACGTTTTTTTTTCTTTTGAAATGACCCATTTAGAAATCTTCATACTATTATAGTGGGATGGCCTTCAATGCTGTATTTTACAGGATGATTTTGATAATGATGTTGATGCGCTCCTGGAAGCAGTGCTACCCCCATCCAGAAAGAGGAAACGGCTAGAAGAGGAGAACATTGGTGACAGTGACCACCAGACTGATGAAGAAACTAGTGTGCAGCCAATGATGACCAAAATTAAAACTGTGTTAAAAAGTAAGTGGATTGCACAACCTAACCTGGCCTTCCCTTTCTTGCTGAAGATATCTTACAGTTCCGACCAAACCTTACTAAGATGACAATTTTTTACATCGAATATTGTGTTGGCCAAAGATTTTACTGTGAAGACAACCACAGACTAACCTAATGGGGGGCAAGGTGGCACAGTGGTTAGCACTGCTGCCTCATAGTTCGAGGGACCCGGGTTTGATTCCCGACTTGGGTCACTGTTTGTGTGGAGTTTGCACGTTCTCCCCGTGTCTGCGCGGGTTTCCTCCGGGTGCTCCGGTTTCCTCCCACAGTCCAAAGATGTGCAGGTTAGGTTGACTGACATGCTAAATTAACCCTTAATGTCCTGGGATGTGATAGGTTAGAGGGATTAGCAGGGTAGCTAAGTGGGGATAGGACCTGGGTGGAATTGGTGTCAGTGCAGACTCGATGAGCCGAATGGCCTCCTCCTGCACTGTAGGGATTCTCTGATAATCTTTCCTTAAGTGTCGTTGAGCAGTTTAGGTTCAGAAGAATGTGAGGTGATCTAATTGAGGTTTACAAGATGATAAAAGGTATTGACGAAGTAGACGCAAAGTGGATGCTTCTTCTTCTGGCTCAATCTAGAACAGAAGGTCATAAGCTTAAGGTAAGGAGTAGCGGATTTAAAACAGAGATGAGGAGAAATTACATCTCAAAGGTGTGAATCTGTGTAATTCACTACCCCAGAGTGTGATGGTTGCCAGGACATTGAGTAAATTTAAGGCGGCGATGGACACATTTTTAATTAGTAATGGGTTGAAGGGTTATGGACAACGGGCAGGAAAGTGGGATTGAGGCTGAGAAAAGATCAGCCAGATCATATTGAATGGCGAAACACACTCGAGGGACTGAATTGCCTACTTCTGCTCCTAGATTTTATGTTCCATCCAAGTATGCATGCTTTAAAGCTAGGATCATTGTCAGTTGGAAGCTGTAACTCTGCCTGATTTATCATTTGCCTGTGTTAGCACTCCAGCTTATCACCCTGGCTAAAATCAAATTGTGACAGGCTGGAATTTGAGCCTTGGACTTTTCTGGTCTTTTTGACTCAGCAGCAGTGTTTACATAATTGTTGATGAAGCTTAAACTATAAAGTACTCTAATAGAGGATTTTTGGCTTATTCTTAACTCCGAGACTTTCGGAGCGCTGCTTCTTCATCAGGTGAGTGCAGGATTTGTTTCACAAACAGGGCATATATAGACACAAACTCAATAACAAGATAATGGTTGGAATGCGAGTCTTAACAGGTAATCAAGTCTTTACAGGTGCAGACAATGTGAATGGAGAGAGGGTTTAGCACAGGTTAAAGAGGTGTGTATTGTCTCCGGCCAGGACAGTTAGTGAGATTTTGCAAGCCCAGGCAAGTTGTGGGGGTTACAGATAGTGTGACATGAACCCAAGATCCCGGTTGAGGCTGTCCTTATGTGTGCGGAACTTGGCTATCAGTTTCTGCTTAACGATTCCGCCTTGTCGTGTGTCGTGAAGGCCGCCTTGGAGAATGCTTACCCGAAGGTCAGAGGCTGAATGCCCCCTTGACTGCTGAAGTGTTCCCCGGCAAGAAGGGAACACTCCTGCCTGGTGATTGTCAAGCGGTGTCCATTCATCCGTTGCCATAATGTCTACACGGTCTCGCCAATATACCATGCCTTGGGACATGCTTTCCTGCAGCGTATCGGGTAGACATTGCCACAAGTGACTCTTGTGACTCAGCCAACGTTGTCTACCTGATACGCTGCAGGAAAGGATGTCCTGAGGCATGGTACATTGGCGACACCATGCAGACACTATGCAAACGGATGAATGGACACCGCTCGACAATCACCTGGCAGGAGTGTTCCCTTCCTGTCAGGGAATGCTTCAAGAAGTCTC
The DNA here is from genome assembly GCF_964213995.1 of Mustelus asterias. Taxonomy (NCBI): domain Eukaryota; kingdom Metazoa; phylum Chordata; class Chondrichthyes; order Carcharhiniformes; family Triakidae; genus Mustelus; species Mustelus asterias. The sequence continues at coordinate 87,196,320 of NC_135813.1, read as the reverse complement.
ACAACACCAGGTTAAAGTCCAACAGGTTTATTTGGTAGCAAATACCATAAGCTTTCGGAGCACAGGTCCTTCGTCAGATGGGGTGGATATCTGTTCAGATATCAGATATTGAACAGATATCCACCCCATCTGACGAAGGAGCTGTGCTCCGAAAGCTTATGGTATTTGCTACCAAATAAACCTGTTGGATTTTAACCTGGTGTTGTGAGACTATCTATTGTTAAATGTGGCAGAGCTGTAAACAGCAAAATTTTATTGAATTTTAAAAAGATTGACATCCTTATTTGAAAGATGAGTTTCAGAGTTGGATAATGGAAGTGAAGTGAACTCGATCAAATCAATGAATTTGAAGCTTTTGGGGATACTGACTATATAAGCTGATATTATTGTGGCTCTCAACTCCTCTCAGGCAGTTTTAGTGCTTGCTATTCAGATGCATTTCAAACCAACACCTGGGCATTAAGAAATGTCAGATTTGTAATAATTTTTTAAGATGGTTGGGGAATCTCAGTCTATGGAAAAAATTGGGAGCCAGGACATTCAGGACTGAAAGCACAGTGGTTAGCACTGCTGCCTCACAGCACTGGGAGCCCGGGTTCAATTCTGGCCTCGGGTGACTGTCTGTGTGATTTTTATAAATGACCTGGATGAGGAAGTGGAGGGATGGGTTGGTAAGTTTGCTGATGACACAAAGGTTGGAGGTGTTGTGGATAGTGTGGAGGGATGTCAGAAGTTGCAGCGAGACATTGATAGGATGCAAGACTGGGCGGAGAAGTGGCAGATGGAGTTCAACCCACATAAGTGTGAGGTGGTTCATTTTGGCAGGTCAAATAGGATGGCGGAATATAATATTAATGGTAGGACTCTTGGCAGAGTGGAAGATCAGAAGGATCTTAGGGTCCGAGTTCATAGGACGCTCAAAGCAGCTGTACAGGTTGAGGCTGTGGTTAAGAAGGCGTATGGTGTACTGGCCTTCATCAATCGAGGACTTGAGTTTAGGAGTCGTGAGATAATGTTGCAGCTATATAAGACCCTGGTCAGACCCCACTTGGAGTACTGTGCTCAGTTCTGGTCGCCTCATTACAGGAAGGATGTGGAAGCCATAGAAAGGGTGCAGAGGAGATTTAGAAGGATGTTGCCTGGGTTGGGGAGCATGCCTTATGAGGATAGGTTGAGTGAGCTTGGCCTTTTCTCCTTGGAGAGACGAAGGATGAGAGGTGACCTGATAGAGGTGTATAAGGTATTGATCGAGTGGATAGTCAGAGGCTTTTTCCCAGAGCTGAAATGGTTGCCACAAGAGGACACAGGTTTAAGGTGCTGGGGAGTAGGTACAGAGGAGATGTCAGGGGTAAGTTTTTCACTCAGAGGGTGGTGGGTGCGTGGAATGGGCTGCCAGCAACGGTGGTGGAGGCGGATTCAACAGGGTCTTTTAAGAGACTTTTAGATAAGTACATGGAACTTAGTAAGATAGAGGGTTATAGGTAAACCTCGTAATCGCTAAGGTAGGGACATGTTCGGCACAACTTTGTGGGCTGAAGGGCCTGTATTGTGCTGTAGTTTTTCTATGTTTCTATGGGGACGTGAAGATGCTTAAGAAAAGGCAACTCGTTATCAATTTTTATATCTGTGGTTAAGTATGAATGTGATATACGAAGATTTGATGTCGGTAAAAGCTCCTATTCTCTCTCACTTGTGCTAATATTTAAGGGACAGGAGAAAGTCATTTAGCCCTTCGAGGCTGTTTCGTCATTCAATGAGATCATGGCTGATCCATGACTTAACTCCATATAATTGTCTTTAGTGAACCAAAGTTTATCAATTCCGGATTTAAAATGAATAATGTACCTGGAATCAATCTTTGTGGAAGAGAATTCCAAAATGTTATCACCCTTTTGAGTGTAGGTGTGATTCTTAATTTCATAAAATCCCTACTCTGCAGGAGGAGGCCATTCGGCCCATTGAGCCTGTGCTGACCACAATCCCATCCAGGCCCTATCCCCGTAACCTCATGTATTTACCCTGCTCGTCCCCCTAACACTAAGGGTCAATTTAGCATGGCCAATCCACCTAACCATGTCTTTGGACAGGGGAAGGAAGCTGGAGCACCCGGAGGAAACCCATGTGGACACAACAAGAATGTGCAAGGTCTACACAGACAGTCACCCGAGGCCAGAATTGAACCCGGGTTCCCAGTGCTGTGAGGCAGCAGTGCTAACCACTGTGCTTTCAGTCCTGAATGTCCTGGCTCCCAATTTTTGGGCCTTGTTCCATAGACTGAGATTCCCCAACCAGCAGAACTAATTTTTCTCTACTAGTTCCCCTTGACATCTTGAAAACTTTGAGCAAGTTACTTAATCTTTTAAATTCCAAGGAGTGCAACACAAGTTTGTGTAATCTCACTTAATTAAACCTTGAAGTCCAGGTATCATGCAAGAAAATCCACACTACGCTCCTTCCAAAGCTCGTATAGCCTTCCTAAGTTGTAGTGCCGAGACTTTTAACCCATTATGGTCCTTTAGATAATAAAGGCTAGCGTCCCATCAACTTTTTGATTATTTTCTGTAGTGTTCATGATATCTTAATGGCCTGTATATCTAACCCCAAGTCTCTTTGGATTCCTACTGCTTTTAACCTTTCACCATTTAGAAAGTATCTTTTTAAGGCCCGATGCAGATGATCTCACACTTGCCCATATCGAAATCCAGTTCCACAGTTTTACCCATTCACTTAATCTATTAATATCTCTGTTATTTTATGTTTTCATCTATGCTACTTAAAATATTGCCTATCTTTTGTGTCATTGAAAGCTTGGACATCGTGCCCTCTATCCCATCATCTAAGTTGTTAATAAATGCAATACATAGTTGAGGCCCAATTGGCAGATCCTTATGGGATACCACATCATGGGAATTAGAGTTCTTGCTATTATCCTTATTTTCTGTCTCCTGATGCTCAGTCAGTCTCCTAATCAGGTCAATAACTTGCCCTCAATTCCAGTTATGGTGACCTTTAGCAGAACTGAGAAAAGGCTGGCCTCGACTAAAACTGAGGTCTGTTTGTCATTTTTATCCTAACATTTCTGTTGGTTACCTTGTTCTCTGGCCTAAAATTCAGTGGGTTACCTGATCCTGAGTCACTGCCAATAGGTTTATAGAAAATCCTAATTTTATCTTAATTCTATTATGTATTTTCTTATTTCCTTGCTGTACCTTTCAGTTAGATTTGGGAAGCTAAGTGTTTTAATTTTTTCAATTTAAAACTTTCATCTGGATTACTCTTTTGCGGCTGCTGTTTTGTTCTGGTGATGTTCCATTCACTCTTTGTACAGTTTGTAGGAGCTGATACTTCTGCTTTGACTGGTATTAAGTTTGTTTTATTCTTTATAGATCGTGGCCGTCCACCAAGTGAACCCCTTCCCGATGGCTGGATCATGACATTCCATAATTCTGGTATTCCAGTTTACCTGCACAGGGAAACCAGGGTGGTTACTTGGTCTCGACCTTATTTCTTAGGAACCGGAAGCATCAGGGTAGGAAAAACATTAAGTAATGCATCTTGAAAATAGTTACATGATCCATTTTCTGCTGAAGGCAGTGACTTGTTTTTAAGTTAACTTTTGGGATATGGGCGTACTAATCATGCCACATTTGTTGTCATTGAATGGTGCTTTTTGGATCTTAATTCATGATTTTTCTTTATTCTTCAATGGGATGTGGGAATCAGTGACAAGACCAGCATTTGTTGTGCATCACTAATTGTCCTTGAACTGAATGACTTGCTGGGCCATTTCAGAGAGTCATTAAGTGTCAGTCACATTGCTGTGGGTCTGGAACCAGACCAGGTTAAGTTGGCGGATTTCCTTCCCTAGAGGGCATTAATGAACCAGGTGGGTTTTTATGACAATAGTTTTGTGGTTGCCAGTGCTGAGACGAATTACAAGTTCAGATTTTATTAATTGATTTTAAATTCCACCAGTGGTAGAATTCGTCACCAGAGTATTAGCTCTGGATTGCTAGTCCAGTGATGTTACGGTTAGACCTCAGCTACAGTCCATGGGGATCTCCACTGGGGCTGACTTGGTGAGTGTAGGGTGAGCTATTTTTGCAATTTTACTCGAGGTTAAGTGGATAGCAGTTGATGGCTAATTTTATTCCCCTCGTCTAACCCAGGAATGGTGAGTTTATTTACACCAGAAGCTCTTGTGGCTAAGTTAAGACTGTAGGTCTTGGATTGAACCCAAGTTAATTTTGACCTTCCTATTTGGATTCTGATTTTCTGAAAACCATTGCAGAAATATGTTTAGTTCCTTGAGCTATGTTCTAACGTGGGTGCTACGATTTATCGTGTAACTCCTTTATTTCTTCTCAACTCACTCTGCCAATTTAACTCTGCAGAAAATAAGCTACAGTGGTAATGTATTAATTTTGAAAACAGTGAATTTTGTTTGTGTGCAGAGTGGATTGTGGCTATTTCTAATTGGCAAGGCATGAAAATGTATAACTGCATTTTCTCATTTCACACTTCATGTGTTCTTATCCATTGGAATGGTAGACAATGCTACCTGTAATTTTTTTCAAAGCTACAGGCCTTAATGTAGCATTTTTTTTCTCTTCTTTCCTTCTAATTCCCTAGCCAAGTGTTAGCCTCAGCCAGGCTGAATGTATTGTTTACTATCGCTCTCCCTTTTGTTATCTCCACAGTGCATATTGTGGAAAATGCTTCTTCTGTCACAACTTCTCTATACTGCTTTGTTAGAATTTTCCATGTGATGTGCAAGAAAAGCATGGGTGGGTGACTTGAACTTGGTATGTTTTATTTTTTTCCCATCTCCAAGTGTTGCCTTTACCGGTCCTTAATGGGCAATATGCAATCTGCAGGGGCCTCCTTCTAAGTTGATTGCTGAGAGACATGCAATCAGTATCTGCTTGTGAACATGGCCCATCTTTCTTCTTGTATTCTTTTTGGTACTTGACATCGTGGTCTTGCCTTGGTATTTCCATGCTAATATCCTTTCATCAATCAGCAAGTTCAGTTGTTTTTACCGAATGTCTCTTGGAAATCTTGTGCGTAAGTGGATCCAAAGTTTATTTTTATTTTTGTTCTGCGCAGAAACATGATCCTCCGCAGAGCAGCATTCCCTGTCTACACTATATGAAAATGAGAGACCAAGAAGAGAGAGAGCAGAATAAGCTGGCTAGTAATGGAGAGATAACCAAAGTGACCACGAATGGAGAAATATCTCCAGAAAATTGTGAGAACGCACCTATAGAAATAAATGAGAAACTAGACTACACTGCCACTGATCACAACTCTGTTACTAATTCAGTACCTCTCAGTAGCTCAGGTACAATATACTCTAAATCCTTAGACGAAAGAGACCCCTTGGGTGGAATCATTGCAGCAGGAGCCCTTGGACAGGTGAAGGCTAAAGTAGAAGTATGCAAAGAGGAATCTGTTGGTAAGATGATTCTTGATCATATCTGAAATAGAAGGATAAATGTTATTTGCATTTGTAATGTCTGTCTGTCAGTATGGAGGTGTGCATGTGTGCAGTGGTTTTTGATTTGTTTCTCACTTAAGTTCTCCATGACAAAGAGGGCCTGCTGCCAGGCCTTTACCACGTCATTTGGGCTTCAGTTGCATCGAGGAGGTAGGTGGTGACTCAACCACTTGAATCTTTTGTTGCATGCTGCCTTTCTCTTGGCAAGTATCAAGTCCACACCGCACTGCCCTATGATGGCACAGCCAAAATTTAGAATACCATTATATAAGATTTTGAACTGCCTTTTCTGAAGGGCCGAATTTAAAAACTTCACCTGTCTTTTGGCAAATTACATTATTGTTCCTTGGAAGAGCTTGTGTCTGAAGTCTGCTACAAATATTGTGTTTATCACCCAGATAGTCATCACGTTAAGGTAGTTGCGATTATGATTTGCTGTCACAGATAGCTATTTGCTGTCACAGATAGCTTTGATTGAGTAGTACGAAATGAATCTTAAGGAAATTTCCGTACAAAAGTAATTACATTTCAACTAACTTTCCAAATTTGTTCCTGGGACTGTAAGTCTAGAAAAGTACACTGAATGCAGATTTCTCCTGTTCACTTTCCCATTATATTATTTATGCAATTAAAAAAATCTGCAACATTTCCAGCTATTGAGGAATTTAAAAAATACCTGGAAAAACGCTTTGATTTCGAACAAGTCACTGTGAAGAAATTTAGGACCTGGGCTGAACGGCGTCAGTTTAATCGGGAGATGAAGCGGAAGCAAGCAGAAGCGGAACGGCCGATTTTGCCAGCCAATCAAAAGCTCATTACACTCTCAGTCCAGGATGCACCTACGAAAAAAGGTAAAAGCAAATGGTAATTTTGCACCAAATTATACAGCTGGTTGGAATTATGCCTCTTAACATCTTTCAGAAAGTGAACTTGCACTTTGGATGCATACAAGGGTTTTCAGACCTGATACCCACAGCTATATATTAGGGTGTTGGTATTGGCATCAATGTTTAATTCATGCTATGGTGGTTTTATTTTTCCTCCCCAAACACCCCCCCAGCCCCATTTGAGTTGAAGGCTGAAGAACATTCAGTTTACGTCGGGACATGTGAATTAGGAGCAGGAGTATGCCACTCAGCTTCTCCAGCCTGTTCCGCCATTCAGTGAGATCATGGCTGATCTGATTTAACCGTAATCCCACATTCCTGCCTACCCCAATAATCAAGAATCTATCTCACTCTGCTTTAAAAACATTCAAAGACTCTGCTTCGAACCACCTTTTGTGGACGAGGGTTCAAAAAAACTCCCGTTTCTCAGAGAAAGAAATTCTCCTCATCTCTGTCTTACGTGAACAACCCCCTATTTTTCAAAAGCATCCCCTAGTGTTAGATTCTGTCACGAGTCATAGAGTCACAGAGGTTTACAGCATGGAAACAGGCCCTTCGGCCCAACTTGTCCATGCTGCCCTTTTTTTTAAAACCCCTAAGCTAATCCCAATTGCCCACATTTGGCCCATCTTCCCCATGTAACTGCCTAAATGCTTTTTAAAAGACAAAATTGTACCCGCCTCTACTACTATGGCAGCTTGTTCCAGACACTCACCACCTTGTGTGTGAAAAGATTGCCCCTCTGGACACTTGTATTTCTCCCCTCTCACCTTAAACCTATGCCCTCTAGTTTTAGACTCTCCTACCTTTGGGAAAAGATATTGACTATCTAGCTGATCTGTGCCCCTCATTATATTATAGACCTCTATAAGATCACCCCTCAGCCTTCTACGCTCCAGAGAAAAAAAGTCCCAGTCTATCCAGCCTCTCCTTATAACTCAAACCATCAAGTCCCGGTAGCATCCTAGTAAATCTTTTCTGCACTCTTTCTAGTTTAATAATATCCTTTCTATAATAAGGTGACCAGAACAGTTCACAGTATTCCAACTGTGGCCTTACCATACACAGGAAATATTCTCTCCACATTCACTCTGTCAAGACCCCTCAGGATCTTAAAGGTTTTGATCAAGTTGCCTCTTACTCTTCTAAACTCTTATAATGGATACAAACCTAACCTGTCCAACCTTTCCTGATAAGACACCCACCCATTCCAGGTGTTGGCTTGGTAAACGTTCTCCGAATTGCTTCCAACATATTTGCATCTTAAATAAGGTGATCAATACTATAACAATACTCCAAAAGTGGTCTCACTATTGCCCTGGCCCTGTATAGCTGGAAGCATAACTTTTGTATTCAATTTCCCTTGCAATTAATGATAACATTTATTAGCTTTCAAATTACTTGCTCTACCTGTATACTGGCCTTTTGTGATTCATGCACTAGGAAGCTAGATCCCTCAGCATTTCCGAGCTCTGCAATCTCTTGTCATTTACATATTATGTTTTTTTAATTCTTCCTTCCAAAATGGACAATTCTATATTTTCCCACATTATACTCCATTTGCCAGATCTTTGCCCACCTGTTTAACTTACCGATGTCCCTTTGTAGCCATCTTATGTTCTCTTCAAGTTATTTGGCAATCATCCATACAATCCCTTCATCCAAGTTATTTACATAAATTGTTAACAGTTAAGGTCCCAACACAGATCCCTGTGCTACACCACTCATTAAATTTTGCCAACCAGAAAAAGACACTCTGCTTCCTGTTAGTCAGTCAATCTTCTATTCATGCCAATATGTTACCCCCATAATAGCTGTTATTTTACACAGTAAACTTTGATGCACTTTATCAAATGCATTCTGTAAATCTAAATACACTGCATCCATCTGTTCCCCTTTACCTACAGCATGTTGTTACTACTTCAAAAAACTCCCATAAGTTGGCTAACCATGACTTCCCTTTCACTAAACCACGGTGACTCTGCCTAATTACCTTGAAGTTATTCAAGTGTCCTGCTATAACTTCTTTAATAATAGCTTCCAATATTTTCCCCACAACAGATCCTAGGCTCACTGGCCTGTAGTTTCCCACTTTCTGTCACTCTACCTTTTTTGAATAATTTGCTATCTCCCAATCTAATGGAACCTTCCCCGAATCTAAGGACTTTAGGAAAATTAAAACCACTGCATCAACTATCTCACTGGGCACTTTTTAAGACCTTGGAATGAAGTATATCAGGACCTGGGCTCTTGTCAGCCCACAACTCTAACAATTTGCTCAGTACCATTTCTCTGATGACTGTAATTCTCCTGAGTTTCTTCCTCTTTTCCATTTCCTGGTTCATAGCTACTTCTTGTATGTTACTTGTATCCTCTATAGTGAAGACTGATGAGATCTGCCATCTCCTTGATTTTTATTATTGATTCTCCAGACTCATTTTCTATAGAACCAGCACTCACCGTAACTTTTTTAAAAAATGCTTAGGAAAATTCTTACCATCTGTTTTTATATTTCTGTCTTCTGGTGTGACGGTATAAGTGTAGAAGATTGGCATTGCTCCACTGTGACTTGCCTTTTCTGTTCAAATTAGTTTTCTACCATTGTCCAAAAACACATTTTTGTTCTATTTCAAACAGTTGACATTTTTCACAAGTGTACACCTGGAACATCTCCAACCAAAAAGGGTTACCTCTGTACGTGATCTGTTCTGGGATAAGTGACAGACTAAACTCTGTTGATTGTTCTCTCTGGGAGGAAGTTCATTGTCTCTCAAGTACTTGACAAACACACAGCTTGAAGTCTCAAGAATAATTAGGAAAATTGGAAAGAATTTCATGGATAATTTTCTCCAGGTTATTCTTTAAAAAGTCGTGTGGATTGCTTTGCAGTGAGAAGTTGCCCATAAATTATTTGGATACATGTATCCCAATTATGGAATGGAATTATCTACATTTAATGACTCAGATAACTGTTTTTTGTGTACATTTGCGTAGAATAAAAATAATTTATTGTTAATTATGTTTTTAGGCTAGCAACAGGATATATGGATTGATATTTGAGAATATACAGTGAATATAGATTGTTCTGTTTTAGATATTACACCTGACTGTTGCAATCTTTTAATATCAGTGATGTAGTACAAGTATATTTTAAAACTTGTTTTGGAAGCAAGAAAAGAATTAACCGTTAGTTTGTTCATTTCAACTGAAGACTCACTCCCTACAGTTTCTAAGTTCCAGGGTAAGCCGGACTGCCTCTGGAACCGCCAGGCTTTTGGAACCTCTCTTGGTTTAGTCTTTATGTTCATATTTTTGGTCAACTTTTAGCATATTTGGAAATCTAAAAAACTTCATGCTGCTTTACAAGTTCTACAATGGAGGACTATACCTTTACAATATCGTGAACTCTTTGGCTACGGATTCTAGCTCTTAACGAGCAGTACTGTTATTTTCTCATGATTAGCTTTCAGTCAATCTATAATGTTAATTTGGGATAGCAACCAAATGTTTTTCTTGAATGTTTTAAAGCATCTTTCAATAACTCGTTCCATGTTGATTTGAAAGTCTACACTTCCATAGACTACTAACTGGTGGGAAAGTATCTTGAGCACTTCTTTTGGGCGTGTACTTGTTCAGTCTATGATTGGTCAGGCAGTTGGAATTGTTGGCAACTGTTTGCAGGAGGCTGTTTTTAGTATTCTGGACCAGAATCCCTAATTACATTCGGAAGCCAGACGAGACCCCAACACTTTTTCTATTTTGGTATAAATGTGAGGAAAGGATACTTCCTTTCAGGAATGATTCCACTGACAAATTAGGGGTATTTTTATAGTAAAACAAACTTTATTTACCAACACAGTTTAAATATAACGAACAAATGAAGAAATTTAACTATTAACAGTTGAACGATATTTAACTTTGAAAGGAAGCAATTTACTTTCTAGCTCATGATTGTTTCAGTTCCAAATAAGCAACTCTTACAGACTTAAAATGCCACTTTAAATTCAGTTAGCAACCATAAATATACTTGCTATATATTGTATTAACAGTCTTAAGCTTTCAGAGAGAAAATGAGTTTTAGAGCAGTTTGCAGACCTCTTTCTTCTGCAGACTCCCAGCTGGGACCAACTCTAAAACTGCAAATGCACATTTTGCTCTGCTACAGACCCAACTTATATGATCCTGTCAATCAGCTTGAATCAAAAACCCCAGGGGACCTTCTTGTACAATCACAAGTCCATTAACCTGGCTGAAATTGAGTTATTAACTTGCTTTCACACCCTTGATTCCCTTAAACAAGAAAAACAATGTATATATTTATATTAATTACACTTGTGTCATCATACTGCAACACCAGCTGATTTTGGCAGTCCCAAGTGGAGGTGAGTATCACTGAGGAAATGAGGTGCAGATAAAGGTTGAATGGTCTTTCTCTGCACTGTATCATTCTATGGTTCTACGCTGGACATTCTTGAACAGCTGACATTTTCATTTTATCCTTGGGCTGAAAGACAGTGAAAATCCAAGACTTGCATTTGTATAGCACCTTTCATGACCTCTGACTCTTTGGGACATGCAATGAACCGTTTCAGTTTTAGTGGCTGTTGTAATGTAGAAAATGTGACAACCAATTTGTGCAGAGTGGAGTGCCACAAAAAACCATTTTGGTAGGAATAACAGCAAAATGGATGACCTCATTTTGATGACCTCAAAATGATTATTTAAATGGTAAAAAATTGCAGCATGCTGCTGTGCAGAGGGACCGGGGTGTCCTTGTACATGAATCACAAAAAGCTGGTTTGTAGGTGCAGCAGGTAATTAAGAAAGCAAATAGAATTTTGTCCTTCATTGCTAGAGGGGTGGAGTTTAAAAACAGGGAGTTTATGTTGCAGCTGTATAAGATGCTGGTGAGGCCACAACAGGAGCACTCTGTAGTTTTGGTCTCCTTACTTGAGAAAAGATACACTGGCACTGGAGGGGGTGCAGAGGAGATTCACTGGATTGATTCCGGAGTTGAGAGGGTTGGCTTATGAGGAGAGACTGAGTAGACTGGGACTATGCTCATTGGAAGAATAAGGGGAGATCTTATAGAAACATGTAAGATTATGAAGGGAATATCTAAGATAGAATCAGGGAGGTTGTTTCCACTGGCAGGTGAAACTAGAACTAGGGGGCATGGCCTCAAAATAAAGGGGAGCAGATTTAGGACTGAGTTGAGGCAGACCTTCTTCACACAAAGGATTGTGAATCTGTGGAATTCCCTGCCCAGCAAAGCAGTTAAGGTTATTTCATCGAATGTTTTTAAGGCAAGGATCGATAAGTTTTTGAACAGTAAAGAAATTAAGGGTTTTGGTGAGCGGGCGAGTAAGTGAAGCTGAGTCCACGAAAAGATCAGCCATGATTTTATTGAATGGCAGAGAAGGCTCAAGGGGCCAGATGGCCTACGCCTACCCTTAGTTTTTATGTTCTTCCTTTTGTGAAGTTGGTGAATGCTTCTATTTTATTGTAGCATTTCAAGGAAATATGCATCATTCACATGGAGTGTAGACTTTTATTCTCTGAAAAGTCTATTTCAGAAGTCCATATCAGACCTCACTTGTCATTTGTACAGTGTGTACTCTGGCTGGACGTTTAAGAACATGAGACAACTTGGCCCATGAAGCAAAAGACAAGGCTGAAGCGTCTGCAACAACTTCGGCTAGAAGCAAGTGGCATTTAGCCACCTCCAGAGGTCCAAACTGTTACAGAATCTAGTATCTGCCCAATTCCATTTCCTTCATATAATATCAAGAAACGGCAGTTTGTCCTGGATACAACAAAAGTTGTGGGTCTTGACAGCCCAGTGGAAGACATGCTCCAGAATGAGCTATGCCTTGAGTTAGGCTGTTCAGATACAGCTACATCACTGATATCTACCTAGTAATGTGGATGTTTGTCCAATTATGTCTTGGCCACCAAAAGCAGCAAAAGTATAATTGACTAGTGATTGTCCCATCAATATACTCTCGACTCTCAATCATCAGTGAAGTGATGAAAGGGCTTATCAACATGCTGTCAAGTGACGCTTAGCTTGCCTGGATGAGTCTTCCTTTAACAATCCAGGAAAAGAGTTTGCACCTTACCCATCACCTTAAGCATTCACTTACTCTGCCACTGATGCATAGAGGGAGAAATGTGCATCGTCTGCAAGATGCACTACAGAAGTTTGCTTCTTTGTCTACTATCTCGAAAGACAAGGGCAGCAGGTGCATGGGAACACCACCACCTGCAAACTCCCTTTCAAATCACATAGAACATTGAACATTACAGCACAGTACAGGCCCTTCGGCCCTCGATGTTGCACCGACCAGTGAAACCAATCTAAAGCCCATCTAACCTACACTATTCCAATATTATCCATATGTTTATCCAATGACCATTTAAATGCCCTTAATGTTGGCGAGTCCACTACTGCTGCAGGCAGGGCATTCCACGCCCTTAACACTCTCTGAGTGAAGAACCCATCTCTGACATCTGTCCTATATCTATCACCCCTCAATTTAAATCTATGTCCCCTCGTGCTAGCTATCACCATCTGAGGAAAAAGGCTCTCACTATCCACCCTGTCTAATCCTCTGATGCCATCAAGATTTGGAAATATATTGCTGCTCCTTGAACTCCCACCCTAACAGCATTTGGAATACCTACACCGTATGGACTAGAGTAGTTGAAGAATGTTACCTTCTTAATGGCTTTGTTAAGAGAGTCTATATCCCATTTTTAAAAAAAGGCTTACTACCTCTATTCATGTTCATTTCTATTTCCTTCTCTTGTGGAACTCAAAAATTAAGATGTTTTCTTTGCTTGCACTCCCACGCACATCACCACTATAGTGACTTGTGAATTTGTGTCATCTGGCTCTATTAATATCCCCAAGAGCTTCAGTTTCTTTTCTTGACAGGATTTGATTTAATTCTGCTGTCGGATGTGGAGGGAAGGAAGTTCTTAAACTTGAAGCTTGTAAATTTTAAAATGTTATTCTGACATTTTGTGTCTTATCCGCATCTTTCTTCATTTTAAACACCTGTGTCATTGTTTCTCAGTCTTTTCCCAAGTGAAAATAATTGTTGGCTGAGTCATTCTTTATAAATTAATCTCCTAACACCTGGAATCATCCTTGCCATTCTTTGAACTCCATTTTTTTCCAGGGAGGGTTGTGAGTAATGTCTAATATTGTACGATAGATTGTGAGCCTGTGGTATGAGGGACAAGTCCATTGAAAAAAAAGGCATGGTTCTGCGGCTATATCAAATTTTGGGGGAAATTTCAAACCATTTTAGCTGCCGTGAGTCCATTGCTCCTTTCATAATTCTCATTTTTCCCATTCTACTTGTGCTCCATCTTGTCATCCCAATTTCTCTATCCATGCTCCATCCTTTTATCTCCAAGGTCTACCCAAGACCTCCAGCTTTATCCCTGCCTAACACCTAGGTCCACTCGATCAGTCGAGGTCTTCGTCCCTTTCACAGGGACTATTTCAATTGCTTTTGCTTCCATTCCAAATATTCAATCCAACTGCCCAACTAAAAAGTTGCTTTCCTCCATGGACTATTGCATGCAAGCCAATATTGAAATCGTGATCAGTGCAATGGGGAATCTTCTACTGTATCTGTATTTGTTATGGCACAATGAAGAAATCTGTGCACCATATTCCAGTAATGGCCTCAACAATGACCTACATAAAGTCTTAACTTCTGGTTATTGATTGCCTTCCGGCTACACCACAATGTCCAATTTACCTGTTGACAGATTCTTCACCTTTCGATTTGGAATCCAATTACATTTCAACAACTTGCATTTAGTTACAAAAAGTACTGTTACCTAGAATATAAAAATGTATAAAATGACCTTGACAGATGGGGAAAATTGAGCCATTAAATAGACAGATTGTGTAACAGATAATGAACCATAAAAAAAATCAAAATAAATTACTTGTCCTGTATCTGTTTATAAGTTGCATTAATCATTATTACTGAATTGACCATTAAATGGAAATTTGATTGAACAAATATAAAGCATTAATCAAGTGTATGATTTATTTCATAAGGGATGAATGATTAATTTAGTGATGGTACTTAATCTGGATGCTGCATTGCAGTTAATGAAATCTTTATATTTAGCATTCCGAGCACAATCCACTAGGACCTGAAATTACTTGTGATTGAACCTTTCTTTGAATTAAATCAGAATTAATATTCTGTAATTTCTTTGTCAGAGTTTGTCATTAATCCAAATGGGAAATCAGAAGTTTGCATACTGCACGAATATATGCAAAGGGTCCTGAAAGTTCGCCCTGTTTACAATTTTTTTGAATGTGGTAAGTCTCCTTTTGTGAGCGTTTTTTTACAAGTTTTAAAAGTATTATTCCTGCTCCATTTGTCTCTGTTGAAGAGGGCAGCTAACCAGAACTGCAGACTGCTTTAAAACAATATTGCATGGCGGGAAAACTCCCCCCTCCCTGTAAGTTAATTTGGCTTGGGTCACCGTGTTTATAATTGGACAGAGTGAGTGCTAATCTTAACTAGGGCTGCTGCTCATCACTGTAGAGTTATAACGAGTGTACTAAAGTACAGTGGTATTAAGTGAGGCCTGGCTTGATTTTCAGAAGTACAATTATGTTTGCCTTGGCATTGGAAAAGGTAGTGGCATGGAATAAAACATTTGCTAACAAATATAAGAAACGCAGTAGTACCATGGTGATGATATTGGACTGAACACAGATGTTGAGTGCACAAGCCCTATTATAGTAAATTGTGAAATTGAATTCGGTAAATCTGGTAATTTGTGGATTGGTGCCAGAAATAAAACTGATCCAAAAGCCGCGGGATTGTCAGAAAAACCCATTCAAGGAAGGGGATCTTCTACCTCTGCTTTGCCTGGCCTATGTAATTCTAGATCACATGGCTTACTCTTAATGTCCTCTGTACCCTCAAACCACTCAATTGTCTTGGTAACTAAGGATAAACAATAAATGTAACGTCACTGTTATTATTTACTTCCTGAGAACCAGGTTTAAACTCCCTGTACCTAGCAACTGTGTGAACTGCCTTGGTAATACAAGTGTGAGATTTCCAAAGCTATGGGCCTGGAAGTAAGCAGTTTTTGGGTATGGAAGTACCATTAATTTTGATTGGTTGACCTCTAAATGATATGCCATTTTTACCCTGCTTGTTTGTTTCCAAATAGAGACTTAAATTTTTTCTGTAAACCTTTTTTATAAAAAAAGACTACTTAAGAGCTACAAATACAGATTATTCTACAAAATATTTGCTGGTGTATTTGACATTTTCTTTCACCAAGAAGTGCTAACTTTTCAGATGTACGTACATTTCAGAAAATCCAAGTGACCCTTTTGGAGCTTCAGTCGTTATTGATGGAGTAACCTATGGTACAGGAACTGCCAGCAGCAAAAAACTTGCGAAGAATAAAGCTGGTACTTATTGTTTATTAAATATTAACTTTTTTTAATATTTGTTACAAAAAGGTCACAAAATAGATTGTATGAAAAGAGTCCGTTTGATTTAATCCTTGCAGAATACAAGCTGTCTCCATAGCAGCATCGAGTTTTTGTAATGAGAACAGTGGCCTAAACCACCCATCCTGGTACATATTCCATCTTTTGGATAAAGAAACATTTCATGATGTTGTCCTAAATTTGTGTTTCATGATTTTAAACTCATGTTTTTTGTCCGGCTGCAATGATATAATTGAAATGTAACTTTGCAGGGAATTTTTCTTTACTAGCTTTCTCCAATCATTATCCAATAAAACTATTGTCTTAATGCTGAGATATGATTCAATGAGAATCATCACCAGCTCATACAGTGTCCAGATGTCCATATATGTCTGAGCCTTAACTACAAGTCTCAGCAACCAATTCCACCATCGGTTCATCATCACATTCTTGCCTGAAGCTATCCTTATCTTAGCCATGTCTTCACATGTGAGAGATGTCTGGTTAGCTATCTGGAGGCCAGAATCATAGAATCCCTGCAGTGCAGAAGAGGCCATTTTGCCCGTTGAGTCTGCACCAACTTTATGACAGAGTATCTTACCCAGGCCCTTCCTTTCGCCCTGTCCCCACACATTTCCCATGGCTATTTCATCTAATCTGCACATCTTGGGATACTGAGGGGCAACATAGCATGGCCAATCCACCTAACCTGCACATATTTGGACTGTGGGTGGCACTCGGAGGAAATCCTCGCAGACACAGGGAGAATGTGCAAAATCCACAAAGACACTCACCAAGGCTGGAATTGAACCCGGGTCCCTGGTGTTGTGATGCAGCAGTGCCAACCACTGTCACAGTGCTGCCTGTTAAATAAAAATTAGACAACAAAGCTCTGATCTTTTTTATCTCCTCCCTAATGGAGGCATGCTGAAGCCAACTTCCATCCAAGATGAGATCCTCTAATTCTGCACGCAGTGACTAACCCTCCTAGAATTTCTGATTCAATTACTCTTGTGTATAAGCTGCTGAGTTACTACAGGAGCCTTTTCTTAAAACTTGAATATTAATAGCTCTTCCCTGGAATTGCTCACAGTAAAACAGAGAATATAAAGAGGACTGTGAACAATACAATGTGCCTGGGAAAGTATTCTAAGAAGTAACAGCAATATTTATAGCAAAGGTTTTTTTGTACATTGGCTATATAAACTTTTTCAATTCTGCAGTTATTTCGTGCACTTTTATAAGCAGCTTTGCTCTGTTCCCAGTGGTTTACCAGATTTTTCAAATGGCACTGATTATTTTTAGTAATTTTAATTATAACTTTTGTGCAAAATTAATATAATTATATCTGTTAACTTTGACAGCCCGCGCTACACTGGAAATCCTCATTCCTGACTTTATCAAACAGACCTCGGATGAGAAGCCCAAAGACAGTGATGAACTTGAGGTAATTGCGATGTTTTAACTCTGTGCTTTTCTAACCTTTGCATTCTCTGACTGCGATTTCACAGAGCCTATAGCAACAGAATAGGAGACAGTGTGGGTGGGATCTCAGGAGGGAAGGCAGGGTGGTGTGCCCATCACCTTCCCACCATCATGTCATTTTACTTGCAGTAGGGAAGGTGGAGGATAGCCCTCTAGCCCAGAGGCCAATTGTGCCACTTGAGTGGTCACTTCAGTGCTGCCACTGCTGGACTTTCCACAGGTGAAGCCATGTGGCTTTCCTGTGGGCCCAATGAGTTGTGGGGGAAAATCTCCTGATTAAGCATTCCGTCCCCCGTCCCCCCCCCCCCTGGTTCCAGCAGTGGCTAGAGCTCTTGGTGAGGCGGCGGGTACTGGAGCTGCTGGCTTCTAATTGATCTTAAAGGGCTGGGAACCCCGACAGCAGCTCATTAGCGGTCAGGTGAACACAAGCCAGTCGGGGTTCTCTGAAATGGCTGAGGCAGCCCTGCCCCTGGCTTTCTGGCCCATCATTGGAACCACCACCACTTGACAAACCCCAGTCACTGTTGCACCGCAGAATAGTCCCATGTAAAGAATTGTTTTTTTCAATGTTGTTTTACTGTGTTCATTTTAATTGGCTTGTACTGCAGTGTCTGCAATGCATTTGTACTTATTGATTGTTTTACTTGCACTCCGTGACCAGCTGTTCCAATGTTGTGCTTTGTTTTCTATGTTTATTTCTTTTTATGTTCTTCAAAGTGGTGAGTTAAAAATAATTTTGCATCAAGATTGTTATTTTAATTATGTTTGCAGTAACGTTTTGCCCCTGTTAATCTGGTTATCTGTACACAATATAACTCAAAAACAAGTGAATGGATTTCAACAAAACTTGGTACAGCGACAAGTGTGGCCCAAACCAGAACTGATTAGTTTTTGGTGAATGTACAGTTTTGGATCCTGGAATTCCTGAAAGGAGCCATTGACATTGGGAAATAGGGCAAATTGTTCGTAGAATCCTGCAGTGCAGAAGGAGGGCATTCGGCTCATCAAGTCTGCACCGACCACAATCCCACCCAGGCCCTATCTCCATAACCCCATGCATTTACCCTAGCTAGTCCCTCTAACACTGAGGGGCAATTTAGCATGGCCAATCAGCCTAACCCGCACACCTTTGGACTGTGGGAGGAAACCGGAGCACCCAAGAAGAAACCCACGCAGACACGGGGAGAATGTGCAAACTCCACACAGACAGTGACCCAAGCCGGAAATCGAACCTGGGACCCTGGCGCTGTGAGGCAGCAGTGCGAATCATGTGCCACCATGCCGTGGTTGAGTTTGTTTTAGAATGCTGTGGGTTGTTTGACCTGACTGTTTTAGAACGTTGCTGTTTGTCTCCGATGCACTGGTGCTATTTGTCACAGCTGTCAAAATGTGAGCAGAGTTTTCAGTGCAGGTTATTGGCAGGTGAATTAGCCTGAAGCCTCCTCAGTGCAATGGAAGGTCTTAAAAAAAGATTTATTTTTGAGCTTTGTAGTTATAGAGCATTAACCAAGCAGAGAAGAGCCTTGCATGATTGTAATAATGTTGAGTTAACCCAATGTGGTAGAGATATGCGCTTTAGTGAGTGCCCTCTTCACTACTTAATCATAGAATCCCTATGGTACAGAAGGAGGCCATTCGGCCCATCCAGTCTGTACCAACCACAAATGCACCCAGGCCCTATTCCTACAACATTTACCCTGCTAATTCCCCTGACACTAGGGGCAATTTAGCATGGCCAATCAGCCTAACCTGCACACCTTTGGACTGTGGGAGAAAACTGGAGCACCCGGAAGAAACCCACACAGACACGGGTAGAAAGTGCAAACTCCACACAACAGTGACCCGAGGCTGGAATTGAACCTGCGTCCCTGGCCTTATCTCAAAACTGAAGAAAGTAAACTGCACCTTAACATCACGCAGGTTTACTTACTCCCCCAATGAGGGATTAAACAAAGACAGTATTATATAAGGTTAAACCTTTGTAGATAATAGGTATAAACTCATCCTGCTTCCCTGGCCTTTGTGAATACGGAAAAAAAGGCTTTTTATAATTGTAAGATAAAATATATTAATTGTCATTCCTGTTTCAACTCAGACATTTGTAGCTTATCAGAACTTATCTGGCAGATTCTTTTTTTTAATATGCTTCATATGGAGTGTTTTATGTGAAACTATATTCTAGTTCCGTGCACAATATAGTCAAGCACGAATTTATCAAAGCAATTGAGCAGAACATAGAAAGAAGCTAATAACATTTGACCTTTATGCACATATTAATAAAGTTTGTTGGAGATTCCCCTTTCAGTCAGAGGAGTCTTTGCCAGTTGTTATGAAGTTCAACTGTACAGCTGGTATAAATATCTTCTTCATTCCTCCTGAGGTTCTCACTTCGTTCTTTGATGAATGTATTTGGTGTTTGTTCCCTGGGCTTCACAAGGTGTTTGAAAGTTTTCTTTGTTGTTGGACATAATTTCCATTTCCCTGAGTGTGCACCACACAACATGAATGGATGGTTGAAATATTAAATATTACACTTCATTAAAGATTTTGAAAAATGAAGCTCATGTTAACTGGCATTTTTTATTGTGAACATTTTCAATAGTTACTGTTTACCTGGTCTAAAGTCACCATTTTGTAAAGAGACTCAGATATTCGGAAGAAAAATTACTGAATCACTGAGGTTGATCATGGAATCATATGCTGGTTACAGCACAGAAGGAGGTCTTTGGCCTTGTTGTGTCTGAAGGAACAATTCACCTCTTGCCACTCTCTTGCTTTTACCCCACAGCCCAGATAACATTTTTGAAATCCTCAACTGACCTGCCTCCACCACACCCTTGGGATTCCAGATCCTAACCACTAGCTGCGTGAAAAATATTTTTCTCGTGTCACCATTGCTTCTTTAGCCTATTATTTTCAATCTGTGCATTCTGGTTCTTGATCCTTGCATCAACAATTTCTTCCCATCCACTTTGTCCCGACCCCTCAAGATTTTGAATGCTCTCTTCTCAACCATCTCCATTACAAACTTCTCCAATATTTCTATGTAACTTAAGTTCCTCATCCGTGGAACTATTCTCACAAATCTTTTCTGCACCCCCTCAAATCCCTTCACATTCTGTCTTAGGTGTAGTACCCAGGACTGGATCAACACTCCAGTTGAGATCAAAGTAGTGTTTTATACAGGTTTAACATAATTCCCTTGCTTTTGTACTCTGCCCTTATTGATAAATCCCAGGATGCCATATGCTTTATGAACCACACTTACAACCTGTTCTGCCACCTTTAATGATTTATGCATATATACACCCAGGTCCCTCTGCTCCTGCACCCACTCCCCATTAGAGTTGTACACTTTATGTTGTGTTGTGTCACTCCATTCTTCTGACCAAAATGAATCACTTCACATTTCTCTGCATTAAATTTAATCCACCCATTGCACCAATGGCCCTTGTGAAGTTGTACACTATCCTCTTCATAATTCACAGCACTTCCAAGTTTTGTATCATCCACACGGTGGCACAGTGGTTAGCACTGCTGCCTCACAGCACCAGGGACCCGGGTTCAATTCCCGGCTTGGGTCACTGTCTGTGTGGAATTTGCACGTTCTCTCTGTGTCTGCGTGGGTTTCCTCCAGGTGCTCCGGTTTCCTCCCACAGTCCAAAGATGTGTGGGCTAGGTGAATTGGCCATGCTAAATTCTCCCTCAGTGTACCCGAACATGGAATGTGGCGACTAGGGGATTTTCACAGTAACTTCATTGCAGTGTTAATGTAAGCCTACTTGTGACTAATAAATAAATTTTAAACCTTAGATTTTGAAATTTTGGTCCAGGATTTTAATGTATATGTCGAGGAGAACTGGAGTCCAAACGGTGATCCTTGGGGAATTCCACTATAAAACTTTCTCCAGTTTGAAAAAGAAATGGTTCACCACTACTCTCTCAGATCTGATGTGTGAGGCTTTAACAAGTGCCTTTTGGAAGTCGATGAAAACCATAACAAGAACATGACCCTAATCAACTCTCTCTGCAACCTCATCAAAAAACTGGTCAAATACAATTTGCCTGTAACAAATCCATGCTGGCTTTCCTTAATTGGCCTGCATTTGGCCAAGTGACAATTAATTTTAACCTGAATTATCATTTCCAGAAGCTTCCCCACCACCGAGGTATTAATATTTGCCAAGTTCCAGATATTTGAGAAATCTATGGGTGTGGTATCTGTCTCTTTAAGACAGTACTGCAGAAGTGAGTCACCTGATTTGAGGGACCAATGGAAACAGTGAGAGGGTGGAGTCTTCTCTCGGGCAGAATAATCTAGAAGCCATGTTGTAAGCGTATAATTAATGGGCAGCCTAGAGCTGGAACTCTCCTACACCAAGTTTCACTCATCAATAAATATCTTTTGTTTCTAACAAAGTCTGAAACGTTGTTATGATGCGAGAATGCCACAATAATACCTACTTGGGTTTTTTTGAAAAATCCTAGCCGCATTCTATTGGCTTTCTCGTCCCAATGGATAGTCCTTTTCTATAAATTGTTCCATGGTTTAGCCTCTCCCAGCTCCTTATCAGCCCCAAATATCAGCTTGTGACCGTTGGCCCTCAACTCGAGGTGAAACTCCCAAATAATCTTATCCTTGTTCTCTGTAACCCTGTCTGCCTTACTGTTTCTCTCAAGTTTCTACCTTTAAAAATTCTTCTGACTCTTTGTTACTGCTCAGCATACATTCAGTGATTGAGTTATGTTCATCTGTTTAAACTCCCTATATGAATAGAGACAGCTGTGGGAATTGGGGATTTGCCTTGTTATTCAGATCTCATTATTTATCCCTGCTTTTCGGGCCTCAGTTTTTGAGTTTGTGGGTTGAGAGATGTGGATGTGGCTGAGATGCAAAATGTATTGGAACAATGGATCAAATGTGTGTCTTGCCACTCCCTGTTAAGACACATTGGTGCTAGCTAGATCATGTCTCAAATTTAAATGTCAGCAACAAATTGCCATGAAACTGCCTACAGTTACTCAAATTTAAAAGCAAAATACTGCGGAAGCTGGAATCTGAAACAAAAACAGAAAATGCTGGAAAATCTCAGCAGGTCTGACAGCACCTGTGGAGAGAGAACAGAGCCAATGTTTCGAGTCTGGATGACCCTTTGTCATTTCCAGCATTTTCTGTTTTTATTACAGTTGCATATATTGTTTTCACACTGACTTTCGAGTCGCATTTTATTCATTACTTAGTTCTAGTATATCAAAAACTAACTTTAAAACTTGACTGGTGGCAGGCTAATGTTTGGTGTGGGACAGGATGAAGAATGTATTTGGACACGCTCTTATTTAAGTCATTGTGCGGGTTTAGCCTTCAAACAATTAACCTTTTGAAGAACTATTTTGCTTAACACTGGCAGTAGCACACTAGGGCAATAACTGATATTTTAACATGGCTAGTTAAGCATCACATTTTTTCCCCATCACTTTCCTGAAGATTTTGGCTACCAGTCAATGCCGTTTGCATATTTTGGACACTCTTGAAAGCCTTCCCAAGTAGCGATTCAGCTGGACAGAGAGTGTCAGCAATCTGTTTGAACATGACTGGGAGAAGACCACAGCTGAGTGTGTCCTGTCTTAGGATGCTAATTGCTTACTTTTCAGCAAAGGCCATTAGATAGCTGCTGAGAACAGAAACCTGGCTGATTTTATTTTTCACTTTGACCTTGGGCATTGTGATGCTGGAGCTAAGGTAGTTGCGATTGCTGAGATCATGTAACACAGCACAGACCAGGAATTGAAACTGGGATCTTCTGAACTGATGTACTGAGTAGCATACAAACTGAGTTAGTGGGGCATGTTATTTTTGGCACAATGTATAGCAGATGTCTTGGCTCTGCAGATGAACTGGAGTCCTAATGTCGAGACTGAGTGCGGCACTTCAGCTGACTGCAGGGAAATGTGTAGGAGTACGTCCAGGACAGTCATGATTTATTTTAACTTGTGGGAAGTAGCTCCTTCTCCAAAAAGCAGAGCTTGCCCTTTATAACCCTCAGCCGTTGTACCCTTTCACTCTGTTCCCTTTGTACCTCATTTCTGCAATCTTGTGCAATTTCCCTTTTGATCAGTTTATCTACTCTTGACATAGTTCATCAGTGCCATCTAGTGTTAATACTTCATGCCAAGCTACAGCTCAACCCATCGCACCGTAATTGGATTTTGCAGTCTTAGCTGATATTCCGAGCTCAATATCAGTGTCAAAGAAAATGAGGCTCTCCTTTGTACAGTATTGATATGAATTTCTTTCCGTTTTAGTACTTCAACCACATCAGTATTGAGGACTCACGGGTATATGAACTGACCAACAAGGCTGGACTCTTGTCACCATATCAAATTCTCCATGAGTGCCTTAAGAGGTAAGTCATAAAGTTGAAGGTTTCTGTCATCACCTATATTTCTTTACTCTGTAAATAAAACCTTGTTTTAACTTTTGTATTCTGGCATTCCAGTAAGACCACTTAAATTCCATACACACAAAGCCTCCTTTACTGTGCAAGAGACCTTGGGAGTTTATTCTGAATAACTTCACTAATACAAAAGGGACTATGTGAATTTATTGCTGTAAATTATACTTCAATAACAGGAATGTTTAATGGTCTTATAACGTAGAAGAACAGGGTTGAGAAACTTATCAGCCATGATTGAATGGCGGAGCAGACTTACTGGGCCGAATGGCCTAATTCTGCTCCTATATCTTATGATCTAAGGGTCTTGTACTTAGTACGGCAATGGTACATAAACAACACTATTAGCTTAAGGCTTACAGTGCACTAGCAATCTTCTGTGCAGTTAATTGTCAGAAATTACATGAACAATTTGATTCGTAAATATAAGACCATCAAATTCATTCCTATTTATATATTTAATGTTTAAAAATAGTCTACAGTGATAGCACTCTCACCTCAGAGGAAGGTTGTGGATTGAAGCCCCAACTCCAAAGACACACACTCAAAAATCTGGGCCAATTTGTCTAACACCAGTCATTGGGAAAACTCTAGAATCCATTATTAAGTAGGCAAAAGCAGAACATTTAGAAAATGATAATGCAATCCAGCAGAGTCAACATGGTTTTGTGAAACTATTAGAGCTCTTTGAGGATGTAATGAATGGGTGGCTGGAGGGGAACCAGTAGATGTAGTGTATTTGAATTTGCAAAAGGTTTTCGATAAGTTGCTACATAGAAGGTTACTGTACAAGATAAGAGCTCACGGTGTTTGGGGTGATATATTCACATGGATGGCCAACTAACAGGAACAGAGAGTCTGGATAAATGATTCATTGCTAAAACAGATTATTATGGTGACACAGTGGTTGGCACTGCTGCCTCACAGCGCCAGGGACCTGGGTTCAATTCCCGGCTTGGGTCACTGTCTGCGTGGGTTTCCTCCGGGTGCTCCGGTTTCCTCCCACAGTCCGAAAGACATGCTAGCTAGGTGCATTGGCCATGCTAAATCCTCCCTCAGTGTACCCGAACAGGCGCCGGAGTGTGGCGACTAGGGGATTTTCACAGTGACTTCATTGCAGTGTTAATGTAAGCCTACTTGTGACACTAATAAATAAACTTTAAACATTGTTGATTGTGGAGTTAACTACATAAATATTGATTTCCTACATTAACAGCAGTGACAGTGCTTCAGAGGTATTTTGTTGGCTGTAAATTGTTTTGGGACAACCTGAGATGATGAAACATGCTATAGAAATTGCAAGTCTTGCCTTGACAGTTGCCTCTGTGGAGAAAAAGATGCTGGAATAGCATTCCTCTATACCTTCACATTCCTAACATTCACTGATCCCAAATTTCACAGATGCCCTGGCCACTGGCCAGCCTCTCATTTCTGTTTCTATTTTCAGAAAAAAGGTTGCTTTTATTTTGTCTCGTGCTCCAGACCTAGCTTGTTGCAGTCAGTGAAACTTTGCTGCCCTCTTCTGGGGTTGCTGGAGTTTTCTATATAGCTGCCAAAGGGAGGTATGTTAACCAAAGCGAGTGAACGTACACCAGAGATAGGCAACCCAGGCTAGTGAGTGGGTCGCATGAGCAGCCCTCCTTCATCTCAGCGGGCTGCAAGTTGAAATCGAGCTTGTCCACTAACCATGACCCCATGGAAAAGATTAAATACATTCAATACACGTCAAGTTTTTCATAGCGAGTTATAGAAAATGCAAAATCATTATTTAGTAAAATTGTCATCAATTTCAAATGGTTAAAAACAAAAGAAATATTTACACTTTGGGCACAGAAGGATGGCTCTCACACCCAATGTTATGTGCAGTCCACATGAACCTCACCTCACTTGCCGTTGCTTTACTTTGTGCATCAAATCAGTCATACTGGTCGGAAAAAAAACTACATGGACAGAAATCGACTGAAGGTGGCGACCCAGCCCAAGGGCAAGGGTCAACAAAATGTCTCGTGGGCTGCAGTCAACCCAGATAGGTTCCATGTGGCCCTCGGACTGCAAGTTGCCCACCACTGACTTACACTGTAAGATGTCCAAACACTTTGGTGTTTAAAGTAGACCTCAACGTCAAATCTTAATCAACTTGCACACAATTTATTTACAACTTCCCTGCTGACATAATAAGATGTGGAATGTGATCTTCTAAGGAAACCAGAACGATTATCTACTAGTAGTATGTCTTTCCACATCTTTGTACATAACTGATTTTCCAAGTCATCTACTCTGTCCTCCTATTTCTTAAATTTGTAGCATTCAAATATTTTTGTGGTTTAATTTTTTAATACTTTCAGTAAAACTGAGGACTGGTCTGTTGGAGACCACCTCGGTCTGGGAGGTTGTCTTCAGGCAGCTATTGTGCTGCTGACTCTGCGTGAGGCCCACAGGCTGACGGCACTGGCTAACAGCACACCATTGCACATCCACTTACCTATGTTCCTGCTCCCATTTGGTAGGAGGATGGAGTGGGTGGATGTTTCTTGTTTGTCCCTATATGATCTTAGACTTAAAAGGATATGTGAATGAGTGGCAGCTATGACAGAGTTGTGCCTCTACTGTCGAAGTTGCTGCTTCTAGCAGTGACAGTGTAATTAAGCTAAACATGATTTCCTTGTCTATTGCTGCCGTGAAGCACAGGCTGAATAAATTTGAGTTTTGTTTGTGGGGACATTATTCATCTCCATTTCATGTTCCTGTCATAATTACCAGAGTGTCTGACTTCTGTGTGGTTATTAAAATTAATTTACGCTGAGCAGTACAGTACAGAGTAAATGTGTTTCAATTTTCAGAAATCATGGAATGGGTGATACAACCATCAAGTTTGAGGTAATTCCTGGTAAAAACCAGAAAAGTGAATATGTCATGACCTGTGGCAAGCACACAGTAAGAGGCTGGTGTAAGTATGGCTATGAGCTGAGATGCAGTTTTGTGTTGTATGCGGTATTGTGTAACATTTTCCTCCTCCAAGTTAGTAGATATTTAAAACGGCTAGGAGGTATTTTTATATAATTCCAGTTTTGTTACTGAATGCTGATGTGTTTGGGGTGTCCAAGTCACTGTTGGTTTGAGATTTGAAGCCATGTCCCAGTTACCTATTAGAAAACACATTGCGTGGCCGTAGTTTTAAAATATCAAGTTGTTCTCATATGAGCGTGTTCCATTGATTACAATGTTTTCTGCTTGTTTGATTTCACCCTAAAATATCTGACCCAAACAATACCATCTTCAAAATGTTTGAAATAGACCGTGCGTGGCGGCACGGTGGCACAGTGGTTAGCACTGCTGCCTCGAAGCGCCACGGACCTGGGTTCGATTCCCGGCTTGGGTCACTGTGTGGCGTTTGCATGTTCTCCCCGTGTCTGCGTGGGTTTCCTCCGGATGCTCCGGTTTCCTCCCACAGTCCGAAAGATGTGCTGGTTGGGTGCATTGGCTGTGCTAAATTCTCCCTCAGTGTACCCGAACAGGCGCCAGAATATGGCAACTAGGGGATTTTCACAGTAACTTCATTGCAGTGTTAATGTAAGGCTACTTGTGACACTAATAAATAAACTGCTAATGGAGTGAAAATTGATATTCAATCGATGATTTTCATAAAGACTGTAGCAACATTTATGGAAGATCATTTTATATTTTAATCAATACTATTAGACACACAATTCTGCTTTTTATCAGTAGTAAATAATTTTAATAGTATTTTATACACCCATGATTAATTACTGCTGTGAATCTGTGCCAACTCAAATTTGAAAAAGGATCATTATCTCAGAGGGTAGTGAATCTGTGGAACTCCTTTTACCACAGAGGGCAGTAGAGGCTGGGTCATTAAGTATGTTCAAGGCTGAGATACAGATTTTTAATCAGTAAGGGAATCAAGGGTTATAGCAGAACACTGTGGTTGAAGATTATCACATCAGGTCAGTCATGATCTTACTGAATGGTGGAGCAGATCTGATGGGCTGAATGGCCTACTTCTCTCTTGTCTTATAGGAACTGAGATGCACATCCGTAATGTAATTAAGTGGTTCATGTTTAAACTGGCACTGGCTTCAACAATTTGTAAAGCACGCACTCTAATGTTGTGCAGGTATTAATCTTTCTGGCCTCATCACTACATTGCCAACTTTACATGTTGACTAATTCTTGAGTGTATTTATTTTCCCCTTTCCTATTTTTTAATGCGTTGTGAAATGTACTTTTGGTTTTAAGTGCCTACCTGATTAGCATGTTGTTGCTCATCAGTGAATAAATATTTACTGTCCACTTGAAATTTTCTGAAGGGTTCTAAACATAAAATCTGTTGTTTTTGACTATCAGTAATTTGTTTTTATAAATTTTAACCCTAAAAAATTCTCTACTTAAGATGGAACTATAATCATTTCCTTGTACTACTTTACCTATGGTTGGAGAATAAATTCTGTGCTTTTACTTCAGCTATTTTAAGATTGAATTCGGCCTATTCTTGAATGTTAATATGTGCTTGTTGTTGAATGCTAATTATGCATCAGAATGCTTGTTTGTGTTCTGGGTGATTTTATAGTTTAAACTTGTATATTTTCATATTAATAATCCTAATGGACTTTGCAAATCATATAAGTAAATGTAATATCTGTGCAAGTTTATTTGCATAGGAATACTGCAGATCCCTATTTGCATTTTTCTAGACTTGATTGTCTATCCAATGAATAGTTAAACTATTCAGACCATTTAGCTACTTGGTTTTAATCCTCTGTCTCTGATTAATTAAATTGTATGTTAGAACAAGAAAGGATTACTATAGTTTAAGAACCTGAGAATTCTGGAAGGGAGAACCTATCAGCCTGTCCGCTGTGAGGTACGCTGGAAGGGTTGTGTGTCCAGATTCACAGTAAGGTTGTGACACTTCCACTTGCTCACACCCAGTCACAAAGACGTGTTTGTGGCGATACCCATTGCCTAGGTTCTGGTGCAGAGAATGGTCATCTGAGAGAGGTACTGATGGACATCTAATAGCAGTAACATTGTACCTCCATAAAGAGTCAAGGCCTTTAGAGGAAGAAGGTTAGACTTGATTGGCAGCTTTTTGACGAGCTCACTATTTACAAAAAAGAATCATTTAATTTGTTGCCAATACTCCAGATATAGTTCAATTTTCTACAATAAAGTGAGATTTTATCTTTTTTCTAGATTCCTTGTGGAATGTTCTGTCTCTGGGGTAATGATAGGTACTTTGCAGTAATGAAGCTTTATTTACACTTCAGGATTTTATTATGTGCATTTCCGCTAGTGAAAGGAAAAGATAACTTTACTGCAAAAATCTTAAAATTGAATTTAACAATCTTTTAAAGTAAAGTTTATTCATTAGTCACAAGTAAGGCTTACATTAACACTGCAATGAAGTTACTGTGAAATTCCCCTAGTCGCCACACTCCGGTGCCTGTTCGGGTCAATGCACCTAACCACGTCTTTCAGATTGTGGGAGGAAACCAGAGCACCCGGTGGAAACCCACGCAGACACGGGGAGAACGTGCAAACTACACTTAGACAGTGACTCAAGCCGGGAATCGAACCCGGGTCCCTGGCACTGTGAGGCAGCAGTGCTAACCACTGTGTCACCATGCTGCCCCAATATGAAGCCTTTTGATGTGTTGGCTTCACGTAATTAAACTCTGTACAGATGATGGTAATCGATTTCAGTTCCTTATTTTATGAACTGTGCCAGGATTATTTAAAGGGCTGAATTCGAGTTTCTGTCTAGTGCATCAATTCTTCTGCCAGTTTTAGTTATTTACATGTTTTTGTTTTATTTGTTTGTTGGGGAGGATTTATTCTGTTTTCCTTCAGGTGCGGTAAGTGCAATTTTATCTCTGGACACTTGAATAAAATGTATATCTTGTGGCCATGCTGTGATTTACTCTTAACTCTGTGTACATTGTACTGGGGGGTTAGCTTAGTGTTTACATGTACTTGTTCTTCTCTGGCTTATTTCTGACAGGAAATGAGGGATGAGTTGTCTGCACTTTCCAACTGATGTAATTAAAATACTGCAATTTTCAGGCAAGAACAAACGAGTTGGCAAACAGCTGGCATCTCAGAAAATCCTACAATTACTACACCCTCACGTCAAGAACTGGGGGTCACTACTGCGCATGTACGGCAGGGAAAGCAATAAAATGGTCAAACAGGTAAATTGTGAGGTAATGTGATGGATGTTGCATCTCTGTGGGAATGGGATCCAGGCTTGACCTTCTGCATAGAGCTGCTGAGGTTTTGTGTAGGATCATGTTAAGCTTTGTAAGGAGGTGTAAGTCTCATACTTGGTTGTAAGAGGGAGGTGTGAAATTTTAAAAAAATAAGTGGGGTGGGAAAATGTTTTCAACCTGAACAATATAATTTTTGAAGCACATGAACACAGCAAAGTGGATTAAGTAAAATTTTCAAAATGTTCCAAGTGAGAAATGAAATGATTTTGCCAACTGGTTATTCCATTATTGTAAAGAGAACAATCATTGCAACATAAACTTTCTAATGTCAGTTTTGTGTCCCCAGGGCACCGTTTCATGATGTATTTTTATTCCAGTTACGTGAACAATTGAGCATTTTGCTAATGTTCTTCTTTGAGTATATATCTGAAAAGCTTGCAAGATGGGCTAAGTCAAACTTTATTTATTTGATGTCGCATCCAAGCGTTGGCTTAAAATAAATTTGATCTTTTAATTGGCTTTCATATCCTTCAGTAGAGCTTGACAGTTGCTCTGCTTCATAGTTCAGCTGTTGTGATAGCAGTAAATTTATGCACAAGGTCCCATAAGCAGAAATGAGATCGTTGGTCAGGTGAATCTGTTTCTGTGGTGTTGGTGCCCTCGCTATTATTTATTCAATAATTCTGATTTATTTTGGGAAAGGTACAGTAGCATCTTTCATATCCACTTGAAAAGGCAGACAAGATCTTGGCTTAATATTTCATCTGAAAGATGATACCTTCAATAATACAGTTCTGTACAGATGTCAGTCTATACCCCACCCCAGTTGTGGGGTTTGAATACGCAAGAACTTGATTCAGATGAAAGGTGGTACCCCCAAACCAGGGAAAACATCATATCTGTATCAAGTCGGTCCAGCCCTATCAGAATTTTATACATTTCAGTGGAATCCCCTCTCGTTCTTCTAAACTCCAGTGAAAATAGGTCTTGTTAACTTGATTTCTCCTCATACGACAATCCTGCCAAACAAAGAATCAGTTTGGTGAACCTTTGTTGCACTTCCTCTATGGCAAGTATTTCCTTTCTTGCACGAGGAGACCAAAACTGTACACAATACTCCAGGCGTTATCTCACTAGGACCCTGCACAAGTGCAATAAGACATCCTAGCTCCTGTGTTCAAGTCCTCTTGCAATGAAGGCCAACATACCATTTGCCTTCCTAACTGCTTGCTGCACCTGAATGCTTGCTTTCAGTGACTGGTGTACAAGGACACGAGTTCCCTTGTACATCAATGTTTCACAGTCTATCTTTTAAATAATACTGTGCCGTTCTGTTTTTCCAACTGAAGTAGATAACTTCACACTTGTCCACATTATGCTGCATTCTCCATGTATTTGCCCACTCATTCAACCTGTCTAAACCACCTTGAAAGCTCTTTACTTCCTCCTTACCACTTACTATCATATCATCATCAAACTTGGAAATATTACTTTTGATTCCCTCATCTAGATTGTTGATATATATAGTAAATAGCTAGGACCCAGGCATTGATATCCACTTCCACCACCTGCCACTCCAAAAAGGACCCATTTCTTCCTACTCTGCTTTTCCTGTCTGCTAACCTATTTTCAATCCATGCCAGTATATTATCCCTAATCCCATCTGCTTTAACCTCTTATGTGGAACTTTTATCAAAAGCTTCCTGAAAATCCAAACACACCACACCCAGTAGTTCACCCTTATCTATCCTAATTATGCCCACAAAAACCACTAGTAGGTTTCTCAAACATGATTTCCCTTTCATAACTCTATGTTGACTTCGGAAATATCAATGGAATTAGACAATGTGCCCTCTTGTCACATCCTTTATAATGAACTTGAAAGGTAGTGTTAGTTTCATGGTCATCATGACTGAGACTTGCTTTCAATTCCATATTAATTGAATTTAAATTCCAGTTGTGGCGGGATTTGAACCCTTGTCGCTAGAGTATAACCTGGATAATTAGTTCAGTGACATTACCAGTGTATCAGTGGCTCCCTGGGATTAAGTTTGTATTTCCAAGGTTTTCTGATGGCAGTGTCTTTATTGGAGAATACAATAGGAAGGACCAAAAAATTATTCTTTATATTTAATGTTTCGTCAAATGGGAAATTTATGGCTCTTTCAATTTTTTCCCTTTAAGAAGTTACAGACTATTTAGACAGAATTGATACAATCACAGGGCAGAAATTTTTGTTTTAATTTCAAAGTGCTGGCTCTAGCGAAACACGTGCAGCAAGCCAGCTTTCCTCACCATGTTTCACTTAAGAAAAAAAATGCTGGAGGTTAGTCGGAGCTCACCCCAACGGCACTGTCGGCTTTCCAGAGGTCAGCGCTTGTCTTTAAAGGACATCCCAATCTCCAGCATCAGAAATTAACACGCTGAGCACCCCATGGACACCCATCACCCCCCGCCACTGCCCCATGCCAGACCATCTCCCTCTCCCCCCGGGAGCTGTACTTATGTGTGCGCCCCTCGCATAGTCTCTGCACCTGGTTCATGGTGCTCCAGACCTGTTGCAAACCTCTCCAGCATGGGGGAGGAAATCGCCCACATCACATAGTCCTGGCTACTATCATTAGACCCTGGTTTGAATTCAATAAGGAAAAGGGATAATGGTCTCTGTAAAGTTCCTGTGGAAATTCGGTAACGTTGTGTTTTGATCATATGAGAATCCCAAGTGATTGGTTTTCTTGGAAGGCCAAAATTTGGTTCCCAGAGAAAGCACCGAATGTTCAAGGTGAAGATGAGCCCATTGTACAATCAAAGACAATGACAGTCATGTCAAAAGCAATTCTACACGTCGGGTAGAATTTTGTATTTTACCCTTTTTCTTAATGTACCAGTATTTGCAGCTGATCTACTCTGGTCTTGACTTGGCTGTGATTGTTGCAGATGGAAAATCTTAATGTTTCCTTGGCATTCCTATTATTTGATTTCTTAAAAGCACATTTTTACTTTCCACCTGCCCTGCACTGTGGTAATTTTGGTGCATTTACCCATAGTTTATACATTATTTAAATACAATTTTTTCTATTATTTTAACACAGGAAATGTCTGATAAAAGTGTGATTGAACTGCAGCAATTTGCCAAAAAGAACAAACCGAATCTTCATATTTTGAACAAGTTACGAGATGAAATGAAGAAACTGGCACGAGATAGGGTAAATATTTTTATTATTAGGGGGTGAGTCGTGGAGCAGGAGCTTATATTTGGGAGTGCTACCAAAGGCTTGAATTCCGCTGGACATGTCTCTGGATTTTTGTTTTTTTGTTCCTGTTCTTGTGTCTTGCCTCCCATGGTTCCTCTCCTGCCAACTTATTCCCGCAATCATTCTAAGCACCGGCTAGTACCATAACCAGTTGGCCTTTCTTTGTGTGAGTGTTGATGATGAAGGTCAACAGACTCCAGTGCAAAGTCGCCATCCTGCGACACCCAAAATAGGTGATGGGGTTTTTCTTTTTAAAACCAGGTTTATGTAATTGTCGTTTGTTTTCTTCTCTGCCCCACAAAGGAGGAAACTCGGAAGAAGCCGAAGATGACGATAATGGAATCAGCACAGCCAGGCAGTGAACCTCTTTGTACTGTTGATGTGTAAAGCACTGCAAAATGGAGAGCAATAACGCACTGGAGAAACTCATCCTCGACAATTTTATGTTACCTTCTTACAGAGAACTTATTACATTGCGAAATGCAGAACAATTTTTAAAGGTTCCCCCACCCCAGCTTGACAGTGTACCTCTATGATTACGACTAGCGCTGTGCATTACAACAAGGACAATAGTACTGAACTTGAATCCGTACCTCTATTTCAGGAAAGGGCACAAGGCTAAAGATTGATTGAGATTGTATTGGTTGATACTGTTGCCCCAGAAAAGAACCTTTAGACTTGTGACCTTTTAAATTTATCAGTTAAATTTTAAAGGAAATACAATGGCCCAGTAAGTTCCCTGCATCTGCCAAATACAGAATGGTCATTAAATTGTCGTTGTGCACTGATCTGTTGGTTAGTTAGACCCTTTGTGGGGTAACCTTCTGAAAGAAGTAATACCTTTCATTGTTTACGTGTAAGCTGAGGCCAGTGAGGAATTGCTTTCAACACACAAAATTTAAGTTATTTCTTTTAATATGAGCTTTTCTTTTTGTAAACACATTCTGAGCAATTTATCAAGGAACTTTGTCAGGAAGCTACTTGTTTTAATGAAGTGACACTTAACTATTATTGAAGAAACACGTAATATGCAGATCATATGAATTAAGGGTTTTTGGAACCATAGATTTATATTGGAGATTTTAGATCTTGGATTACAGGCATTTCAACTGAATAGCCTTTATAGGATGGTAATTATTAGTTAAGGCTCATAAATTAGACAAACGAGTGACTATCTCGGTGTCTAATACATGGACACACAATGGCTTTTTAAATACATTTTCTAGTAATTTTTTTCTGACTTTTATTTTGTTACGGGGATCTGTGAATATGCATCATTTTTATAAGAAAATGGGTCAAGCTGTCCGGATCCTCTCTCAGTAGATATAATGCATGTTTGAGACTACAAGATCCTGTTGAATAGCTTGTGCTGTTTGGCTCTGACTCTGCACTTCTGTCATTTGGCACAAATACAGAAGGTGTATTTCTGTGACCGTAGTTTAGTTTAACCATTGCCAAACTGATGTTCAGCTTTGGAATTGCACCAGAGTTGAAGTTGCAGCTATCTTGTGTTCTCTCCTGATTCTGCTTTGCAATTATATGTTTAAGACCAGATCTTTCAAGTTTGGACAGCTCCAACTCTGTCAGTATTTTTTTTTGGTAGAAGCTTTAAAGTTGTTAAAGCTGTTGTAAGCATTTGTTCATTGTTTTTTAATTATAGTCTGGCCCACTGTTTCAGTTGGAACAAATCATTAATGATGCAAACGAACAGGTTTGATTTGTCTCACTGCTAGAAGTAGAATTGAATAAAAATAATTGTCTCTGTAGAATTGATAAAAAGAATATAATGTTCCTCCACCTATTGTTTAATTTATTACCAGGCATGCAGATTGGAGGTTTTGATGTAGAAGCTTGAATTAGTTCTCATTGTCTTAGACTTTATGTTGGGAAATGATTTTCCTTTCAACAACTTAATTTTACCTCACTTAAACCCAGGATAACAACCTGAAGGAAACAAAATACCATGACTAGCTCCAGTGCACTCTTGGTAATGTGAACCAAAGCTTAATAATAGTGTCTTATGCAAACTGACAAACTAATTTTTTAATGCTTGCTGCAGGCTTCAACCGTGGCATAGAGAGGGGAAACAAGATTTTTTAAAAATTGCAATAACTGCTGGAACAAAAACTTATATTTAAACTGCTGTGCACTGTCATTTTGTGACGTTTTGTGTTTTAAATGTTTACTACTTTTCTCTGTTGAATGCAACTTTTCTTGCCTTTGCACATGAACACAAGTGCTGCTGCGAGAGAGTACAGATTGTGGTTTTGCGAATTTGCATTTGTGTGATCAACTAAAGTGTGAATTGAAATGGAAACTTAGTTGTCTTACCTTCATCCTAATTGATTTGTACCTTTAACATTGGTATTTCTGTGTATTGATTGTAACTTGTCAGTATATTATACTCAATGTGCATCTCATTTAAAAAAAAAATTAAACCCATTAACTAATTTTGCTGCCGAGAAGGTAATCATGAAGTAAAGGATTGTAATTTGACTGCCTTTTTATTTCAATCTATTGGAGGCAAAGATTATTTGTGATTATGGGTTATACCTTTTGTAGGGTTTGGGGCATTGTTGAATCTTTTTAAGTATGAGTCTGGTTCATCATTGTGTAAATGGTATTATAGGAAGAAAAATCAATAAACCTGAAAAGGTGTTAAGCTCTCATTAAGTAACTACACGATAAATCAGTTCCAGGATTCAGTAAAACGTTTCTCTTAAATGCATGTCAAGTACCGTAATAGATTTAATGTTGAATCATAATGGGGGAGGAAAATATTTTAAAACAAAACCATTTTAATTACATGCACTAGCCCTCTTAACACTCCCAAGAAAGTTATTAGTATATAACGCAATCTGTAAAATTTGGAAACAAAGTGAGGGGGGCAACTGTTTTGTTTTTCATCCTGCATTTGTTTTGCTCAAAGATTTGAGGACCTGACCTCACTTTAAATGTAGCTCTCAACCAATTGCAATTACTACTGTTCTTGATGTCTGAAAATTTATCCCAGCAAAGCTAATGGTATTTTGTATGATTGAAGTGTTTAAAATGTGACTCCTTACAAACTGGCATAAAGCAAATTAATTTGTGATTATTGAAGCATTCACAGAAAGCTGAATTCTCATGAGAGATTTTCTCGAGATTTGATCTTTGTTTGGTATCCTGGAGCCTACTACTTAAATTGTGTTTCAGTCAAAAAAGAACACTGCAGCTTCCCTGTCTTTCCAAACTGATTCACTTATCTTTTCTCATTTATTTGTTTCTTCGTTAACTGATTATGGTCTTGTGCTGTGGTCTATTTAAAATCAAAGTTCGAACTATTATTCAGTCAAGCAATCTCCAGTGGTTAGTGAATGAAGTTCCTCAAATTGAAGTGCAAATTTTGTTTTTGTTTGGGAAGTTAAAGAAATGAAGTCATTCAGTGTTTCATAATTGTGCAATTGCATTACATGGAAGATTTGATCTGGAGTCTTTTTTTTGGAAAACAAAGAGCATATATCCAGTTCACGGTGTGCCCTGTGTTTTTTAAGTAGTTTGTGTCTGATTAGGGAACTTGCGGTGCAAGAATGGTGCTGCGATAATGACTTGTACATTGTGTGCAGTTACCACACTAAAAGTGCTATTGTAAGTGGCTTTCAGGCTTCATGCCATGTCCTTTGGCCTATGCTTGCTGCAACCTGCACAGCCATCTGGATGTTTGTGTGTGGTCCTTTTCGTGTGACACTTTTTTTTTGCTCTGTAGTTTGAAGCAATAAAGTTTGATAATTCATTATAAAATGTTTATTCTTTCCCTAGTCCTATTTTTTTTAAACAGCACAATCCCTTGTGCTTTGATATGAAAACATTCAACAAAATATAAAGGTTTGCTAAGTGCGTAGTGGAAATATCACGCAGTGGAACCCTCTGGTTCACATGTCCTTGTAGGATTGGATTAATCTTTTAGGTTGCCACTGACATCAATTAAACTGAGCTTAAACTAGAAAATTAGTTTTATGCAAGTGGAATAAGAGGAAGGAGATTAAAATTCAAACTAATGAAAGACAAAAATAGATGGGTGAAAATTCATTTATACAGCATTTTCCATGACCATTGGGCATCAGGGGCAGTACGGTGGCACAGTAGTTAGTACTGCTGCCTCACAGCACCAGGGACCTGGGTTCAATTCCCAGCATAGGTCACTGCAGAGTTTGCACGTTCTCCCCGTGTCTGTGTGGGTTTTCTCTGGGTGCTCCGGTTTCCTCCCAGTCTGAAAGACGTGCTGGTTGGGTGCATTGACCCGAACAGGCACCGGAATGTGGCAACTAGAGGAATTGCACAGTAACTTCATTGCAGTGTTAATGTAAGCCTTACTTGTGATTGTTTAAAATTAAAGTGCTTAACAGCCATTGAAGTATTTTAAAACGTGGTAATATAGGAATTCAGAATGATCAATTAAATAGAATGGGATACAGTCATTAGAGATTTACAGCATGGAAACAGGCCCTTCGGCCCAACTTGTCCATACCACCCTTTTGTTTTTAAACCCCTAAGCTAGTCCCAGTTGCCCGCATTTGGCCCATATCCTTCTCTTGAATACCTCTGGGTTTTTGTCTATTATATGCAAGAACCAATTAGGGGATGTTAGAGAAGTGCCTCCAAATTTCATGGTAAATTTAAAACCAACTAGAGTGCCAAGGCAGTGTAAACCTCAACTTGTAACAAGAAATGCAACAAAATGTTACCTGAAGTTTCTCCATTTGATGGTCTTCATGCCAAATCTCTGCCAATTAGTTTGTCATTCAGAGAATGGACCATGAAATAGCTACTATACACCTGACCAGTATGAAGAGGACAACAGTTACAAGTTCACAAAAAATGGATGCCTTTTGTTTTCTATAACATCACACCAAATGAATTTATGCGTTGGAAGCAAATCGATGAATAAGTTTGATTCTACTTTCCCAAGCCTTTTCATGTGTATCACAACAAAAGACAAGGTTGAAGCATTTGTAAGCAACTCTCCTGCTTCATCTCTAGACCAAAGGAAGATGGGTGTGGTCATTGGATCATTTCTGCACCAGGATATCACTGCAGCTTTTCAAGGTTTTGTGTTAGTTCCATTTTCAGCTGTTTCTCTCTAACATAAAGGGCAGAAGTGGGGATGTTTGATTGCAACGGTCAGCACCATTTGCAACTGCTTCTGGCCATACACAGCAAGACCTGGACAACATTTGGGCTTGGGCTGACAAGTGGTAAATAAACATTTATACTAGATACCATCTGTACACACAAAACTGAGCATCTTCCCTTCGCATTGCTATTACCAGAAACTCAACTAACTAGATAAATATTGTGACTACATGAGCAGGTCAGAGATAAGAAATTACACAGTAACAACTTCCTGACTCCCCAATGCCTGTATCCCATAGCCAAGGCACAAGTCTGGAGTGTGATGCAAGTGCAGAAAGGAGCTAAAGTACTG
This sequence comes from Mustelus asterias, assembly GCF_964213995.1. Classification (NCBI taxonomy): domain Eukaryota; kingdom Metazoa; phylum Chordata; class Chondrichthyes; order Carcharhiniformes; family Triakidae; genus Mustelus; species Mustelus asterias. The sequence continues at coordinate 87,157,555 of NC_135813.1, read as the reverse complement.
TACTTGATATCCCATTTGCTTCACCACTGAATACCAGCTACAGATCAGATGGAGATGTCCAAGATTTTTCACATGGAGCCTCAGGTCCAAATTTTTGTAAAGCCAGAAAGACTCAGCAGCTTACCAGAATGGTGCCAGAGCCTGGAATCCAGAGGCCCCACTCCTGAATGCAGTATCCACGGTTTTCACTGGGTAGGGGGCAGGCAGGGGTGGGATATATTTCACACATCTGCATTTCGTCAAGGCATACGCTGCAGCAACTCACCAAGGCTGCAGTGACCTCTAGTACCTAGGGTAAGGACATCACCATCTGCAAGTTCCCATAAGTCACACACCATACTGTTAGAGCTACAATGCCATTCCTTCACTGTGTATTTACACCACATTGATTACTGTTGGAAAAGGTGGCTTACCGCCACCTTCAAAAACAATCAATCAGGATGGGCAGCCAATGCTGACCAAGCCCACAACACAAACAAATGAGGTCCCATATTATAGCATGTTACATATTTCAGCAGCTCAGCCCTGCTGATGCACTCCCATACCAAGGTACCATTCCATTGTTAGAAATGGCGTTGGAATGTTACACTAAGACTGCACCTGCTTGTTCCTGATTCAATGGCAATAATCAAAGAGCAATGCCGTGATGTCTTCAACAAAACACCAAAAGAACAGATCGGTTACTTATTTGCATTTTAAACCCTGTACTTAGAAAACCACACACCTGAACCCACGTCATGGATTTAAAAAGTCTTGCCTTTCTTTACTACCCTGCTTTGGGAAACTGGCTGCCGTTGCATAAAATAGACGACATTTCAAAAGAACTTTGTTGGCTATAAAATGCTTCAGGCCATCTTGAAGTTATGAAAGGTCATAAAGACAAGACTTATAAAATGTGGGTTCAGGTGTGTGGTTTTCTAAGTACAGCTAGCTCTTGACAGAATGAAATTCAAGACTTTAATAAATAATTTCAGCTGACACACCGATGCATCACTGAGGGAGAACTGCAGTATCAGTCCAGTTTTGCGATGAGATGTTAAAGTGTATGCTAGCTTATGTGGGTGTATAAAAATCCCAGAGTTCTTTTTGTGATCTTGTCAACTATCCCTCAAACTCCAATAGAACCCTTCAATTAGTCCTGTGCCCCTTGAAAACACAAGAAGAAGCCTCAAACATAAACATGAACAAATAATCAAAACATTAAGGTACTGACCACATTTTAATTCAAGAAATTTATGCATGTTGGTAACATATACAAAATATATGTACGAATCAGATTGAAGTTCTAATTTTCTTCATTACTTGCAGCCACAGCCTTGGTTAAAATACTAAATGACAAACATTATGCATTAAAAAAAACTGTATTCCAACATTGTAGGTGAGAAATAGTTACAGGCTGAAGAAGCCTATACATGGTATATGAAAAATGTGATCTTCAAGTTAGCATTTCCAGTAATTATCTTTAACACCTGGTTATTTGCATCAAGTTTAGTATTTTCTATGTACCCCAGATAGTTCTGGACCACCTGAGCTTATTCCACTCTCTCAAACAATATTAATAGTTCATAGTACATTGTATGTGGGAAGAGATCCACAGCCATGGCTTTAACTGGACGAAAAGGAGAACCCTTCACTCGATGAGATGGGGCACGACAAAGGCTATGGCAAAAGGGGAGAAAATAAGTTAGTTTGCTTTCTCAACAATTCACATCAGAATGCTATAGATTCAATTCATCTGTAATGTGTGTGCACGAAGATCCCCCAACCACCCCCAGGAGATGGTAAAGAACACTCCTGTTGACAATTAGGTTAATTTTGAACTAAACACGTAAATTACATTTTAGCTACATTTACACAATTGATTAATTAAACATTGGTAAACGAATGAATATAATGTTATAGCAAATTATTTGCTAATTTTATTATATTACAGCATCTCTAAATCCCTGCCATTGGTATTCAAAGTGCAAATCCAGATTAAATTTAAATAACTCTCATTAATATATTGTTACCACAATAAATCTGGAGCACACAGCAATCAGGAAATAAAAGTCATGTACTAGTTTGGACATCTGGAGTCCTGTTAACTAGAATTTCCGCCATTCCCACACCACATTATTTTTTATGAAGTCTGTTAGTTCAAATAGTGTCTGTTCAATCCAATTTTCTAATCTTATTAATTTGTAGTGCATATTTTCCTATTCACTGCACACTTTACTTGCTGGAAAGTATATTTAATTATCTAATCCCAAGATTCTTAATCATCCAGTTTTGCAAAAGTTCAGAATCCAGCGTTCGAGTCATGGGTTCATGCCAGTGTGTGCAAGTTGAATGTCCCCCTTGTGCTGGTCTGGGTGGGCCACTTAGTACATTCAAGAGTGGTGAATCTGTGGAATTCTCTAACACAGAAAGCTGTCAAGTCACAATGTCTTTAAGAAATAGATTTTGAGACACTAAAGGTATTGAAGCATATGGAGAAAGAGGAGTATGTTGTTGAGATAGAGGAGCAGTCATGATCATGTTGAATGGCAGTGCAGGCTCGATGGGCCTGCACTGCCATTCTATGGTCACATTTTAAAAGCCAGATTGCAAAGTGGCCTTGATGCATCTTCAAATCTAGATAGGGCAGCCAATCTGCATGAAATGGTTGTGAACTTAACCCCGTCAAAAGACGGTACTTCACACTGGCAGATGAGACTGGTATACTTAAGACTGCTCACTCCTGCGACACAGCCTTCACGATGGGAAAGTCAAACACACCACAAGAATGTGAGATGATGCCTTGTCTCACATCATGGGCACTGTACAATGTGATCACAAGTGAAAACAAGTGGTGCAGCCCCAACTACCTTACAGGTTCTGCTATAACATTATATTCATTCCTTTTACCAATGTCCAATTAATCAATTGTGCCTTAACACAAAGAAAAAAAATTGTATAATAATTTCTAGACTTATTTTTAAAATTGAGATTGCTAAACTAATTACGTAACTTACTCCACAAAATTGTTCATAGCTGCTCGGGCATTGCAAGCGACATAAATTAGGTGTTTCAGGTGTTCTGCTCTTCTTATTGCTAATACAACTCTGGAATCTGCAAGTAAAAAAAACCTTAAATGTCATAAAGCAGTTAATAAAATATTGTCTGCTCAGTTGTAAAGAAGAAAATGTCTACAATACAGGACTGGCAACATTCAATAATGCAGTACTCAGTATCAAAACAGTTCTTACGCAGTCCTGCCCTTGGTGGGTCCACAATAGCAACCACGTTTTGCGATGTTAAAGAGTTAATTACAGTGGGAAAAAGATCTTCAGCTTTCCCACACAAGAATTCCACGTTGGTTAGACCTGAATGGAAACAAAAAAGTAACCTGAAGTTATTTAGAGAAGTCTGTTTTCTGCCAGCCTTGAATAGGAAAATAGAACTCGTGTAAATTCTTCGTTAAGACACTCTGATAAAACAAACAGAAACAGAGAACAAGAACATTTTTTAAAAACTGATTTTCAAGTCCCAAGACAATTTCAAGCAACTCCTTGACAAGTACGGCAACCACAACGAGGTTTCCATCAAGCACTGAGTTTCAGTAATTAACATAGTGGAAGTCCATAATGTAGTGTTGCTGAATATTCCCTGGGGGAACTTTCTGTAAGTTTAACCTGTTCATTTGAGAAGTTACAAGAAAAGAGCTTGAAGCAGAGAAAAAACAAACAAGATTAATACTGTCCCATATTCTTCATGATCATGAGCAGGTAAGAAGTGGCTTTGATTGCGCCTAGGGCAGGACCGAGAGATAGCCCACACTGCTCCTAATACGAAGGAAGATACTACAGTGGTATCTTGTAGAATTAATATGTTCGCCTTGGGGGTGATGGTTCTAAAATGGGAAACCTGAACTTGACATGGCTAAGATTAACAAGTACATTTACCAGGGATGTTAATAAGTACTAACCATTTAACTCTGCATTCACTTTAGCATCTTCTATAGCTTCCTGGCACATTTCAATTCCAATAACCTTCTTCACACTCTGAGCAACAAGATGAAAAAAATGTTAATCCTAATTATCAAAATACCCAACCCCAATTCCAGAATCCCTTGTATTATTCTGTAGCTTCAAAATATTTAGTTCAGTTGATCTCCATTGATAATGTCAGAAATGGCTGGAGCTGACCTGTTTAGCTGCTAAACCTGATGCATCTGCTCAGGTACTCCCTGCTGGGCCCACTACATCCAGGGGTCAGTTAGGGTTTGTGTTGATCGTGTGCCTCAAATCTCACCGTGGTCTTGCCCCTCGTGCCTTTGAGCATCTCACCTTGCTCCACCCCCTCGCCCCTCATTTAAAATCCTCATTCTCTATCCAACAATCAGAAACATTTTCTCACTGAGAGATCTTCATTGCTTTCCTCCCTCAGCGTCGGCACCAAGTAGCTTCTCATCCTCAGACATTTTAACCCTCCATCTCAATTCATCATGTTCTGCTCTGTGTTTACTGTCCTCCTCACCCTCCCTGTGAACTAAACACATTCACTGCCAGCTCCTTGATCAGTGTTACCTCATGTGGCCTTGCTACTCCCATCACTAATGGAGATAAGGCTATGCTCTTTCCTGTGTCACTCTCCATCCAACCCTCCTCCCAAACCTCACATTCTCCTTCCAACCCCATTCCCTTCTCTGTTCACCTATAGAAACTCTCCCAGTTCACTTACAACTTTGCTTTCAAAATTCCAACTGTCCAATCTTTGGCACTCTGTTTGCAGCATAACGTCTGCAGCTACTAATCTGTTGGATCACAACCCCACCAACTTTGCTGCACTCATCAACACTAAAACCACAAATCTCTCTCTCTCTTGCCATTCCCTCTCTGCTCCTTAAAGTCCAAGGGACATTGACTTAGACAGATATAGGATCTAGCCATTCACCGCCAGTAAATCCACCTGTAAATCCTTCCCAACACGTGCCAATGGCAGGTGGTAAAAGAGGGAGAGATTCTTGGTCAACCATGAGATGGAAAGAAATTAGAGCCTCTATCATCACTATCCATAGCTCCAGACTGCCACATGCACGTAAAAGTGTGGGTTACCACAGCAACTCTGACGCCTTGGGTGGGGCCGGCTAGCCTGGTTGGTTGGACAGCCAGTGGGAACCAGATTGGTGCCAACTGCACAGGGTTCGATCCCTGTTCCAGCTGCGGGAGATTTGGGACCTGCTCCCTTGCCCTACTTGTGATGGAGATTGCAGCGCTGTGAGTTGGGTTTGCCTTTGGAGAAAGAACTCAAGAAAACAACTCCCAATAGGGCGGCACAGTAGCACAGTGGTTAGCACTGCTGCCTCACAGCTCCAGTGACCTGGGTTCGATTCCCGGCTTGGGTCACTGTCTGTGTGGAGTTTGCACATTCTCCTCGTGTCTGCGTGGGTTTCCTCCGGGTGCTCCGGTTTCCTCCCACAGTCCAAAGATGTGCGGGTTAGGTTGATTGGCTGTGCTAAAGTTGCCCCTTAGTGTCTTGAGATGTGCAGCTTAGAGGAATTAGTGGGTAATGGGGGTAGGGCCTGGGTGGGATTGTGGTCGGTACAGACTCCATGGGCCAAATGGCCTCTTTCTGTACTGTAGGGTTTCTATGATTCTATGATTTCTAATAAGGAGATGACCAGATGACCTTTTCCAGCCTGATTCCAATAGCACAAATACAAAAGTCATCCACCAATTTCCTTTCCAGTTCTGCTTTAGGTAAGTGAAGATCGGAAATAAAACAGCAAAGGGCGTTCGGACATGAAAAAAAGGTCACTCGGTTTACATCTGGGTGTAGAAAGCCTTTCTTTCTTGATACTGGCAGAATGCAGCAACATTCTTGAGTGGAGGTAACAACTGCCTTGAGGATGAAGGCAACATGGCCATTCATGTGAATACAGTGAATGTACTGCAAGATACTACAGCCTGAATTGATGCTTTTTAAGTCCCAATTACCCGCCTGCACATTTACCTTTCCTGAAACAGAAGTTCATCACATAGTCTCCTACTCAAACTCCATCTCCCAGAACCTCAAATCTGTGGAATTAACAAGTCTTGCTTACTCCTATGTTTCACAGGATTTGAAAACCTAAGCTTTATATCTCCCTGCACTTCCCTAAATAACTTATTCCGTGTTAATGAACCCTTATTGGCTCTTCAACTAGTTTCGCAAAACAAAACTTTGAATTTACCTTTGCGAGGGAAAGCCCAATTGTGCCAGTGCCGCAGCAAACATCTATCACGATACTATCTTGGTTAAGATTGGCCCAGTCTCCAACTGCTGAATAAAGTACCTCTGCAGCCTGGGTATTGACCTAGATATAAAAATATTTGCATCCATGTAATAATATTACATTCATTAGGTTATGAAGGTTCCAACGCAAAACATCCCCACCCACCCCCACATCTTCATCAAACCAGGAGATACTTCCTGCAATCCAGAGATCGACCTGCTTCCAGCAACCTGCTTTCAGTTAGGTAAAATCGATTCAGTCTCTCTTTCCTGGCATGTGAAGATGCCAGTAGGGGGGCGCGGGGGGGTTGGCACTAGCCATCTTCACAATATAATGTGGCCATACACTGGGAACATGACATTTGGGTGAGAGGAAAAATAATACACTACCTTACAGGTATAGTTCACAACAGAGGCTAAGTTTAAAATATTTTGAGGAGACACAGTCCTTCCCTCCTACCCCACCATAGCTAGGTTTTAAATCCACTGCAGATAGAGTTTGTTCCCCCTCCAGACTCTAAAGGCACTAACTGCCAAGAGTTTGAACAGCATAAACACACACCCTGCTAGGCCGATGACTGCGATACAAAGTAGTCAAGTTTGCAGTCGCAAGAACAGTTACTATGCAAGATGATACAGGGAGCGGTGATATGGCCAGCATTTAAACAGAGCAGAGATTTTCATTTCGCTATGCTATACCCAAACTAGGAAAGCTTGATGCACAGACAATAACCTACAATGGAAAGTGGCTCTTTTGCCAATGCTGCACGTTCAAACATAATAAATGTAATATCTCATAAACGTTAAAAATGTTAAAAAGTTCACCTGGAAAAACGCATGAGGAGAAATCCTGAATTTGAGTCCAAGGAGCTCTTCGTAGATGTACTTCTCCCCGGTCACATGGTCCAAAGGTAAGTCCTCCAAGTTGGGAGTTTTTCTGGAAATGTTCAAAACAAAACCTTAGATTTTATGTTGATGGTTTGCCTCCAAAACCTTGGCTGCAATTTTTAAGAAGTTACTTAAATTAAAGCTTTTCACAACCAACAGTTTGAGAAATAAGAACTTGCATTTCTACAGCACTCAACACATCCCCAATATGTTCCAAAGCACATTGATTTTAAATGTAATCATGTGGACAATTTGCAGCAAAGTCCTGCAAACTGCAGGTTACTGAATAGTGGGATGATTGCTTTCTGGTGATGCTGGCTGAGGATGAATGTTGGTCAGGAGACTGCCAGAACTCTGTTGCTTCAAATAGTATCGTAGGATCTTGTTTTAATGTCTCATCTGAAAGACAACACCTCAGACAATGCAACACTCCCTCAGTAATGCAGTTAAGTGCTAGTTCTAACTATATGCTAAACTCTGTGATTGGAGTTTCATAAATTTCACTTGTCAAAGCTGCACAAACTTTGTCAAATGAAATTTACTATAGTCAGAATGTATACAGTTCTGGCATGTCAGAACTTGAAGTACCTTATCCTGGTTTGTACCTGCAGAGTGTGAAGGATACCAAGGTTTTGTAAAGGGCAAAAAAGAGGAAGACCAGAATGACATAAATCTGAGAGCTCTGAGATAGGTTCCAAGAGATAGAACGTTTAATTACTGGAGAATTAGAGAATTAGGTGAGCTATAATTAAAGGTTTTATAATAATGCAGGGTTTTGATACAATCTGGTTAGATAGGTTATTTAAAAGGGAAAGGTTGCACTGATATAATCGTGAGATGCCAAAGGAATTAAAATGCTCTTCCACCAGTGTTGAATACAGTAGGTGTTTTATAGAGGCCCATCTCCTCCGGGGCTACACATGAGGAAGTTGGAGGATGGAATGGGGTATTACTCCATAGAAGTGGTGACCAGTACTTGAGACTTTTGCCCTGCAGACTGAGCATCTACTGGAGAGAGCAGGAAGGTGGGACCAACTGGATTGTTCTTCAAAAGAGCCAACATATGCTTGATGGGCCAAATGGACTTCACCGTGCTGTGATACTGTATAATTCTATGATACTGAACTGACTCAGTTTCCCATTTGTTGACAGCCTTGGAGAATTGATCTTTAGCTCCTCTCCTGTTTTTATTTGCCCGTAGTTTTGCGATTTGATGATACAAAAAGAGCAGCGTGGGTGGGTCGAGAGTCAGGTGATCAGAAATCTTGAAATCTGGAAGTGAAACTGGCACTAAACAGGACTTTCCAAATTTGGATAATCCCTTACCTTTGACCTTCTTCAGCGAAGTAAAGTGAAGTCACTCCACAATCCTTCCCATCACCTTCTGTGAAATACTTGGCTAATTCGCCTTGCAATTCTTTGAGTTCTGGTTTGGTTAGTTTCTACAAATAGTGGAGAAGGGGTTTAATAGACATAAAAACTCATCAAACAATAGAGGAAATAAAAACTGCAGCGCAACTATAAGAGGCATCAAAAATCAAACTCTAGCATTAAAAAAATCTGTATGTATAATTACAGAGAATACACGTGGTCCCATGACAGAAATCTCTGAATCTCAACAAAGCCACTGATCAGAGGAGAAGGAAGGCAAGATGCCTTGGGATTACTGGGATACGGTAGGATTGTTGTCGTTGCAGGCCCGATGGGCCAAATGGCCTCCTTCTGTACTGTAAGGATTCTATGATAAAAGTGGAAAGTGTACAAACAGACTAGCTACCTTTAAAGACAGTTCAGACAAATTCTAAATTTGGTACATTAACCATTTTGAAACCCAATTTCTCCTAACTGGTATTAAAGCACAAAAATACCATGTGTCAAACAGGCCAACAAATTATTAACTGTCAACAGTACCTGAGGGTTGAAATAAATTATAGCCATGATCTGCTTAGCTCTTGTGACGCGTACAGTCAGCTGCTTCCAGTGGCCTTCATATGTTTCTGGGCTGTACACAGAATAAGGAGATGACCTGCAAACCAAATAATACAATCAGAAATATCACAAACTTTTAAATAAATTTGAGGTGAGGAGAATAAAAGAGGAAGTCTTTCTTAGCTTAATCGGAGTCCTGAATACGAATTTATTTCAGCACAATCCAATTTTCTGCTACTTTCCTTTCTATGACACTTTGCAGCGAAATTAGCAAGCGGCTAAAACTCAGCCTGGATGGAGATTCTTCTCACCATTTCCCCCCATCTGTGTTCTGTTTGCACGTCATAAAATCAGCAAAAGATTGTCCAAAACAATACTGCTGTTTTGTTTATAGTCCAGGCTAAGACAACCACACCTCATCAACAAGCGCTAAAGTGTTTCAGTAGAAATCTCACCGCATCCATGTTACAGATTGCAAAATAATATGTCTTGAATTACTGGATAGAATTCTGCAGGGCAGTATAACAGAACGCAAGACTGTTGGATTGGTATTTTAAGGAAAAGGAGGCAAACAGTGCAGGTCCCAACCTGGACTGCTGTTTACGTGGGGTCTACTTCACCAGGGCAATGGGAATAAACTAAGGCACCGGTCAAAAATTAATATTCTCCTTCAAACAAACACAAAGGAGCAGACTTGGTAGAGAGATAGTATCTCAGATTATTCTGTTTTCCATGTGAATGGTAGATGCCATTTCCAGGGCAGGCAAAGGGAAACAACAGCAGAAAAGAGATATGAAAACAATAAGTAATAATCCAACTAAAGAGGGAACAATAACACAGTAATCCACTGAGATAGTGAGTGGCTTTAATAACCTTATGTAGTTCTGAAATGCCTTCACAACTTCCTTTGCTTGTGTTGGAATATGAACAGTATCAAATGGTTCTACAACTTCACACGATCCTCCCTTGTATTTACCCAAGCGACATCCTATAGTTTTATCTTCGCCATTTGCTCCAACGCCAATTAGAAATTCACACTTGTTACGGTATTCAGTCTGAAACAGAAAAGCGCAACGCTGGAAATAAGCTGGCATAACTGGGCCTATAGTTAGTACAAATACCAAACCTGCACCATTGTAGCCACCACATTTCACAAAACACAATGGATTCAGTAACTCAGTTGGGTAACAATTCAAAGATGGTGTGTGTGTGTATATTCTCATCTGTGTACAAATGTACATATCAACAATGAGGTAGCTGAAGTGACTACTAATTAACAGCAAACTTTGCTAGGCCACAAACAATCCATTAGCTAAAAACAAGGGCTGCCTATTCCCATTTGGCATACATGATCATTTGGTGTATGATTTTATTGAAACATAAAAGATTCTGAAGGGCGTTGATGGGGTGGATAGCAGGGAGAGGATTCCTCTTGCGGGAGGAGGAAGATTGTAACTAGGGGACAGTTTAAAAATAAGAGGTTTTCCTTTTCAGCTAGAGATGAGAAATTGTTTCTCTCGGCAGGTTGTTAGTCCGTGCAATTCTCTTCCCCAGAAAGCAGTGGAGATTGGGTCCTTTAATTTATTCAAGGTTAAATTTTTCATAGACAAGGGAGTGATAAGGAGTCAGTGTCCCTGCATCCCAGAGCACAATGACACAGCAAATATTCATGATTCTCTAAAGGTCCAATGTGATTTCCACCATTAAAACTCCATTTGACTTGACAGCTTATTGGAGGGTCTGCAGTTTGCTGTGCCAATTCTGTCCTTTTATCTATGCTTAGATGTCAGCATCTGAAAGGGTTGAGCAATGCTTGGAGTCAGAAAGTCTGAGGGCCAGCTTTTCTGTGCAATTACAGGGACATAGCAGAACTTTAGCTCCCCTTCACCCCCACTAGAATCAGTATTGTTCACTCAAATCTTAGGAAAGATTCTGGCACAAGAAACTGAGACCCTTGGAGGTGAATTCACATTGTCATGTGATTTATTGGATGTTAACATACCTGCAGTGGTGATGGCTTCACTCCCTCTAATGGGCAACAAGTTCCACCAAACAGCTTTTTCTGTTGAAAAACCCATGGCACAAAGGCTCGATTATGGGTTCCTATTTCTCTAATATTTTAAAAGAAAATAACATTGGAATAAGAATCAGATTTCACCGAAAGATGTTAAAACCAAAAAAAAACAATTGACTGATTGAATTCAATTCTGTTTATCTTGGTGTAGATTGGCTGCAACAATTGACTTTTACAATTTTCAATAGACTTCAAACTTACAGTGTGACACAGAGGGATACAGTATTTTTTGTATTTAAATGTGTTTCTCCTTCTTCACCCACTTCCCCAATTTTGCTGAGAAGCTTCAATTCCTTGGTCAGTTAGCAAGGCCGACCCAGACTTGACTTCTGTCTAGAGATCATTGTTACATAGCTATACATTCTGTCCAGATTCTGCCTTATGGAGCTCTTGCCCAATATCCATTGAAATGCCTAATGAGGTTAGCAAGTTCCACCAGAAGGTGAGCGTCCCCGCCTCTCACAGCACAGTGACACAGCAGAACAGCAGAATGCATATGTTCATTATTTAAGTGAGGGAAAACTTCTAAAAAATTCAGTTGAGTAAAAACCACAACCCCCAACTCCCCCATCCCACTAAAACAAACATTGCCCCCACCCCACCAATCCTGAGTAAAGGCATTTACCTTTCAAACGCAGACATCGAGACATTGCTGTCTCAATGTCAACAGCAGGGAAGAAGCCTGCCACCAGGACTGAAAGTGGAAGCTGACTGCATGCAAGCATTTTACTGGCGGGGGAACAATTAAGAAGCCGCTGCTAGGACCGCGGCCCATAGCAAGGTGTCATTGAAGACAGGGTAAGTTTATTTAAATGAGGCTGGGGTTAGACAGGCGGGCTGCGGTGAAGGAAAAGCACCTTCAAGTGGTGATGCAGTAGCCGCAGGAGTGGCCATTGCCACCGGGATGAGGTGAAGGTGAGGGCACCTCCATGGGCCATGAAGCAGCCAAAATGCAGATAAAATGCCAGTGCGGACAGAAGATGGCCCTTAAGAAGATGGCACTTAAAATGCCACAACACATTAGATGCCGCATTATGAAACCCAGAATCTCAAGACTTAGCATACATACGTGGTCAACAACGACAACACTTGTAAGACATTCTGCTCTTTCTTTTTCAGCTGTTCTTCGTATGGAATGTTCCAAAGGGGTGTCACAACGTCAGCAATTTGTTCACTTAAAGTTCTGTCCAAACCTTCCACTGGAACAGCACGCTTCTGTTCGTGATTATCGTTCTCAATGCCTTCCTGCTTTCGTTTCTTGGCAATGGGATCAGCTTTTGGTTTTGCTAACCGTACGTGCAAATTCTTATTTTTCCAAACTTGCCCCTGAAGGACCTCCATTGCTCGGTCTCGTTCTTGCTCTTCTTTAAAAGTCACAAACGCAAAAGGCCGTTTTCCAAAGAGTTTGATTTTGTGAGGAACCAGACTATTCCTGCTGAGGAATTTTCTTAAATCACTGAAACTTACAAATTTTGGGAGGTTCTGTATTTCAATCTTGTAAATCTCAGATGTAAAAAGGTCACCTTTGATATATCGATACACGTCAGCCTCAGGCGCAGTCCCATCCACTGGAGTCTCATCAGAGACTTTGGAATCTTCATTTTCCCCTGGCACTGTTAAATTAGTTGTTTCATTGGTTTCTTTTTTAACCTCTCCAGGGGAAATGCTGGTTCCTTCTTCAGACATTGTTTCTCCAAATTCTAAAACATATATAATCACATTACTACTCTACAAACACACAAAACTAGCAGCCAGCACTCCTTGATCAGACATCATACTTCTATAGGGCAATCATGTGCCTTTCACATGAGATACTAAATCAAGGTTCCATTTATTCTCACTGGTGGACTCAGAATATTACACAGCATTATTTGGAGTGCAGGGAAGTTCTTGTACAAGAGAAAAATACTATGGATGCTGGAAATCTGAACTAACTGAACAAAGGCTAGAAAAACTCAAGTTTGGCATCATCTGTGGAGAGAGAAATGTTTTGTGTCCAATACAGGTACTCAAAGCAACACCTTTTATTTGGAGGAAGTGAGACAAGTTATCAAATAAATTGTTCAATGCGAGAATCAGTTCACTCAGGCAAAGGAGGGTGGAGGTGGATGGTGATTATTCAGTCCTCTTTTTTTTTTTAATGGGTTCATGGGGCATGGGCATCATTGGCCAGCATTTATTTGCTAACTGCTCATCCCTATTTGCCCTTGAACTGAGTGGTTCAGCAGATTCCCTTCCATAAGGGACATTAATAAATGACTATTTTACATCAATCGACAATGGGTTCACAGTTATTATTAGACTTTTATTGAATTCAAATTTCACCATCTGCCGTGGTGGGATTTTAAATCTGGTCCCTGGAGATTACCCTGGGTCTCTGAATTACTAGTCCAGTGACAACACCACAACCTCCCCTGTTCAAGGAAGAAGCAAAGAACCGTTAGGGAATGCAGAGAAGATTCACAAGAACCACTCCGAGAGGGACTTCAGTTATGAGAATAGATTGGAGAAACTGGTGATGCCTTCCATAGAGAAGGGAGTTTTGATAATGGTGTTCAAAATCATGAGGGTCTAGACGGAGTAATTAGAGAAACTGTTCCCTTTGCAGAGGTTTTAAAAATCAGAGAACACTAATGACAACTGGAGAAAGCATTTATTTTACACAGCAATTGGTTAGGATCTGGGATGCACTGCTTGATAAAGCAATGATAAGGAAAATGCAATTGCGGCTTACAAGACGGAATTGAAAAAGCAGCTAAAGATTAAAAAAAGTTTTGATGGAAAGGGATTGGCTGAATTGCTTGTGAGCCAACAGCGAGTCAAATGGCCTCCTTCTGTCAACTCCACTGTTTGACAATTGTTTTCAAACAATTTCAGGTGCTCTGCACAAAATAGTTGTGCAGGAATACTGTTATCTTCAACATGAAAACATATCAACGGCATTCTTTTTTTAAAAAAAACTAACTAAAATGACATTTCAAATGTAAAAAAGCAACAAGAGTAAAAAGTGCAAATAATTAAAACAACAATGTTACAAACAACTCGTTAAGGACATCTTTTTGTGTCCAACCAAATAAGCAAAATCAAGTTAACTTGGAGACAACTCAAAAGGGACAGCTCCCTAAAAGGAGGAGAACCATCTGAGGATCTACAGACATTTAGAGAGGCAAGAACTCGTTAGACAGGATCTACAGATATTTAGAGAGGCAAGGACTGGTTAGAGACAGTCAGCATGGCTTTGTGAGTGGAAAATCATGTCTTACAAATTTGATTGAGTCGTTTGGAGGGGTAATCGAGAAGGTAGATGGGGTAGTGCAGTCGATGTTGTCTACATGGACTTAAGCAAGGCCTTTGACAAGGTACCACATGGTAGGTGTTGCATCTCACAGGATCCAGGGTGAGGGAGCCAATTGGGTACAAAATTGGCTTGACAACAAAAGACAGAGGGTGTTTGTAGATGGTTGTTCTTCAAACTGAAGGCCTGTGACCAGCGATGTGCCTCAGGGATCGGTTCTGGGTCCACTGTTATTTGTCATTTATACTAATGGTTTGGATGAGAATTTAGGAGGCATGGTTAGTATGTTTACAGATGACACCAACATTGGTGGCATAGTGGAATGAAGGTTATCTAGGATTGCAACGGGATCTTGATCAATTGGGCCAGTGGGCTCATGAATGGCAGATAGAGTTTAATTTAGATAAATGCAAGGAGATGCATTTCGGTAGATTGAACCAGGGCAGGACTTACTCAATAGGGTGTTGGGGAGAGTTATAGAACAAAGAGATCTAAGGGTACAGGTTCATAGCTCCTTGAAAGTGGACAGAATGGTGAAGGCGGCCTTCGACATGCTTGGTTTCATTGGTCAGAACATTGAATACAGGAGTTGGGATGTCTTGTGGAAGTTGTACAATACATTGGCAAGGCCACACTTGGAATACTGTTTACAATTCTTGACACCCTATTATAGAAAGGATATCATTAAACTAAGAGTGCAGAAAAGATTTACTAGGATGCTACCAGGACTTGATGGTTTGAGTTATAAGGAGAGGCTGAATAGACTGGGACTTTTTTTCCCTGGAGCGCAAGAGGCTTAGGGGTCATCTTACAGAGGTTTATAAAATAATGAGGGGCATAGATGAGTCAACATCTTTTCCCAAATGTAGGGGAGTCTAAAACTAGAGGGCATAGGTTTAAGGTGAGAGGGGAGAGATACGAAAGGGTCCAGAGGGGCAATTCTTTTGCAGAAGGTGGCGAGTGTCTGGAACAAGCTGCCTGAGGTAGTATTAGAGGCAGGTACAATTTTGTCTTTTAAAAAGCATTTATACAGTTACATGGGTAGGATGGGTATAGAGGGATATGGGCCAAATGCGGATAATTGGGACAAGCTTAATGGTTAAAAAAAGGGCAGCATGGACAAGTTGGGCCGAAGGGCCTGTTTCCATGCTGTAAATCAGACAGGAAAAATACTGGCGTTTGCGTTTCAAAAGCAAGAGGATAATGAGAAACACATCTCACTCGGAAAAATTAACTGCTTGACAGCTCAAGGTATCAGTGTGAGGGATTGGAAATCTGTCCCGGAACACAGCTGTGCTACAAAAAGTGAGGGGGGAAATCACCCTAACATTATTTACACGATTGAGAATATATTAATATGCGTTTCAGACTATCATACGACACTCCTAACTTACTCGTTTACCTGATGTTTACTTACATTGCCTGACTCTCTAAGGACTGAGCAGAGCACATCTGCCAACGGCGGCCATTTTGTAAAGGTCAACCGCGCCGCACGGCATTGTGGGAATGACCCGCCCGGGAAGGTGGTCAAAAAAAACCAAAAACAATAAAAATCTCCAATAATCACTAACAATCAAAGACCAGACGGCCGCTTTTAAAAAATAATAACGCAGATTAATTTTGCTTGCGCTGAAGAATAGCGCGGCTGTTTCTGGTTTTTGGGTGTCCAGCCCCCGGTTGCTAGGGAGGCCATATTGGACTGAGGTAAGGTGGGTAAAAAATCAAGCGCGAAAGTAAAACGGGAGCCGGAGCTTTTATTGTTTATCATTTCTAATCCGGAGCCATCCTCCCTTAAAATGGCAGATGAAAGAGTAAGTATCGGCACGTAGTGAATGTTCAGAGACTCTACTTTCCATCCAGATTGATATTTCTGTTGGGTTTAACGGCTAACGGGGCGTTTTGAGCTATTGAAAGTCATGATGATTTCGGGCTAAGGGGGTGAAGGAGGGTCGGGATGGATCGGCCAGAGCCGGCGGCTGGTAATTTCACTCTGGAGATAGGAAACGTGAGTTGGAGGGAGAGATAGAGGCCGCTCTCATTCAGATCGACGGTTAAGATTTAAATAGAGAGGGTGAACCTCAAATTGCGTTTTATTTGGTTAGTTCATTGGTTTAAAGTTAAATTCTTCACCATATAGTTTTGGGTTTTTTTCCTCGAGGCCTTGCTTTTCTGCTGTGCAGTAAAATTCACCCCGTGGTCCAGTGGTGGCCTAGATGGAGATGAATCATTCATTTTAAAAATTGCCTTTTTTTCCCCCTCTCCCGCTGGAGTTTTATCAAAGTCATTCAGATTTTGTTCACTCCCGCACCAGTTACGTTAAATTAGGGTCGATTCTACCTACCAAGGAAGAAATACAACCGTTTAAATAGATAGCACCCTAGTTGGTGATCCTCTCGCCGGTCACAAAAGGTGTGAGATAACGTTCAATCTGTTTATATTTATTAAAACCACACAGCCACCTCCTTACATTTTATTTTGAATAACGACGGATTATTCAAAAAAAATCTTTCTACCTCGTTAGTGTGACTAACAACTAACTGGCAAAATTGAAACGTGATTTTTTTTTTGTGTTAACGTGTAAGAGACTTTAGTTGTCATCCATGTGACAGGCGATTTCTTTTTTAATTCCGGTTATAAAGTTTTAATTTTTTTCTAGGGAGCTCGTGGTTTTTTGCAGGTAGGTCTAATTTTTCCATTTTGCCCCCTTTTCCATTTCTTCCTCTTGAACTGAGTGGCTGCTAATTTGTGTTAACCGAAAACAAAATTTGGATAGGGAAATCTGAAATAAAAGCATAGGATGCTGGAAATAGTCAGCAGGTCACACAGCATCTGGAACAATGTGAACATTACAGGTTGTTCTGATAGGCTATCAATCAGTAATGTTAACTCCATGTAATGTTTTGCAAGATTTTTTTGAGAGGAATGCTGACTTACTTTTTTTACTCCCCTCCCCCCCCCCCCCCCCAATGATGGGTTGGTTCAACTTGTCTATATGAGACATTTTGTAGGCAAATGTTGACAGGTTTGCACTTGGGCCTCATACCATAAGAAAACTTATTTTTCCTATTGAGTACTTATAACAATTTATGTGATATTTGATACTGTTTTGAAAAAAATTTAAAATTAAACATTTTTTATTTATGGTTTGATTGTCATGTTTGCAGGGTGGGGAAATTTAAGTATTTTAGTGGCAATTTTGCAGCTTGTGAAATCACTGTCGATGTTCCTGATGAATGTATCCCAATGTAAATCATTTCTGTTTATATAATGTAAGACTTCAAAGTTAAATGCATATTTTTGTCGTCTCTGCATTGGAATCTCGAACTCTTGGGACCTAGATCTGCATGGGCTTCAATCACTGAAGTGAAGCCTTCTGATACATGTATCTGAAATGAATTGAGGTCTTTCCAATTCATAGTGAGCACACCAGTCTACAAAAAAAAAAACTGGCAACCTCGCCTAAGTCATGCGACTCATGGGAATTGAAAATGTATTCCATTAAAAGCCATCCTGAGTTTTGGGTTTAAGCACAAGGAATGGTTTGAATATGATACATTTGGGGAGCAGATGTTCTACCTCTATCATGATGTTCCTGTATTGCACGTGCTTAATATTGGCCACAAAATAACACTTCTAACTTATCCAATCCTTCCAATAGCTGAAAGATTGTGTGTCTCAGCAGATTTAATGTAAGATAGTCATTGTTCATACAGGAGAGGAGCTGGCATTCCATGTGCTTTCTAATTCCCCCCATTCAAGCCATCTTTGACCAGTGTTTTGTTGTGCGTAAATGCTGTTCATTCATTTAAGCTGACCTCAGTTTCCTCCCTGTAAGTCCTGCAGTGACTGATCAGCATTTCAAAATTGAAGGCAAAAGCTTTTAACCTTGCAAATCAAAACTGGTCAAAATGACAAAGCAATGCAGATTTGATGGTACACAATCTATATTTAAGCTATTAAATTTAACATCTTCTTTCTCAAATTACATATTGATATAAAATATAACTAACTAGTTAATTGAAGCTTGGTTATGCTTGGGATTTTCTTTCCTAATCAGTTTTCCGCTTCCTGTTTTGAAGATGTTGACTTTTTCCTGGGGTATGGTGCCATGTGTGCTATATATACCCTTCAGGAACTCTCCCAAGTGGCCACTTTTCAAATGTGAGCTTTGACAGTAAGTGTTAATAAGTTACTTATGGTTGGATGCCTGATCTTGTTCTCCACTGATGACCATAAGTGCCTGCTCTTGTCCATCAGGGCTTGAAGCCAAGTGAACAAAAATGAGAGCTCTGGTTTTGGGGAAGTTTAAAAGGCAAAGGACGAGTTGGAATTGGAAAAAAATGTGTATGGGAGGAAAATGTAAAACAGGGATAGAAAACTGCATATAGTAACAATAAAGGGGGAGACATTTTTTTAAGCTTTGTCTGCATATTTTTTTATGTATGGTTTGAATGTGTGTACTGAAATAGCTTTAAATCGTTTGTAGTATGTAGTTGTCCTTATCCTTTCATTACACTTTACTAATATAACCTGTGGCTGCATTCCAAATTTACCCGTTCCAATCCTTGTACAGACCAATAGATACATTTGCATTCCCAATGAACAACTTGGAAACTTTAAAATTCCTTTAAGTTTTAAGACTCTTAACAAACAATCTAAAAGCAACATCAACTAGCAACCTAAACTACAGAAAAGACATTCCATATCAATATTTTAACTCAGTCGATATTCACATAGCGCATTTACATCCTGCTCTTCACAGAAATGTGCCCTTTTTCAGGAAACAGCCTCATCGGTCCACTTCTCCCCATTTCACTGAGTTGTAATGTCCAGTATCCATCAAAATGATTTTCCTCTGTCTTCCACAAAATCCCGAACAAACCTCCAACAGAATAGCTCACCCTGGTGATTTCTTCCCCCAGTCGTGCCAGGAAGAATCTTTCATGATTCTTAAACTCCTGCCGGTTCCTCTCCTCAACTAGCAGACCAGCTGCCGTCAATATTTCACTTGGTGCCTAACACGGAACAGCCTTTTCTTTGTTGCTCATACTTGCTGCTGTCTCTCAATATCCCTTTCTCTGTTCTGGGACAGAACATTTGTGATTCCAAGAATATCTACTTCAGCCTTTGTTTTCAGGTGTTAACCATAGAATACCTACAGTGCAAAAGGAGGCCATTCGGCCCATCAAGTCTGCACCAACTCTCACAGGTATTAAACTGGGCCTGTGGATTTCAACAGCACTTAATCTGCCCTGAGTCTCCAGAGTAATCAAGCCATACAGGCTTGTGTGGAACATGTGAAGCTTCATTACTCCATTTTATCTTAAATTAAAGAGATGGTTTAAAACATAGCCACATCTTATAAATCTTTTAATTGAAAACAACTGTCAAGTAGTCATGTGTAATTTCAACATTAATTTGTTATCCTATATTAGTCAAAGTATCCCAAATTGTGTAAATGGGTAAATATTTTTATAGCTAACACAATTAATTTACCAACCATTTAACAATTTATAATAGCTTGAAAAATACTTGTTTCATTTGTATGTGATTTGTCTTTCCCCAGGAAATAGGAGACCATGACACTTCTGCAGAGAATGTGACTGAAGAGTCCAATCACGATCCCCACTTTGAACCAATAGTTTCTCTTCCTGAGCAAGAGGTAAAAACATTGGAAGAAGATGAGGAGGAACTTTTCAGAATGTAAGTAATATGTGATGAAGTACTCATCAAATGGGCAACTCAGTCTGACTGATGGTGACTTTCTTCAACTTTAGCTTGGTGGTGCATGATAGATGGTTTTGTAACCTACCTGTTTTTGACTTGATCAGATATCTCGTTGTCTTGGACTTGTAGTTGATCTTCCAATTTTTCTCAATCCTGGCTTCGTTCTTCTTTGCCTCGATTTTATCTGGAAAAGTGCATACATGTTCTGGACCTGGCTCCAACCTGCTGTCTGATCTTGGAATCTCCAGCATCAGTATCCTGTTCTTCCCTCTGTCTTGCTTCTGGTCAGTGTGCGGGAAATACTTAGAGTCTTTCATATGCTGTGGCATCCCAAAATATTTGTTGGTCACAGTGTGTAGACACTGATACTTCTGTTGGGAAATCTGACTAGCTAATTTGCACACGGCAAGGTTCCACAAATGAAAATGAGGTGAATCATAGAAACCCTACAGTACAGAAGGAGACCATTCGGCCCATCGAGTCTGCACCGACAATAATCCCACCCCAGACCCTATCCCCACAACCCCACACATTTACCCCGCTAATCCCTCTAACCTACACCAATCCCGGGACACTAAGGGGCAATTTAGCGTGGCGGATGCACCTAACCCGCACATCTTTGGACTGTGGGAGGAAACCGGAGCACCCGGAGGAAACCCACGCAGACACGGGGAGAACATGCAAACTCCACACCGACATTGATCCAAGCCGGGAATCGAACCCAGGCCCCTGGCACTGTGAGGCAGCAGTGCTAACCACGGTGCCGCCCCATTTGGGCTTTTTTTTGGAAGCATGTGAAGTGGGAAAGGCCGCATTCTGAGTGAGTATATCTGGAGCAAAGTGGGAATTTGGTGCAGAGGGGAAAAGGTGCTCTTTTGCTTTCTACCTTTTTCACTCTTTAGGAAGTGGTTTTGCCCTGCTGCAGGAGTAGCTATCTGGTGAGTATCTGGGAAGTGTTTAAGGTTTATTCCATTCCTAAGATTTAGGACCTGTTCTTCTGTAAGTTGAAAATATAGTTAAAAGCACCAGAATTTTAAAAATTATTTAAAACACATTAACGATGGCAGGACAGGTGATATGTCAGGGCTGAAGCTTGTGGAAGCTCTTGGGTGACATTGTGATCCAGGGCAAACACGCCTGCAGTAAGTGTTTGCGGCTTGAAGAACTTCAGCTCGGGGTCATTGAGCTGGAGGCTGAGCTGTGGACTCTGACTCGTCAGGAAGGGAGAGAGTTACCTGGATGCTTGAGTTTAGGAGGTGTGACTGCAGCTGAAGCCGGTAAGGGGACCCAGAGGGCATGAGTGCAGATGTGTCAACCTCTGCAATGTCCAACATGTTTGAGGTTCTTGAAGCTTGTTGGATGAGAGTGAGGACTGCAGGGTGAATGAGCTGACTAGCCATGGTACAGGAAAGCATTGAAGTGGGGAGGGAGCACATAAGAATGTAGCAGTGTAGTGAGGGGGGGTTAACACTGTTCTTTACAGCAAAGAGCCAGAGTCCAGGTGGCTGTATTGCCTGACTGGTGCCAGGATTCTGGACATCTGCTCCAGCAGAACTTGCAGTTATCATGGTCCATGTAGTTACCAACAACATTGGTAGAATGAGGTAACAGCTTCTGTATAGAGAGCTTGCGGAGCTAGGCACTAAATTAAACAACAGAACCTCCAGGGTTATGAACTCTGGATTGTTACCTGAGCCTTCGGTGAATTAAGTGGTGATTGGTCAACTCAAGTCGGATGCGGTGGACTTGAGGAAGAGTTCTTTAGAATGCTGTTGTGATAGTTTCCTCGAACAGTATGTTACAGAACCTACGAGGGCGCAAGCTATCTTGAATCTGGTCCTGTGTAATGAGACAGGTAAAATTAATGATCTCCTTGTGAGGGATCCTCTTGGAATGGGTGATCACAATATGGTTGAATTTCTAATACAGATGGAGGGTGAGAAAGTAGGGTCCCAAACCAGTGTCCTCTGCTTGAACAAGGGGGATTACAATAGGATGAGAGCGGAGTTGGCTAATGTAGACTGGGAACACAGACTAATTGGTGGGACAGTGGAGGATTTTTAAGGAGATTTTTCTCAGTACTCAGCAAAAATATATTCCAGTGAAAAAGAAGGAATGTAAGAAAAGGGATAACTAAGGAAATAAAGGAGAGTATCAAATTAAAAACCAGTGCATACAGAGTGGCCAAAATTAGTGGGGAACTAGAAGATTGGGAAGGCTTTAAAAAACAACAAAGAATTACTAAGAAAGCAATAAAGAAAGGAAAGATAGATTATGAAAGTAAACTAGCACAAAATATAAAAACTGATAGTAAAAGTTTTTACAAATATATATAAAACGGAAAAGAGTGGCTAAAGTAAATGTTGGTCCCTTAGAAGATGAGAAGGGGGATTTGATCATCGGAAACGAGGAAATGGCCGAGGCCTTAAACAAGTTTTTTGTGTCGGTCTTCACAGTGGAGGACACAAATAGCATACCAATAATTGACGGTCATGGAACTGTAGGGGGTGAGGACCTTAAAATGATCACTATTAGTAAAGAGGTAGTGCTGGGTAGGCTAATGGGACTAAAGGTAGACAAGTCCCCTGGTCCGGATGGAATGCATCCCAGGGTACTAAAGGACACGGCAGAAGAAATAGCAAATGCATTAGTTGTAATTTATCAAAATTCACTGGACTCTGGGGAGGTGCCAGCTGATTGGAAAACAGCTAATGTAACGCCACTGTTTTAAAAAAGGAGGTAGACAAAAGGCAGGTAACTACAAGCCGGTTAGCTTAACATCCGTAGTTGGGAAAATGCTGGAATCTATCATTAAGGAAGAAATAGCAGGACACTTGGAAAAGAATGGTTCAATCAAGCAGGCGCAGCATGGATTCATGAAAGGAAAGTCATGTTTGACTAATTTACTGGAATTCTTTGCGGATATAACGAGTGCGGTTGACAGAGGGGAACCAGTGGATATGGTGTATTTAGATTTCCAGAAGGCATTCGATAAGGTGCCTCAAAAGGTTGCTGCATAAGATAAAGGTACACAGAGTTGGGGGTGAAGTGTTAGCGTGGATTGAGGATTGGCTATCTAACAGAAAGCAGAGAGTCGGAATAAATGGGTGCTTTTCCGGTTGGCAATCAGTGGCTAATGGCGTGCCGCAGGGATCGGTGCTGGGGCCTCAACTATTTACCGTATACATAGACGATCTGGAGGAGGGGACTGAGTGTAGGGTAACAAAGTTTGCGGATGACACAAAGATGAGTGGGAAAGCAAATTGCGTGGAGGACACAGTCTGCAGAGAGATTTGGATAGGCTGAGTGAGTGGGCAAGGATCTGGCAGATGGAGTATAACGTTGGTAAGTGTGAGGTTATCCACTTTGGAAGGAATACTAGTAAAATGGACTATTATTTAAACGGTGAAAAATTACAACATGCTACTGTGCAGAGGGACCTGGGGGTCCTTGTGCATGAATCACAAAAATTCAGTTTGCAGGTGCAGCAGGTGATCAAGAAGGCAAATGGAATGTTGGCCTTTATCGCGAGAGGGATGGAGTATAAAAGCAGGGAGGGCATGCTGCAACTGTACAGGGTACTGGTGAGGCCGCACCTAGAGTACTGTGTACAATTTTGGTCCCCTTATTTAAGAAAGGATATATTAGCTTTGGAGGGGGTACAGAGAAGGTTCACCAGGTTGATTCCGGAGATGAGAGGGTTAGCTTATGAGGAGAGATTGAGTAGACTCGGCCTGTGCTCTTTGGAGTTTAGAAGGTTGAGGGGAGATTTTATAGAGACATATAAGATAATGAAGGGGCTAGACAGGGTAGAAGTGTTAAAAAGGCAACATAGTATTCGGCATAAAATAAATGAATTAATGGCACAAATTGCAGTTAACAGGTATTGCAGAGATATTACAAGGAGATTGAAGCTGAAAACTAAATATTTGGTGGAATGTGACTTTTTGTAAGGACAAGCAGGAAGGAAAGGGTGGTGGGGTAACTTTGTTCGTACAAGTTGGAAAAGTACAATAGCAAGAAATGATCTTGGATCGAAAGGTGTAGAATCCATATGGGTGGAGGTAAGAAATAACAAGACACTAGTGAGAGTAATCTATAGCAGAGATGGGCAACCTGGCCCAGGGGCCACATGTGACCCATCTGGGTTTTGAGTGCGGCCCACAAGACATTTTGTTGACCATTGCCCACACGTGTGTTTGGCACTGGTTTGCATCCGCATACTTCTTTACCTACCGGTATGATTGAAGTGATACACACGTAAAACAGCGGCACGTGAAGTGAGGTGTGTGCTGATTGCATGCAACATTTACTGAGAGCTGTGCTCTCCCTCTGCGTCCGATATTTCTTTTTTGTTTTTAACACTTTGGAGTTGATGACAGATCTATTAATATCTAAATGATTATGCATTTTCTATAGCTTGTTATGAAATATTTGGCATGTATTCAAGGTCATTGTTTGGGAACAAAACCGATTTCAACTTAAATAGGGGTAATTACAAAGCAATGAAGGCAGAGTTGGCTGGAGTGGTCTGGCAAAGGAGTTTAGCAGAAAAGACAGTTGATCAATGGCAGACCTTAATGACTCCCAACAAAGATATATCCCGGTCAGAAAGAATCATCTCGGAATCATAGAAGCCCAACGGTGCAGATGAAGCCATTCTGCCCATTCAGTCTGCACCGACAACAATCCCACCCAGGTCCTATCCCCATAACCCCATGTATTTGCCATGCTGATCCCCCTGACACTTCAGGGGCAATTTAACATGGCCAATCATCCTAACTTGCACATTTTTGGCGTGTGAGAGGAAACCAAAGCACAAGGAGGACACATACACAGATACAGGGAGAATGTGCAAACTCCACATGGACAGTCTCCTGAGCCAGAATTGAACCTAGCTCTCTGGCGCTGTGAGGCCTTTCGGTATTTCGCCTGATGAATTCCTCTGTGTCTGCTGCAAGACTGATGGGGTCTATTTTTGCTGTGATGCAGCAGTGCTAACTACTGTGCCACTGATATAAATCAACCATGGTTAAAGAAGTTACGGCTAGTATTAAGCTGAAAGAAAAAAACATACAATGTGGTAAAAATTAGTGGTAAGCCAGAGGATTGGGAAAGGTTTTAAAAAGCAACAAAAGATGACCCAAATAATAAAGAGGGAGAGGGTAAACATCCAAGTAATATAAGAACAGACAGTAAGAGCTTCTTTAAATATGTAAAACGGAAGGGAGAGGCCTCGGTGAACATGGGCCCCTTAGACAATGAGACTGGTGAAATAATAATGGGGAACCAGGAAATGGCAGAGGAGTTAAATAAATACTTTGCATCAGTCTTCACATCAGAGGACTAAATAATCATGGGGCAAAAGGAGGAGAGGAAATAAATGCAGTAACTATTACTAGAGAAACTAATGGGGCTAATGACCAATAGGTCCCCTGGAACCTTAGGGGTTGCATACTAGGATATTAAAGGAAGTAGCTACGATAGTGGAGGGTGGCTTGGCTCAAAAGTTAATGTGAGGGACCATGTAGTTGGCAAATGTATTTGTGACTTTGTGCCTCTTCCTAATGTATACATAGATATAGCTAGAAAAAGACTTGTTTACATTTGATTTCTGTGTTTGCACCTATTTCAAAGAAGGATTGACATAATGAGAATGTTTGGGGTTCCCTCTTGGAAGGTCACTAGGGGTTTCGAGGCTTGAAAGGTTTGGCAAACTCTGCTCTAACTCAAAGTTGAGAGTGGTACCAAGAAGCTACAGCTGCTTTGTAATGGATAAATGCTGTCTAGGGCACCGCGAGAGCTGCCTGCGTTTTTTGTTTGGTCTTTTTCTTCCAACAGAAGACGAGACTTGCTTTAATATCTAACAATGCGGTATTTCCTCAGTACTGCATTGAATTGTCCATTTTAATAACAAGCTCAAGTCCTGGAGTGAGAGTGCTCACTTCAACAATATTACACTTGCGCATATTGAGAAACCAGCCTAAAAGATGTAACAGATGCAAATGGTTAGTGGTTGTCAGGATTAAGTGGAGACCATATATGATGCACCAATGTCTGTTGTGCTTGGTGGGACACGTTACTGTTCGGGAAGCTATAACATCATAAGCTGATACAGTTTTCACCCTAAATCCTACCTGCTTTGATGAATACTTTTCAATTGGTAGTTTCCCCATTTACGTACAATATGTCATTCCTGAACATGTTTGTGTTCAGAATTCAGCTGAGTATTCTTCACTTGGAGTTTGTTTTTCTGACATGTAATATACGGGCTAGGACTGTTGGGTCGCTGATCTGTAATGAGTTCTAGATGGTCAGAAATAATTGCATTGAGATAGTGTTACAATTTTTCCAAGTTGTCTTGATGGAACAAAAATAAATTGTCCTTTTTTTTTGTGGGGCCAAAGTATCCAAGTATTGCTTAAATTGTACATGAATTTTTATGTTTATCAAACAAGGTGTTCTGTGTGAGGAAGTCTTAACAAATATTGGGGGCCTTGTATTGTCCAAATTATTGAAATCCGCTATGCCACAGCAGCCCCAAGTCTGAAGCTGTATCTGCTTTATATCTTATGCCAGCAATATACCTTAACCTCAACCAGGCACACAGTGTGGAATCTTTTGTACTCGGAACCATTGTCTTCTAGGAGCCTTCCAAACCCATTTCACTTGGCACCTTTCATTTTGTTGGACTCCACTCCAAATGAAAGGATCTACTCTACCACTTTGTTCCCTTCTCTTAAAGAAAAAGGTATAAAGTAGATAATGACCACCAGTAAATGCTTTGTGAAGAAAAATTGTAAGATATAATTTGGCCTAATCTTGTTTTTATTTCACCAGGCGTGCAAAGCTCTTTAGATACGCATCAGAGAATGATCCTCCTGAGTGGAAAGAACGAGGAACTGGGGATGTCAAGTTGCTGAAGCATAAGGAAAAGGGGACAATTCGCCTTCTGATGAGGAGAGATAAAACTCTCAAAATTTGTGCAAATCACTATCGTAGGTCCCTTGCTCTCAAATTTTAAATTGTACGTGTAGATTTGAATGCAGTAATCTTAGATTCTTATAGGGATAAATCTTTTTCCGGTGATTGTGTAAATCAGGGGATCTTAACCTTTTTGTTTCTGAAGGACCCCTCGGATTATAAAAATTCCATGGACCCCATAGTACAGGTACTTTTTCTGTATTTATAACTTGACTGCTGCAATCATTCAGTTTTCCTCTTATTGGGCTGAAATTCTCGTTTCTCCATCCTGACAAAATCTCACAAGATTATCCTTATAATTCACAAGTTCTTTGCACCTTGAGCTTTTTTAATGATGCATATACGATATAAATATAGTATTGGATAGAATGATACAAAAGGCACAAACTGTTTTGTGAGAGGGAAATCACATGGGGTGGAATTAGAAGAAATCAGATGCACAAAGAAAGCATGAATACTGAGAATTTTGCCAACTGATTTGCCTTGCATAATCCCAGCATTGGGGAAACAAGAGATGAATCTTTTTAAGTCATGGTCTCTTTCTCTGGGACTAATTTTCAGTGCTGTTTTCCAGGCAAAGACTCTTTCTTTGCCCTTCAGCCTTTCCCTTTGGGGTCTCCCTCTTGTACATTTGTCCAAATAGCAACTCTGACTCAATCTCCTTGACAATGCATCTCAACCATCACTTGTCCCCACTCAGATTCTGATTGGTCGATTATCACATCGCATTTTTTCTTGCACATTCTTTGGTTCCCCCCCCCAACCACCTCCACTTGAGAATCACTAATATAAGCTGTGTTAAAAAAACCCTGGGTGCATAAGCCAGTCTCTGATTTAAATGGTCTTATTCAATGGTTTGGATAATTCTTTGACGTACTCCTATCTTAAGATTTTATGGCTCTGGCTTGCTGCAGGAGAAAGAATATGTTTCTGCTATTGTTAGCACTTTAGAAGCTGCTGGGTAATCAGTGGATGAGGTTTAACAGATTGGGCTGTTCCTTATGGTAAAATATTTTGGCTACTCTGTGATCGGGTAAATAGAACTAAATGGAAACTATCTTCTACGTTACTTTTGACAATGAAAACCGTCAATGATCTGACACAAAGGCAGAAATCCGACTTTGTGACTGTGGGAAAGGAACTGTCAATATCCAGAATAACAGTTTTCTTCTTCAGGATGTAGAATATCAACCTCCCCCTTTCGTTTTTTCTATGCATTTTTCTGTTTCTGGTTTCCACAAATAGTGGAATAAGAAAATACGGTTTTCACCTTCCAACTCTCTGCACACTTGCTCTCTCTCCTCTGCAAAAACTTCAGCTCTTTTGCTACCTCTTGGGGTGGACTTGCGATGCTGGAAATATTTCTTCAACCAGTCTTAAAGTTACCTGTTGGGAGCCTGATTGGAGTTGTTGTTGACCTCTCAAACTTACACAAAAGCAACAGAACATGGAGTGCAAAAGGTTTTGCATTAGATTGAGTGGATCAAATGTATTCTGTTTCCGATAGTTAGGAAAAATCATGTCGCTTTAGTTTGCAAGTCTCCCAGGAATCTTCTAAAGTTTTCACTAGATCAATAAGTGCATTAAGCAATCCTGGGTTTTTGAATATATTGGCTACCTAAACCTGAGGAACTAAATTGAGGCCTGTTGCTCCAGTATGTGATTTTTGTATGAAATAAATTAATATATGAAATAGAATGGTCACTCCAGAGAACTGACCAAATGGAAATACATCTATTGTGACATGATTAGCAAATGTTTAGTTTGATGAGGGAAACACTAATTTTGTGTGTTCTTTCTTTCCAGTTACACCTACAATGGAGCTAAGGCCTAATGTAGGTAGTGACCGGGCATGGGTCTGGAACGCACCTGCTGATTTTGCTGATGAAGAACCCAAACCTGAGCTTTTGGCTATCCGGTTCTTGAATAAAGAAAGTAAGTATTTGGATTGAAAATAAACCGTCTGCAGGCGTGACTTTTATTCCAGTAAGCAACACAAAATTATACATTTCAATAGGAAAATGATAGAGTCCATTTTAAAGGATGTAATAGCAAAGCATTTAGAAATACATAATACAATCAAGTAAAATCAGCCTGGCTTCATGAAGGGGAAATCATATCTGGCAAACTTATTAGAATTCTTTGAGGTGGTAACGAGCAGGATAGATAAAGCAGAACCGGTAGATGTAATATACTTGTATTTCAAAAAAACATACAATAAGGTACTGCACACAAGGCTACTTAAGGTGAGAGCTTATGGTGTTAGGGGTAGTATATCAGCATGGATAGAAGATAGGCTAATTCTTAGAAGACAGAGACTTGGATTAAGAGGGACATTTTCAGGGTGGCAACCTGTGAGAGTAGTGGAGTGCCACAGGGATCAGTGCTGGGACCACATCTATTTACAATTTATATTAATGATTTGGGCAAGGGAAGTGAATGTATTGCCAAGTTTGTGGATGACAAAAATAAGTAGGAAGGTAAGTGGTGAGGATGACGAGAGTCTACAGAGGATGGATAGGCAGGTTAAGTGAGTGGGCAAAAACTTGGCAGGTGGAATATGTGAAGTTATGCAATTTGATAGGAATAAAGGAGCTGAATATTATTGAAGTGGAGAAAGCTGCAGCACAGAGATTTGAGGGTCCTCATGCATAAATCACAAAATCCAGCATGCAAGTTCAGCAGGCCATAGGGAAAGCAAATAGAGTGTTGGCCTTTAATTCGAAGAGAATTGAGCATGCAAATAGTGAAGTCTTGCTAAAGTTATACAAGACACTAGTTCGACCACACCTGGAATACTGTGAACAGTTTTTGTCCCCTTATCCAAGGGAAGATAGATTGGCATTGGCAGCAGTCCAGAGAAGGTTCACTTGGTTGATCCCAGACATGGAGGGATTTTCTTATGAGGAGAACTTGGGCCTGATAATCTCGGAGTAAACAATTGCCCATTTAAGATGGAGATGGAGGAATTTCTTCTGTGGCTGGTAAATCTGTAGAATTATTTACTGTGGAGGCTGGATCATTAAGTATGTTCAAGGCTGAGGTTTTTTAATCAGTAAGGGAATCAAGGGTTGTGGGGATATGGTGGGAAAGTTGAGTTGAGGATTATCAGACCACTTGTGATCTCATTGAATGATGGAGCAGACTCAATGGGTTGAATAGCTTACTCTTGCTCCTACATCTTATGGCCTATTGTATTTTGTACAGTATAAGTACTGTCTTGTAATTTGTAATGTGGAGATGCCGGCGTTTTGTAACCAGCCCAGATTGCCCAAATTAGCTCTGACATAAGGTCATCCAGACTCGAAACTTTGGCTCTATTCTCTCCACAGATGCTGCCAGACCTGCTGAGTTTCTCCAGCATTTTCTGTTTTTGTTTCAGATTCCAGCATCCATGGTATTTTGCCCAAATTAAAATCAGGCTACACTATATGGGAAATTGTAGAGAGATGCATTTGTCACCTGCTTATTCTTTGATATTTGAGTTTGTGTAGAATAATTTGAATTTTTGTTGAAAGGTTTTATTTTCTTGGTACAAATGCAGTTCGAGTAAAACATATAAAGTCTGCCCCCCCCCCCCCTTTTTTTTTTATCCCATTCTTCCTCCCGACTCTTTTTTCCCATTGACTCCCTCCCTTTAACATCGCTTTTGCTGGAAAATTCAAATTGGTTTTGACCAACACTGCAGAAGATCAACTATTGTGTTAAAAATGGTGTTCGACCCGCAAATTCCATATCAAAATGTATTAATTTGCCAAGTTCTGCCTGTGTTCAAATATTCTTAACAAGTTGTTGGCATTTATCTGTCATTGGTAAATTACCATTACTATATTACATCTTTCAACGTAACATTGGGTGCAAAGTCCTTTACTAATACTGAGTGTAATGCAGATACAAATCCATTGGGTGGCAGTGCAAGAACGTAAGGGGGCAGGATTAAAACATGGAAGAAAGGTAAATGTGTAGAATTAAGATCAGGGAATACCTATAAAAGCAGCACATCTTTTAATCGAAGCCTGAAATACAAATCATTTTAACTCCAGTGAATAAAATTCTACACACTTGTCATTTAAGCCATGAATAGATAGCCTTCTAATTATGGCATTAGATTACCAACCTGGAGGTCATGGGTTCAAATCCTGTCATGGATGGTTGTGATTTGAATTTTTAAAATCTGGTAACTTGTAAGTCTGCATCAGAAAAAAAACATGCAAGCACCTGGATTTTCATAAAGGCACAACTGGTTCACCAGTATTCTTCAGGAAAGGGGACTTGTCCCTCCCTGGCCCAATTAACATATGATTTCAGACCTATGTTTTGTGGTTTACACTGGGTGGGTAATAAATACCTCTCTCATCTTTTGCAGTCTCGACATCAGTGGTGCTGAAAACAGGCAGTTGCTTAAATTCTCAGTGGCATCCTTCTGTCTTGTAAAACGGTTGTCAACTCTGTTAAACATTGCCTGGTGTGATTTGGGAGCCCCAATCCGGCATGGCAGTCTCTGCTGCCAAGGAAGACGGTGCTTAATGTTTAAATTGTCCCTAAAGGAATAATCATTGCCCATTTGCACTGATGTCAATCTTAAAGTAGCTTGTGTGGTATCTTAAATACTTTTATTTTGGGCTGTGTTTATTAATTGTTTGTGCCTAGTAGATGTAGCACTGAATTTAAACTAAGATTCTCCTCAGCTGAAAACCAATTTCGGATTCAATAAGCATGCAGTTCCTGCTGCATACACATGGAGGGAGGTAAATGCGTCAGACTCCCTAATCCTTTCTACACATTTACAGTTGCACTCTCTTTTAGAGGGGAAAGCCCTAACCAGAAAAAATCTAATAATCGTGCCATTTCCTGCTTGTCTATTAAAGATAAAACTAAAGATGCTCAGAATCAGCTTTTATGTTTATTAAATGGTGTGAAACGCCATCCGTGAACTCCTAAATGTTGATTACAAATATTTTTTAAATTTCCTTTTATTTGAGGCACCGTATTTAATATATAAAATGATGTATGTGAATTAACCCCTACTAGGCACAGGCATAGGAGCCAATGTTGAATACGTACAGCACTCCAGTCATGTACATTCATTGGGTTGCATGTTATACTGCGCAAAGCAAGCAAATTGCATACGCACAAACGTGCATACAATAAGCAGCTTTTCGAAAATGTTTCAAGAATCATGACCACGCCCATTTCTGCAAATGCATGTCCACCAGTCAAATCCCAGCATGAGAGGTTCTAACAAGCTGGTGCAACGTGCTGACTGGAGAAGGCAAAGGTTGATATCAGCCTGGCAAAAATTGATTTGATTCCCACTTATCCACTTTGGTTTGGATAAAAGCCATATATTCCTTTGTCTGGATTCTTACGATGGGATTTCAGGGACTTCTGTCCTATCAGACAGTGGTCTCCATTGTCTAGCACTAACCTTAGAAATGTAAATTGCCTTTGTACAATTCTCTTGAATTTGATCTTTGATCACAGCGGTCATTAGCTTTTCTTCAGAGATAACAAGGTGGCAGCTGTTCTGAAATCCAGGAGGTTCTTTCATCTGAGTCATACATAGCCACTCGTGGCTTCAGTTATTTTTAATCTTTTGTCCAATTTTTAAGTTTTATAAATTAAACCACGATTATATATTTTAAAAAAAATATAGAGTGAGGTCTAAGTCTCCTGACATGAAAATCATGCTTGGTCCTGGCTCTCCTGTGCATTATTATAGGAGAATGATTAGTACCTTTTTAAAAATAGGATAGCTGTCCTCTCAAAATCTCATATCATAGAAACCCTACAGTACAGAAAGAGGCCATTCGACCCATCGAGTCTGCACCGACCACAGTCCCACCCAGGCCCTACCCCCATATCCCTACATATTTTACCCACCAATCTACGCATCCCAGGACACTATGGGGCAATTTTAGCATGGCCAATCCACCTAACCCGCACATCTTTGGACTGTGGGAGGAAACCGGAGCACCCGGAGGAAACCCACGCAGACAGGAGGAGAATGTGCAAACTCCACACAGACAGTGACCCAAGCCGGGAATTGAACCCAGGTCCCTGGAGCTGTGAAGCAGCAGTGCTAACCACTGTGCTACCGTGCCGCCCACATGAAATCTCACATCATATCCCACATGAAATATTCCAGCTCACTAAGTAACTTAAGTTGGACTGAATTTTGACATTGTCCAAATCCTATCAGATTTCAGTAACTGAACATGATGTACTTCTGCTGCGTGAGTCTTCAGGAAATTGAGAGCATTACTGATCGTAGTGGAATTGCTGCAGATTATTAGATTGGTCTCTACACGTGTAAAATATGTACCATATTCTGTGTGGTCAAATTGCTTATTTATTTGGAGTGCCTCAGTTTCAGGTATCTATTTTTCACTTTCCTTTTCAGATGCACAAAAGTTTAAGGCAAAGTTTGAAGAATGCAAGGAGAAGATGAAGCTAAAAGGTGAGTCATTTTTAACTTGCAACATATTCAAGATGTAAAATGCTTACGAGTCAGGGTCTACTCCATTCGCAATCTTGGAAATTTCATGGAAATCAGGAAAGACAGGATTGTCTGCCAAATGAACCTTCACTGAGTCGTCAGAATAAAATGTTAATTACCATCAAAGCTTGTTTTAAGGCTTCTCCTTGGTCACTGTGTTGCAAAAACATTTTGTTTGCTTCCTTTCTGATGAAATCTACTTGTTCACTCAGGTGAATGTGTGTATACCTCAGTACTGGTGACGTCAGTTGATTGAAAACATTACGATAATTTAGGCATTAGTAAAAGTTACATCAAAAAGGCAAAACACATTTCAGCTCTGAATCATATGAATCAGGAACCTTGTCTGCAAAAGGCAGTAAATTGTTTGCCAGATAAATCTTGATTGAATTTCCATGTAGCTTTGGAATTACGTAGTAAACACAAGTCCACTGCAGAAGTTCCTGGCCAGAACAAAAATAAAGTGATGGAAACCTCCATGCTTAAAGGAGCAACTGAAAGCAGTTCAACAAGAGAAGCAATGGTTGAGTTAGTGGAGGCCTTCACTCTGCCAACATACCTTTGGAAAAATGTGCCTCAATAAACATATAACAAATGCTGCAAGTTTCCCTGTGCAAACAAACTTTGTCAGGATTATTTACAACAAGTAATTGGTTCGCCTGTCAACTCTGTTAAATCTACACTGACAAAATGCGATTCAGGTTTGATCATAGTGAATGAAACAACAGCTGCACAGGATAACTATACACTCCACATCTTATTTGTACCTGGCAGCTGGAAAGATGACAACATGCCCTTGTTTCTAACAAAGTCTGTTCAGCTTGAGTCTGTAGATTTCTCAACTGTAGCATAATTCATAGTAAAGACTGTTGTACGATGTGGCTTAGAATTCAGTGAAGGTTCTGCATTTATCTTTGACAGTGTAATGTACATGAACAAAGCTTTTTTTTCTGAGGTGCTGTAGGGAATTATGCCAAATGCAATTCACGTTAGCCGCAATGCACAAATTATTTTCTTGGCTGGTGATGTCTAGTGCACAAGTTTCCCTGATGTGGATATTCTGGCATCTTCTTTCTAAAAAGCATTTAAGCATTGTCCATGTGTAAATTACGCTACCGGGAATCAATTGCTACTCAAAAGTGACAACATACCTGCAGCCGTGTGGCTTCCAACAGAACCAGTGATTGAGATGAAATTCATGGTTTAACACAGTTAGTTACCGTGCAAAGAACATACAGTACGATCAGCAATTTGTGTCTGATCAACTTGAAATCACATCAGGCCCTCAGTCCTTGCTTAAATTCCACAATCTTTTAAAACATAGTGACATTGAAGACCAAGTGAAATCTGTGGTGGAGAACGCAAGCAGGTTTAAGCAGTTTCGGACTTGTTTTGAAAGTCAGGCTGTTTCTTTTCACCAAATATACAATCAAGTGATCGATCTGATTGGGTTGAGAATATGGAGGTGCGACAACTTTAGAGCTGCCATGCTGAAAACTGCTGCAGACAAGAAAGTGTTTCGGTCAACAAAAAATCAATATTACATGTGTGATCATTTAAAGCCATCACAATTCAAACAAACTGCTGCCTACTTTTTTAGTGCTGTTTACATTTTTGATCTATGTTGGGTATCTTTCCTATAGTTTGACCCCAATCTAATTAATCTGAGTGGCAGAAAAAGCATGAGGATGAATATGCTGCTTACTTGATAATTGTCAAAGAATGCCTTTAAAAATGACTGAGTTTTGAGGCATTGTTTCCAACTGGTTTCCTTGTCTCCACAAGTTGAACAAACGCTACCTTACCATTCCAGCCAATTCTGTGAAGGCAGAATATACAATATTTATATCCCAGAGTCACAGCGTGCCAGCTGCAATGGTTGGTGAATGCTGCATCCTGACATTGAACAAATATGACAGTTTATGGGGATAAGCATAAATGTGTATTTTTAAACTATGAAGGTAGTATAATATGGACAAGCTATATTATAATGTATGAATGCAGCCATGAAATATACAAACCTTTTGTTGTTTATGCCATGATGTATTTGACAGGTGTTGAATTTTTTCACAATTTGATTAGACCCCTATCTATAAGCGATTATAAATAATATATTGTCAAATTTGAAAAAATATTAAATGAGAACTTCAGTTATTTAAGTTGAGTATGGACCCTATTTAAGTGAAGTCAAATAATAGGTCTTTTAACAGGTTGCCGTACTATAATTCTGCTATCATTCAAGACTTTGATTTAATCTCAACAAATATCAAAACCTGCGAGTTTATCAAGTCACGTACCCTGGGTGTGCTATATTATTTTTATGATGGTTTGCGTGGTGCACTGCACAAAACTATCCATTGGTAAAATCGAAAATCCAACTTGCATTTTTAAAAAAACACCTTGACTGGCATCATGCATGGCTATATTTACTATAGTTAATTATAGGAATATTTGAGCCCGCTATGCCATTCAATGAGATCATGTCTGATCTGGTTGTGGTCTCGGCTCCGTTTTCCTGTCTGCCCCCCATAGCCCCTGACTTTCTTGTCTAAAAAAAATCTTATCTTGACTCAGCCTTGAATAGATTCAGTGACCCTGTTTGCTGGAGAAGAAAATTCCACAGATTAATGACCCTCAGAGAAAATAATTCTCAACTCCATCTTGAAAGAGATACCAAGTTCCCTCAGGATCTTGTGTTTAAATAAGATCACCCCCCATTCTTCTCAACCCAATAAGTATAGGCTCAACCTGTTCAGTTTTTCTTTATAAGATATGCCCTTCACCCCAGGAATTAGTCAAATGCACCGACTCTGGACGACTTCTGTACGCAATTAATCCTTTCTCAAAAACGAGACCAAAACTGTGCACAGTACTTCAGATATGATCTTGCCAAGGCTATGTACAGCTGCAGTAAAACTTCCCTACTTTTATATTTCATTCCCCTTGCAATAAACATCGATGTTCCACTTGCCTTCCTAATCACTTGCTGCATAAAGAGTAGTATTAATGCTTTCAAATAGTGTAATCCAGTGATTCCCTTTATAGTTTGACCGATTTCCTTATAGTTTGACCTTGACTACAAGGGAACAATTTATTGGAGGCTTACAATTTTTGCAGGATTTTTTTTGTCCAGTAGTTAAACTATAGTTGCCTCTATAACCAGTGGGAATGATTTTTCTTTCTTCTCTCTCTCTCTCTTCTCTTCTCTCTCTCTCTCTCTCTTTTCCCCCCCCCTTATAGATTTATGGTTGAGGAGAGGTAACCGTGAGGGACAAGTTTGCAATTCCTTCCTCTATCTTGCTGATGATGCACTATATTCTTTAATTGCTCGTTTTGTCTTGAGTTAAAGAAAGAATAAACAGTAGTTGAATAATATCATCATGTCCTCAAGATATCCCAAGGCACTTTAAAGCCAAAGACTATTTGTTTTAATTCATTCACAGGGCATTGCTATCCAGTCCAACATTAATGGCCCATTCCTAATTACCCTTAAAGTGGTGATGAACCAGCTTCTGAAACCACTGCATCATTGTAGCTTTTCATAGTGGTTTTAAACAACTGAGTGGCTAGACAGTCAACCATATTGTGTGTGGGTCTGGAGTCATTTATAGACAAGAAGAAGTAAGGACAGCATTGAATTTAATTGTGGAACTGTTGTTGGCCAAGATGCAGGGAGATCTCCCAGTTTCTTGAAATAAAATTCATGAGGCCATTTGTCACTCATTTCACTGTCTGTTTTCTATCAGATGATGATGAAAATGCAGATAAAGTTGCTGAAAAGCTGGAAGAGCTAACCGTGAAGGAAGATAAAAAAGAATCCACCAAAGAGGAAGAATGCGTGAAGAAAGAAGTGACCAGTGAAAAAACTGAAGCAAATTAAATAATCCTGGTCCTTGTTTCCCTTTTCCTTTTTTTTTTACAGCAGACTGTAATGAACTGGGTTTGGACACAGAAGCCCTTTTCTAGGCTTTTGCCCTGTGGTCCCAAATTGGTTATGAAGATATAGTACCTTCACAGAATGTCATTCCTCAGTCATCAACCACCGTAAATGTGCTATTGTATTCCTTTGAAACTTTAGGAGTGTTA
This sequence comes from Mustelus asterias, assembly GCF_964213995.1. Classification (NCBI taxonomy): domain Eukaryota; kingdom Metazoa; phylum Chordata; class Chondrichthyes; order Carcharhiniformes; family Triakidae; genus Mustelus; species Mustelus asterias. The sequence continues at coordinate 87,119,836 of NC_135813.1, read as the reverse complement.
ACTACTGCCTTATCTATTTACAGTCTTCTGAGAGAATAATTTAATTCTGTTGCTTTAATTCCTGAAAATTGGTGATTATAACATGCTTTATTGTGTATGACTTGACCTTTTTTTTAAATTTCTTTTTTTCCCTCTGTGAATAAGATTCCAAATACCAGAATTCCCACATTGGGTAGGACATGGTTTATAACTAAATTAAATTCAGTTAAGTTGTATATGAGAAAACTTAGTTTTTTTTTATATTTTTGCCCTACAGTGTTTCTGGATGGGTCAAGTGTGACAACAAGTTGGAAGATTGCATTTAAGACTTTTTTTAAACTTTTACTGTAGATTCCCCTTACCTTGGTTAAATTAGTAACTGACAGATTACACTATGGAAAGATTAGTGGTAAGTTCATTGCGGGTTTAAGTGAAATTTTATTCAGTAAACTCTTGAACCTTGAGGAGAAGGAAGAGACGAAAATTTCAGTTGTAAATTGGCAATGCTTGGCTAGAATATCCTAATGAGGAAACTATCAAGCAATGGTGAACTGGTCCCGTTCCTGACTGTTGGTCTAGTCTCTTGTCTCACTTGGACCCCCCCCTCCCCCCAATCAATTGTAAACCAGTACAAGTCCACATGCATTGCTATCAAATCACACGTAAGATCTTGTACTGAAACGGAATACTGTCTGTGATGGTATCAACAAGATGCATGAATAATGCATGTGAAGAGAAAGGTGACGGTTTCACAGTGGGCCGTTTTGATTTTCTGCTGGCCACAGCTGGATTGCTGATCTATAGCAGTATCTATATTTGAAGCAGTGTGACATTTGGCATGTACACAATTAGTTACACTGACATTACCTACAGAAAAGGTCACTCAATTTGAGAGAGAACTTGTGATGAGTTGCCATGGACCACAAACATTTGCGAATAATCTTGTTTTCTGTTGGAATGAACAAACCATCTTGATCTACTGTTTTGTAATTGGGAAACTTATAAAATGGAACTGTTGAAAATTGATAGTCTCGTTAGGAAATTTGCAATAAAGATTTTTGCAAACAGCACACAGTGTAGAGAGGTTATTTTCTTGGTATCATATGTATGCATAGATCGCACCTCATCAATAGATCATTTGATGTCAGTATGAGATTTGTTTCTCAATCATTGGTGTTTTATGCAGGATCCAGTGTCCATCTACATTGTACAGTTGTGCTTTCTGGAATTCTCTGCAAACCTTTTGCCTTCACTTCTTCCAATTTGCCAAACTTTTGAGCTTTAATTATTTAAATATTTGCTCAGTATCCAATTTGAACCTCCCCCCAACTCCCCTGTGAAATGCTTTTGGATATTCGATTACATGCCTACAATATGCAGTTGTAAATCGGTGACTTCCCCCTTGGAATATAAGTGCCTGTTAGCTACAAAGTTCCAAGTCAGAATTTTAAATCCAGCCAGACAATTTTTCATTAGTAACATGCAATTTTATTCTCATTTGAAATTCCCTTCAAGTAATTGATGATAGAACAATTGCACATTATAGGTACTAACAATAATAATCTACCTGGAATGCATTCCTCAGTATTTCTTTTCTGCAAAGTGTTCATGTGTCTTCCTACAAATGTGACTTTTGGCTTGTAATAACTGGTTCCAAAGGTACTAGTACCTTTAACCAAGTGACCATTCTTGATAATGTGAGTCTGCATGATGAACTCCGCGTTCTGAACGAGTTGGCATTATAGTTGAGCTTGGCCAGTCTTTGTTCAACATTCAAAACCTTTTCCAGCAGCAATCACTGGATAGACTTTAGGTCCAGAAATCCTTGCCTATTTAGTTCCACTAACTACGTTAATCACCAATTTGCACACACCAACAATCTTGTGTGAGGTTTTCTCCAGGTGGGACAGTACATTTATTTATTGGCCATAAGGAGGCAGAGTCTCCCTTTTATGAATGAATACCAGTGCGGAATGGGTGGTGGGAATGAAGAGTGCAGTGGGATACTAAATTTTAACATACCTTGTGACAGGGGCTGTGATGTGTTTGGCACACACTGATTCTCAGTCTAACTCTTTTAAATTTTCATCCTTGGGTTCAAACTCAATGCCTCTCCCTATTTCCTAACCACCTCCAGCCTTGCAAACCTCCAATGTCTTTGCACCACTCATTCTGACCTCCCTGCTTTTCACCATGCCACCATTGGCTGCTATATAATTTAGCCACCTAAGCTCCAAGCTTTGGAGTTCTCTCCCTAAAATATCTCTAACCTCCTTCCATAAGACGTATTTCTTTGTCACCTGTCCCAAAATGTCTGCATGTGGAAAAGTTTTTTTGGTTTGTTTTGATAACGCTTCACAGAAGTACCTTGGGATGATTTAAATTCAATGCAGATTATTGTAATGCATTAGTGATGTGCACTTTGACAGCAAGCCCCATCCTCATTAATCCACCCATAAGTGTCCTCCTTTACAACATCTGAATGTTTCTTAAATGGTTTCTACCATCACTACATCAGGAAATCTAATGCATACATTGATCACTTTGAAGTTTCTCCTGATGAGTCTAAATCCTTTATTGATTTGAACTGGTATGCCCATGCACTCTGCAATTGAATTTATCTTTTTAATTCTCATAACTCTTTAAGTTGCTTCTTTCAGGTTATCACTTGGATTTCAGCTTGAGTTGAAAAGCCAAATTTTCCAGTATTCCTTCATTCTTTAGATATTTAATATTAGGGATCAGTCTCATGATTATTTTACGGTTTGCCTCCAATGCTTGAGAATCTCCCTTTTTATTTCAACAACTGGTATTTAAATGTTATATTTGAAGTGTGGTCTGACCAGAGCGATGTTTGCTCATTACTTATTTTGGCCATCATCTTAGTTTTGATAGTAGTCAGCAGCATCCAAACAGTGCTGAGCAACAAAGATAAGCCCAACAACTACAGGCCAGTATCAGTGGTGGGGAAGCTTTTAGAAACAATAATTTAGGACAAAATTAATAGTCACTTGGGCAAATGCAGATTAATTAAGAAAGCCAACATAGAGAAGTTAAGTGTAAATCGTGTTTAATTTGCTGGAATATTTTTGAGGTAACTGTTGATGAGGGCAATGATGTTGATGTGGTGGACATGGACTTACAAAAGGCAGTTGAGCAAAGTTAGAGTGCATGGAATAAAAGGGACAATGGGAACATGAAAGTGACTGTGATAGAAAACAAAGAGTAATGGAGAAAGGTTGTTGTTTGTGCTGGAGGAAGGTTTTAAAGTGGAGTTCCCAGGGATCGGTGATTGGACACCTGATTATATGTCAATGATTTGAGCCTAGGTATATAGAGTACAATTTCAAAATTTGCACATGATACAAAACTTGATAGTGTTATGAACCATGACACAGATAGCATCGAACTTCAAAATGGTAGGAATGGACTGGTAGATTAAATTACATGCAGAGATGCAGTGATACATTTTGGCAGGAAAAATACAGAGACACGATATAAAACAGAGTACAACTCTTAAGGGGGGTGCAGGAGCAGAGGGACCTGGGTGTATGTGTGCATAAATCAGTGAAGGTGGCAGGGACAGGTTGAGTGATTGGTTAATAAAGTATACAGTATCCTGAGCTTTATCAAGAGACAGGAAACAAAAGCAAGGAAGTTATGTTAAACCTGTAGAAAACATTTCCAGCCTTAACTAGAGTATTGTGTTCAGTTTGATGGGGGGAAACTTCCCATTAATCAAAAGATCAAGAATTTGAGGGCACAGATTAGCTAAAGAAGCAATGGGTACATGAGGAAAACCTTTACAAGCATAAGTGGTTAGGATCTGGAATTCACTGCCTCAATGATGGAGGCAGGGTCAACTCAGAGGTTTTCAAAAAAGAACTGGATCATTATTGAAAAGGAAAAGGTTTGTAGGCCTATAGGGAAAAGGCAGTGGAGTGGCACAGACATAAGAAGCTGAATGGTTTCATGTGTTGTAACCTCTGATTCTAAGACTCCAGGATATCCTTCATTGTAATCTGTAACCATTTTTAACATTTTTCATGGTGTACATGGATCAACTAACTTGCCTTTATGTTCATCTGTGGAACTTCAACTTCCATCAACTAAATATTGGGCTAGGTTTGCTGGGAAAAGAACAGCGTGTTATTCATGTGCAAGTTGGCAAGCATGGCCAGAGAGCACAAGTTGCAGATCTCCAGAATTTATAAGCCACTCCACCTTTTGCTTCATATAAATGACATTTTGCCTTTCGCCTTCCCACTATCTCGGAGAAGCTGCTGGACTTGCATATTAATTATTCCTGAAAATATCTGCAGAAAGTTAGGGCTGTAACTTAACAGTTTTTAACAATGTGGTAATTAATGCAATGCCAGTCAACTTCTCTGATCAAAATAGCAAACAATTTAAATCATTCTTATCTCATTCCTGTATGAAGTCAATTGTTGGAACTTCTTCAAATGTTTATATTTTTTGTCTTTTCTTAATCCGATCTAAATTTCCTTTTTCTTTTATATATTCATTTGTGGGACATGGGTGTTGCTGGCTGGCCAGCATTTATTGCCCATCCCTAGTTACCTGAGGGTAGTTGAAAGTCAACAACATTGTTGTGGCTCTGGAGTCACTTGTAGGCCAGACATTTGTCCTTCAGAAAAATTTGCGAAAGTTAAGCAAAATTCAAGGCTCGGGCTTGTGTAATATGGAGTAGCTTCGGATCAAAAACAAAGCAACAGAGTTAATTACAGCCTTTTCTAATCCAACAAACATATTACGAATGGGAGTGAGTTGCCTATGCTTCAATATTAAATTTACAGGCTACAGTGAGGACTACCCCTTCCCTGAAAGGACCAAATGGGTCTTTAGTACAAATTATTTTAGTTGCAAGAATAAACCTTTTGTTCACTCTAGTTTTTAACTAACAATCCACCTTTAAGAGTTTCCTCTTAGCTGCTTAGCTTGATGTGACTTACATCCTTAATTATCTTTTGTTCCTCTGTATATATTTTTATAAAAGAGTTTTTGGCCATTATGCTTTATTTCCATATGAACTTGCTTATTGCTAATTTTCTCATTCTTTTCTACATCCCCTGAAAAGGAGGTACCCAATGTTCCAGGATTGCCCTGAAGTAGCTCCGGAATCAGATCAAACTCCTATTCACAATTGTGAGCAAACTGAGATAAAAATTATCGGGGCATTTAGAAAAAAAGATACATCTTAATCTCAACACTTTTTTATTTGTAATAAAAGCGATTGAAGATGGGGAGAAAATGTTTGTGAATTGGGCTGCTCTTTGATGGTGGTAGGTCATGTGATGAAACCTCCAAGAATATATTTGAAACAAGAGGTGGCAACCCTGTTTGAACTTGTGTTTTCATTTTCCAGCATTTATTCTTCCTCGATCTTAATCCCCTCCAAGAATTCTCATGGCATTGAAAGTTTTTTTTGGCTTTTATCGAAATTAAAATATCACTGAAGTACAAGTTTTCTTCCCCCTCCTACTGTTAATCATTTTGTGTTCTGTTGATTACTAAATCTTGTGTGCATTCTGCCCTGGTGCCCTCTATCATGTGCTGTCTTAGGCAGTTTCCAATGATCTCTGAAATTATACTTTTTTGCTCCTCCCTTCCGATTGTGGGCACATCACACCTGAGAGAGATTTAAGTTGCAATATAGTTCTCTCTACTTTATCTTGTCCTTTTTTAAAAGCACCAGATAGCTTTACTTGCTGGTTGTTAGCCAATTTGTACTTCCTAACCTAATAGATATTGAACAGAAGCAAAATACTGTGGATGCCAGAAATCTGAAATTAATGGAAAACGTTGGAAGTACACAAGGTCAGGCAGCATCTGTGGAGAGAGAAACAGCAAGCGTTTCAGGTTGATGTTCCTTCATCAGTACTGGAGGTTAAGAGATTTAACATTTGAAGAAAGTACAAGGTAGGGAAATGAGGGAGGAAAGAACAAAAGGTAAGGCCTGTGTGAGGGTGGAGGGCAAGAGAGATTAATGAATAAAAAGTATGATGGTGCAAAGCAAAAGGTGGTGGTAATGAGACAGATAAAGGAACAATGATAGGTCTAGAAGAGGTGTAAATGACAATAACAGCAATATTACTAGCATTGATGTGGAGATGCTGGGATGGGCACAGTAAGAAGTCTCACAACACAAGGTTGAAGTCCAACATATTTTTTTGGAATCACGAGCTTTTGGAGTGCTGCTCCTTCATCAGGTGAGCGGAGAGTTGGATTCACAAACACAGCATATATAGATAAAGACGCAATTGCAAGATAATTATAGATTGGAATGTGAAGAATGGTTAGAATGCGAGTCTTTACAGGTAATCATGTTTTTACAGGTACAAACAGTGCGAGTGGAGAGAGAGATAATCACAGGTTAAAGAGGTGTGAATTGTCTCAAGCCAGGATAGTTAGTGAGATTTTGCAAGCCCAGGCCAAATGGTGGGGGTTACACGTAGTGTGACATGAACCCAAGATCCCGGTTGGGGCCGTCCTCATGTGTGCGGAACTTGGCTATCAGAAACTGATGAAGGAGCAGCACTCTGAAAGCTCGTGATTCCAGATAAACCTGTTGGACTTCAACCTGGTGTTGTGAGACTTCTTACTATTACTAGCATTTGTAACAGAATGGCTGATACTGGATGAGGGAAATATTCTGAACTCCATATTGCTGTCAAAGGGATAGATTCTTGCTGATCTCAATTTTTAACAACAGCCATTGTCGACTTGCTATATCTTGGTCTCTGTGTCCCTGATCCAGCAAAACTGGGATGGGTGCACTAATCACAAGAACATTTCCCCTCACGCGTTCAATATATTTCACAATTAAAGTACTCTCCTCAAACTATAATTCAACAGTAGGGGGAGTGAGATGCTTAGTTTTCTGCATTGGGATGGGGAAAATATTGCATTTGGATGAGACTGTGTTACAAATGATCTGGAGGGAAGCATCTCACCACATGCCCCATTAGACATTTTCCTACATCTTCCAGTCAAAAGAGTTTTGCATTGTAACTTGCTCAAAGTGAAAGCTGATATCCACACTGCAAGGACAATAAGACATCTGGGATCTCAATCAGCTTGGAGTTCAGTCTTTCTTCGTAACCAGTGAGAAAAAAAGGAAAAACAGAGAAGGCAATCGGGTGAATTAGAGAAAGAGAGAGAGAAGGAAAGATTGGATTAAGAGATAGAAGAAGAAAGGCGGCACGGTGGCACAGTGATTAGCACTGCTGCCTCACAGTGCCAGGGACCCAGGTTTGATTCCTGGTTTGGGTCACTGTCTGTGCTTGCACATTCTCCCTGTGTCTACATGGGTTTTCTCCGTAAGAGGTTTAACAACACCAGGTTAAAATCCAACAGGTTTATTTGGTAGCAAAAGCCACACAAGCTTTCGGAGCCTTAAGCCCCTTCTTTAGGTGAGTGGCATTCGGCCTCTGATATTCGGGTAAGCGTTCTCCAAGGCGGCCTTCACGACACACGCAGAGTTGCTGAGCAGAAACTGATAGCCAAGTTCCACACACATGAGGACGGCCTCAACCGGGATATTGGGTTCATGTCACACTATCTGTAGTTCCCCACAGCTTGCCTGGACCTGCAGAGTCACTGGCTGTCCTGTCTGGAGACAATACACATCCCTTTAGCCTGTCTTGATGCTCTTGCCACTCACATTGTTTGTATCTTAAAGACTTGATTAGCTGTAAGTATTCGCATTCCAATCATTATTCTGTAAATGCCCTGTTTGTGAACAGAATTCCCACTCACCTGAAGAAGGAGCTTAAGGCTCCGAAAGCTTGTGGCTTTTGCTACCAAATAAACCTGTTGGACTTTAACCTGGTGTTGTTAAACTTCTTACTGTGTTTACCCCAGTCCAACGCCAGCATCTCCACATCATGGGTTTTCTCCCACAGTCCAAAGATGTGCGGGTTAGGTGGATTGACCATGCTAAATTGCCTCTTAGTATCAGGGGGACTAGCTAGGGTAAATGCGTGGGGTAGGGCCTGGGTAGGATTGTGGTCAGTGCGGACTCAATGGGCCAAATGGGATTCTATGATAAGAAGTAAAGTTAAAGTTCAACATTTTTTAAATCTATAAAACTAATATACCACTTGAGGGGAATAAGACTCCCACCGTTTGAATTGTTCAATTTCTCAGTCAAAGTTTAATCAGCATCACATTGATAATTACCACATTGTTAAAAAGATACTCGCACTGTTAATAACAAGATGTAATGTTCTGTGGCAAGTTCAGTGGTCAATTAATGTGCAAACCATCAAGTTCTTAGGCTGAGGGGAAGATGCCGTTTGTTAAAGCAAGCAGTGTGAAATCACCAGCAGGTTCTTGCACGCAATGATGTTACATTTCTTAATCCCCTGAACCTGCCGGCTGACTTGCACATTAAGGACATGCACTGTTAACACGCCGTTATTCTTCTAGCTCAATCTGACGCAATTATTGTTTCAAATGTTCCCTTTTCTCTCCTGAAGATTCCCAAAGTGTCAGGCAATTTCCAGCACTTTGCACAGTTGGCCAATCTTTACAAGTGAATCGGTTCAATGATTGCTGGCGGGCTATTCAACCATAGAAACTATCACAGCCAAGTCTGATTTTGCTCTTATTTGATCTTCAAACGATCAGCATTTTATAGCAGGACTCACAGGATTGTGATCCGGAACAGGGAGACCAACTGAGTAATCTCAAAATTACTCCAGAAAGTCAATTAGCGAAGGAAAGAACTGGAACCAAACTTTACCACTTTTGTAAACATTTATTTACAGAGCTACACACAACAAACTGGCACCATTTTTATATTATTTCTTGGGATGGGGGCATCACTGGCTAGACCAAAATTTAGTGCCCATCCCTAATTGCCCTTGAGAAAGTGGTGGTGAGCTGCCTTCTTGAATCGCTGCATCATGTGCTTATACATCCACAGTGCTGTTAGGAAGGAAGTTCCAGGATTTTGACCCAGCAACAATGAAGGAATGGTGATACAGTTCCAAGTCGGGTTGTTGTGTGGCTTGGAGGGGAACTTGCAGATGGTAGTGTTCCCATGCATCTGTTGCCCTTGTCCTTCAATGTTATAGAGATCATGGATTTGGAAGATGCTGCCGAAGGAGCCTTGGTGAGTTTCTGCGGTGCATCTTGCAGATGGTACACATGGCTGGGAGTGAATGTTTAAGGTGGTGGATGGGATGCCAATCAAACGGATTGCTTTGTTCTGGATGGTGTTGAGCTTCTTGAATGTTATTGGAGCTGCATCCAGGCAAATGGAGAGTATTCCATCTCATTCCTGATGGACGGGCCAAAATTTAGTGCCCATCCACTGGATTTGATCCACTGGAGCAAGCTGAGAGGGGTGATTGAAAAGCAGCAGTGCTGGTAAGAGATTAATTGGATTAATTGAATTGTTTATTTATTTAATTAGTCAGCTAGTGTGTGTATTTTTTTGGCCTTTACTTTAACAGCAGTTTTTCAAGTTTAAAGTGAAAACTAGAAGTGGGCAGCAAAGGAGTCTGGGAAGGGTTTTTATTTTAACTTTAAAAGTCAGTTACCTGGGTGGTTCCCCCTCAGTAGTAGTTTTTTTTTCTCTCGGGCCCCTAGCCCTATAAATTGGTGCAGAGGAGATACCCGATCCTCTACACTGGTAGAGGATCCCACCCTTCCATCCTCCTCTAACCTAATTATAAGTGTGGGGAAGTTTTTTGTTTTCTTTTTTTCTTGCTGGTAATGGCTTCAGGGATGGCAGTTCAGGCAGTATGCTGCATCTCCTGTGGGATGTATGTGGTGAGGAAATCCAGTAGTGTTTCAGGAGATTTTAGTTGTAAGAAGTGCATTAGATTGCAGCTTCTGGAGGAGCGTGTAAAGGAGCTGGAGGGGGAGGTAGAGGAACTCCGCATAATTCGGGAGGCGGAGGTGGAAGTTGATAGGAGTTATAGAGAAATAGTAACTCCTAGAAATGAGGCTTGGGTCAATGCCAGGAGGAGGGGTAAGAAGCAATCGGGAAGACAATCCCCTGGGGCGGTTCCCCTCCATAATAGGTTTTCGGTGCTGGAGGCTACAGTTGAGGAGGAATCAACTGAGCATAGAGAGCAGATCTCTGGGGGTGAGCCGAGTGAGAAAGCTCAGGTGGTTAGGGGCTGTAAAAGACTGGGCCTTGTGATTGGGGACTCCACAATTAAGGGGACAGATAGGAGGGTCGGAACTAAAGGTAGGGACTCAGGGTTGGTGTGTTGCCTACCAGGGGCTGGGGTCCGGGATGTGTCTGACAGGGTATTCAGGACTCTTAGGGGGGAGGGAGATAAACCACAAGTTATTGTACATGTGGGGACACACGACATAGGGAGGATAGGGGAAGGGGATATTAGGCAGGGATTTATGGAGTTGGGGTGGAAACTAAAGGCCAAGACTGACAGAGTGGTTATCTCTGGACTCTTGCCTGTACCACGGGATAGTTTAGAGAGGAATAGGGAGAGGGAAGGTTTGAATTCATGGCTGAGGGGATGGTGCAGGAGGGAGGGGTTCAGGTACTTAAGCAATTGGGGCTCGTACTGGGGAAGGTGTGACCTCTATGAGAAGGATGGTCTACACCTTAATCAGAAGGGGACCAATATCCTGGGGGGTAAATTTGCTAAGGCCATGCAGGGAGGTTTAAAATGATTCGGGGGGGGGGAGGGATCCTGAGTAGTGGGGCTGAAAGTGAGGGATGCATGGATGGGGACTGCAATGCACGGCATTGCAGAGGTGGGGTGGAGCAGGGTTCGAAATGTGTATACTTCAATGCCAGGAGTATTCGCAATAAAGTGGGTGAACTTGCAGCGTGGATCAGTACCTGGGACTTCGATGTTGTGGCTATTTCAGAGACATGGATAGAGCAGGGGCAGGAATGGATGCTGCAGGTCCCGGGGTTCAAATGTTTTAGTCGAAGTAGGGAAGGAGGTAGAAGAGGGGGAGGGGTAGCATTATTGGTCAGAGATTGTATCACAGTGTCAGAGAGGAGGTTTGATGAGGACTTATCTGTTGAGGTAGTATGGGCGGAGATTAGAGAGAGGAGAGGTCACCCTGTTGGGAGTCTTTTATAGACCTCCTAAAAGTTCTAGAGAGGTTGAGGAAAGGATTGCGGAGTCAATCCTGCTTAGGAGTGAAAGTAATAGGGCAATTGTTATGGGGGATTTTAACTTGACTAATATTGACTGGAATTGTTATAGCTCTAGCTCGTTAGAGGGGTCAGTTTTTGTTCAAAGCGTGCAGGAAGGTTTTTTGACTCAGTATGTAGACAGGCCAACTAGAGGTGAGGCTATATTGGATCTGGTGCTGGGAAATGAGCCAGACCAGGTGCTAGACTTGGAAGTTGGTGTGCATTTTGGTGATAGTGACCACAATTCGGTTACGTTCACCTTAGTGATGGAAAGGGATAGGCATGAACCTCGGGCCAGTGGTTTTAGCTGGGGGAAGGGTAATTATGAGGCTATTAGGAGAGAATTAGGAAACATAGGTTGGACTAGGAGATTACAGGGACTGGGAACGTCCGACATGTGGAGTTTTTTCAAGGAGCAGCTACTGCGAGTCTGTGATAGGTATGTCCCTGTCAGGCAAGGAGGAATTGGTAGGGCTAGGGAACCGTGGTGCACCAAAAAAGTTTCTTTGTTGGTTAAAAAGAAAAAGGAGGCTTATGTTCGGATGAGACGTGAGCACTCGGGTAGTGCACTAGAAAGCTTTAGATTGGCTAAGAGGGAGTTGAAGAGCGAGCTTAGAAGGGCTAAAAGGGGACATGAGAAGACTTTGGCGGATAGGGTTAAAGAGAATCCTAAGGCGTTCTATAGGTATGTCAAGAACAGAAGGTTGGTTAGGGCAAGTTTAGGGCCAGTTATAGATGGCAGAGGGAAGTTATGTGTGGAACCGGAGGAGATTGGTGAAGCATTGAACCAATATTTATCTTCGGTGTTCACGCAAGGGGACATGAATATAGCTGAGGAGGACACTGGGTTGCAAGGGAGTAGAATAGACAGTATTACAGTTGATAAGGAGGATGTGCAGGATATTCTGGAGGGTCTGAAAATAGATAAATCCCCTGGTCCGGATGGGATTTATCCAAGGATTCTCTGGGAGGCAAGAGAAGTGATTGCAGAGCCTCTGGCTCTGATCTTCAGGTCGTCGTTGGCCTCTGGTATAGTACCAGAAGATTGGAGGTTAGCGAATGTTGTCCCATTGTTTAAGAAGGGGAACAGAGACTTCCCCGGGAATTATAGACCGGTGAGTCTCACTTCTGTTGTCGGCAAGATGTTGGAAAAAATTATAAGGGATAGGATTTATAGTTATTTGGAGAGTAATGAATTGATAGGTGATAGTCAGCATGGTTTTGTGGCAGGTAGGTCGTGCCTTACTAACCTTATTGAGTTTTTTGAGAAAGTGACCAAGGAGGTGGATGGGGGCAAGGCAGTGGACGTGGTATATATGGATTTTAGTAAGGCGTTTGATAAGGTTCACCATGGTAGGCTTCTGCAGAAAATGCAGATGTATGGGATTGGGGGTGATCTAGGAAATTGGATCAGGAATTGGCTAGCGGATAGGAAACAGAGGGTGGTGGTTGATAGTAAATATTCATCATGGAGTGCGGTTACAAGTGGTGTACCTCAGGGATCTGTTTTGGGGCCACTGCTGTTTGTAATATTTATTAATGATCTGGATGAGGGTATAGTTGGGTGGATTAGCAAATTTGCTGATGACACCAAAGTCGGTGGTGTGGTAGACAGTGAGGAAGGGTGTCGTAGTTTGCAGGAAGACTTAGACAGGTTGCAAAGTTGGGCCGAGAGGTGGCGGATGGAGTTTAATGCGGAGAAGTGTGAGGTAATTCACTTTGGTAGGAATAACAGATGTGTTGAGTATAGGGCTAACGGGAGGACTTTGAATAGTGTGGAGGAGCAGAGGGATCTAGGTGTATGTGTGCATAGATCCCTGAAAGTTGGGAATCAAGTAGATAAGGTTGTTAAGAAGGCATATGGTGTCTTGGCGTTTATTGGTAGGGGGATTGAATTTAGGAGTCGTAGCGTTATGTTGCAACTGTACACAACTCTGGTGCGGCCGCACTTGGAGTACTGTGTGCAGTTCTGGTCCCCACATTACAGGAAGGATGTGGAGGCTTTGGAGAGGGTGCAGAGGAGGTTTACCAGGATGTTGCCTGGTATGGAGGGGAGATCCTATGAGGAGAGGCTGAGGGATTTGGGATTGTTTTCGCTGGAAAGGCGGCGGCTAAGAGGGGATCTTATTGAAACATATAAGATGATTAGAGGTTTAGATAGGGTGGATAGTGATAGCCTTTTTCCTCTGATGGAGAAATCCAGCACGAGGGGGCATGGCTTTAAATTGAGGGGGGGTAGTTATAGAACCGATGTCAGGGGTAGGTTCTTTACCCAGAGGGTGGTGAGGGATTGGAATGCCCTGCCAGCATCAGTAGTAAATGCGCCTAGTTTGGGGGCGTTTAAGAGATCCGTAGATAGGTTCATGGACGAAAAGAAATTGGTTTAGGTTGGAGGGTCACAGTTTTTTTTTAACTGGTCGGTGCAACATCGTGGGCCGAAGGGCCTGTTCTGCGCTGTAATGTTCTATGTTCTATGTTCTATCCCTAATTGCCCCAAAGGGAGTCAGGAGGTGAGTTACTCGCCACAGGTCTCTGACCAGCTTTTGTAGCCACAGTTTATATGACTAGTCCAGTTCAGTTTCTGGTCAGTGGTAACCCCCAGATTATTTTTTAGTGGGAGATTCAGTGATGGTAATGTCATTAAATGTCCAGTGACATTGTCATTACACCATTGTCTCTTCTCTGAATCCAGCATACAGTTTAAACTGGGTCTATTTATAGTATTTTATTTAAACAAAGATCAATAAATTAAACACAAATGAGAGGGGGGGCAACAGCGCCTGGTGGACCACTGTAACTAAAACAAAAAAGTGAGAGGGGGGAGATACAAAAGGGTTCAATTTTTTCACTCAGAGGGTGGTGAGTGTCTGGAACAAGCTGCCAGAGGCAGTAGTAGACGTGGGTACAATTTTGTCTTACATGGGTAAGATGGGTATAGAGGGATATGGGCCAAATGCAGGCAATTGGGACTAGCTTTGTGGTAAAAACTGGGTGGCATGGACAAGTTGGGTCAAAAGGCCTGTTTCCATGCTGTAAACCTCTATGATTCTAAAACCTCAAAGGAAACTTAATTAACGAAACCAAACTATCTTCCTAAGGGTGACAATGCACCCAGCCCCCAAATCAATCATGGAAGATCTGAAACGTGTCAGTTGACACCACGTGCTCCCTCTCCAAGGCCACCAGCCGCAAGTGTAGCCACAGTAGAGGGGCAAACAGCTGGGTCAGTCGACCCTCTGGACCTATTAATGGCCAGCTTCGTCAGGCCCCAGAGCAGGCTGACGAGGAGATCCTCTAACTGAAGATTAGGAACATGGGGCTAAAGTGTGACCAAAGGTTAAGGAGCAGCCCCTTCAAATAGCTAAAAAGGGGCTGCAACCTCAATCAATCTACATAAACTTGGAACATGGAGTCCCCTTGGCCGCAGAAATCTGTGAACCATCATTAGCTACGACACTGCTGAACGCAACATCCTCCACGCCAGGGCCCTGGTGGGAAAAGGGAGGCCTCCCACATAGAGAGCCCCCCCACCCTGTGGTGCTGGCTCTATTTAAAAGGACACATGAATTCCCCAGCAATGCTAGGCACCTGCATACAATTGAACACCAGTGATATTCAATTAAAGAAGTCAATGTTCTGAAGCCATTATATAATATAACAACATTATATGCCTTTGATAATGTCTGTTATTGATCAAAGAATCAGCTTACTTTTTGATGACATAAGCTGGTGTTTACTTTAACTGCTTTTCCACTGACAGTGGAGCCCAGCACGAAGGGCCAGCAGTAAAGTGCTCCAGCTAACTTCACTCCCCTGGGATTGACGGGGAAATCAGCCAGGGTTCCCAATTCTGATGCAGGCTCCTGGATGGAAAATGGATGCGTTCCTTCTTCTGATGACGGGAGGGCTGATTCTGGCTGTGGTGGCCTCCACAGTCGATCGGCCTGACAAGAGTTACAATCTAGGTTCACGGGCGGAGGACAGTAGAATTAGGTGCAGGAGGGTGGATAAGTGATGACTGCGGAACCTATTCCAGAATGGAACTAATATCTTCAGGGCAGGAGGAAGAGATGGGTCAAAGGAGAAAAAGCAGGAGGGAGAGGTTGAAAATAGGCCTTGGCTCAGCTGTGATTCCTCCACAGTTGAATAGTTTACCAATATTCTGTATGACTGTGCATCATTAATGACCACGGGTAAAATATCCATGGAATCATATTCCAATAAATCAACATCTTTACCCAAAGAGGAAATCAAAGACCATTTCCAAAAATTGAAATGATACACTGCGAATGTGCTGCAAATAGCAGGGTAAATGTGTGGGGTTATAGCGATAGGGTAAGATGCCCTTTTGGAGAGTCGTTGCAGACTTGATGGGCCGAATGGCCTCTCCTGCACTGTTGCGATTCAGTGCAATTGATAAATTATCTCTAGTGTATGTTAAATACATTTTGTTAGATTCCTTACAATTAAATTCAAGCACTGCTCAGGAGTCTGGACCATCTGCAAAGCTGATGTTATTATAAAGGTGATTGTATACATTTTATAAATTAATAAACAATAGACAGAAGTAATGCTGTAATCCAATCTCAGTTAATATTTATGGATGAAAAGTTGTCATCACCAACAAACCCAGGCATCACATGGAGGTGGTCAGGACCAGCGATGCTGGAAGAATTTCTCCAACTTAAAGCAGAGACATTAAGCCCACTTGTAGCACCCAGCTTCTGTTGGCCTACTTTTAAAACGCATTGTTAACATCAATTAAAAATAGTGCTTTCGGTTCCCTATTCTTTTCCTCCCTGTTAATCATGCAAAATAACTTGGTCAGCATGGGAGCTGACTAAGGGCATTTTATTTAGGTTAATCGTCACTGGTTGTCTGATGATAGGATTTACTGGGAAAGTTAATCCTGCTTGATGCCTCTTTAGGTGCTGCTGTTTATAAAGTCTGTCTGAAGGCTCTTGCACTTGTCTCTGACACACTGTACACCAAAGCACTGTTGCTTTTACATAAAGTGACAGCCCATGTTTTCAATCTCGATTCCCAGCAAGGGATTATTCAGCTGGAGCCAGATGGCAAGACTTGATGTATGTTAGGGGAGGCTGGGAGAAGTGATGTCTGTCATTTGTATAGCGTTGAGTGTAAACAAGAATGCCACGAACTTTCTCCATTTACATCAATGTCACCCTCATTGCCGTGTTGCTCTATAACTGAGCCATGATGACCAGGTGGCTTCTTGCGTTTTCGATCTTTGACCTATCTGTGTTCAAAGTTTAAAGTTTATTTATTAGTGACACAAGTAGGCTTACATTAACACTGCAATGAAGTTACTGTGAAAATCCCCCAGTCGCCAGACTCCGGCACCTGTTTGGGTACACTGAGGGAGAATTTAGCATAGCCAGTGCACCCTAACCAGCACTGCGGGAGGAAACCGGAGCACCCAGAGGAAACCCACACAGACATGGGGAGGACGTGCAAACTCCGCACAGACAGTGACCCAAGCCGGGAATCGAACCCAGGTTCCTGGCGCTGTGAGGCAGCAGTGCTAACCACTGTGCCACCGTGCCGCCCCAGGTACTTGATCTCAATATTTGAGATATGGCAACTGGCCCTCGGAACTCCAGCCTAGGGAAGGGAAAACCCAGCCAGGATTGTGGCTCCTGGATAGAATTCAATGATTGTGAGTGTGTGGGCGCCAAGGGGATATGGTCAGAATGGGCTTCCATTCTGTCTACGTTGAAACATCTGCTCATTTTCTTAGTTGCAAGCAAGAGCAACAACCACACTAGGATGAAGCAAGCGGTGGACGGTTTTGGTATCGTTGGAACTGCACTAAAGCGAGGCTCAGCAGCTTTGGTGGGAGGTGGGATTTCGGAGGGGGAGGTGCTGGGGTGAAAGCAGACATCACTTTCCAATGACAACAACTTGTGTTTGTGTTGGATTTTTAATGTGATCAAATGTTTCAAGGTTCATCATAGAATTTCTACAGTGCAGAAGGAGGCCATTCTGCCCATCAAATCTGCACTGACCCTCCATTTTACCCAGGCTCTATCCCCGTAACCCCATGTATTTATCCCACTAATCTACCCCACTAATCACCCTAACCTACACGTCTTTGGACACTAAGGGGAATTATAGCATAGCCAATCCACCTAACCTGTGGGAGGAAATGGGAGCACCCACATGAAACACATGCAGATACAAGGAGAACATGCAAACTCCACACAGTCACCAAAGGCCAGAATGGAACCCTAGTCCCTGGCGCTGTGAGGCAGCAGTGCTAACCATTGTGCCACCGTGCCGCCCTATGATGTGAGGTCAGCTAACCAGAAACTTGGTCAATGGAGTAGGTTTTCAGGAGCGTCTTAAAGGACTAAGGAGAGGTGGGGAAGCTTTGACAGCTTAGCACTGAGACAGCAAAAGGCACGGCCATCACTGATGAAGTGATTAAAATTAGGTATGTGCAAGAGACCGGAACTGAATGAGCTTCGAGATGTTGGAGGGTTGACGGGTTGGAAGAGGTAACAGAGGTAGCAAGGTCAAGGAGGGATTTGGAAACAATTCAATACAGTCAACGATTGCAAGATCTTAATCTTATCATTTGGTTAATCTAATTTCCCAATAATCCATTTGAAAACAACCATTGGCAATCTGTGCATGAGGTTAGAGTAAACTGTTTGGAACAGCTCTGATTGGCGTGATGTAATAGGTCATTATAAGTTTAACAGAGCATTTAGTTTGTTGAAAAGAAAGGCACAAGTAGTTGGAAAATAAAGATTTATATTCCCTGAAATTGCTTTTTAATTTTGCCTGGATGTTTTTACCTCGTGGGGCAAAAGCAGAGCGAAGAAAGAAAACAAATGACTTGATAAAAAAGCAACTTTTTGTATCCCTCAGGACATTTTGGAATATTTATGAATTAGTTTTGAAATGTAGTCACTGGCAAAGGCAGCAGCCAATTTTCAGAAGGTTGTAAACATTGAAATGGAAAATATAATAGCTTGCCATTTCAAAAAGTTACTTTGTATAATGCTGTACTGTGATTTAGAAAGTGTACAAAGAACAAAGAACAGTACAGGACAGGAACAGGCCCTTCGGCCCACCAAACCTGTGCCGATCACGTTGTCCTATCTAGACCAACCGCCTGTATCCCTCTATTCCCCGCCTGTTCATGTGTCTATCTAGATAAGTCTTAAATGTCATTAATGTGTCTGCCTCAACCACCTCACTTGGCAGTGCATTCCGGGCCCCCACCACCCTCTGTGTAAAAAAACCTTTCGGGCAATGGGACCCTGTGCGAGAACCTCTCCGGCTATGTCGAGGGCATCCTGAAACCCATTGTACAAAAGCTTTTGTCACGACACTACGGACTTCCTACAGAAACTCAACACACATGGAGCAGTTGAACCAGGAGCACTCCTCGTCACAATGGATGTCTCAGCACTCTACACCAGCATCCCCCGCGATGATGGCATTGCTGCAACGGCCTCAGTGCTCAGCGCTGACAACTGCCAGTTTCCAGATGCAATTTTACAACTCATCCGCTTCATCCTGGGCCACAATGTCTTCACCTTCAACAACCAGTTCTTCATCCAGACACATGGAACAGCCATGGGGACCAGATTCGCACCTCAATATGCCAACATCTTCATGCACAGGTTCGAACAAGACCTCTTCACCGCACAGAAGCTTCAAACCAATACTATACGCTAGATACATCGATGACATTTTCTTCCTTTGGACTCATGGTGAACAATCACTGAAACAACTATATGATGACATCAACAAGTTCCATCCCAACATCACCATGGACTACTCTCCAGAATCGGTTGCATTCTTGGACACACACATCTCCATTAAGGACGGTCACCTCAGCACCTCACTATACCGCAAGCCCACGGATAACCTCACGATGCTCCACTTCTCCAACTTCCACCCTAAACATGTTAAAGAAGCCATCCCCTATGGACAAGCCCTCCGTATACACAGGATCTACTCGGATGAGGAGGATCGCAACAGACACCTCCAGATGCTGAAAGATGCCCTCATAAGAACAGGATATGGCGCTAGACTCATCGATCGACAGTTCCAACACCCCACAGCGAAAAACCGCACTGACCTCCTCAGAAGACAAACAAGACACACGGTGGACAGAGTACCCTTCGTTGTCCAGTACTTCCTTGGAGTGGAGAAGCTACGGCATCTCCTCCGGAGCCTTCAACATGTCATTGATGAAGACGAACATCTCGCCAAGGCCATCCCCACACCCTCACTTCTTGCCTTCAAACAACCGCACAACCTCAAACAGACCATTGTCCGCAGCAAACTACCCAGCCTTCAGGAGTACAGTGACCACGACACCACACAACCCTGCCACAGCAACCTCTGCAAGACGTGCCGGATCATCAACACAGATGCCATCATCTCACGTGAGAACACCATCCACCAGGTACACGGTACATACTCTTGCAACTCGGCCAACATTGTCTACCTGATACGCTGCAGGAAAGGGTGTCCCGAGGCATGGTATATTGGGGAAACCATGGAGACGCTACGACAACACATTGAATGAACACCGCTCGACAATCACCAGGCAAGACTGTTCTCTTCCTGTTGGGGAGCACTTCAGCGGTCACGGGCATTCGGCCTCTGATCTTCGCGTAAGCGTTCTCCAAGGCAGCCTTCACGACACACGACAGCGCAGAGTCGCTGAGCAGAAACTGATAGCCAAGTTCCGCACACATGAGGACGGCCTCAACCGGGATCTTGGGTTCATGTCACACTATCTGTAACCCCCACATCTTGTCTGGACTTGCAGAATCTCACTGGCTGTCCTGTCTGGAGACAATACGCATCTCTTTAACCTGTGCTTAATGCTCCCTCCATTCACATTGTTTGTACCTTTAAGACTTGATTATCTGTAAAGACTGCATTCCAATCATTATTCTGTAAATTGAGTTTGCATCTCTGTATGCCCTGTTAGTGAGCATTTCTCCACTCCACCTGACGAAGGGACAGCCTGTTCTGAAAGCTCATGGCATTTGTTAGCAAATAAACCTGTTGGACTTTAACCTGGTGTTGTTAAACTTCTTACTGTAAAAAAACCTCCCCCACACATCACTACTGAACCTTTCCCCCCTTACCTTGAACTTGTACTCCCTTGTAATTGTCATTTCTGCCCTGGGAAAAAGCTTCCAACTGCCCCTCATAATTTTATAAACTTCTATCAGATCGCCCCTCAGCCTCCGTTTTTCCAGGGAGAACAATCCCAGTTCATTCAATCTCTCTTCATAGCTAATATCTTCCATACCAGGCAACATCCTGGTAAACCTTTTCTGTACTCTCTCCAAAGCCTCCACATCCTTCTGATAGTGTGGTGATCAGAATTGGACACAGTATTCCAAATGTGGCCGAACCAACATTTTATATAACTGTAACATAATTTGCCAGCTTTTATACTCGATGCCCTGGCCAATGAAGGCAAGCATGCCATATGCTTTCTTCACCAGCTTTCCCACCTGTGCTGCCACTTTTAAGGCTCTTGGACTTGTACTCTCCGATCTCTCTGTGTGTCTATGCTCCTGATGGTTCTGCCATTTATTTTATACCTCCCTCCTGAATTGGATCTACCAAAGTGCATCACCTCGCATTTGTCCGGATTAAATTCCATCTGCCATTTCTCCACCCAATTTTCCAGCCTATCTATATCCTGCTGTATTCTCTGAAAATCTTCATCACTATCCACAACTCTAGTAATCTTAGCATCATCCTCAAACTTATTAATCAGACCAGCTACGTTTTCTCCCAAGTCAAACAACAGAGGCCCCAGCACTGATCCCTGCGGAACACCACTTGTTACAGACCTCCATTCAGAAAAACACCCTTCAACTGCTATCCTTTGTCTTCTACGGCCAAGCCAGCTCTGAATCCATCTAGCTAGTTCATCCTTGATCCCATGTGATTTAACCTTTTGCACCAGCCTGGGATTTTGTCAAATGCTTTACTAAAGTTCATGTAAACACCATCCACAGGTCTTCCCTTGTCAATCATTTTTGTCACTTCCTCAAAAAATTCAATCAAATTAGTGAGACATGACCTCCCCCATACAAAACTATGCTGTCTGTCGCTAATAAGCCCATTCAGTTCCAAATGTGTATAGATCCTAACCCTAGAATCTTCTCCAACAATTTCACTGTCGCTGATGTCAAGCTCACTGGTCTATAATTACGCGGGATATCTTTGCTACCCTTCTTAAATAATGAGACAACATTGGCTTTCCTCCAATCCTCTGGGACCTCAGCTGTGTAAGAAGTCTCACAACACCAGGTTAAAGTCCAACAGGTTTATTTGGTAGCACAAGCCACAAGCTTTCGGAGCGCTGCTCCTTCATCAGGTGAGTGGAAGTTCTGTTCACAAACAGGGCATATAAAGACACAAACAATTTACAAAATAATGGTTGGAACCATTTCCAATCATTATTTTGTAAATTGAGTTTGTGTCTATATATGCCCTGTTTGTGAACAGAACTCCCACTCACCTAATGAAGGAGCAGCACTCCGAAAGTTTGTGGCTTGTGCTACCAAATAAACCTGTTGGACTTTAACCTGGTGTTGTGAGACTTCTTACTGTGCTTATCCCAGTCCAACGCCGACATCTCCACACCTCAGCTGTGGCCAACGAGGAAACAAAGGCCCAGCAATTTCCTCGCTTGTCTCCCCCAGTAATCTGGGATAGATGCCATCTAGCCCTGGGGATTTGTCTACCTTAATGCTTTTTAATACACCTAACATTTTCTCCCTTGTAAAGGTGACTTGCTCCAGAGCTTTTAAATACCCCTCCGAGACACCATCAATCAACGTGTCCCTCTCCTATGTGAATACTGATGCAAAGTACTTATTAAGGATCTCATGCACTTCCTTTGGTTCTATGCATAAACTAGGGGATTTTCACAGTAACTTCATTGCAGTGTTAATAAATGTGACTAATAAATAAACTTTACTTTAACTTTACTTTTACTTTAATTTCCCTCCTTTGTCCTTGAGTGGACCAACTCTTTCTCTAGCTACCCTCTTGTTCCTAATATATGTATAAAATGCCTTGGGATTTTCCTGCATCCTGCTTGCCAAGGACATTTCCTGACCCCTTTTTACCCACCTAACTCCCCGTTTGAGTGCTTTTCTACTTTCCCTGTATTCTTCAAGTGCTTGATCTATTTTTAGTTGTCTAGACCTTATGCATGCATCCTTTTATTTTTTGACTACACTCTCAATTTCCCTGGTCATCCAGGATTCCCGAATCCTGCCTTTCCTTTTCACAGGCACATGCCTGTCCTGCACTCCGATCAATTGCTCCTTAAAAGACTCCCACATGCCAGATGTGGATTTATCCTCAAACAGTCTCTCCCAAACAACAGCCTCCAAATCCTGCCTAATACCCTTGTAGTTAACCTTCCCCCAATTTAGCACCTTAACCCTACTTGTCCTTCTCCATGAGTATCTGAAAACACATGGAATTGTGGTCACTGTTTGCCACATGTTTCGCCACATGTTCCGCCACATGTTCCACCACATGTTCCCCCACTGCAACTGTGATGACCTGGCTGGACTCATTCCCTAGTATCAGGTACAGTATAGCCCCCTCTCTAGTCGGACTATCCACATATCCGAAAAAACCTTCCTTAACAAATTCCTCACCTTCCGATATTTCTGGCAGCCCTTAATTGTATTGCAAAATACAGGATATCCCAGATAAAACAAGTGAAATTAAATTACGTCTAAGATTAAACCGCTATTCTGATATAACCATTACTATTTAGCCAAAGTATCAATGCCATTTTCTGCAGCCATGCAGTCAAATCATTTTGAGAATTAAATTTTAGCCCACTGTTATTTAAGATTATATTTTTGACCTTCTTCCACACCACAGCAACTGTTAATGAGTCCTCTGTTGCTTTGTTGAAAAGGCCCTTTCTAATGAGCATTGAGAAATTTGAGGCTCTGATTAACCAATTGAGTTAGTGGGTTCACACATCCCATCGCTTAATTATTCCTCCTGATGACATTCACATGTGTAAATAGGGGAGACTTTGGAATAGTGGTAATTTTTTTTAATCATTCGTGGGTCATGGGCGTCGCTGGCTGGCCAGCATTTGTTGTCCATCCCTAGTTGCCTTTGGAGGGCAGTTGAGAGTCAAACACATTGCTGTTGCTCTGGAATCACATGTAGGCCAGACCAGGTAAGGACAGCAGATTTCCTTCCCTTAAGAACAT
Source organism: Mustelus asterias (assembly GCF_964213995.1). Lineage (NCBI taxonomy): Eukaryota > Metazoa > Chordata > Chondrichthyes > Carcharhiniformes > Triakidae > Mustelus > Mustelus asterias. The sequence continues at coordinate 87,096,436 of NC_135813.1, read as the reverse complement.
TAATGAACCAGATGTTATTTCTGACAATTGTCAATGGTTTCATGGTCATCAGTAGATTCTTAATTATCTTTTTCTTAATTGAATTCAAATTTCACCATCTGCCATGGCAGATTCATGTCACTGAACTAGTAATCCAGAGGCTCAAGGGGATATGGGTTCAAATCCCACCACAGCACCTGATGGAACTGTAGTAGGGCTCCCAGAAAGCTTGGGCTGCAGCAAGATAGGGAAGAGCGGAAAGGGTTAAGCAGGCAGCCTGGTTGTCATATCAAAACTCACTGCAGGTAGACAAATGACAAATAACCACCTCCCACACTGCAGTAGACAGTCACACCCCAGGTAATCTCTTCAGAGATTACAGCAACAATAAAGAATCAATATTAGTTATCATGACCCCACAATGTCTAAAGAAGATGTATAAGTTTCATTGTGCCTTCCAAAGGCACAATGAATGGACTTACCTCGCATTAAGTTGATCTTTCTCTACACCCAAGCTATGACTGTGACACTACATTCTGCACTCTCTCCTTTCCTTCTCTATGAAGGGTATGTTTTGTCTGTATAGCGCGCAAGAAACAATACTTTTCACTGTATGATAATACATGTGACAATAATAAATCAAATCAAAAAAGCGGCACGGTGGCACAGTAGTTAGCACTGCTGCCTCACAGTGCCAGGGACCCGGGTTTGATTCCTGGCTTGGGTCAATGTCTGTGTGGAGTTTGCACGTTCTCCCCACGTCTGCGTGGGTTTCCTCCGGGTGCTCCGGTTTCCTCCCACACACTGAAAGACATGCTGGTTAGGTGCATTGACCCGGACAGGCACCGAAGTGTGGCGACGGGGGGAATTTCACAGTAACTTCATTGCAGTGTTAATGTAAGCCTTACTTGTGACTAATAAAAATAAATAATCAAGTTTCAGGGAGATGGTGACAATTAACATACACAGTTAAAATTTATATTCCAGAAGGACATTGCAGGGCTTTGATATTATAACAAGGTAGACAGGATATGTGGAAAATAACGATTAAAGATAAAAGCGCGCAGCCCAATGTGATGAAGACAGAACTTTAACAAGTTTAAGGTAACAAGATGATGGCCTAATTGAAATCTCGCATGTGACACATTGTAACAAAAAAGTATAAGAATGTGTAGAACCTATGATTAGAAGAGTAGCTCGGAAACAAGCTGGAATTACAGCTCTGAGTGCTGCTCTCCCTCATGCATGTTGAATAAAGCCATTTTTGTTAAAGTTCTATAGGGTCTCGTGGACTGTCCATTCAATTCCTCCAACAGAACTTAAGTTGAAAGATAGTTTCAGTAATGATTACCACGCTAGTCTCAGTAATGGTGACAACAATTGTCAATAGTTGTAAAATCCCATCTGCTTCATTAACGTCCTTTAGGGAAGGAAATAGAGTCATAGAGTCATAGAGGTTTACAGCATGGAAACAGGCCCTTTGGCCCAACTTGTCCATGCCGCTCTTTTTTTAAACCCCTAAGCTAATCCCAATTGCCCGCATTTGGCCCATATCCCTCTATATCCATCTTATCCATGTAACTATCTAAATGCTTTTTAAAAGACAAAATTGTACCCGCCTCTACTACTACCTCTGGCAGCTTGTTCCAGACACTCACCACCTTCTGTGTGAAAAAATTGCCCCTCTGGACATTTTTGTATTTCTCCCCTCTCACCTTAAACCTATGCCCTCTAGTTTTAGACTCCCCTACCTTTGGGAAAATATATTGACTATCTAGCTGATCTATGCCCCTCATTATTTTATAGATCTCTATAAGATCACCCTTCAGCTTCCTACGCTCCAGAGAAAAAAGTCCCAGTCTATCCAGCCTCTTCTTATAACTCAAAGCATCAAGTCCTGGTAGCATCCTAGTAAATCTCTTCTGCACTCTTTCTAGTTTAATAATATCCTTTCTATAATAGGGTGACCAGAATTGCACACGGAATTCCAAGTATGGCCTTACCAATGTTTTGTACAACTTCAACAAGACGTCCCAACTCCTGTATTCAATGTTCTGACCGATGAAACCAAGCATGCCGAATGCCTTCCTCACTACTCTGTCCACCTGTGACTCCACTTTCAAGGAGCTATGAACATGTACCCCTAGATCTCTTTGTTCTGTAACTCTCCCATCTGACTCAAATTCTCCAAATCTGCCATCCATACCTGGTCTGGCTTACATGTGACTCCAGACCCACATTTGACTCTTAAATGCCCTCTGAAATGGCTCAGCAAGCCATTCAGTTCAAGGACAATTATGGATGGACAAGAAATACTGGCCTTGTCAATGACGTCCACATCCCATGAAACAGTATTTTTTAAATGCTGAGATAGGATTGGGTTCACCTATTTTGCCATCAAATTGTTGTGATTCGTGGACTAACACTCCTCTCCAGAATATGTAACTGAGGTAATAAATCATATCTCAGCATGAGGAATGTGCGTCAAGAGAGAAGGGGAGGGAATAGCAGGGACAGAGTATGTGCCGTTAGAATCTATCAATTAATAATTCATGTCTTGAAATTCGTAGAAAATCATTATTGTCTTTCTAATGAACAGTTGGCATTGAATATGTTCCCTGGGCAGCAAGGTAACAACAATGTACTCTCATTCAGTCATATGTCTCGCAATAAAACTGAAATGAGCATAAAACTCTACTTCTGCAAATGAGAAAATGAAATAGCTCTGATATGATTCAGTGTGACAGAAGCTGAACTTACACTCCTTATGGGAAGGCATGTCCTGAGGGTGTAATTTAAATCTTGATTTCTTTGTCTTCAGTTTGTTTTTATGAGATGCAGATTTGAATGGATATGGCTGACAACTGGTTTAGTCAACTGCCGGATCAGCCTGGAAAACATAAAGCCCTATTGAGTTCAGCCCTTGTCTGCTAAAAGCGTCCACTATATCCGGTTCATCCTGGAATAGAAAGATAACCCCGGTTTCTTTACTGCAAATCATCTTCTTAAACCCTCTTGTGTGGTTAGCACTGCTGCCTCAAGATGCCAGGGGCCTGGGTTTAATTGCCAGCTTGGGTGACTGGCTGTGTGACGTTTGCATTCTCCCCATGTCTGCGTGGGTTTCCTCCGGGTGCTCCGGTTTCCTCCCACAGTCCAAAGATGTGCGGGTTAGGTTGATTGGCTATGCTAAATTGCCCCTTAGTGTCAGGGGGTTAGCAGAGTAAATAAGTGGGGTTATGGTGATAGGGCCTGGGAGGGATTGTGTTCAGTGCAGACTTGATGGACCAAATGACCTCTTTCTGCACTGTAGGAATTCTATAATTCCACCTTCACCTCCAACAATCGGTGTGAGGACCTCATAGATGTTTTTGTCACTCAGATCAAGAAAATCCGGTCAACTGCCTCTGCCTCTCCCATTCTTTCCAATAACCCACCCTAGGCCAAACATCTAAAGGTGGGGGACCTTAGCCCTGAAGTTGCATCTTTCTCTAGTTTCTCTCTTATCTAACCACACGCCCTGGCTAAACTGTGTTGTTAAATAAAATTTGTTTTGATAAATGCTCACCAGCTTGACAGTCAAATCGCGCCTGGAGTGACACATCGTATCCTCACATTAATGCCAAAGTAGAAATTTGTTGGGGTCTAGTCTGATTTCAAAATATACTCCGGAGTTCCTGATCTGGTCCCTAACACATTGGGTGAGATTTTATGGCCTCACTCCTCCCGAAACTGTACAATCCCGCTCTAAGTCAACGAACCTTTCCATTGTCCATCCCTCGGCCGCTCCGATTCCCATGACAGGTGGAATAGTAAAATTACAGCCTGTATATCTGCACAAAATTGTGTGTTACCAACAAATACACAATGTTCAACTGTATAAGACACAAAATCTCTTCAAGTGACCCACTAAATATACAATAGGGTGGCAACTCCTGGCAAAACCCAGAACCTCAGAGAATCTGGTGCAGGAATCCAAAAGCTGGAAAATTAAAGGAGCAGCATTCTGAATTGACGGAAAGCAGCTGAAGTGAAGACACAGAGGGAGATTTTCAGAATTAAGTAAAATTATGAAATGTGATCTTGAAAGATAACACAGAGGATTTAGGCACTGCTAAGGAAAGAGTGATCAACGCAGAACAGCAGTTCCCAAACTTTTCAGTAACACAGCACACTTCGGAAAGACAAAAAATTCCACCGCACACCCACTTTTTTACAGCTGAATCAATTGCTCATAAACACCCCACAATGTAATAGCGAATCACATTCATGAGGTGGGGCATAGTGTGCACCACAATTCAGCAATCCGCAACAGAGTGTTTCCTCATTGCATGGCCATTCATCCTGTGTGCTCAGTTTAAATCAACATTAAGAAGTCTCACAACACCAGGTTGAAGTCCAACAGGTTTATTTGGAATCACGAGCTTTCGGAGCGCTGTTCCTTCCTCAGGTGAGTCTCAAATGTGATCTTGAAAGATAACACAGGTGAATCTGAAATGTGATATTAGGATGCTACTGGGACTTGATGGTTTGAGTTATAAGGAGAGGCTGGATAGACTGGGACTTTTTTCTCTGGAGCGTAGAAGGCTGAGGGGTGATCTTATAGAGGTCTATAATATAATGAGGGGCACAGATCAGCTAGATAATCAATATCTTTTCCCAAAGGTAGGGGAGTCTAAAACTAGACGGCATAGGTTTAAGGTGAGAAGGGAAAGATATAAAAGTGTCCAGACGGGCAAATTTTTCACACAGAGGGTGATGAGTGTCTGGAACAAGCTGCCAGAGGTAGTAGTAGAGGTAGGTACAATTTTGTCTTTTAAAAAGCATTTAGACAGTTACATGGGTAAGATGGGTATAGAGGGATATGGGCCAAATGTGGGCAATTGGGACTAGTTTAGGGTTTTAAAAAAAGGGCGGCATGGACAAATTGGGCCGAATGGCCTGTTTCCATGCTGTAAACCTCTATGACTCTATGACTCAAATAAATGTGATTCCAAATAAACCTGTTGGAGTTTAACCTGGTGTTGTGAGACTTCTTACTGTGCCCATCCCAGTCCAACGCCGGCATCTCCACATCATAAATCAACATTCAAACTGAACCTCAGTTTAAAACAAAGCGATTATATTCAGTGCAACAATAATTCTAGCTAAAATGCTAATAGGTATTAGACATGAAGATATGCCAATTAATGCCAACCAGAAAACAAAAAAAAAACATATTGTTGCACTGTGATATAACTGATGCCCACACTATATGAAAACAACCTTACATTTACCAAGTTAAAGTCAAATCTAAACACCAAAGTTAGTTTATTGCACATGCTTGCCGTTATGAACTTAATTTCACAATCCTTAACAGGACGCATCATTTATTTGCTCTCCTTTAACAAGACATGGTTTGCAATGGCATCATTTTATGTTACACTCTGTTGTGTGCAAATGATAAGCAATATATTTAATATTAGATAATGACTACATACTTTACAAAGATTGGTTTCTGTGGGTGTTTTATTTACACAGTTTGATGATAAGCTAGGTGTAAGAACTTCAAATCAAGGTGTCTTGTGCTATTTAGTGTTTCGTGTTTGGAATTTTCATCCATTATATATTTGATTCCTTGTTATTGTGTGTGAAAATGATTTGCTATAAAGTATTAGAATAAATACAGGTGCATATATTTCCTCAACATTTTTCTATGTTGCATTGTTGAGTACATTTTAATTAAACGATACATTCTGTCATGAATGTGCCAGCAGGTTCAAAGCCACCAGAATTTCAAAAGGTATTTCACAAGATGTGAATCCCAGTAACAAGATTATTTGTAAACAGACCAGAAGAATACATTGAACTGCTAATAGGAAACACCTTGGGTAAATGGTTGCACCATCCACACATATGCTAATCTTTTAGAACTACAGAAGCTGCGGAGACAGACAGCAAATACACAGAGAGAATCTTCAAAAGGAAATAATAGTACAATTGACAAGCTTTTTAGTAGAAGCAGAGAGGCGGATTCCATCCAGCAGCCTGAAGGGCAGATTCCACCTAGTAGCCTGTAAGCCAGTGCTGGTTCACAGACCAGAAGCAAGAGTGCAGAAAACCTTTGTGGAGGCATTTGAAACCCATTTTTTCACTGAACGAAGAAGAGATGTTCCCCAGAATAACTGCTCAATCATATGGTGTGTTGTAATTATAAGCTGGCACTTACTTATAGATCAATTGGTTTGGCTGTTGTTTTGGGAAGAGGAAAGTCCTGAAAGAATTCAGATCTTGTAAATGTATTTTGGATCAAAAGGGTAATTTCTAAATAAACAGTGTGGGTGTTTTTAGTTGTTCTTATACCCAACTGTCTTAGATCATTTTATTCCTGTTTGTGTATATGTGTCTTTTTGTATTGTAATAAATAGTCTTTAATAAGTTTAATACCATGCCCGGAGTGGTAACTGTTCACACTGGGTCCTCACACCATTCCTGTAAACAAAATTATACAATACCGTGAACTGGGGTCCTAGATTAGGACATCCTCGCAGATAACATCAGCCAGGTTTGTGACAATTCTACCTTAATGAATCACTAATCCCCAGGGGAAGGACATTGTGTATATATTCAATGAATGGACAATCCTGTATACAAGAATATAATTCCTTTCTGTCTCGGGCTCCAAGTACTATCATTGTCTCCTGTAAAATCCCAGAGTAAAACTAACAGACAAAGACTCCCAGGAAGCAGGGAAATAGCCACTGCTTCTTGCTGGGTATTTTCTCCATTCATAATTTGGCCGCCTCGCCTGGCGTCTCTGGCTCCACAGCAACAATCTCAGTCAGTCCCATCGACCCTCACGCCTACCAGGACCCCGTTTCCCTCCCCTCCCTGCCTGTCCCAGGGTAGGGCCAAAACTACAATCTGAACAAAACCCTGCAGCAGCCCGACTTTCACTCGTTTAACGAGAATCGAGAGATGTTTCTGTGATGTCTCTCTGAATGGGGAGAAATACCCAGCTGACTGGATCCCTGGTTGAAGTGATCCTGTGATAACAGTTGGGGCTTGTTGGGTGGCTTGGTGAAAGGGATTGCTGGCAGCCGTATCACAGTTGCCCCTTCTTGTGGCACACCATTTGAAAACCACTGAGGTAGAGAACCAACTTTCATGTACAAGAGGTGAGTTTGCTAAGGAGAAATGAGAACTGAAGAGAACAGTGGAGTGTTGTTCACAGGAAATAGAACACTTGAAAGAGAACTTGAAACACCTGATTGATGAACCTATAGAGGAAAATTAAGCAAAGATTGATCTTTAATTGAAACTTGATGAACTTAAAGCATTTATTTTAAGTATTGTGAAAATGCCTGCCACAGGAAAAGATAAAGTTGAAGACAGAATTAACCAAAACTGATGAAATTCTTGAACTTTGATCCAATCTGAACAACATGAAGGGTGAGGTGCACTGTATGGAAGAGCAAATTCAGACATTGAAAGCTGATAAGGAACATTCTAAGAAACAGACTGAAGATCTAACAAGCGAATTGAAAGCGTCTAAGGAGTGGTCGGTGATCTCTGAAGGAAGATTCTGAAAAAACTGACTGCCCAGGCAAAGTTGTTAAAACTTAAATAAAGTTCAACAGAAAACTCTGAAACAAAGACAACTGAATCCTTAGAGCAAAGCAAGATGAGGGGGAAGCTGATTGAGGTGTACAAAATTAGGAGGGACGTAGTGTTGATAAAAATAAACCTTTCCCCATAATTGAGGAGCAGGAGAGTTGGAGGGGATTTGAGGAAACCATTTTCCACCCAGAGGGTGGTGGGAATCTGGAACTCACTGCCTGAAAGGGTGGGAGAGGCAGGAACCCTCACATTTAAGAAGGATTTAGATGAGTAGTTGAAACAGACCTGTGTCTGCGTGGGTTTCCTCCCACAGTCCAAAGATGATCAGGTCAGATGGATTGGCTATGCTAAATGTGCGGGGTTACAGTAGATAGGGTGGAGGGGAGGGCCTGAGGCCCTTTTAGAGGGTCAGTACAGACATAAAGTTTATTTATTAGTCACAAGTAAGGATTACATTAACACTGCAATGAAGTTACTGTGAAATTCCCCGAGTCGCCACACTCTGGCAGCTGTTCGGGTCAATGCACCTAACCAGCACATCTTTCAAACTGTGGGAGGAAACTGGAGCACCCAGAGGAATCCCACGCAGACACGGGAAGAACATGCAAATGCCACACAGTGATCCAAGTCAGGAATCGAACCTGGGGTCCCTGATGCTGTGAGACAGTAGTGCTAACTGCTGTGAGACAGTAGTGCTAACCACTGTGCTACCGTGCTGCCACATGACAAGCTGGATGGCCTCTTTCTGCACTGTAGGGATTCTATAGCATACCAGGCTGCAGACCAAGTGCTGGAAAATGGGATTAGAATAGATAGGTGCTTGAAGCTAGCACACACACGATGGCCCGAAGGGCCTCTTAGTGTGCTGTGAAACTCTATGACAATGGTGGGAGTAGATTCATGAACGTGGAGACGTAATTAGATAAATATTTCAAGGCAAGCAATAGTTGCAGGTCTCTGGGGATGAATGAGACAGCTGATTACGACCATGGTGTGAGTGCCCAAGGGCGCTCAGCGTGAATGGAACAGAAAGCGGCTGGAGGCGGCACCCGCACATCCGGCCTAACCAATCGGAAAAGTGCTGCAGGAGGGCGGGCCACCAATCGGAATGATGAGGAATGCCCGTCCTTTGTCCTATGCAAAACAGGAGGGCGGGTCATCGGGGGAAGGGGCGGGACATCTGGGGAAGGGGGCGGGGCAAGGGCCATAAAGATGTTCGGGAGCCGGGGCTACGCCTTGGCGACATCTAAGCCCCGCCCCCTTCCCTGTAAGCACCTCCCCCTCCGCGCCCGCTGTCCGTTCGGCGCGTGCCGTCAAGCCACGCCCCTTATAATCCCAAACCCCACCCTTTATCCGAGAAAACCCCGCCCGCTCCGATTCCGACTGTCCATTTGCCACACAATGCGGGGGAAGAGGCCCCGCCCAGCCCCCCGTCCCTATCCGCAGGCTCCGCCCCCTCTGGCGTTCACTGTCCATCTGACTCCGCCCCCTCTCACGCTCGCTTGCCTATTTAGCGCCGGGCCGTTAAGCACCGCCCCTTCGCCGGCCCCGCCCCCGGCCTCCCCCTTCTCATACTCTCCCCGCCCTCTCTCTCGCGCTCGCTCCGCCCCCTCGTGCTGGCTGTCCATTTGGCGCGGGCCGTTAAGTCCCACCCCTTTCCCCCGCAGGCCCCGCCCCCCTCCCGGCGCTCTCTGTCCATCTGGCGCGGTTGCTAGGGGGAGGGGGGATTTTTTCTCGTGCCTCCGCCGCCCATTCCCCCGGCCTCGGCCTCCTCACTCGCCCGCCCGCCCGTTAAAGCTTTGTCGCCGAGCTCGGGGTCGGTGTTTGTTAGCAGCGAGGGGTTTGATTTTAATTTGTTTTGTTGTTGCGCGCGCGGCTCAGCCCCTCACTCTCCTCCTCTCGAGACTATGTGGAAATTACAGGATGCCCAGTGGAAAGAAATTTAAACCCACCAAATACATACCGGTCTCCACTGCCGCCGCCTTGCTCGTTGGTGCCACCACCTTATTCTTCGTCTTCACGTAAGTAAGGAAGGGGGTATATCCCCCCTCCCGGGCTGTGGTAGTGGCGGTGGGGGTGGTGGAGAAGGCTGATTTGTGTCCGGTTGCTAGGAGGTTAGTTTGACAGGAGCTGCAGGCCCCGACAGCGCTGTCTGGGCATCTGCTGCTCTAGCCGGTTGTATTTATGCACCAAACATGCGTATCACTGTCAAAGATAAACCAGAATGCAATGTAAATTGCATAAATCTACTTTTTGATGTGCATTGAAATCTATTTTTGTGGTTGTGATTTATTTTGAATATTGAGGTTTTGTATATTCTCTGTACGTAAATGAATCAATGTGATATGAGCGTATATACATACATCACTTATCACATATCACGATGCATTGAGATATAATTGAGCTTTTCATTCACTGCGAATTGCTATTCTGCTTTCTGTCTGGGGAATGCAGGCTCAAACATCGTTGACGTGATTGACGATACGTTTTTACATTTCATCATATTTACACAATTCAAATTGCATTTTATCAATCAGGGAATAAAGTCTTCTCAATTGTTGGGCATTCCGAGATGCCGCTTGCTCCTGTTGCCTTGAAGTCTGTCCGGTGTTTCTGCTAGGTTTCAGATCCTGGGCAATAATTTGTGGGAATGGTTGGTGTTTGGAAAAGCACGAGTTTTTCAGTGCGAGAACTGCTAGGAGTAAAATGTGTTGGAGGTTGAATCAAATGAGAGCGATCTGTGAGGGTGCTTTGGGTCAAATTGCGTGAAATTTAAAATGGAAATTAAAACCTGTTTTACCGTTTTCAGGAGACTTCTTGTTGTTTTGCATTGTTTTAAATATATCATAAACATTTGTGCATTTATGATTCAAAGGTAAACTAAATATGAAACTATAGCCTAATTCTGACAAACTACAAAAAAGTAATAAACCAATTGCTTTAAACCCAACTCTTGGTCTCCACTCTGCAGCAGATGTCAACCCAGCATGAATGTAATTATTTATAAAATAAAGTTGCACCTAAAACTTATGATTTGTTTAAAAGAACTTAAATCGTGTGCATTTGTTTAAATAAAACCAACGAGGTAAATTATTATTTTGAGTTCTGTAAAAGGGCTCATTTATCTTCCAGTCTCGTGCTGATGGGTGGCCTGGAACTGAAATGTTAATATCTACCTTTTCTTTTCAGATGTTGCTGCGTGTTCTGTTTTGATTTCTGATTCCAGACATTGCGGTTTCTTTTGCTTTTCTTTCGTCGGTTTTGCTTGATTCATTGCCCTACTTTTCTTCCAGCAATGACAGCTGGGAAAAGTTATATACCTTTTTCAATATGATATCGCCTTTGATCTGATAGCTGTCACTTGTAAAAAAAATCTTATAAGTACATATTTGCCAAAATCTATCACTGCAGTTACAGTTTTTTTTCTTTCCAACCGAGCTCCTTGCTTGCTTTATGTGCACTGTTGTTCAACTTTGTTATTTGTTCTTTTGCTGTTATGTTATAACGTGACTCGCTTACCTTCCAATTTTGCAAACTGGTCAAGGATCGATAACCTAACTTTTTTTTCTCTCTTTTGGTGCTGATTGTGTTTTCTAGTTTTTACTTTAAGGTTTCCAACAATTGCAGTTTTGTTTTTTTTAATAGATCCAATCCAGCATTTCCACCACATTTATTGTACTTGATCTGTAGTCTCGATCCAGCAGTGCTTTTAATGTATCTATGAGTAGAACTGCTCCAATCATTGAATGTGGTTTGCCAGAAAAAGGATTTGTTTGCGCTGTAGCTATTGGAAGTGATTCTGCTGCACTACGTTTTGAGTCGGCTGTAGAAACCTGTTTGAGAGATTATTTCTGTCCACATCAATATTTTATGTAGAATGTGCAATGAAAGTTGACAGGCTGATGGTGCCTGCAATTCTTGGCATTTTAAGTGTTCCAAGCAGAGCGCTGTGTAGAAGATTTTATATTTGGCCACGGGAGGATGGTTTTTAAAGTGCAATATTAATCATCCATTCTACCTCACACTATAGCTGACGGCAACGTTTGCCACCGCCTCTTCGTATTTCCATTTAAAAAAAAATTGATTCCATGGCTGTTGAATGCCCCACCCGCTCATACAACTCCCGGAATCAAACATTGGATTATGACACAGAACATGCAAGCCACTCCATACTCCCGATTACTGTTTGCAAATTCGGGGGTGGGGTGGTGGGTGGTTAATGCTGTCGTAGCAGAAATTGAACACCGTAAGACTGCACAGTTGGCTTAATAATTCGTGGGGTTATGGCGGGAGGTGCTCTGATTAGTGAAGGAAGTCATACTGTTGCTGTCACAGATGGCAATTCAATTGGTAGATGATGCGGAAATCTCTGCATTCCTTGTGAAGAACACTTGGTAAATTGTCCAGAGACAGCACAATAAATGTGCTGAGGAAGAAGAGGCAGGACCAATTACTGTACATTTAATTAACTAGAGGAGAAATCGGTCAAGAGTTGGGGGTAGGGGAGTAGTGAATAGAATGTAGCAATATAGCCATATTTGGAGATGGGTTGAATTGTTGTAAGTGATTTGTCTAATTTCTTCAATTTTTATAGTTGGGAATCACTAGGCTGTGGCTACATATCAAAGATTACTATCAGCATATTGATCTTAAAATGTATTTGTAAGAACACATTTCTTACAAATGTGTTCTTACAAATGGCGTGCCGCAGGGATCAGTGCTGGGGCCTCAACTATTGACCATATACATAGACAATCTGGAGGAGGGGACCGAATGTAGGGTAACAAAGTTTGCGGATGACACAAGATGAGTGGGAAAGCAAATTGCGTGGAGGACACAGAGTCTGCAGAGAGATTTGGATAGGCTAAGTGAATGGGCAAGGATCTGGCAGATGGAGTATAACGTTGGTAAGTGTGAGGTTATCCACTTTGAGAGGAATAATAGTAAAATGGACTATTATTTAAACGGTGAAAAATTACAACATGCTACTGTGCAGAAGGACCTGGGGGTCCTTGTGCATGAATCACAAAAACTCAGTTTGCAGGTGCAGCAGGTAATCAAGAAGGCAAATGGAATGTTGGCCTTTAACGCGAGAGGGATGGAGTATAAAAGCAGGGAGGTCATGTTACAACTGTACAGGGTACTGGTGAGGCCGCACCTAGAGTACTGTGTACAATTTTGGTCCCCTTATTTAAGAAAGGATATATTAGCTTTGGAGGGGGTACAGAGAAGGTTCACCAGGTTGATTCCGGAGATGAGGGGGTTAGCGTATGAGGATAGATTGAGTAGACTGGGCCTGTACCCATTGGAGTTTAGAAGGTTGAGGGGAGATCTTGTAGAGACATATAAGATAATGAAGGGGCTAGACAGGGTAGAAGCAACGAGGTTATTTCCACTTACAATGGAAACAAGAACTAGGGGGCATAGCCTCAAAATACGGGGGAGTCAACTTAGAACAGAGTTGAGGAGGAACTTCTTCTCCCAGAGGGTAGTGAATCTTTGGAATTCTCTGCCCAATGAAGCAGTAGAGGCTACCTCGTTAAATGTGTTTAAGTCACAGATAGATTTTTAACCATTAAGGGAATTAAGGGTTATGGGCGGGTAAGTGGAACTGAACCCACTATCAGATCAGCCATGATCTTATTGAATGGCAGAGCAGGCTTAAGGGGCTAGATGGCCTACTCCTGCTCCTAGTTCTTATGTTCTAACACAAAAAAAGGAGCAAGAGAAGGCTCGATGACCCTTGAACCTGCTGTATCATTCAATAAGGTCATGGTTGATTTACCTGAGTTTTACTTTCCTGCCTTATCTCGAGATTCCTCCATTCCATTGGTGCCGAAAAATTTATTGATCAGTCTTGAATATACTCAACCGAGTGTCCACGAGCCTGGGATAGAGAATTCCAAAGAATCATAAAGCATTAAAATAGATAAATCCCCAGTGCCTGATGGGATCTACCCCAGAATACTGCGGGAGGCAAGGGTGGAAATTGCTGGGGCCTTGACAGAAATCTTTGTATCCGTAGTAGCTACAAGTGAAGTTCCAGAGGACTGGAGGATAGCCAATGTTGTTCCATTGTTTAAGAAGGGCAGTAGGGATAATCCCAGAAATTATAGGCCAGTGAGCCTTGTGTCAGTGGTAGGGAAATTATTGGAAAAGATTCTTAGGGACTCACATTTGGAAACAAATGGACTTATTAATGATAGACAGCGTGGTTTTGTGAAGGGGAGGTCGTGCCTCACTGACTTGATCGAGTTTTTGAGGAAGTGACGAAGATGATTGATGAGGGAAAGGCAGTGGATGTTGTACACATGGACTTCAGTAAAGCCTTTGACAAGGTACCTCATGGTAGACTGGTACGAAAGGTGAAGTCACATGGGATCAGAGGAGAGCTGGCAAGATGGATACAGAATTGGCTTGGCCAGAGAAGACAGAGGATAGCAGTAGAGGGGTGCTTTTCTGAATGGAAGGCTGTAATTAGCGGTGTTCCACAGGGATCAGTTCTGGGACCTTTGTTGTTCGTAGGAGATATAAATGATTTGAAGGAAAATGTAGCTGGTCTGATTTAATAAGTTCGCAGATGACACAAAATTTGGTGGAGTTGCGGATAGTGAAGAGGATTGTCAGAGGATATAGATCGGTTAGAGACTTGGGCGGAGAAATGGCAGGTGGAATTTAATCCGAACAAGTGTGAGATGATGCATTTTGGAAGGTCCAATGCATGTAGGAAATATACAGAAGTGGTAGAATCCTTAGGAGTATTGGCAGGCAGAGAGATCTGGGTGTATGTGTCCACTGATCACTGAAAGTGGCAACACAGGTGGATAAGGTAGCCAAGAAGACATACGGCATGCTTGGCTTCATCAGTCGGGGCATTGAGTATAAAAATTCGCAGGTCGTATTGCAGCTGTACGGAACTTTAGTTAGGCCTCATTTAGAATATTGTGTACAGTTCTGGTTGCCACACTACCAGAAGGATGTGGATGTTTTGGAGAGGGTATAGAAGAGGTATACCAGGATGTTGCCTGGTCTGGAGGGTATTAGCTATGAGGAGAGTTTGGATAAACTCGGTTTGTTCTCACTGGAACGCGGAGGTTGAGGGGTGACCTGATAGAGGTTTACAAGATTGAGTGGTATGGCCAGAGTGGATAGTCAGGTGCTCTTTCTTAGAGTAGAAAAGTCAAGTAATAGGGGACATAGGTTTAAGGTGCGTGGGGAAAAGTTTAGACGAGATATGCGACATCCATCATTATGAAGTGCTTCGAAAGGTTAGTCATGGCACAAATCAATTCCAGCCTCCCAGATTGCCTGGATCCACTACAGTTTGCCTACCGCTGCAACAAGTTCCGCCGTATCCTCGGCCCTACACACAACCCTGGAACCCTAGACAACAAAGACAGCTATGTCAGACTATTATTTATTGACTACAGCTCAGCCTTCAACACCATTATTCATTCAAAACTCATCTCCAAACTCCGTGACCAGGGGCTTGGCTCTTCCCTCTGCGACTGGATCCTAAACTTTGTAACCCACAGACCACAATCAGTAAGGATAGGCAGCAAACGACACATCCACGACCATCCTCAACACAGGTGCTCCATAAGACCTCCGAACCTTACGATACTCCTTATACACCTATCACTGTCTGGCCAAATTCCCCACCAACTCGATTTTCAAGTTTGCTGATGACACCACTGTAGTGAGTCAGATCTCCAACGATGATGAGACAAAGTACAGGAAAGTGATAGAGAATCTGGTGAACTGGTGTGACGACGATAATCCCTCCCTCAATGTCAGCAAAGCGAAAGAGATGGTCATCAATTTCAGGAAGCGTAGTGGAGGACATGCCCCTATCTACATCGACGGGGATGAAGTGGAAATGGTCGAGAGCTTCATGTTTCTAGGTGTCAAGATCATCAGCATCCTGTCCTGGTCCCTCTACGCCGACGCTATAGTTAAGAAAGCCCACCAACACCTCGACTTTCTCAGAAGACTAAGTAAATGGTCAGTGCAGGCTTGGAGGGCCAAAGGGCCTGTTCCTGTGCTGTAATTTTCTTTCTGTTCATTGTTCTTTGAAATTTGGTAGGTCCGCTATGGCTCTCACCAACTTCTACAGATGCACCATAGAAAGCATTATTTCTGGTTGTATCACAGTTTGGTATGGCTCCTGCTCTGCCCAAGACCTCAGAAAATTACAAAGGGCCTTGAACGAAGCCCAGTCCATCACTCAAATCAGCCTCCCATCCATTGACTTGGTCTACACTTCCCACTGCCTCAGAAAAGTAGCCAGCATAATCAAGGACTCCACGCACCCTGGATATACTTGCTTCCACTTTCGTCCATCGGGAAAAAGGTACAAAAGTCTGAGGCCACGTTCCAACCGACTCAAACAGCTTATTCCCTGCTGGCATCAGACTTTTGAATGGAGCTACCTCGTATTAAGTTGATCTTTCTCTTTCTCTACACCCTAGCTATGGCTGTAACACTTTCCTTCTCCAAGTACGGTATGTTTTGTCTGTATAGCGCACAAGAAACAATAGTTTTCACTGTATAGTAATATATGTGACAATAAATCAAATGAAGAAATTATTCCTGATCTCAGTTCTAAATGGGTGACACTCTCCCCCCTTCCCCCATACTGAGGTTTCACAATTTGCTATGCAATTTTAGCCAGACTATTGCCATCAGTGGCTTCTCTTCCCATTCCTCCACATTTGCCTCTTATGGTTTTCCTAAGCTAGGGTAAAGGATCAGGTAACCAATGAGATTAAACTGAGGTTTTACCTGATGCAATTTTTCAAAGCCATCTCGGCCTTTTGGCTAAGATGAAGCCTGGGAGGGAGTGCAGTGTCTCATCTTGTCAGCTCGGATCTTGTTTGTCCCTCACATGGGGGCCATGAATTGGCTTCAATTTGAATTTGTTTTATTTTGGTTAGAGTTAAAGTATTGAAAGGAACCAAAAAAAACCAGTTTATCCTTGGCCTCTTCTGTTTATCTTGCTGCCCATCATCACTAGCTTCCGTGAACATGCCATTTTCCATATGTATATTGACAATACAACGTTACCTGACCACCCACTCCTTCCCATCTCTCTAATCACCTCCAACTCTCTGTTACATCTGCACTTCTCTCATTCCATCTTCTTGAGCATTCCTGGTTTTAACCTCTTTGCTTTCCTCCTTTGCAGCATGATTGCTTGGTCATCTGCTCTAATATCTCCTTACCTGGCTTAGTGTCACATTTTGTTCTGTAATTCCTCTGAAGCACCTTGGGATATTTTATTACATTGAAAGTGCTATATAACTGCAAGTTGCTGTGGTTGTTAACTTCATACAGAATGGAGGATGAACCAGACTGAAGCACACAAGTATTATATAGTTTTTGGGATTTAAGTTGTGTAATCTTCCTGGCTGCAGGTTAGTTGCATAGCAAAAGGCACTTTTAGTGTGCAGCACATTCACTGTGTGGTGCTGCTGCCCTTGAACCCCATTAAAGTGGAAATTGTTGACGTTTTATGGGACCCACCATAATGTGCTTTGCTGATGTTGTGGGGTCTCTCTCCAAAGTGGCAGTGGGAAAATCTGTAGTTTGTGGCATTCCTTCTGAGTTGAGTTACCATTTGTGCATTTCTTTCCCTCCCAGTATTGCCAATCTTTAGCCTTCTTCAGTTTTGGCACTGTCATTTTTTCAATGTGTTGATCTAAGAACCATGATTCGATATTTGCTTAAACCTGTGTGAAGGATTACTTGAGAGCTTTCTAAATATAAAATCATAGAATGATTACAACACAGAAGGAGACATTGTAAGGTAAATCTATGGCCAGTTCTTTTACAAATTATTTTACTCCAGGGTTACAAAATGGGCTAATTCTACATAGGATGAGTTGGCCATAAAATTGTGACTGAAGATGAGTCTGCAGTTGAATATAGTCAGTCAATTGACCAAGTTGCTACTTTGGTCTTCCTTTTATTCTGTTTTCCTATTGACTATAAGGGATACTTTAAACTGATTCTTTAAAGTTTATTTATTAGTCACAAGTAAGGCTTACATTAATACTGCAATGAAGTTGCTGTGAAATTCCCCTAGTCGCACACTTCAGTGTCTGTTCGGGTCAATGCACCTAACCAGCACGTCTTTCAGACTGTGGGAGGAAACCCACGCAGACACGGGGAGAATGTACATACTCCACACAGGCAGTGACCCAAGCTGGGAATTGACCCAAGCTGGGAATTGAACCCAGGTCCCTGGTGTGGAGAGTCAGCAGTGCTAATCACTGTGCCACTGATTGTCCTTGTCTTTCAAGTTTTATACCTTCAGTGGGGTGTGTGGCATTATTTGTTTTTCAGTGCTAGTTTAGTCAAATGCACTCCATCCATCTGCTTTTATTTATTCTAAATGCTTACATCCTCTGATTTCCATTCCTGCTGATAATGCAGTGCTGAGAATTATTGTGGTTTCTATGCCCCCCGCTATCCCCCACAACAGTTCTCGATCCTTTTGTGTATTTTCTTATTAGAGTAGGTGTAAGTCTTGACCATATAATACAAGCCAGACATCATAATTTTGCTTATCAGCTGTTTCATCCTGTGGGCAAACACACTGTGCCTCACGGTATGTGCTCACCTTTGTCAGGCCTTGCAAGGCCTATTGGACCTTTTGGTGTTGTGTCCAGCGTTGATTGGTCAGGAAGGACTTTCAAACCGTAGCCAACCTAATTTTATTGCGGCTACATCTTTGCAACCATTTGGCCCATCTAATCCATATGGGTTCTCTCGAAGAGCAACTAGCCAAGCACATTCCCTTTTCAGGTGCTTATTGAATTCCCTTCTGAAAGCCGTGGGTGGCACGGTAGCACAGTGGTTAGTACTGCTGCTTCACAGTGCCAGGGACCTGGGTTCAATTCCCAGCTTAGGTTACTGTCTGTGTGGAGTTTGCATGTTCTCCCCGTGTCTGCGTGGGTTTCCTCCAGGTGCTCCGGTTTCCTCCCACGTTCTGAAAGATGTGCTATTTGGGTGCATTGACCCGGACAGGCGCTGGATTGTGGCGACTGGGGGAATTTCCCAGTGACTTCATTGCAGTGTTAATGTAAGCCTTACTTGTGACTAATAAACTTTACAAAATTGACTCTGCTTCCAGCACACTTTCAAACCATGCATTCCAGATAATAACTATTCTGAGTTTTAAAAAGAATCCAGATGTCTGTTTTGGTTCTTTTGCCACTCGCCTTAAATCAGTGTTCTCTGGTTCTTGTACCTTTCACCAATGAGAACAGTTTATACTATGTCTGGACCCCTCATGATTTTGCACGTCTCTCGTTGCTCTTCTAGAGAGCTCGCACAGAACCATTCTCATGAATCTTTTCTGTGCCCTTTTTTCTTTATTCTTTCATGGGATGTAGGCACGCTGACAAGGCCAGTGTATGTTACCCATCAATAATTGCCCTTGAACTGAATGGCTTGCTTGGCCATTCACAGGGCAGTTAAGAATCAACCACATTGCTGCGGGTCTGATGTCACAGGAAAGAGTTAGGCCAGACCAGGTAAAGATGTTAGACTTCCTTCCCTAAAGGGTCTCAGTGAGCCAGATGGGCTTTTACAACAATCACCAATAGTTTTTTAAATTCATTTTTGGGGTATGTGTGTCACTAGCTGGGCAGGCATTTATTGCCCATCCATAATTACCCTTGAGATGGTGGTGGTGAGCTGCCTTCTTGAATTGCTGTACTCCACGTGGTGTGGTGTAAGTGGGACTTCCATGATTTTGACTCAGGAACACTGATATATTTCCAAGTCACGGTGGTGAGTGACTAGGGGGGCAACTTAAGGTGGTGGTACTCTCATATGTATACTGTCCCCCTGATATTCTAGATAGTAAAGGTCATGGGTTTGGAAGATGATATCCAAGCAGCCTTGGTGAGTTCCTACAGTGCATCTTGTAGATTGATGTTTTAAAAATTTTTTTTCGTGGGATCCACTTTTGCCGATTTTCGGGACCCATACTGCATTCATCTACCTTTTAATGTGACAAGTGAACCTGCTTGGTCCTCACGATCTCATTCCAGTCAGATTCATGAGATGAGAGGGCAATGCCTATATCAGGTCCAGAGTTCAGCCGGTTCCTTTGTGCAGTCTTCCACTTTGTGAGAATGGAAAATCCCACCGCGCGCATGTAGGTCGTCACGAAGGGCAATAGCAACACGATGTTTGTTTTACTCAGCACTGGATATTCCTGGTAGATGCTAATCCAGAATGATAATCTTATGGACATGTGGTGTGGCTTTAACGTGCTGTCACAGGTCAGGTGCAGCAGTTCAGTCGCCTCATTTGGATTCAGCTGTAAATTAACAACAGACTCCAGGGGTTTTCCACCCACCCCTTCTCAGAATTTGAAACTTCTCTGGAAAGTAGCGACAAAAACTGTTGAGTAGTGCAGCCAGATGTGACTGGCTATTGACAGTTAGCCTATTGACCATTAGTTCCCTTAATAACACTATTTTCTTTGATGTGTTGTAGCAGTGGAACATGTGATAGTTTTGGCTTTTTACTCGCACTTGCCAAACTTTTAATGACTTTTGGAAAGCATCTATTTGTTCCCAGTGCCAAAAACAATCATCATCCTTTCCTTGCAATTTTAGGTTCAGTTCATTTCGAATTGAGAAGATGTCTGCAAGGTAGACAGAGTTAGCATCAGCCAGAGGGGATGATTTCTCAAGGAGGAAAGCATGGATTTCATCCCTCAATTTGTAAACTCTATCAAACATCCGACAATTTGACAGCCAACGTACCTGTGTGGAACAATAATTGTGTGTGCTCAACCCCCCACTTTGGAGAACACAGACTCAAAAAGCCTGGTATTGTGTGCTGCATTTAATGCAATTCATGACTTTGACCCTCCATAGGTTTGGCTGCATCTTCCCTGCTGGAAGGATGAGTTTGCCAACAACACTGTATAATAGTTAAATGGAGGTGACTTGTTCTTTTCCTCCTTTAACAAAAGCAACTTGCTTTCATAAGACACCATTAAGATAGTAAAATGCCCCAAAGCACTTTACAGGAGTGAAACAAAAGAAAGTGAGACACCAGAGTTACATAAGTGGATCTTGGGATAAGTGACCAAAAGCTTGGTCCAAGAGGTAAGTTTGAAGGTGCATCTGAAGCAAGACAGAGGCAGAAATTTACGAAGGGAATTCTAGAACTTTGGGCATGGGCAGCTTAAGGCACAGCAGCAATGGTGGAGTAAAGAAAATTGGTTGTGAAAGAAGCTAGAATTGGAGGAGTTTTAATATCCTGGCGGCTGTATAACTAGAGGAAGAGACTGATCAGGAGGCTTGTGACCATGGAGGGAAGTGGATTTTAAAATAGAAGTGCCAGGAGTATATGTAGGCCATCGAGCACAGGAATGAGGGGGGAATGGGACTTTGTCTGAGTTATGAAATGGGTAGCAGAGTTTTGGATGAGCTCAAGATTATGGAGGGTGATAGCTGGGATGCTAACCAGGAGAGCAATGGCATGAATAGGATTTTGGACATAACTTGGGGAGTTCATGTCTAACAAATTTGATTGAATTTTATGAGGAGGTAACTAGGTGTGTAGGTGATGGGGTGCAATTGATGTAGTTTACATGGGCTTCAGTAAGGCTTTTGACATGGACCTGCATAGAAGACTGATCAACAAGGTAAGAACCCATGGGATCCAGGCCAATTTGGCTAATTTGGTGCCCACCAGGTGGTAAATTATGAGCACTAAAATACTTTCTATCACTCCATGGTTTAGGACTCCATTGTGCCTTATAAACTGTATTAAACAAAGTAAGTTATTTCTGCTTTTGGATTTCAGGCTCGTAGCGGTGAAGATTCACTGGTAATCTTTCTATCATAAATGAATGTTTTATGTTATGAAAAATTTGTCTTATATATGGGGTGGCATGGTGGCACAGTGGTTAGCACTGCTGCTTCACAGCATCTGGGATACGGGATCAATTCCCGGCTTGGGTCACTGTCTGTGTGGAGTTTGCACATTCTCCTTGTGTCTGCGTGGGTTTCCTCCGGGTGCTCCGGTTTCCTCCCACAGTCCAAAGATGTGTGGGTTAGGTTGATTGGCCATGCTAAATTGCTCTTTGTGTCAGGGGGATTAGTAGGGTAATATGTGGGGTTACAGGGGCAGGGCGTGAGTGGGATTGTTGTCGGTGCAGGCTCGATGGGTCAAATAGCCTCCTTCTGCACTGTAGGCATTCTATGGTTATAAAGCCTGCATGTAACACAGATTGTGTACTTGGCTCAAACAGCACTGGCTTTGATTACTCCATTGTTATTTATTGTATTCTTGGAACAGACTTGTAGTTTGAACGTAGGTCTTGGCAGATGTTTGGATGAGATTAGTTTGCCCTGAAATCCATTTGACTTGTGTTTTCAGAGGATGTTTTAGTTACATGAAACAACACTAGAAACACGATATGGTTGTAACATTTGTTGTTTGTAAGGCTTTGTTCATACTTGGATTGCCTTTTTGACACCTTGCCGAATGTATTATTGGTACCTGTTCAAAAATTATTTGAAATCCTTGCATATAGTACAAAATCAGAGTTTTATGACAGTATTGTAGTTTAGTGTTTTTTAATTTGCTTGCAAATTTTTTCCTTGCTGGGGAATAGTTCCAAAGCACTGATCATTTATTCCCCAAGTGTCCATCTTTTGGATGTCCAGTTGTTGTAAATGCAATGTTAGATCAAGTAAATAAGATGACACTGCTGTCTCTTGAGGCCACGGGGTGCAGGTGGGAGGCACTAAAAGTGGTAGTTTCTGCAGGTGCCTCCTGATGCAACAATCAAAAGTGAAATGATTGGGGACCAGGCTTGTTGATTGAAGCAGAGGATACTGCTTTGCAGTTTTCAATGATTCAGCCTGCATTGCGATGTTGTTGTTGTTGGGCCATTATCCTCAAATTCTTTACCCAAAAGCAGCATGGAGGCACCAACACAACAAAAACTGCAGTAGTTCAAAGAAGAGGCCCATCATTCAACAGCTGAGATCAGTGATGGATGGACAGCATGGGATGCCAAGTGCACATAGAACATAGAACATAGAACATTACAGCGCAGAACAGGCCCTTCGGCCCACGATGTTGCACCGACCAGTTAAAAAAAAACTGTGACCCTCCAACCTAAACCAATTTCTTTTCGTCCATGAACCTATCTACGGATCTCTTAAACGCCCCCAAACTAGGCGCATTTACTACTGATGCTGGCAGGGCATTCCAATCCCTCACCACCCTCTGGGTAAAGAACCTACCCCTGACATCGGTTCTATAACTACCCCCCCTCAATTTAAAGCCATGCCCCCTCGTGCTGGATTTCTCCATCAGAGGAAAAAGGCTATCACTATCCACCCTATCTAAACCTCTAATCATCTTATATGTTTCAATAAGATCCCCTCTTAGCCGCCGCCTTTCCAGCGAAAACAATCCCAAATCCCTCAGCCTCTCCTCATAGGATCTCCCCTCCATACCAGGCAACATCCTGGTAAACCTCCTCTGCACCCTCTCCAAAGCCTCCACATCCTTCCTGTAATGTGGGGACCAGAACTGCACACAGTACTCCAAGTGCGGCCGCACCAGAGTTGTGTACAGTTGCAACATAACGCTACGACTCCTAAATTCAATCCCCCTACCAATAAACGCCAAGACACCATATGCCTTCTTAACAACCTTATCTACTTGATTCCCAACTTTCAGGGATCTATGCACACATACACCTAGATCCCTCTGCTCCTCCACACTATTCAAAGTCCTCCCGTTAGCCCTATACTCAACACAACTGTTATTCCTACCAAAGTGAATTACCTCACACTTCTCCGCATTAAACTCCATCCGCCACCTCTCGGCCCAACTTTGCAACCTGTCTAAGTCTTCCTGCAGACTACGACACCCTTCCTCACTGTCTACCACACCACCGACTTTGGTGTCATCAGCAAATTTGCTAATCCACCCAACTATACCCTCATCCAGATCATTAATAAATATTACAAACAGCAGTGGCCCCAAAACAGATCCCTGAGGTACACCACTTGTAACCGCACTCCATGATGAATATTTACTATCAACCACCACCCTCTGTTTCCTATCCGCTAGCCAATTCCTGATCCAATTTCCTAGATCACCCCCAATCCCATACATCTGCATTTTCTGCAGAAGCCTACCATGGTGAACCTTATCAAACGCCTTACTAAAATCCATATATACCACGTCCACTGCCTTGCCCCCATCCACCTCCTTGGTCACTTTCTCAAAAAACTCAATAAGGTTAGTAAGGCACGACCTACCTGCCACAAAACCATGCTGACTATCACCTATCAATTCATTACTCTCCAAATAACTATAAATCCTATCCCTTATAATTTTTTCCAACATCTTGCCGACAACAGAAGTGAGACTCACCGGTCTATAATTCCCGGGGAAGTCTCTGTTCCCCTTCTTAAACAATGGGACAACATTCGCTAACCTCCAATCTTCTGGTACTATACCAGAGGCCAACGACGACCTGAAGATCAGAGCCAGAGGCGCTGCAATCACTTCTCTTGCCTCCCAGAGAATCCTTGGATAAATCCCATCCGGACCAGGGGATTTATCTATTTTCAGACCCTCCAGAATATCCTGCACATCCTCCTTATCAACTGTAATACTGTCTATTCTACTCCCTTGCAACCCAGTGTCCTCCTCAGCTATATTCATGTCCCCTTGCGTGAACACCGAAGAGAAATATTGGTTCAATGCTTCACCAATCTCCTCCGGTTCCACACATAACTTCCCTCTGCCATCTATAACTGGCCCTAAACTTGCCCTAACCAACCTTCTGTTCTTGACATACCTATAGAGCGCCTTAGGATTCTCTTTAACCCTATCCGCCAAAGTCTTCTCATGTCCCCTTTTAGCCCTTCTAAGCTCGCTCTTCAACTCCCTCTTAGCCAATCTAAAGCTTTCTAGTGCACTACCCGAGTGCTCACGTCTCATCCGAACATAAGCCTCCTTTTTCTTTTTAACCAACAAAGAAACTTTTTTGGTGCACCACGGTTCCCTAGCCCTACCAATTCCTCCTTGCCTGACAGGGACATACCTATCACAGACTCGCAGTAGCTGCTCCTTGAAAAAACTCCACATGTCGGACGTTCCCAGTCCCTGTAATCTCCTAGTCCAACCTATGTTTCCTAATTCTCTCCTAATAGCCTCATAATTACCCTTCCCCCAGCTAAAACCACTGGCCCGAGGTTCATGCCTATCCCTTTCCATCACTAAGGTGAACGTAACCGAATTGTGGTCACTATCACCAAAATGCACACCAACTTCCAAGTCTAGCACCTGGTCTGGCTCATTTCCCAGCACCAGATCCAATATAGCCTCACCTCTAGTTGGCCTGTCTACATACTGAGTCAAAAAACCTTCCTGCACGCTTTGAACAAAAACTGACCCCTCTAACGAGCTAGAGCTATAACAATTCCAGTCAATATTAGTCAAGTTAAAATCCCCCATAACAATTGCCCTATTACTTTCACTCCTAAGCAGGATTGACTCCGCAATCCTTTCCTCAACCTCTCTAGAACTTTTAGGAGGTCTATAAAAGACTCCCAACAGGGTGACCTCTCCTCTCCTATTTCTAATCTCCGCCCATACTACCTCAACAGACAAGTCCTCATCAAACCTCCTCTCTGACACTGTGATACAATCTCTGACCAATAATGCTACCCCTCCCCCTCTTCTACCTCCTTCCCTACTTCGACTAAAACATTTGAACCCCGGGACCTGCAGCATCCATTCCTGCCCCTGCTCTATCCATGTCTCTGAAATAGCCACAACATCGAAGTCCCAGGTACTGATCCACGCTGCAAGTTCACCCACTTTATTGCGAATACTCCTGGCATTGAAGTATACACATTTCAAACCCTGCTCCACCCCACCTCTGCAATGCCGTGCATTGCAGTCCCCATCCATGCATCCCTCACTTTCAGCCCCACTACTCAGGATCCCTCCCCCCCCCCGAATCAGTTTAAACCTCCCTGCATGGCCTTAGCAAATTTACCCCCCAGGATATTGGTCCCCTTCTGATTAAGGTGTAGACCATCCTTCTCATAGAGGTCACACCTTCCCCAGTACGAGCCCCAATTGCTTAAGTACCTGAACCCCTCCCTCCTGCACCATCCCCTCAGCCATGAATTCAAACCTTCCCTCTCCCTATTCCTCTCTAAACTATCCCGTGGTACAGGCAAGAGTCCAGAGATAACCACTCTGTCAGTCTTGGCCTTTAGTTTCCACCCCAACTCCATAAATCCCTGCCTAATATCCCCTTCCCCTATCCTCCCTATGTCGTGTGTCCCCACATGTACAATAACTTGTGGTTTATCTCCCTCCCCCCTAAGAGTCCTGAATACCCTGTCAGACACATCCCGGACCCCAGCCCCTGGTAGGCAACACACCAACCCTGAGTCCCTACCTTTAGTTCCGACCCTCCTATCTGTCCCCTTAATTGTGGAGTCCCCAATCACAAGGCCCAGTCTTTTACAGCCCCTAACCACCTGAGCTTTCTCACTCGGCTCACCCCCAGAGATCTGCTCTCTATGCTCAGTTGATTCCTCCTCAACTGTAGCCTCCAGCACCGAAAACCTATTATGGAGGGGAACCGCCCCAGGGGATTGTCTTCCCGATTGCTTCTTACCCCTCCTCCTGGCATTGACCCAAAGCTGTTCTGCAACACACAAAGTCTTTGCATTTTCAATACTGTCTTCAGAATGAATTGCAAGTGTTAAAGATTTATCACAGCTTTGTTAACAAATAGCAATTCTCTGACTTCATGCTCTCCATATTGGTATCAATGCCCCAAAGATTAAACGTTTACTGTCTCTAAACACGTCTGTTTTGATCCTGTGCGTTACTTTTTAACATTCCGTGAAACTGTGGTAGTAATTCTGGAATGGAACCAAATGTCTGCTGATTATGGACAATATTGCCTTTGTTTCCACTAAACTTGTTGCTGATATTTGCTCTTTACTTTGTTTGACAGATAGGGTAACATCCGGAGGAACATATTTTACCAATAACAGAAACTCCATTGAGGCAGTGTTAACACTTTTACTGGTAGAAGTTTTTTGTGTATTTCCAGTTTTCAAGCAGCATCACTCGTCATGGCTCTGTACATTTCTAGGCAACTTGGAAGTTTGCAGTTTTCATGTAATCTGTCCTTGACCAAATTCTTTGCAATTAAAAATGTGTTAGTGATGCTTGGTCTTTGCCCTGTTTACTGGTCCAAGTCAAATTCTGCTTCAATTGGTTCTTATCAATTCTTCGTCAAGGGGAAATTGAACAAGGCTCCTCTTCTGGTTTGCTATGGAATGATTGTGTTAGAATATTTGTGTGCTTTTGTGTTGACTGAGTGAAGACATGGACTTGGATGGTTAACTTGTGAGGGCAGGTTGCGTAAACCTGGCGGTGTATCCTTGAGTATAGAAGATTGAGGGGTGATCTGATCAACGTGTTTAAAATGTTAAAAGGATTTAATGGGTGAAATACAGAAATATTATTCCCTTAGTGGGGGGAATCAAGGGGAAAGGGACACAATAAGCTTAGAGCTAGACCATTCAGAAACAAATCACAAAACACTTTCTGCCACAAAGGTTAACAGAAATCTGGAATTCTCTTTCCCAAAAATATGAAATTGCTAGGATAGTTAGAACTTTAAAGGCTAAGACGATTAGATTTTTTGTTGGGTAAGGTGTTGAAGCCAAGCTGGGAAATGACGTTAAAAGTACAAATCAGAAATGATCTAATTGGGGAGTCAGACCAATGGGCTCAATGGCTTATTGCTGTCCCTAATATTCCTATGATCGGATTAGGCTGAATTGTGATGGCTCTTGCAGGTGAATAGCATTTTTTGACTCTAGCTGTTGAGGTTCATATGTAGATAATGCTTACATAAGTGATTCTGGAAGGTGACTTGTTGGATCCCAGTGAGGAATTCATGTCTTCAGGAGGTAGATGGAAAAAATTGCAAAGCCAAAATAAAACTTATGCTGAGAGGTGGCTCAGCTTGTGGTACATCAGCCTTTTGTGCCGCAGCTGTGCCTTGTAGGAAGAGATTTGAAGCAGATCTTGGATATTTCACATGTGGAGGAGAAAGAAGCAGCTTTGGACTAAATATCTATGCTCAGTAGTGATGTTTGATTGACATAGGCAGAGCAGGGATGGTTTTCTTTTGTTACCATCTCAACTGGGGAACTGCACAATGCAGAAAACAACTTTTTGTTTTGAGCTTGGTTGAAACTTTCAGTGTGGGAAAATCTATTAAAAAAATTAAAGTCAGCTGTGGCTCAGTTGGTAGCACTTTTGTCTGAGTCAGAAGTTGGGGATTCATGTCTCATTCCAGAAATTTAAGCACAAAAATCCAGGCTGACACTCCTTAAAGTACAGTAGGAGGACTGTACTTTAAGGAGTGTCAGCCTATTGGAGATGCTATCCATGATTGAAAGTTAAACCAAGGCCTCAGCTGCCCTCTTGGGTAGACCCAATGGACTCCTGTGTACTATTTTAACCAATTTTCCTCTATGACCACCACAATATTTATCCAATTTTCAACATATCTAAAACCGATTATGTCTTGGATGTTTTTGAAAGCTTGATGTGCCTCAATGGCTTATTGCTGTCCCTAATATTCTTGCTGCTGTGTCTCCCTCATTACATTCGCGACTACACTTTTTAAAAACACTTTTGACATCCTGAAGTTGGGAAAGGCAATATGTAATTGTATGTTTTCTATTTTCCTTTTACTTTGAGAAATGTCCTAAATGGAAAACCAATTTATCAGTCAGTACAGGGCATTTTCTTCCACACTTGTGGCTGGATAAGGTCACCAACTCAAGTTCTGGAGCATGCACTCATTGCTTAGCCAACAATGCACCAGTTTGGCCACATTCATCGAATGGATGAATGAACCTGGCACTTGGGTCACAACTTCCTCTGCTACAAGGAGACCTATAATCGAGATAGAAAATGGCAGACATTGACACTGACAACTGGGAGTCAGCCACTGATGGCTGTGACCTTTGGAGGCTGACTGTTTGGAAGAGGCGTGCAGAAACAAAAAGCTTAACTGGCTGAGTAAAGGGCGCAGAGAAAACAGGTCAGTGAATCATGCAGCTTCTCAGCTTACTGTCGTCATCTGCAGAAATATGGCAGATCAAGAGCAGACTCTTAAGCCACACTGGGCAATGATTAACACAGAGTTGTGGCTGGAGTAACGTGCAAGATTTTATTCTGTGGAATCTGATCAGACAAATTAGCAAGTAATGAATTCTGTCATTCCTGCTTAGTCTTCAACCGATAAAGTTGCAGTTCATCTGATAACAACAGTTTGACGATCTTTGTTGCAACCCAATGCTCAGCCAACTCCTGGGAAATGCAGAGGGCTCTTAGTCTGGTGATTAGTAGTCACTTTGGCTTTTATATCATACTTGACTGACCAAGTGAGGCAAATCCTCTGATTTTAAAAATAAGATATCTGAATTGCAGAAACAATTCCCGATTGCCATACTTTTCACAGTATGGAAGAGATATTCTCACTTGGATTTTAATAAAATGTGTGATAATTTCATGCTATTTCCACCTTGACTTGTGAAAGATAACCCAGGAGTACAACTCTTCATTAGTTGTCCGCCCCCTCCTCCCCCCTATTCTTGAATTGCTGTGAGGTAAGATTATTTGGAGCCAGGATGAAGCACCGATGGAGCAATTGGAGCACATGAATGAAGTGTATGGCACAAGAAGCTAGAGTACAATTTTCCAAGAGCCTTGCAGCACCAGTAAGCCTTATAACAAAATTGTAGTGTAGAAATTCCACATTGTAAATTATCAAATGCATATCCTGGTAATTCAGCATTTGAAAAAAAAAGTTGATGTACATTATTTTAGAGGGTCTGATGGGCGTAACTAACAATCACCTCTTACCTCCTTGATACTATTAGAGCTACAGTTATATTGGTCCAGGAAAAGGCAAAAGCGTGCCTTAGCATTTTTATCTTTGGTTAAAAAATGAGGAAATCAGATGTGTACCATCTGAAAGTGTTCTATATTTAATGTAACTCCACTGGTTCTCACAAGACTCGCACAGCCACTGATAACCCAATAAAAAGGCAACTTGTGTTTACATGTTTTTAATGTCATGTGCTGAGGTGCTTCACAGGAGTGTTATCAAACACTTTAAGTCAACATACCTATTGCACCTAAGAATTTGAGCTGTGATCCTTTGCATACTCACCCCCAACTACTTAGTCCCATCCTTACCTACCACACTCCTTCAGCCAAGGGGGGTGAGATGCTTCTTCCTGTGACTTTTCTCCAGAACAACAGCAAGTATTGGGCTGTGATCAATCTATGCATCTGCTGCTCTCCCACCACCAACGGAACTGATTGTTGTCCTACATTTGGTAGCAATGGTAGAATGCTGGAAAACATGCTGCCAATCAACAGTTACTAAGTTTGATTGGGATTCATTTCATGAGAGCCCAAATTTCTATTGCAGCATTTACATAGTTCAAATTATAAACTGACATTTTTAAAACGAAAGGCACATGTTCTTTCCCTACACCTTCATTAGACCAAAGGTTAAACAATAGGTATAGGCATAAATTACCACAAAATGCACTGTACAGCCTGCAGTGGTGGGGATGACAATTAATAAGGTGTTAAATTGTGTTGACTGAAAACTATGTACAGCAAAATTCAAGTAACCATTATTGAGGGCATAGAATCATAGAAACCCTACAGTGCAGAAAGAGGCCATTTGTCCCACCGAGTCTGCACCGACCACAATCCCACCCAGGCCCTACCCCCATATCCCTACATATTTACCTGCTAATCCCTCTAATGTACGCATCTCAGGACTCTAAGGGGCAATTTTTGGCATGGCCAATCAACCTAACCCACACACCTTTGGACTGTGGGAGGAAACCAGAGCACCAAGAGGAAACCCATGCAGACACGAGGAGAATGTGTAAACTCTACACAGACAGTGACCCAATCTGGCAATCGAACCCAGGTCCCTGGAGCTGTGAAGCAGCAGTGCTAACCACTGTGCTACCGTGCCACCAACATAGAATCATAGGCTTATTAAGCTTACATTTTTAAACCAAGTGAAGATACGCAAAATCAAATACTAATCCTTCCTCCCTCCCTGTCATCCCCAATGTGCATCATAGACTAGTCTCTCTGAATGCTGGCTGTGATTTTAGTTTTTCTGCTCGTGATGACCAGGGCCTGCAGAGTAGTTTGCTGTTGGCAAGCAACAATGCCTAACTAATTGGATAGGTGGTTTCGGACAGTTTGTACGCTCATTGAATCTTGCTGTTTGTGTTGCATCCTATGCTACAGAGTCGATGCATTGCTTTATTGTGAAATTAATGATTCTGGTGAATAGCCCTATGTTGATGTCACGTCTATGAGACATAGGGCATATTTATAATAGAAAATTGTATTTGTATAGCACCTTTATAACTAAATCAACCGAAGACATTTCACAAGAACATTATCCAAAAAAAAATTGCACAAGCCGTATTAGAAGATATTAGGGCAGGTGGCCGAAAGCTTGGTTAAAGAGGTAGGTTTTAAAGAGAGCCTTAAAGGAGGAGAAAGAGGTGGCTATCTTTAGGAAGAGAAATCAGAGCTTGGGGCTTGACAGCTGAAAGCATGGTTACCAATTGTGGAGCGATTACAACAAAAAATTGGTCACTTTTACCTTTTTAACCTATATGCCCAATCAAAAGTCAAGGGAAAAGGAGAAAAATCTTTGTTTATGTAAAAGCAAATTTTAAAAATGGCCCAAGAGATCAGTCATGATCTTATTGAATGGCGTTGCAGACATGAAGAGCTGAATAGCCAGCTTCTGCTCCTATTTCTTTGGCAAGGAAGCTTTGGCTTCTACCGAAAACAAAATACAGTGGATGGTGACAATCTGATACACAATCGGGAAAGGTTGGAAATATTCAAAATATCATGTAATATTACCTCTGTCACACATAATGTTACCTCTGTTTCTCTAAACTGATCAGCAAGATATTTCCAGCATTAGCTTCTACTTTAATATAATGGCATCTAACAATCCTTTGGGAGCTGACATTTGTGTTTTCAGGGGATAATTGACCTGCACCAAAGAATGTTTAGATGATTCATAATTAATTTGGGAGATATACTGTTGCCTCTGATGAACTGTGATACCAGTGCAGATTTTGTACTGAAATATTGCAAATCATCCTTCAACTAACTTTTCTGTGTTATTTGTCATATTGTAATCTGGATTCTGGAGTCATCAAAAAAAAGCATTTCATATTCTGTGCTGATTCTGTTGTATAACCTGCAGCTACTGGTCTTATAGTTTGATCCTGATGAAACATAGACACCGGGGGCTTATTTTCTGCACTTAGTGATTTGCATTATTCACTGGTGTGTGATTCAGGAACATTGTGTATCTTTTCGGGAAGAGGACTTGAATTCTGAATACATGGCCCAGCAACTCATTCCATGGAAAGGTGGAAGTTAATTAATAAACTGTGACTTTGGCCCTGAGTTTGCTAGAGTAGTCATGATGTGGAGATGCCGGCGTTGGACTGGGCTAAACACAGTAAGAAGTCTCACAACACCAGGTTAAAGTCCAACAGGTTTATTTGGTAGCAAAATCCACTAGCTTTCGGGGCGCTGCTCCTTCGTCAGGTAAGTGGGAGTTCCGTTCACAAACGGGGCATATAAAGACACAAACTCAATTTACAAAATAATGGTTGGATTGCGAATCTTTACAGGTAATCAAGTCTCCAAAGGTACAGACAATGCGAGTGGAGAGAGGGTTAAGCACAGGTTAAAGAGATGTGTATTGTCTCCAGACAGGACAGTTAGTGAGATTTTGCAAGCCCAGGCAAGTCATGGGGGTTACAGATAATGTGACATGAACCCAAGATCCCGATTGAGGCCGTCCTCGTGTGCGGAACTTGGCTATCAGTCTCTGCTCAGCGACTCTGCGTTGTCGTGTGTTGTGAAGGCCGCCTTGGAGAACGCTTACCCGAAGATCAGAGGCCGAATGCCCGTGACCGCTGAAGTGTTCCCCAACAGGAAGAGAACACTCTTGCCTGGTGATTGTTGAGCAGTGTTCATTCATCCGTTGTTGTAGCGTCTGCATGGTCTCCCCAATGTACCATGCCTCGGGACATCCTTTCCTGCAGCGTATCAGGTAGACAACGTTGGCCGAGTTGCAAGAGTATGTACCGTGTACCTGGTGGATGGTGTTCTCACGTGAGATGATGGTATCCGTGTCGATGATCCGGCACATCTTGCAGAGGTTGCTGTGGCTGGGTTGTGTGGTGTCGTGGTCACTGTTCGCCTGAAGGCTGGGTAGTTTGCTGCGTTTTAAAATAAAAATAAACCTGTGTTTGCTAGAGTAGGGCATCTGCTGAAAGATGTGCTCATGGAATTAAATGAAGACGGCTGGGAGGGGCTCGTGTCGTGTCATGTCAGCATAGAATTGTTGGGCTGAGTAATGTCAATTCTATGTAATCTCACAGCAAACACTGAGTGGGTTTTTTCCTCGCCCTTTAGCTCCAGTTAATTTTGCATTGCAAATTGCTGGAAGGGCAAGGCCAATATTCCATCTCTTTAACCATTCAAATCCTTACATGTCATTGGATAATAGAACTCAAGTGGCAGCTTGGACATCTGATTATTTAAACCAAGTTTATCATTGAATTACTTTCAGGAAAATGTGTAACCCAAGTTCTTTTGCCCATGAAGCATGACACGTGAATAAGGCAACCTCCTGTCCAGGGGTTTGGATTATTATTGGTTTTTAGAAAACATTTTCTCAAATGTCCAGTCAACAGTTTCTAAGGTAGTAAAACCTGGTCTGTAAGCAATCAAATGATCACAAGACATGGAGCCTTTAGAATGTGGTCATGCTGAAGAATGCTTAGAATACTGTGAGCGAGAGAATAAAGAATGAGAATGTCCTAGGGAGAAAGAAGAGGTATGTTAGAAGAGGAAGAGGCATTTCCAGCGCTAATGTAGCACTTGACGCACATGGACATTTTAAAAGTGACCAGTGAGATTTGGTAATATTCAAAAAATAAAATACTGGAAATCTGAACAGAAAATGCTCAGCAGATTTGGCAACATTTGTGGAGAGAGAAACAGACATAATATATTGCATCAGAGGAAAACAGATGCAGCTCACTCCTCACTGAGACTGCATAGAAACTGGCCATTTCAATGCCAGTGTATATGCTCCACCTGAGCCTCTTCCAACTCCCCTTCATCCAACCCCATGAGCACATCTTTCTGGAGGTGCCCCTCTTCAGTAAATTCTGGGCTAAAGTTAACAGTTTATCAATTAACCTTGACTTTTCTGTGGACTGCGCTGCTAGGAATTTATTCTGAGTCCAACGCTTCTCTCCAATCCACCAGAGTTTCTGTGAAGGCAATATAAGAATGGTGCAAATTGTCCAGCAGTTTGCAACTCATGTCCTATCTCGTCCTCACCACAAATTGCTTGGTTTTTGCACATTAATAATGGAATGCACATTAAATTTACTGTTACTTTCCCAGAAATTCCTTTACTTTTATAAAGGTTAATATGCAACTTGCAGGAGATTGAGAAGTCACAAAAAAATTAAATGCGGGAACAGTGCTTTAATGGCTAGATGGCAGAATCTTTCCCTTGGGGTTTAAACAATTTGTAATCTGCTACATGCTGGATCAGTTATAATTTTCAATGCTTAATTATAGTCTAATTTAATTTGTATGGATCATTTCTGTAGTATTAATAAACTCGGTTTTAAGAAGTTTCAACAGTATTTGTTAGTCGATATAAACAAAATAATACCAAGACTTCAGTAAGCTATTAAATATGGTGAAATATACTTCCATTTTCTGTACCATTTTCATTTTCTGTACCATTTAAAGGGTGTCATTCTTGCTTTAGTGTACCCAAACAGGTCGTAGTGTGGCGACTAGGGGATTTTCACAGTAACAGCATTAGTGTTAATGTAAGCCTACTTGTTACACTAGTAAATACAATAATCTGTTTCAGGTGTTGATGGGGAAATGCTTTTGAGACTCTGGATGTAAAAGATCCCAAGTGGTGCAATTCTCCCAGTGTCATGGACAACATTCATTTCCCCATCAGCACCTAAAACAGATGATTTATTTTATTTACTTTTATTTATTAGTGTCACAAGTAGGCTTAGTTTACCACTGCAATGACGTTATTGTGAAATTATAGTCGCCACACTCAAGTGCCTGTTTGGGTACACTGAAGGAGAATTTAGCATGGCCAATGCACCTAATCAGCATGCCTTTTGGACTGTGGGAGGAAACCGGAGCACCTGGAGGAAATCCACACAGACACAGGGAGAATGTGCAAACTGCATAGTCACAAGCTGGGAATCGAACCCAGGTCCCTGGGGCTGTGAGGCAGCAGTGCGAACCACTGTGTCGCCCATGATCTGGTTCTGTATTTTAGTGCTGTTTGTGGAGCTTGCTATGTACAAATTGGCTGTTGTGTTTACTGCCGTAGAACAACTTTTACATTTTAAAAATGCTTAACTGGCTGAAGAGTGCTTTGGGATGTCCTATGTGGTGAGAGGCATTATATAAATAAGTCTTTTACTTCTCCTTTTTACCTTTTGAAGTGGAGGGAAGAGATTCAGATGTTTTTCTTGCTTGCTAGCTTGCTTTTTCTCTCAGCTATATCATTAGTTGGAAGCACTAGCGGCTGCCTCAGACGAAGAGAAGTGAAGTTTTGAGGCACACAACTGGGAGCCACTTCATAACTTTACAAGATACTTGACCAAAAGGGGTGTAGGCTTTAGGGTAGCCCAGCTGACTACCCCTGCTCAGCCAGCATATGGTATATCATTGAGCATATACTACCTCCGAAGGATTGGAGAAACAGCCTTTTGTGCACTCTTTCCGTCTTTCTTTTATTCAAAAATGTATGAATATTGTGTGACATTTCCCTATCCCCTGGGCCCTGCAGATAAAATCAAGGAATGAAATTGTTATATGCTGAGCTTTTCTGGCAATTTTAAATTAATGAATATGTTAGTGTACAAGTTTCTTTTCATCCCTTACACAAGCCATGTGATATGCAGCACCCCTTAGTGAGTGTTGGCAGTATGTTAATTACTATGTCAGAAAAATCGACACTGAAGTTGTGGCTGCCGGGTATGGTGAGGAGCTCTGCTCTCTTTCAATTGCAGCAAAAACAATCCGCTTTGCAATCACTTCAGCTTTGCTTCAAGTTAAAGTCAATATTTGATATTTATTTTGGGTTATTGAGATGATTTGGAAAGAAATTGGAGTCGATTATGTGATGCTACAAAACAGCTGAGAGTGAAATTTGGCCTGTTTTACAGCTTTGATATAATTTCCGATGTGGAAATAAAAATTGAGAGAGATGTAACATGCTGCAGATTTTGATGTCACCCATTTTATGTTGTTGTGTAAAGTAAAATCACTACCCCATTCTGTTTAGTAACAATATGTTACCCCAAGAGAATTCAGTGCTAAAGGGTTATGAGTCCATTAGTGTAGTTTTAAAAACCTGTTAAAAATGAAAAAAAACCTGGTATTTTAAATGAACCAGATCTAAAGGTTAGTTTACAGAGATAAATTGTCATATAGAACATAGAAAAGCTACAGCACAAACAGGCCCTTCAGCCCACAAGTTGTGCCGAACATGTCCCTACCTACTAGGCTTACCTATAACCCTCTATCTTACTAACTTCCATGAACTTATCCAAAAGTCTCTTAAAAGACCCTATCGAATCCGCCTCCACCACCATTACCGGCAGCCCATTCCACCCACCCACCACCCTCTGAGTGAAAAACTTACCCCTAACATTTCCTCTGTACCTACTCGTCAGCACCCTAAATCTGTGACCTCTTGTGGCAACCATTTCAGCCCTGGGTAAAAGCCTCTGAGTATTCACTCTATCAATACCCCTCAACATCTTGTACACCTCTATCAGGTCACCTCTCATCCTTCGCCTCTCCAAGGAGAAAAGACCTCGCTCTCTCAACCTATCCTCATAAGGCATGCCACCTAATCCAGGCAACATCCTTGTAAATCTCCTCTGCACCCTTTCTATGGCTTCCACATCCTTTCTGTAATGAGGCGACCAGAACTGGGCACAGTACTCCAGGTGGGGTCTGACTAGGGTCCTATACAGTGGCTTTTGAAAAGATTCTTTTGCCGGACTTGCTAATATGTAACGGAACAAATGTTCGAAGTAGTTATTGGTCCACAAAAAAACAAAACCAGTCCAATGTGGCTAATTACCACCCCATCAATCTACTCTTGGTCATCAGCAACGTGATGGAAGGCGACAGCATGGACTCGACTATAAACCTGTTCACTGATGCTCAGTTTAGGTTCTCCTAGGACCACTCGGCTCCAGACCCCGTTATAGTCATGGTCCAAGCATGGACAAAAGAGCAGAACTCCTGAGGTGAGGTGAGCATGACTGCCTTTGACATCAAGGCAGCTTTTGACCGAGTGTGGCATCAAGGAGCCTTAGCTAAATTGAAGTTGAGAGATGATAAAAAGCCTGACCAAAGATATGGGTTATAAGAAATGTTTTGACTGAGTTGAAAGTTTGGAAAGAGAATTCCAGGCCATGGGGCAGTATTGTGCACAGTTTTGGTCCCCTTATTTGAGGAAAGATGTAGTGGCATTGGATGCAGTTCAGAGGAGGTTCACTTGATTTCAGAAATTAGGGATTTGTCATATGAAGAGAGATTGAACAGTTTAGGCCTACACTCTCTGGAATTTAGAAGAATAAGGGGTAATCAAATTGAGGTATACAAGATGATAAAAGGTATGGATAAAGTAGACATGGAGCGGATGCTTCCTCTTGTGTGGCATTCTAGGATGAGAGGTCATAGTCTTAGGATAAGGGGTAGCAAATTTAAAACAGAGTTGAGGAGAAACTACTTCTCCCAAAGGGTTACGAATCTGTGGAATTCGCTACCCCAAAGTGCGGTGGATGCTGGGACAGTGAGTAAATTTAAGGAGTTAAACAGATTTTTAATTGGTAATGGGTTGAAGGGTTATGGGGAGAAGGCAGGAAAATGGGGATGAGGAGCATATCAACTATGATCGAATGGCTGAGTGGGCGTGATGGGCCGAATGGCCTAATTCTGCTCCTATATCTTATAAGGTGCAGCAAGCTGTGTTAAATACTGGGGGAAGTGCAGAGAGGCCAGAATTTAAAGAGACAGTAATCTGTGTTGGCTAGCAATCGTAGGGATGGAGAAAGTTGGAGCGGGCTCAAGCCATGGGAAGATTTGAAAAAAAGATGAGAATTTTAAAATCAAGGTGTTGCTGGACCAGGGGTAAAAGTAGATCAAAAGTCCATAGGAACCAGCAGCCCACCAGGTAGCTCACCAAAGTGCCTGTTATTAATGAGTTCAGGCAACCGATGAATGTTAGTCGATTAACGTACCCGAGGCAGATTCTGTCCTTTAACATCCACATGAGTATCCTCCATTAGGGATTGTTAGGCAGAGAACAGGAATGGACTTATTGGCACCCCTTATCCATTCTTATTTGTCCCACTGTTGCCTTTGATGAGACCATCTAATCTGACATTGTGGACCTTCTGCTGATTGTCGCACCTTCATATTTTGGTCTATTCGACTTGTAGAATGTGTGCAATAGAGTCTTGAGGAAAAAAATGAGCTCAGCCCATTATTCGGGGTATGTGAGATAAGGTGCCACGTCAAAGCTTATTGCGGAAAATAAAAGCTCATAGTGTAGGGGGTAACTTTGTATTAGCATGGATAGAAGATTGGCTGACTGGCAAAAAATAGTCTATGCAGCACAGTGGTTAGCACTGCTGCTTCACAGCTCCAGGGACCTGGGTTCGATTCCCGGCTTGGGTCACTGTCTATGTGGAGTTTGCACATTCTCCTCGTGTCTGCGTGGGTTTCCTCCAGGTGCTCCGGTTTCCTCCCACAGTCCAAAGATGTGCGGGTTAGGTTGATTGGCCATGCTAAAATTGCCCCTTAGTGTCCTGAGATGCGTCGGTTAGAGGGATTAGCGGGTAAATGTGTAGGGATATGGGGGTAGGACCTGGGTGGGATTGTGGTCGGTGCAGACTTGATGGGCCAGATGGCCTCTTTCTGCACTGCAGGGTTTCTATGATTTCTCTGATTCATAGATGGGACTGTTTCTGGCTGGCAGGATATGACAGGTGCAGTCATGCAGGAGTTTGTGCTAGGGCCACAACTTTTTACAATTTAAATAAATGACTTGAGTGAGCGAGCGAAGGCATGGTAGCTAAATTTGCAGATGACACAAGGGTAGGAAAAACGTTGTGCAGAAGACACTAGGTCGCTCACTTGACAACTCACTTTACGACTATAGAATCATAAAATCCTACAGTGCAGAAGGAGGCCATTCAGCCCATCAAGCCTGCATCGACCACTATCCTACCCAGGCCCTATCCCTATAACCCCATGCATTTACCCTAGCTAGTCCCTCTGACACTAGGGGGCAATTTAGCATGACCAATCCACCTAACCCGCACATCCTTTGGACTGTGGGAGGAAACCGGAGCACCCGGAGGAAACCCACACAGACATGGAGAATATGCAAACTCCACACAAACAATGACCCAAGCCGGGAATTGAACCCGGGCCCCTGGCGCTGTGCTAGCCATTGTGCCACCGTGCTGATGAATATAGATGGGTTAAGTGAGTGGTCAAAAATCTGGCAGATAGAATATTTGATTTGATTTATTATTGTCACATGTATTAACATAGTTAAAAGTATTGTTTCTTACAGACAAAGCATACCATTCTTAGAGAAGGAAAGGAGAGTGCAGAATGAAGTGTTACAGTCATAGCTAGGGTGTAGAGAAAGATCAACTTAATGCAAGGTAAGTCCATTTAAAAGTCTGATGGCAGCAGGGAAGAAGCTGTTCTTGAGTCGGTTGGTATATGACCTCCGGCTTCTGTATCTTTTTCCCGAAGGAAGAAGGTGAAAGAGAGACTGTCTGGGGTGTGTGGGGTCCTTAATTATGCTGGCTGCTTTGCTGAGGCAATGGGAAGTGTAGACAGAGTCAATGGATGGGCGCTGGTTTGCGTGATGGATTGGGCTACATTTACGACCTTTTGTCGTTTCTTGCGGTCTTGGGCAGAGCAGGAGCCATAGCAAGCTGTGATACAATCGGAAAGAATGCTTTCTATGATGCATCTGTAAAAGTTGGTGAGAGTCATTGCTGACATGCCAAATTTCCTTAGTCTTCTGAGAAAGTGGGCTTTCTTAACTATAGTGTCGCATGGAGGGATCTGGACACCTAAAAACTTGAAGCTCTCGACCCTTTTTACTTCGTACCCATTGATGTAGACGGGCATGTTCTCCTTTACGCTTCCTGAAGTCAATGACAATCTCATTTGTTTTCTTGACCATGGAATGCAACAGAACCAAAGGGTGGGATTTTCTGGCTGCGCTCGCCCCAAAGCTGGAAAATCCTGCCTGAGGTCAATGGACCTTTGCATGGCCCGTGTCCCGCCCACTACGATTCCCATGGTGGGTGGGATGGGAAAATTCCGCCCACAGTGTCCATTCATAGAGAATATAGAGTATAATGTGGGCAAATGTGATGTTGTTCATTCTGGTAAGAAGGATAAAAAAGCACTGTGACTTAAATGGAGAACAACTGCAGAATTCTGAAGTGCATATGGATCTAGGTGTTCTAATTATACAAGGCATCAGTGAGACCACATCTCAAATACTATGCAGTTTTGGTCTCATTTAAGGAAGGATGTAAATGCTTTGAAGGTGGTTCAGAGCAGGTTTACTAGATTGATACCTGGAATGAGTGGGTTGGATTATGAGGATAGGTTGGACAGGGTGTGCTTGTTTCCACTAGAGTTTGGAAGAGTGCGGGGTGACTTGATTGAAGTATATAAGATCCTGAATGGTATTGACAAGGTGGACGTGCAAACAATGTTTTTTTAATGGGTGAGCCCAGAACTCGAGGTCACTTTTTTAGGATCGAGATGAGGAGACATTTTTTTTCTCAAGGGTTGTGTGACTTTGGAACTCTGGCTCAGTAAGCAGTGGAGGTGGAGGGGGGAGGCGGTGGTCACTGAATATTTTTAAGGCAGAGGTAGATAGATTCTCATTAGGCAGGGGAATCCAAGATTACCGGGAGTAGGTGGGAATGTGGAACTCGACAGAAACAGATCAGCCATGATCTTATCGAATAGTAGAGCATGCTTGAGGGACCGAATGACTTACTTCTGCTCCGATTTCATATGTTTGTATGTTAGTGTTAAATTCCTATTGCTGTCTTTTTGTGCTTTTTCAGGTTTTTCTGTGAAATACCATAATCCATAGAATTATCTAAATTAGGTTTTAAACAAAACCTCGACTCTTTCCCTGTAGCAAGTAAAATGTTTATCCAGTTTAAAGTTTATGTTTAAAGTTACATTTATACAACATGAAGAAAGATTTGTTGCTGTGGTTTAAAAACCTGAGACTTGCTATGAAGCACATCTGTCTCATTGCCTTATTAAATATAAATTGTTGGTTCAAACGGTGTTTTTTTTCCAATGCCTTTGTTTCCCACATGATTTTTAGTAACTTGCAGAATTAACACTTCATTGTTTTGGTACACAATGTGTACCATCCCTACCAAGAAGGGTCAATAACTTTGTCAAATGTGTTTTTTTTCCTCACTGTGTTCCCAGTGGTTGGGAAAAATCTAAAGTTGTTTGATATGATATGATATGGTATGAGGGAGCAGAACGACTAAATGCGTTTGAAAATCCAGGCAAATTTCACTTCAGTTGCCAGGGCCAAATTTTTATCCTACCCTCCTGCCCCTATTAAGCTTCTTGCAGCCAGTTGATGGAGGAGACCAGAAGTCAATGTTTACTTAGTTTTAGGTTTATTCACAAAATGAGGCATTACAAATGTATAGCCCCTAACTTGACAACCCATCTAAGTCTCTCTTTGTGCTCAAGTAATTATCCAGTGAGTGCCCCCACCTGTTTATACTTAATCTTATACGGTTAACACCAATATTGTTCAATTCACAGAAAACACATTTTCGGTGCTCAAACGTAGTCTTTCTTACCCTGCCGAAGATACTGCATGAGATGTGAATTGATTTCAATCAAAAAGAGAATCCATGACTTTAACAAATATATTTTCTGTTTTGATAATGATTCAAATGGGCGACACGGTAGCACAGTGGTTAGCACTGCTGCTTCAGAACTCCAGGGACCTGGGTTCGATTCCCGGCTTAGGTCACTGTCTGTGTGGAGTTTGCACATTCTCCTTGTGTCTGCGTGGGTTTCCTCCGGGTGCTCCGGTTTCCTCCCACAGTCCAAAGATGTGCGGGTTAGGTTGATTGGCCATGCTAAAATTGCCCCTTAATGTCCCGAGATGCGTAGGTTAGAAGGATTAGTGGGTAAATATGTAGGGATATGGGGGTAGGGCTTGGGTGGGGTTGTGGTCGGTGCAGACTCGATGGGCCGAATGGCTTCTTTCTGCACTGTAGGGTTTCTATGATTCAAACATGGTGGAAAAAAAATTGAGATGAGCAGTTCAGATAACTTGGAATAGGAGATCAAATAATGAAGTTCTTCCTGCCGCTCTAAGTGATATGATTACTGATGGAGAATGGAAAACCACATTTTTAATGTCAAAAATGAGCAGCTGAAAGGAATTTCCTTGTAGAGCAGCCAGGTATGACAAATGTTAGAATAATCTTCTGTCCATCCATTACTGTTGAGTTCCGTGAAATTACAAAAGATAAGACTAGTGCATGAGCAAGGAAGAGCATTTCAAAACATTATTTTGAGTTTCTAGCCCTTATGCTGACTTTTGATCAGTCAAGCTCTATGGTTCTGAGATGTGAGTATCACTAAGTGAACTCTGCTTTGCTAAATTGTGATGGAAAGTCAAGTGCTCAGGTTGAATAAATTTCTGTGTGCTTAATAGAAAAAGATTTCCTTTCAGTCTTTGAGAGAGAGGTACATTTATATAGCTGCTTTTGTGACCTCCAGATATCCTGAAGCATTTTACATCTAATGAAGTACTTCAAAAATGTAGTCAAGTTGTAAGGAAATGCAGCAAGCTCCCACAAACAGTAGTGATGGCAGTTGAAGGATAAGCACTTGCTCGATCATTAGGGAATAATGCCCCTGCTCTTCATTGAGGTAGGATATTTCACATCAACCTTGAAATTATAAATCCTAGTAATAGTTGAAAAACCTATCAGGCAAAAGCTGTCCTCTTCAGGGGCATCGTCTCTAACATTTGTTGAAGATTGATTTTAAAAATAAATGCTTCCTTTTCACTCCCTTTGTGCTGCAAAATCAGATTAAATCTGAAGAATGGAATGCTTTATCCCAATTCTATACTGACATTAACAGGATTCGTTGGCAGACAGAGCATTGTTTAACGTTTAGTCAGAAAGAAGACATCTCTGACAATCTACATGTTCGAGAACCTTGAGGGAGACTTGAGTTTACAACCGACTGACTGAGGTGAGATGTTTCCCAGACTTCCAGCATTGTTTTTAATTTATTTTGTACAATTTTTGTTTGCACTGTCAAGTGAAATGTTGATAGAAAAATGCTTCAGGAAAGGTAGTGTTAAGCATTTCTAGTTTAGAGGTAGTACTTTATTCTGGGAATATAATTGTTGTGAAGGTAAGGTAACCAGTATTCTGGGCTTTAAGGATTGCCGGGACATCTAAAAGCAAATGACAGTTCAGAAGGTTATCCATGTTTTGTTATAGAGACAAAATAGAAGTGATAGAGCCATACTTGGGGCTTACTTAGCTGGACAAATTGTAAAGAAGGGATAATTGGCTTGGAGGTCAGTTTGAGGATGGAGATAGAA
This sequence comes from Mustelus asterias, assembly GCF_964213995.1. Classification (NCBI taxonomy): domain Eukaryota; kingdom Metazoa; phylum Chordata; class Chondrichthyes; order Carcharhiniformes; family Triakidae; genus Mustelus; species Mustelus asterias. The sequence continues at coordinate 87,052,923 of NC_135813.1, read as the reverse complement.
CAGAGCAGGTTGCATCAGCCTGGGGATGGGTGGAACTTAAGGTTTTCTGGTTTCAATTTACCCGAGTGTTCTGCAGCAGGGGAAAAGGCTGCTACTGTTAGCAGGCTCCAGCTAGTTAGAGCTCAGATAAGCTTAGTGAGCTGTTTGGTACCTGTGAGAATTGCAGTTTGGATCTCACATCGTTTACAGCTCACCAAATCCCTGGGGAGTTGGGAAGGTGACGGAAGGTTGCTGGATCTTTGTTGGAGACGTTTCGGGCTCAGAAGAAGCCGTGGGAACCATTTATAAACTCTATACAGCTGGGAGACTTGAGTTTGGAGCAACCCAGGGGCAGTGCCAGCTTAGTGCAGCTCGCAGTCTGAAAAAGAATTGGAAGTGTGCTGGTAGTTAGAGGTGGGGTGTAGCTTTGTAAATCCTATGGAATGCAATCTCAAAAGCAGAGATTGAACCATTGGGCAGTGAGCAGTTGTTGAGAGCAAGTCGGGGCAGCCTTTGAGTGAATTTAGAGGCTAGATATTCAAAAGTGAAGATTTATAATCCTTTGAGTTTTAATGACATATTGTGACTTTCTGTGCTCACTGACAGCTGGGTGGGTTGCTGAGAAATCTGTGGGATCTGTGTTAATTGCATCTGCTGTTTAATGTGCAGGTCTGTGGTGTGCTTGACCGCAGTTCGTCCGACAATCCATATTTTACCCCTACTAATTCTGAAAATATAAGATTGTTTTACTTTGCTGTCTTTGTATATAATAAAGTGTATTTTGTTTAATACTGGAATCATGCAGCTTTATTCTCTTTGTAAGTACCTGGGATTTCAAACTTTGTTTACTTTAAACAAAAGGCCTCTGATCTCTAACTGGATTGTAACATGAGTTTGGTACTTTGCAATTCTGTATATCTTTGGGTATCAGAGGAATGGATGGGAACAGTTCCTTCTGTGCATGTTTGAAGCAAATCTCCTGGACAGTTGCCAAGGATCCCTGTTAACATTATAGTGGAATTGGAATGAAGCATTCAATTTTTCATACTGAGTCTGATTTAGGAGAGGAAAGAGTGAAAGAAAAATATATATTTTTAAAAAATCGATCTTTACCAAAGATTAGAGGTGAAACCCTTGGAGAAAAGCTTTTGCTTGATATATTTTTTAACTAAAGCTATGAAAGAACTACAAAAATTTTTGTTTGTTCTGTATTTTTACAAGACAGTTAGCTGAATTTGACATTTAGAAGCTTGCAAGTAGATTCATTTCTTGGTTCCAGGGAAGTGGATCATACTGATCCATTTTTTTTGTTCTGAAAAGGTGGTGGTTGACTGCCTTAAACTGTAGCAGTCCAAGAGGTGAAGATACTTGCACAATGCTGCTCGGTAGGGAATCCCAGGATTTTGATCCAGTGGCAGTGGTATTCTTTGGTGCTGTTTAATACATCTGAGTCACTGTCAGACAAATGCAGAGGGCAATTAAGAGCAACATTGGTGTTTGACAGGAGTCATTATCGATCAGACCATGTAAATACGGCAGCTTTCCTTCATTAAAGAACATCAGGGAATCAATTGGAGTTTTAATGGATAGTCCATCAGCTTCTGGTTACTTTTACTGGTGCCAGTTTTGAAAATTTCATATTTTTATTTCAACTGAATTCAAATTCTCAAACTGCCATTGTGGGATTTAAATTGGGAATTCTCTGGATTATTAGACTAGTACATAAACACTGCTCAAATGTTAGATACAGTTTTCCCTTAAACCTACTCTGGCTGTGATTTTTCCAATCTCACCTGGACTATATGTTGGTTTGTTTTATTATTGTCACATGTATCAGTATACAGTGAAGAGTATTGTTTCTTGCGTGCTGTACAGACAAAGCATACCATACATAAGGAAAGGAGAGAATGTAATATATGAATGAGAATGAACATAAGGAAAGAATGTAGTGTTACAGTCATAGCTAGGGTGCAGAAAAAAATCATCTTAATGTGAGGTAAGTCCATTCAAATGTCTGATGGCAGCAGGGAAGAAGCTGTTCTTGAGTCGGTTAGTACGTGACCTCAGACCTTTGTATCTTTTGCCCGACGGAAGAAGGTGGAAGAGAGTATGTCCGGGGTGCTTGGGGTCCTTAGTTATGCTGGCAGCTTTGCCGAGGCAGCGGGAAGTGTCGACAGTCAATGGATGGGAGGCTACTTTGCATGATGGATTGGGCTTTGTTCACGACACTTTGTAGTTTCTTGTAGTAGGGTCTTGGACAGAGCAGGAGCCATACCAAGCCGTGATACAACCAGAAAGAATGCTTTCTATGGTGTATCTGTAAACATTTTTTTTCTGGAGCGTAGGAGGCTGAGGGGTTATCTTATAGAGATCTATAAAATAATGAGGGGCATAGATGAGCTAGATAGTCAATATCTTTTCCCAAAGGCAGGGGAGTCTAAAACTAGAGGGCATAGGTTTAAGGTGAGAGGGGAGAGATACAAAAGTGTCCAGAGGAGCAATTTTTTCACACGCAGAGTGGTGAGTGTCTGGAACAAGCTGCCAAAAGTAATAGTAGAGGCGGGTACAATTTTGTCTTTTAAAATGTATTTCGATAGTTACATGGGTACGATGGGCATAGGGGGGATATGGACCAAATGTGGGCAATTGGGATTAGCTTAGGGGTTTAAAAAATGGGCAACATGGACAAGTTGGGCCAAAGGGCCTGTTTCCATGCTGTAAACCTCTATGACTCTATAACTCTATTGGTGAGAGTTGTAGCGGGCATGCAAATTTCCTTTGCTTCCTGAGAAAGTAGAGGCAAGATGGTTCCTGAGATAGGTTAACTACACTTGTGAACTTTTTAGTACCAAGCTTAGTGGGGCATTGGTATAATCCTGAGGCTTCTTTTGTATGGAATGTCTCTTGTTATTGCAAGATGTTTTTTCTCTTAAAAACATAAAAACAAGTGAAGAAAAAATGAGCCAATTGGGGAATTTATCCAGCTTTGAGGGATTTTGCCTGGGTGATTTTTAGGAAGTCAGACTTTGTGCTCCAACCATATATAAAATGGATCTTTTCACTCTGGTTCACAGACATACTGGAAGTCAGTACTGCAGGTTTCACCCTGCACAAACTAGTTGCATTGAACAATCTAAAATATGACTGACCTTTTAGTTATGAGAAAATTGGATGGTTACCAGAATGCATGTGTAAGTTATCAGGTTATGGCAGGTCTGATACAGAATGAGTGCGAGTGGTGTGAAAGGTTTTAGTTTTGTTCTGTGTAGCAACATTGAAAAGGTGTGAAAAAGCGTTTATTCACTATGCATATACACAACTAGAGCATTAATATTCCCTTGGTGGCTCCGAGCAAATGCATCTCCAAAGTTAAAGGTCAGATATTGTGCTCCTGTGCACCTACTGGTGATGAAAATAAATGTTCATATTTATTTAGTGCCTTGTTACATTGAAATGCCTCAAAGCACTTCACATAATGAATTTGCTGATTGAGTGCAGAGTAACTGACATGCAGTTGTGTATGGCATTAGATTCCACAAATGGGTGAATAGCAAATTTACTGTTGGTTTTATTTTGGTCCAGTTGGCTAAAGAATGAATGTTAACCATTGGTCTTTACTATTCTCTAAACCACTAGAACTGGAAGGTGGCAGCAAGATAGGATACCTCATTCACAACAATGCATCCCTCTCAGTATTGCACTGGAATGTCAGCTTGGTTTATGCACTTGAGTCCCGCTTTGAAGTCAGCTGCTTGAATAGACCTGTGATAGAATGTAAGAAATAGGAGCAGGAGTAGACCATACTGTTGCCTGTGAAATATTCTATACAGACACTTCGACCAGTTTATCACTCAAAACATGTTTTCCCAGGTGCTCTTTGAGACAGACAAAGGATTGTGGTTCAACTCTAGTTTTGTTAAGTGTCAGTTACAAGGAGACACAGGTTCAAGGAGAGAGGGGGAAACTTTAAGGGGGATGTGCATGGCAAGTTTTTCACGCAGTGAGTGGTGGGTGCCTGGAACGCGCTGCCAGAGGAGGTGGTGGAAGCAGGCACATTAGCAACATTTAAGAGGCATCTGGATGGGTACATGAATAGGGAAGGAATAGAGGGAAACTGACTAAGAGCAGAAGGTTTTTTTCTTTAGGGCATCATGATCGGCACAGGCTTGGAGGGCTGAAGGGTCTCTTCCTGTGCTGTGCTTTTCTTTGTTCTAAAAACGCTCGCACATTAAAGAAACAATTCTAACATAATAAATAGAGTTAACTTTTCCCCAAACAACCTAATTGCCTGAGAAATAAATACCACCCAATCTGGTGAAATTCAATTCAATTGTTGGATTCAATTCACTTGAGCCCACATTGACAGATGAACCCAGGGTGCTTTTGACACTCAGGTGTTGCACGCCCTCCTGTGTTGTCCCAGGCCGCAGTAGGTTGGTTGAGTCTTTGCTGGAGTTTGTCTTAAATGGCTGTTTTTATCCCCCTCTTCCTCGAGTCCTTCTGGAATGTTCTCTGGTTTTGAGCCAATGGGGTGACACGGCAGGGATCACAGCACCCAATGAGGTTAGGCCAGGTCGTCCTAGTTGTACATGTCTCCTTTCAGGATATGTTTAATAACAGGGAGTCTGGCTGAAACTAGGGAATACGCAATCAATAATGAATTTCTCTATTCTTCTGGCTGAGTACCTTCTGATGGATTTTATAGAACATAGAACATAGAACAGCACAGTACAGGCCCTTCGGCCCTCGATGTTGTGCCGAGCTTTGTCTGAAACCAAGATCAAGCTATCCCACTCCCTATCATTCTGGTGTGCCTATCCAATAACTGCTTGAAAGTTCCTAAAGTGTCCGACTCCACTATCACAGCAGGCAGTCCATTCCACACCCCAACCACTCTGAGTAAAGAACCTACCTCGGACATCCTTCCTATATCTCCCACCATGAACCTTATAGTTATGCCCCCTAGTAACAGCTACATCCACCCGAGGAAATAGTCTCTGAACTCTATCTATCCCCCTCATCATCTTATAAACCTCTAAGTCGCCTCTCATCCTCCTCCGCTCTGAAGAGAAAAGCCCTAGCTCCCTCAACCTTTCCTCATAAGACCTACCCTCCAGGCAGCATCCTGGTAAATCTCCTCTGCACTCTCTCCAATGCTTCCACATCCTTCTCATAGTGAGGTGACCAGAACTGCACACTTTTGGACCATAACAACTCCTCCATTGTTAAGTTTGAGCCTCTTAATTCAATATGTAAGAGCTCTGGGTTCTGGCTTTGGGTTATAATGACTTCCCCATTGTTTAAGGTCAAGTACCTCTGTTCATTTTGCAAGACAGCTCTGGTATGTGTCCCTGTTGGCTTTTGACTTGTGGTAACATAATCAGTTTAACTGTATTAATTTAAAGTGTCCAATTTTATGTTGGGCCTGATTACTCAGGCCTTTGCCCATTTGAGCACAATACAGACCTTTGAGCATGCTCCACCATTCCAATAAGTTCATGACTGATCTAATCTTATCCTTAATTCCATCTTTCTGCCTGTTACTTATAACCTTTGACTCCCCTAAAGTTCAGGAATCTATCCATGTATTCAATGACTCGACTCCACAACTCTCGAGAGAATTCCAGCGATTCACAACTGAGAAGAACATCCTCTTTGACTCTGTTTTAACAGGGTGATCCCTTTGTTCTTGAACAGTGCCCCCTCGTACGAGATACCCTCATGAGGAATCTACCCCGTGAAGCCCTCTCCGAATCAGTAAGATCAACACTCATTCTTCTAGACTCCCATGAGTATAGATCTAACCTGTTCACTCTTGCCTCATAAGACATCCATTTGACTTGTGGCTGAACATATTCCAGGAGATGTTGGTGGAAGTAACATCATGAAAGCTGGTGGTGTGGTGCGACTGGGTTCTAAGGGAGAGCAGTAGTTAAGGACAAATCCCTGGAGAAAGATTCCTATTGTGAGCATCTCCATTTGTACAGAGTGAGAAATATATCCCTTAATACAGCATGGATTTGAGAATTCAACGTTGTCCAATCACGGCAGTTTTTTTGTAAACTAGCTGTAATGTAGGTTTTCTATGAACTTGAGAAACACCACACACACACACGACCCCCGCCTCTGCCAGCTCCTCCCAAAAGTTAGAGGGAGAAACTTGTTCTAATCTACTGGTGCTGCAGATTTATTTTGATTCCCCAGTGATAAATACACATTGAAACAGTTGAAGATGGCCCATGGCGATGACTGTGTACAGGGACACAGAAAAAATCAATCCAATACTTACCCATTCTGTTATGCTAGTTACCCTTGCAGAAGCACTGACTCCTAGTTTTATCCCCTTTTCTAGTCTTCCCTTGAGCATGAATTATGTACCTGGCTGTGGGAGCAGAATTGGGTTATTCATGCTCCATTCCAGCTTACCTTTCCAACTGAGGAAAAGAAGCATTTAATTCCACTCAAGGCATTGGCAGGATAGAGGGCCAGTGTCATACTCGAGTTGTGTAATCTGATATATTTAAGTGTGTTCTTTTAATTAGATATCTTGAAGAAACCTCTGATGTAAGCTCCTTTTGGGTTAAAGTGAGAATTGTACTAAGACAGTTTTTGGGAGTAGAATTCAAAACTAATAAATGTGGAATTGTCCAAAACTTTTAAAATTTGAAAGGATTTGTAAAAGCGGCACGGGGGAACAATGGTTAACACTGCAGCCTCATAGCGTCAGGGACTTAGGTTCGATTCCCGGCACTGTCTGTACCTCTTGGAAATGATTTTTAAAAATTGGCAAGCATGTGAGAAAGTGACAATATTCTTATTTCATGGCTTTTTGAAAACTAACTAGTTGAAAAGATATGATGATCCTTCACTTGGATTCACTTTTTTTCTCTCTGTTCCATTGTTGAAAGTGACACATTGAGAGTGAAATTTCTATTCTCCATGCACCTGCTCTATATGAAAACAATTGTTTTGAAGTTATTGTTTAAGCTTCTCAAAAACCTTTTGTGTTTATAACCACCTATCTTGGACCACTTTAAGAAATGTCTCTTATGATCTAGACCCTATTTTAAAAAAAAAATCTATGTATTTTAGGTTGGCCAGACCAAACAGTTAAACTACAATGTTGTAAATTGTTCACTGAGGAATACCTTAATGATTTTAGTTTATCACGTAAAGCTGAAAAATTGCACTATGCTGGTCCAGTATTTAAATTCAAGTTGTTCTTGTGAATTTGACTGCACTGGAATATTGGATTTTAGTATTGAGTGTTTCTGAATTCACACCGAATTATGCATTTTTGTGCATGGTTCTGGACAAAAAAACTTAATTTCATAACCTTGTGCTAGATTGTGTGAATTTTTTGTGAAATACTTATTGTATCAACTTTTTAAAAACAATTGTTGACTTTTCTTTAAATTTTATTTGATAAACTTTGAAATTGTATCCAAATTGTGTGATTTATGATAACTGTTATAATCCAGGCATGAAGCCTGCCTGGGTCATAAGTTTTGCACTTTGAATTTGGCTAGGATAAGCATGATATGTTTCACCCTGTTTATGATTCAAATGACCCACTAGGGAGCTTTTATCAAATAAAGTTTATTTAAGAATATAGTTAACATGTATGGAAAGAAAATTAGCAATAATTTTTATCAATTACAAACAAAATAGCCAAAATAATGTATAACCTTTAACAAATACATCTAAAATATTCCAATCAAACAAAAACTTCCCATAGATTAAAAAAACCCTTTCCACAGGTTTAACACAGCAAATACTAATACTCACGTGACACTGGAACTGCATCCTTTGGTTGGAGAATTGAAACCCTGACACCTCAGACTTGTAGCGTAGTGCAAAGACACCTGTGTCAGACTCCTATTTATTGACTACAGCTCAGCCTTCAACACCATTATTCCCAAGAAACTCATCTCCAAACTCCGTGGCCTGGGCCTTGGCTCCTCCCTCTGTGATTGGATCCTGAACTTCCTAACTTGCAGACCACAATCAGTAAGGAAAGGCAACAATACCTCCTACACGATCATCCTCCACACCGGTGCCCCACAAGGGTATTCTCAGCCCCCTACTATACTCCTTATACACCCATGACTGTGTGGCCAAATTCCCCTCCAATTCGATTTTCAAGTTTGCTGACGGCACCACCCGAGTGGGACAGATCTCAAATAATGATGAGACAGAGTACAGGAATGAGATAGAGAATCTGGTGAACTGGTGCAGTGACAATAATCTCTCCCTCAATGTCAACAAAACGAATGAGATTGTTATCGACTTGAGGAAGCATAGAGGAGAACATGCCCCTGTCTAAATCACCGGGGACGAAGTAGAAAGGGTTAAGAGCTTCAAGGTTTTGGGTGTCCAGATCACCAACAACCTGTCCTGGTCCCCTCATGCTGACACTAAAGTTAAGAAAGCCCACCTACTTTCTCAGAAGACTAAAGAAATTTGGCATGTCAGCTGCGACTCTCTCCAACTTTTCCAGATGCACCATAGAAAGCATTCTTTCTGGTGGTATCACAGCTTGGAATAGTTCCTGCTCTGCCCAAGACCGCAAGAAACTACAAAAGGTCGTGAATGTAGCCTAATCCATCATGCAAACCAGCCTCCCATCCATTGACTCTGTTTACACTTCCCACTGCCTCGGCAAAGCAGCCTGCATAATTAAGGACCCTAGGCATTCTCTCTTCCACCTCCTTCCGTCAGGAAAAAGATTCAAAAATCTGAGGTCACGTACCAACCAACTCGAGGAGCTTCTTTCCTGCTGCTGTCAGACTTTTGAATGGACCTACCTTGCATTGTGATCTTTCTCTGCACCCTAGCTATGACTGTAACACTACATTCTGCACTCTCCCGTTTCCTTCTCGATGAATGGTATGCTTTGTCTGTATAGCGCGCAAGAAATAATACTTTTCACTTTATGCTAATATGTGACGATAATAAATCAAATCAAATTTAAGCCATTAAAGAGCAATAAAAGGACTTCTCCAGCCAACTCGGCAACAATGACATCAGATGAGGCTGAGAGAGCTGCAGAGAACATGATTTTTTAAAAAAACCTTTATAGGTACACTAACATCACATAACAATAGTGTATTCTTCTTTAAAAGCCAAATTATTGGCACAATTCCATCTCCCTTTCTATAAGAGTCATTCTGTACATTTTCCCTTTTTGTTTCTGCTGTTAATTCCCTATGCCCAAATTTATAACAAACTGCCTATGCAAATGTTTTGGGAAAAAAATGATGCGATGTTTGCAGACATTCAAGATTTCTAATATACAAGTAGATATAAAATTATTAATATAGTTTTAGAAAATTCCCCCCAAAAGTCAATCTTTAGTCGATAATTATAAGATGAATAATGCCAACTCTGTTTGTTTTTATTTAACAGTCTGTTTCTGAAATAATGTACTGTTGATCTTTGTCTCTGTGATTGTTAGATTCATTAAAATTTTTACTTGAGGCAGGTAGGAACAAATATTCAGAACTTCATCTAGAAATCTAGGACTGAAGTCTGTTTGAATTCTGGACAGATTGATTTGGTATTTTTTGCCAGGGAGAGAGAATTGGATCAAAATGTGGCAGGATCGGGCTTATTGTTCAGCCAGAGGCTAACACTGACTAGTTTTTGAGAGGCTGGTATTATTAATCTGTCCGTTCATCCCCACTAAAAGATCAGATGTGGCATCTAGAAGAAAGGCTCATTTTTTATTTCGTTGATCAACTATCTCAGAACCCAGATTGGCCAACTAGCTAAATCTGGTTATCACTAATGTCTGTTATCAGTCAAGTTAGTAATTACTCAAAAAAAAACCAGTGCAAAATTGATGTTCAAAATGAAAGTTCTACTCTGTTTTAATTATGTTCATAGTAATTATGTAAGAGAACATTTGGGTAACAATCAAGACGTTATTGTTTTAATGTTACCAAATCAGAATCCTGGAACCCTGCCCCGCAGCTCCGTGGGTGTAGCTACATCACATGAACTGCAGCAGTTCAAGAGACAGCTCACCACTACGTTCTCGAGGGCAATCAGGGATGGGCACCAAATGTTGGCCTCTGCAGTGATACTGTCATTCCATGAAAAAATTTAAAATAATGACTTTCCTCCTTTTTATTTGAAAAATTGTGATGTATTCAGGATGACTCTGATCAGGGTATTGTAATATCCAGTGCATAAATCGTGACTCAGCTTTATATGGCAGTTGGAATAAAATCCAACAGTTTGCATCAGGGCACTTTGTGTATAGGGAGGCATATATGATGTGATTTGGATTTCACAGCAATTATTTAGCTACCTGAAAATAGCTGACATGCTATTATGAATCATAAATCACATCAATTTCTTTTGGGATAGAGGGAAGTTATGAACAGAAAATTCAGATTTTTATTTGTTGTAACTTTTGCCATGCTGGTCATGCTTTAGCAGTACTGATACATAATGATACCTGATTACCAGATTATATTGCTTCCTTGTCCACTTCTCTTTGCTTCTACCAATCTGGTTTTTGGTTGCTAAGTTATGACCGCAGTTTCAACTTCATCTTAATTTCACCTTGTGAAACCAGTTTCAAAATGAATTGAAAAAAAATGCAGCATGACTGTATGCATTTGTATAGATATGTTAGGAATGCCATAAATAATTGTCTATTGGTATCCAAATCAAAGGCAGATATCACCATGATTTATGATCATGTTACCTGCTCTGCCGAAAGATTTTTCTGCTCTTGGGAGCTTCCTCCTGTCTTTGAATCAAAAGAGTCTGAGGTGCTGAAGGAGACTATTCTGCCCATCAAATACCTCCAGCTCTTTTTTGGGCAATTCATTCAGTTTCATTTTCCAGTTTTATTCCCTTAGCTCTGCAAGTTTATTTTATTCAAGTGCCCATCCAGTTTCCTTTTGAGATCATCCATCATCTCTCTGCATCCATTACCCTTTGTAGGCAGCGAGTTCCGGGAGCAGAAGACAGAACCAAAATCTTTGACACAAAAACAGAAAATGCTGAAAAATCTCAGCAGGTCTGACAGCATATATGGAGAGAAGAACAGAGCTAACATTTCGAGTCTGGATGAATCTTTGTCAGAGCCTTGACGTGTTGGAGATCATAATTTCTCAGCAACTATGTGGTGCAAATATTATCTTCACTAACCACTCAGTTCCAGGGCAATTGAGATGGGCAATAAATGCTCACGAGGCCTGTGTCGCACAAATGAATTTTTTTAAAAAATGCCTGAGTAGTGTTTGTCCTACTACAGGCTTTCATGGGTTGATTTCATATTGGAGGAGTTATCGATGGAGCAGAACACCATTGCCAATGAATGACCTTACTCCTGATAACATAATAACGAGGAGCAGGAGTAGGCCATCTGGCCCATCGAGCCTGCTCCGCCATTCAATAAGCTCATGGCTGGTCTTTTTGTGGACTCAACACCACTTACCCGCCCGCTCACCATAATCCTTAATTTCTTTACTCTTCAAAAGTTTATCCTTGCCATAAAAACATTCATTGAGGTAGCCTCAACTGCTTCACATGGCAGGGAATTCCACAGATCCACAACCCTTCATGTGAAGAAGTTCCTCTTCAACTCAGTTCTAAATCTGCTTCCCCTTTGAGGCTATGCCCCCTAGTTCTAGTTTCACCTGCCAGTGGAAACAACTTCCCTGCTTCCACTTATCTATTCCCTTCATAATCTTTTATGTTTCTATAAGATCTCCCCTCCTTCTTCTGAATTCCAATGAGTATAGCCCCAGTCTACTCAGTCTCTCCTCATAAGCCAACCCTCCCAACTCCGGAATCAACCTAGTGAGTCTCCTCTGTACCCCCTCCAGTGCCAGTATATCCTTTCTCAAGTAAGGAGACCAAAACTGTACACAGTACTCCAGGTGTGGCCTCACCAGCACCTTATACAGCTGCAACATAACCTCGCTGTTTTTAAACTCCATCCCTCTAGCAATGAAGGACAAAATTCCATTTGCCTTTTTCAATTACCTGCTGCACCTGCAAACCAACTCCTTGAGATTCCTGCACAAGGACACCCAGGTCCTTCTGCACAGCAGCATGCTGTAATTTTTTACTCTTTAAATAATAGTCCATTTTGCTGTTATTCCTACCAAAGTGGATGACCTCACATTTACCAACATTGTACTCCATCTGCCAGACCCTCGCCCATTCACTTAGACTATCTATATCCCTTTGCAGACTTTCAGCATCCTCTGCACACTTTGCTCTTCCACGCATCGTAGTGTCATCTGCGAATTTTGACACACTACACTTGGTCCCCAACTCCAAATCATCTATGTAAATCATAAACAATTGGGGTCCCAACATTGATCCCTGAGGCACACCACTAGTCACTGATCGCCAACCAGAAAAACACCCATTTACCCCCACTCTTCGCTTTCTGTTAGTTAACCAATCCCCTATCCATGCTAATACATTACCCGTAACACCGTGCGCCTTTATCTTATGTAGCAGTCTTTGGTGCTGCTACATAAAATGCCTTCTGGAAATCAAGATACACCACATCCACAGGTTCCCCATTGTCCACTGCACATGTAATGTTCTCAAAGAATTCCACCAAATTAGTCAAACATGACCTGCCCTCCATGAATCCATGCTGCGTCTTACCAATGGGACAATTTATATCCAGATGTCTTGCTATTTCTTCCTTGATAGATTCGAACATTTTCCCTACTACAGAAGTTAAGCTAACCGGCCGATAGTTACCTGCCTTTTGTCTACCTCCTTTTTTAAACAGTGGTGTCACATTTGCTGTTTTCCCATCTGCAGGAACCACCCCAGAGTCCAGTGAATTTTGGTAAATTACCACTGGTGCATTTGCTATTTCTGCCGTCATCTCTTTTAGTACCCTGGGATGCATTCCATCAGGACCAGGAGATTTGTCTACCTTTAGCCCCATTAACTTGCCCCACACTACCTCTTTCATAGTTTCTAGGTTCTCACCTGCCATAGCCTTCCTGTCATCAATTTTTGGCACGTTATTTGTGTCTTCCACTGTGAAGACTGACACACACTACCTGTTCAATGCCTCAGCCATTTTCTCATTTCCAGTTATTATATCCCCCTTCTCGTCCTCTAAAGGCCCAATGTTTACTTTAGCCACTTTTTTTCATTTTATATATTTATAGAAACTTTTGCCATGTTTTTATATTCTGAGCTAGTTTACTCTCATAATCCATCTTTCTTTTCTTTATAGCTTTTTTCGTGGCTTTCTGCTGACCTTTAATGATTTCCCAATCCTCTAGGTTCCCACTAATCTTTGCCACTTCTTTGCCATTTTCTTTCAATTTGATACCCTCCTTCATTTCTTTAGATATCCATGGCTGATTATCTCTTTTTCTACAGTCTTTCCTTATCACTGGTATATACTTTTGCTGAGCACTGATAGATCGCTTTGAAAGTCCTCCACTGTTCCTCTTGCATAGAAGGAAAGATCATGGACAAAATTGCTGAAGGTGGGTCAAGATGCTTCTTTGAAGAACTTTTGCATTGAAGTCCTGGGACTGTGATAATTGGCATCCAATATCCATGACCATCTTCCTTTGTGTCAGGGGCGGCACTGTAGCACAGTGGTTAGCATTGCTGCTTCACAGCTCTAGGGACCTGGGTTCAATTCCCGGCTTGGGTCACTGTCTGCGTGAGTTTCCTCCTGGGTGCTCCAGTTTCCTCCCACAGTCCAAAGATGTGCGAGTTTGGTTGATTGGCCATGCTAAAATTGCCCCTTAGTGTCCTGAGATGTGTAGGTTAGAGGGATTAGTGGGTAAATATGTAGGGATATGGGGGTAAGGCCTGGGTGGGATTGTGGTTGGTGCAGACCTGATGGGCCAGATGGCCTCTTTCTGCATTGTAGGGTTTCTATGATATGATTCCAGCCATTCGAAGATTTTTCCTCTTGTCCCCTTTGACCTTAATTTTTCTAGTGCTCCTTGGAATTCTTGTGTCCATGCAAAGAGTGATAAAGTCTAAAGCTGAGATTTTGACAGAATGCAAAATACATCTCGCTGACTGGCAGTGTTGACAACTCCTTCCACCACTTTGCTGATAAGTTTGGAGAGGACGTGTGTGTTTGCGTGTAAAAGTAGGCATTTGAAGTTGAGATGAGCGAAGCTAAGATGGAATACAAGTAAACAATGTGGATATAACTTTTTTCCTGACAGATGCTGCAGATTTGCTGAGTTTTTCCAGCCTCCTATTCTTCTTTCAGGTTCCAGCATCCTAAGTATTTTGCTTATTTTGGATAGAAATTTGCTTGAGGAGATAAAGAAGGTTTGTTTCTGTTTTACTTTTGAATTTCAAAGGGAAATAAAAGAGTGTTTATAACTGGCAGTGATCATAAATGAATAAAGTAAAGGTATTAAGATTATTTTTAGTCAAAAGTAGCGGTCATAAAGACAACATGAAATGTTTTTATGTTCTAGGAGAGGTAACTTCCAAAGAAAATTTAAGAATAATGGGCTTAAAGATGAAAGAGAAAAAACACATGTATGGAAAGCTATATGAGAAAAGTGGCCATGTGATATATTGAAGAGTGTGCTGTGCTGGGATAGACCTGTGAACTAAGCAGCCTCTAGTCATCCTGGAGAGGTGTCTGAAAGCAAGTTTTTGTTACAAGCCTTGGATTTCCATTGTTGAATGAGAGAGAACTGTGAAATACTCCTCTGTAACAACATATGGTGCCTTGCAGTAATATTGCTGGAATTTCTCTAAATTAAGAAATATTTTGGGAAATGTTTGGGAAGAAATTTTAAATGTGTATATGTAATCTTGTGTGTTTAAGTTTTATTTTCTTTTGTTAATGTTGCAATTCAATATTTAAAATTTCCAAAAGGGAAATTTTTACTCCTTATTTGAGAACATATACATTTTCATAATAAAATACAAATTGCAAATCGTTGTGATAGCTTGATTAAGTTTCCCTTTGGGGTTTGGCAATTACCACCTGCAATATCAAACACCTTGTTTAAATTTGTCCTGTTTTTTTGTAAAAGTTGTGTAAATCTGGGCAATTTTTCACAGTATTTGGTGGATGCCAGTACCAATGTTGCACTGGAATATCTTGGCTAAAGGGGAACAGCTAGCACTGGCACGCTGGGATTTTGTCACTGGCTATAGCTTTATTGTTTCCAGTGCATTAAGCTGCTGCTTAATATTCTGCAGAATGAAATGAGTTGCCTGGATGCTGACATCTGTGTGGTTTTCTTTGCTCTAACTGGAATTGTCTATCACACCCATTTTAGCGCAAGTTGCTAGTTCTCTCCAAACAGCCATTTCAGCTACTTTATATAGTCTCCTCCTACCACTTACTCTCTCCGGCAGAATGGAGAATGTGATACATAATGCTGACGCTGATATTCCCAAAGGATTTTTTTTGAATGATCGTGTACACCCACCTGCTACCCAACTGGAACAGGCTTCTGTGAACTGAGGCTTGTGTGTTGCATAATAGTCTCAATGTTATGTGGCTAATGGTTTGTGCATACCTTTTATATGTTGTGGTCAAAATTTCACTATTATTTCCAAAAACTCTCCATGTTTTAATTAGTCATAGGATTAAACCCAATAACATCCTGCAGGGTGCTTGCACCTTCACACATTTCAACAAAGAAGGAATGAATTTGCATTTGTATAGTGCCTTTCATATTGCAAGAATATTCTAAAGCACTTCGTAGCTAATAAAGTATTGTTTGAAGTACTATTGCAGTCAGTCTAAGGCAGCAAGATCCTTCAAAACAGCAAAAAGATGCATCACATTTTGGTGGTGTTGATTGTGGATTAAATATTGGTCAAGAAACTGAGAAGTTCCCCTTTTTTATCTCCAAATAGTCTTTAGTACCCTCTTTAGCAGGCTAATTGGTTTAAAATATCGTCTCATCTTAAAGATGGCACCTCTGACACTGCAGCACACCCTCAGTACTGTCCTGAAATGACAGCTCGGCTCATATGTTGAAGCCTCTGGAGTGGAGCTTGAACCCAGTACCATCTGTGCTACCACTGAGCTGAAGTTAACAAGCTATCCAGAACTTCACAACTCGTGTCATTTTCCACATACAGTTCTACCTATCCCTCTAAGTCCTTTGCTTTGCTGAATTGACTCGTGTCTTTGTAAAATCACTTCAGGTCTCTGTCCACTACTCTTAAGTGGGTTCCCTCTACCCATACTTTCCTCTTCTAATCTCAGGAACCTTCTCCAACCCTCAGCCTGTCTGCGCTGCTCCAATTTTAACCTCACGCCATTCCTTTATCCCACCATTGGTGGCTGCACTTTCAGCTACTGAGGCACTAAGCTCAGGAATTCACTCCTTTTAAGATGCTTTTTAAAACCAACTTCTTTGACCAAACTTTTGGTCATTTGCCCTAATATCTGTCAAAATTTGTTTATAATGCTGTTGTGATTTGGGACATTTTTAACACATTAAAGGTTCAGTATGAATGCAAATTATTATTGCTTGAACTTTCCATTCTCTGAGTATGTTATCACGCTTTTATTTGGCAGTCGATCATTCAGTTACTTGTTTTCTGGAATTCTCTCTCAAAACCACTGGCAGAACAGACTCAGTGGTCTGAATGGCTTACTTCTGCTTCTGTGTCTAATGGTCACACTCTCTCTATCCCCCTCCTTATCTTCAAAACCTCTTGAGAAAATATTTTATGGTTTGTACCTTTAACATCTTCCTCCTTTCTTTCCTGCTCCATTTAAGGGATTCTTGTTCAGTGCTCACTTCAACTTCTGAAACGCTAAGGTATTCATTTTTGGTGCTCTGCCCTTTTCAGATCTATGTTTGCTGCTAAAATATAAATGAGTACAAGAATAGTGAATATGTAGCTCATTCATAATGTACGGCCACCCAGCTATCTGTTGAAGGATTGAGTATAATCTGTTGTGATATAATGCAGAAGCTTTTGACTGTTAAACTGTAGGCTACTGAACTCACTAAAGGTTTGTAAATTTTCCAAAGTAGCTACAAGATATATAGTACCTGCTATTACTGAAAAAGCTAAATACAAAATAATTGGTAACTGTTTACTTAATTGGATGGTACCAACTTGTATCTCATGTTACCCCATGTTGTCCTGTATAGATGAACGATACAGATAGAACTTAATCCTTACTTGCAACTCCAGTTCTGCGATTTGTTTTTTTGCAGATAGTGTTGCTTGCTGATTTGCCTGCAGGTCTAGTATCCTCTACTTCTATACTTGAGTGCTGAGCTAACCAGTGCAGTATGATAATGGGTACTCCAACCTGTGCTATCGTATTAATAGCCTTGTAAGACTCAAGGGGGTTTGAAGATTACTGTGTGGTAGATTTATTTGTATTTTGGAGATTGGGTCAGGTGGGGTTAGGGTTGGTGTTGGTGGTGATGATCCTAAGCAATGCCAGCTTCAATGTGGCCCTAAGTTCTTGGACGCCAGACTGGGAAAAGGCAGAGGAGCATTTGGTCTATATTATTTGAATGATCATGGTGCAGAGTAGCTTAATAAACCTCTAATACATATCCTAATACTTGCATTCATGATTCTCAACTCCTAGGTATGTAACAGCAGAGCTTCTACTGATTCGCGTGCAATTCAGGACCACACTGAGATGCATTTGTGTCAAATAAATAAAGTAGATGCAGGAAAGAAGGACATCAGGCTAGAGCAAGTGGCCTGGAGCAGACGGCAATTTCTGGTGGATGCTCAATACCCTTCATTTGAATAAGCCTGGTCCAGGACACGACTTTGGAGGTCTAGAGCATTAAAATTACAGGCATTGTGCATGCTCTTTTATGTTGATCATTTTGCAAGTCTGAAGGCAGGTATCTGTGATGGGGAAATCCCAGGAAATTGGACATTGCTGAAGAAAGGCAGTAACTGGAAACTGGGTGTAAGAACATGGCATATATTTGGGAATTGGTATTTACCATGATTGGTTGCAGAGAGGCAGTCAACTGCTGTTGTTGCTGGAATTTTATAGCTCCATCTTGTGATACGGAATAGAATGTGTGTATGCTTGGTGGGGAGATTGGTGGCAGTGCACTCCCAGCCTTTATGGCTGTTGCAGTTGAAAGTTGTCCATTTAATGAGAGCTCAAATGTGTGTTTGTGAACTGATTGCCTTGCTTGGGATCATGTAACAAGGTCTCTGGGTGGTTTAAAGATGGTATAATTAGCAGCAAAAGGTTTGGAAACAAGTTGATCCTTTATGGTCGCCTTGATGATATGATACCTGAAACAGGCAGGTCCACATTAGCCCAGGACACTGATGATCTACTAGTCAGCTACCCTCAGTAATAGAACCTCAGTATTGGCTTTTCACTCATCTCGAGTGAGTACTGCAGAGTAAAACCCCAATAGATGGTATGTTCCGAGCTGAATGAACAAGAAAGGTTTCTAGTTAGCTCAATGATAGTTAGTTAAACCACTCCAATAACAACGGCTTCTACACTTTTTTAATGTATGTCTGACACTGTTCTTTGGTAAGAAGTCTCACAACACCAGGTTAAAGTCCAACAGGTTTATTTGGTAGCAAAAGCCACTAGCTTTCGGAGCGCTTGCTGCTCCTTCGTCAGGTGAGTGGGAGTTCTGTTCACAAACAGGGCATATAAAGACACAAACTCAATTTACAAAATAATAGTTGGAATGTGAATCTTTACAGGTAATCAAGTCTCCGAAGGTACAGACAATGTGAGTGGAGAGAGCGTTAAGCACAGGTTAGAGATGTGTATTGTCTCCAGACAGGACAGTTAGTGAGATTTTGCAAGCCCAGGCAAGTCGTGGGGGTTACAGATAGTGTGACATGAACCCAAGATACCGGTTGAGGCCGTCCTCGTGTGCGGAACCTGGCTATCAGTTTCTGCTCAGCGACTCTGTGCTGTCATGTGTCGTGAAGGCCGCCTTGGAGAATGCTTACCCAAAGATCAGAGGCCGAATGCCCGTGACTGCTGAAGTGTTCCCCAACAGGAAGGGAACACTCTTGCCTGGTGATTGTCGAGCGGGGCTCATTCATCCGCTGTCGTAGCATCTGCATGGTCTCCCCAATGTACCATGCCTCGGGACATCCTTTCTTACTGTGTAAGACTTCTTACTGTGTTTACCCCAGTCCAATGCCGGCATCTCCACATCATGACACTTCTTTGGTAACAAGGATAGCAGCATCCTGAAGAAAAACAGTGTCCTTAGGGACATGTGCCTCAACTGATAATCAATAATGAGAAGCTTGCAAACCGTTAGCCAAAAGTATACGACTTCAGTTTGCAAGGTGCAGTATCATTGGAGGTTTTATAAGTGAAAGTTAATAAGTTAAAAGTTCAAGTTTATTTATTAGTCACAAGTAAGGCTTACATTAACACTGCAATGAAGTTACTGTGAAATTTCCCTAGTCGCCACACTCCAGCGCCTGTTCGGGTCAATGCACCTAACCAGCACGTCTTTTGGACTGTGGGGGGAAACCGGAGCACCTGGAGGAAACCCACGCGGACACGGAGAGAACGTGCAAACTCCACACAGACAGTGACCCAAGCCGGGAATCAAACCCGGAACCCTGGCACTGAGGCAGCAGTGCTAACCACTGTGCCACCGTGCCGCCCACAAAGAACTGTGCTTGAATTGAGTTTGTGGAAAGTAAAGGCATGTTTTCAAAAGAAAACTCCCAAGTAAATCAACAAGAGGTAAACAAAAGCTACTACTTGTCTCATGTATTTTCCTCCAATTGTGAAATCTATCTGAAAATGCACCATAATTATTCCCCTTTTGACTTGTTTTATTGTACCACTTTTAGAGAATTGCAGTGACTGTGCGCAATCAACTTTTGTGTTTTGTGTTTCTTTGAATACTTCTACCTGTGGTGTTTTGTTGGTTATCTAGGATGGATTTTTGTGTATGGCGAGACCCATTGCGAGTGCGAAAATGTTTTTCCAGCCAAAACTCCATTCACTTTCAACGGCACCAGAAAATCCCAACCGCAAAATAAGATGGAAAATTTTGGCCATAGCCTTTCTTCCAGTAAGCTTCATCAACTTTCATAATTACAGATTCTGATTATTTTTATGGAAATTAGGAGAACTGTATGTGGCAAGCAGTTTCACAGGCGCAAGTCAGTAAGTTGGAAGCTCGGCCTGGGAATTGAGTGTTCAGAGCAGTGTGACATTTCAATTTGATTTAAAAGAAGTAACTGGGAAGACTCATGCTGGATTTAAAATGTGCTATCATGTGATTTGTAGCTGTTAAATGCAAATGAGAGTTGTGGACTGGACAGAGACCTGTGCAGAAACCAGCATGGAGTTAGCTCCTAACTTGGACTATACTCTGTGTGTATGTATGTGTATATATAATATATATCTATATGTTTGAAATTTCCTATGGCATGGAGCACAATGAGTCTGTGAATGCCCAATGGCTGCTTGCAAGTCGTCAGGCCTGCTAAATGGAATCTTCCCCTTCGTGCATAGAATGCTGGCTGAGGCAAGGAAACCTCGACTCTTCAGCTGCACAGCTGAGTTTTTTCTCCAGATTTTAGTGCATTCTGTGCAAACAAAAATCTGTGGTATGGTTTTTGCCATCACTATGGCGATGCTGGGCATGATAGAGCAGCAATGCTAGCTCCACAGAAATCGGGTTGACATCTTTAAAGGGCAACCCAATCTGTGATTTTAAAAAAAGAACTCTCTTCCCCACCATGGACACAGAAGAGCCGCCGCCGCCGCCCCCCCACCTAATGGGGCTGCTCTGAGAGCTCACCCTAGCAGTGCCCCCTTTGCGGACTCCCCTCAACTGCTTCAAGTATTTCCAAACGGGTTATGTGACGTCAGTAAGGTATGAATATTCAGTGAAGGGGGAAACATATTGCGGAGAAGCCCAATAAAGATATGCCGATTTATTGAGATCAAACTGTTTGTAATATATATAAATGATTTGGAGGAAAATGTAACTGGATTGATGAGCAAGTTTGCAGACGACATAAAGGTTGGTGGATTTGCGGATAGCGATGAGGACCATCAGAGGATACAGCAGGATATGGATCAGTTGGAGACTTGGGCGGAGAGATGGCAGATGGACTTTAATCCGGAAAATGTGAGGTAGTGCATTTTGGAAGGTCTAATACAGTTAGGAAATATACAGTAAATGGCAGAACCCTTGGGAGTATTGATAGGCAGAGGGATCTGGGTGTACAGGTACACAGGTCACTGAAAGTGGCAATGCAGGTAGAGAAGGTAGTCAAGAAGGCATACAGTATGCTTGCCTTCATTGGCCGGGGTATTGAGTTTAAAAATTGGCAAGTCATGTTGCAGCTTTATAGAACCTTAGTTAGGGCCGCACTTGGAATATAGTGTTCAATTCTGGTCGCCACACTACCAGAAAGATGCAGAGGCTTTGGAGAGGGTACAGAAAAGATTTACCAGGATGTTGCCTGGTATGGAGGGCATTAGCTATGAGGAGAGATTGGAGAAACTTGGTTTGTTCTCACTGGAATGACGGAGGTTGAGAGGAGACCTGATAGAATTCTGCAAGATTATGAGGGGCATGGACAGAGTGGATAGTCAGAAGCTTTTTTCCCAGGGTGGAAGTGTCAATTAATCGGGGGCACAGGTTTAAAGGAGATGTATGAGGCAAATCTTTTACACAGAGTAGTGGACGCCTGGAACTCATTGCCGGGGGAGGTAGTGGAAGCGGATATGGTAGTGACTTTTAAAGGGCGTCTTGACAAGTACATGAATAGGATGGGAATAGAGGGATATGGTCCCTGGAAGGGTAGGGGGTTTTAGTTAAGTCGGGCAGCATGGTCGGTGCAGGCTTGGAGGGCCGAAGGGCCTGTTCTTGTGCTGCAATGTTCTTTGTTCTAGATCCCTGCCCCCGCTGGGCAGGAACACATTACATCAAAGACGAGAGGCGTGGAAACTCAGGAAACGAGATCTCACCCAGTGAGAATCGCGTTTCCTGACTCTCGCAAGACTTTGGGCTCACGATGCCATTTACGCTGAAGACTTACGTGGGCTCAAAATCACCCCCTTTAGTTAACTAGGTTTAAGATGAGAGATATCTGTAATAACTGGAGGCAACTTGATGTGGTTCCAACAACAAAGGGTTTATTAAACTAATAGAACTTATACACCTGATAAGAGTCTGATGGAACATGTGCACAGGTCTACTGTCTATTTCTCCCTGGCTCCAACTGAGGTCCTCCCCATTCCAGGATGCATGCCCTCACTCCTGATTGGCCCAGCTTCCTGCATGGCCGCTCCATAGGTCCGGCTTGATTATGTGGCCTGCAAAGGATCACCCTTCATAGGGGCCACGTTACCACAATATCTTTTTAAACTAAATTGCTCGCTGAAGCCCACAGCTCAGCTATCTTTATGAACACCGGTCTTGTTCACCTGGATTTGTTTGATCACCTGAGGGAGTTGGAGGGTGGCTCCTTTGGATGCTTTTGCGCTTTTGTTTTGGGAAATTACGCGGTTACAGGAGTTGATGGAATGTGCTCTGGGGCAGAGAGGGAAGGCAGGAATTATGCTTCGGCAGCATGTTGGGCTCGCCTTTTCCTGTCTGTCAATTTCTTGTTGGTATTTTCTTTTGATCTGTAAATGAACTAATTAATACTCAATCAAAAGCATTAATAGGTATGCAAAGTCTGGAAGAGGCATGAACAAGTGCCCAATTGTGCCTTTGAACTTGATTGATTGACAGCTCTTCAGAGTTATTTTGATCTGGGATAATATGTTGCTGACATTTTTCTTCCTTTAATTTAATTCAGTCCAGTTTCTGGAATTGTTACTTGGATTTTGAAGTCAAATTAATTGTATTGTCTGTAGCCAAGTGTCACATTGGACAGTCTGAGGAAAAACCTTTCCCTCAGTCCTACAGATTATTAGGGTGTATAAGGAATGCATGTTATTAGATGCTTTTTCTGGATTGATACAATTTACCTGGTACCTGTCTGTTTCAGTGTATTCATAAATTTGAATTTGAATTTTGTCCTGCACATAGTGACCTCAGTGTGATATTTACTGTCATTTTGAGTAGACTGAAACACAGCGGACATCTTGCATGGTCTTTGCATGTTATACCATAATTAAAAGGGAATTGACCCCATGGCACGATAACCCATCACAACACACATTTCCTGCTCATGGAAGCTGCAATTTAGTTGAGAACCAAATTAAGTGCCTGGAGAAGGCCTAACGCATGAGGGGCATTGCAAAAAAATCTCGTTACGAGTTGAGTGGGGCTGAACTTTGCTTTGAGAGAAATTCCTACAAACAATGCTATGTTGAATACAGAATTATTCATTGTATTTCATACTTCCTCTGGTGCCTATGATTTGTTTTGCTTTTGCTAGGTGGAGGAGGACGGGCAATGCTATGGAGCTGTGCCCTTCATTGTACACAAAGTTTCACTTCGTGGAAATTCTGAAAAGTAGCATAATGCAGATTCCTCTAATTTTCTGTGAAATGCTATTATCAATCGTACCACTTGGAGATATGCAGCTGGAGTACCTCCCATTCAGACAAATAATTTTGTTTTACCTGAAGCTAGTAGGCAGGATCAGCTATGATGTGGAGATGCCGGCGTTGGACTGGGGTAAGCACAGTAAGAAGTCTCGCAACACCAAGTTAAAGTCCAACAAGTTTATCAGGTGAGTGGGGCGAGTTCTGTTCACAAACAGGGCATATAAAGACGCAAACTCAATTTACAAAATAATAGTTGGAATGCGAGTCTTTACAGGTAATCAAGTCTTAAAGGTACAGACAATGTGAGTGGAGAGAGGGTTAAGTACAAGTTAAAGAGATGTGTATTGTCTCCAGCCAGGACAATTAGTGAGATTTTGCAAGCCCAGGTAAGTGGTGGGGGTTACAGATAGTGTGACATGAACCCAAGATCCCGGTTGAGGCCATCCTTATGTATGGAACTTGGCTATCAGTTTCTGCTCAGCGATTCTTCATTGTCGTGTGTCGTGAAGACTGCTTTGGAGAACGCTTACCTGAAGATCAGAGGCTGAATGCCTGTGACCAGGCAGGAGTGTTCTCTTCCTGTTGGGAAACACTTCAGCAGTCACGGGCATTCAGCCTCTGATCTTTGGGTAAGTGTTCTCCAAGGCGACCTGAGCTTTGGACAAAGAGTAAAGATGTAATATTTATATTTTGAAAGCGAATTAATGAAGGAGACCTGATAGGCCATTGGGTTCAGTGTGGGTTAGAATAAAGGTGGCTGTCTTTTATCCTTGAGTCATGGCAATGAATATTAACAGGTTATTCAAGCATGGTGGACATTACAGCAGAACTGTTTCACAAAGTTACTTTTCAGCAGCAGTGACAAATGGTGAGCCTACATCAGTTAAGAATATCTAGATGAGGGGAAACTCCAGCAGTATGCCCAATACATGGTTCTTCAAGTCCCAGGTTGGTCGCTTTCTATTTGTGTGATTGTGTGTATAAGTTTCCACTGTTAACTTCAGCTGAGCCACTGAACAAAACTGCTTCCTTACTAATGGATGTGGATAAATCTGGAGCTTTGGCCAACACTTCAGACCCAGAAGTTCAAAATGTTGCAACCAACAGCAGAAAAAAAAAAGCAGAGGAGGCTTTGGTGGAGATTGCAGACAAGAGAAATATCATACAGCTGCTACAGGTGGGGAAGATTTCATTGCTTCAAACATTGTTTCCTTCAAAGTGGAACTGACCAAACTGGACAGTAGGTACCATTGGAGCAGACCAGGCTCACCTGTGAATGATGGTGGAATAGTCCAAGAAGTGCTTGGTATCAGCTGAAGACAGAATAAAAAGAGAAGGAAGGACTAAAACAATAAGGGAGGAGCAGGCAGTCAATGTCTGAGATGGGAATTTTTTAGAACTTGATTTTTATTTGAAGCATAGAATTAATTTTTTGGATTTGAGTGCCAGTAGGAAACCAGTCCCATTGACTATTTGTATAACAAGAACTTGAACTTGCATAACCATCTTTTAACTTGAAAGTCCTAAATACCCAGTAAAAGGGTTATTAGTCACAAGTTTAAAAATCACAGGCTGAAAAACAAAGGTCTTATAAGAGCCTTCACAGACAGACACCAAGGCCGTTCGTCTGGCAAAGCACATAAATCAGACATCTGTAACTGGAAAATGGGAGTGACCCCCACATTCAGAAACAAGCTGTACTATCAAGTTTTCACACTGATGGATATTATAATGAAGCAACCGTAAAGTGATTGTGATTGATTTATGCTAATTACCTGTAATCGATTTTGAAAACTTTAATTGCCTTTGTATCCTGGAATACATCACTCTGGGTAGCTACAGGGATGTGAACTGTAGCTTCCCAGCATCCTTGTTATAGCTTGTATTAAAACACATGTTTAAGAAAACTCTGTTACTTGTCTGGTTACTCGAAGGGTAAAGTTGTGATCAATTAAAAGGCTGACATCAAAGCCCGCAACACCCACAGAGGCAAAATCAGACAATCATGAATATTAGCCAAAGAAGGTAGTTTCAGGAGGATAAAAGCAAATTGCTATGCATGCTGGAATCTGGAACAAAAACAGAAAATGCTGGAAAATCTCAGCAGGTCTGGCAGCATCTATGGAGAGAAAACAGAGGTAATGTTTTGAGACTGGATGACTTTGTCCTGTTTTTGTAATATCGGGAGGATTTGTTCAGAGGTGACTTTTGAGAATTGGCCTTGTACCTGAAGTAGGTGAAGATGCAAACATTTTGCATACTATGCAGATTTACTTTTTGCAAATATCGTACTTGTGTGACTCACCAGCATTCAAACAAATTTTAAAATTTAAGGGTAAATGTCCAATTGCTTTTTCTTCGCTTACCATACAATTCTGAAGTCTATAATTTTCTGCCCCTTAATTTTAGGTGGATGGAAAATTATGGGCTCTGTGCACACATGATTACCCAATGTGCCCTGACAGGAATTGTAATTGGAAAATCTACCCTATAGTTTTCACTGGGTGTGGTATATAAATCTAATTTCTCCCACTCCAAAAGATTGGACATCTTATTTTGGCATGAAAAAACAGTAGTTAATGTTGCTGTAGATTTATAGCTGGAACTGTTAGCAAGACAGAATTGCCTAAATATTCTGGGAGTTTTGTTTAGGTTGATGTATATTTTGTCCATGTAAATTGAAATGTCAGAAAGTAGTATGTAAAATTAATGAAGCCATCCAGTCAAACTTTAATTGCTACAATATCCACCGACTGAAGTTAGTTCCTTGTGTCAGTTATCCTCTCTGGTGTCAGTTATCCTCTCTGGTAGAATTTGTGAACAGGCATGTAGTTTCTTGGTTATTTTTCCATTTTTAAAGTACGAGAGAAGTGTATGTTGATATGACTTCCCTGATGATTTTTCTCTCATTTCATTCCGCTTGCTGTCTTTTGAAATAATCTTTATTTTCCCCTTTGTGACACACAAAATGGTAACTGCACTTGAATTCACAGACTTAGCTTTTCAGGTGATCTTTGTGGTATTGCATATGGTAGATTGACAAGTTATAGCCTTCAAGTGAAGTGGCTCTGTGGCTGATTGTGAGATTAGAGGATATTTCCAAGCTCTTCCAGTACAGTTACAACATTGACATCTATCCAACAATGTGGAAAATTGCCCAGGTATGCCCTGTACACAAAAGGCAGGACAAATCCAACCCAGCCAATTACTGCCCAATCAGTCTACTCTCTATCATCAGTCAAGTGATGAAAGGGGTCATCAACAGTGCTATCAAGCAGCACCTGCTCAGCAATAACCTGCTCGGTGACGCCCAGTTTGGGTTTCGCCAGTGTCACTCAGCTCCTGACCTCATTACAGCCTTGGTTCAAACATGGACAAAAGAGCTGAATTCCAAAGATGAGGTGCGAGTGACAGCCCTTGACATCAAGGCTGCATTCAACTGAGTGTGGCATCAAAGAGCCTTAGTGAAACTGGAATCAATGGTTATCAGGGGGCAAACTCTCCGCTGGTTGGAGTCATAGCTGGTACATAGGAAGATGGTTGTGATTGTGCAGGGTCAGTCATCTCAGCTCCAGGACATCTCTGCAGGAATCCTTCAGGGTAGTGCCCAACAATCTTCAGCTGCTTCATCAATGACCCCTCCGTCATAAGATCAGAAGTGGGGATGTTTGCCGATGATTGCACAATGTTCACTATTTGTGACTCCTCAGATACTGAAGCAGTACATGTTCAAATGCAACAAGATCTGGACAATATCCAGGCTTGGCAAGTAACATTTGCGCCACACAAATGCCAGGCAATAACCATTGCCAACAAGAGACATTCTAATCACCGCCCCTTGACATTCAATGGTGTAACATCACTGAATCCCCCACTGTCAACATCCTTGGGATTACCATTAACCAGATATTCAACTGGACTCACCACATAAACACAGTGGCGACAAGAGCAGATCAGAAGCTAGGAATACTGTGGCGAGAAACTCCCCCAAGCCTATCCACTATCTACAAGGCACAAGTCAGGAGTGTGATGGGATGCTCCCCACTTGCCTGGATAGTTGCCGCTCTAACAACACTCAAGACGCTTGACACCATCCAGGACAAAGCAGTCCGCTTGATTGTCATCACATCTACAAACATTCAATCCCTCCACCACCGATGCTCAGTAGCAGCAGTGTGTACTATCTACAAGATACACTGCAGCAATTCACCAAAGATCCTTAGACAGCACCTTCCAAACCCACGACCACTTCCATCTAGAGGGACAAGGGCAGCAGATAAATGGGAAGACCACCACCTGCAAGTTTCCCTCCAAGCTACTCACCATCTTGACTTGGAAATATATCGCTGTTCCTTCGCAGTCGCTGGGTCAAAATCCTGGCATTCCCTCCCTTATGGCATTGTGGGTCAACCCATAGAACATGGACTGCAGCGATTCAAGAAGGTAGCTCACCACCACCATCTCAAGGGCAACTATAGATGGGCAATAAATGCTGGCTAGCCAGTGACGCCCATGTCCCACGAATGAATTTAAAAAAAAATTTGGACCAACTCTCCCTTTTTCTCAAACCTCACCATTTGCCCTATTTTTCATAAAATTATACAGTGCAGAAGAGGCCCTTCAGCCCATTGAGTCTGCACCAACCCGTGAGAAACACCTGACCTCCCACCTAATCCCATTTACCAGCACTTGGCCCATAGCTTTGATTGTTATGACATGCCAAGTACTCATCCAGATACTTTTTAAAGGATGTGAGGCAACTCGTCTCCAAGGCACTCCGGCCAGTCACCACCCTGTGGGTAAAAATGTTTTCCCTCACATCCCCCCCTTAAACCTCTTGCCCGTCACTTTGAATGTATGTCCCCTCATGACTGACCTTTCATCTAAGGGGAACAGATGCTCCTTATCCACTCTGTCCATGTCCCTCATAACCTTGTACATCTCGATCAGGTCACCCCTTTGTCTTCTCTGCTCCAGTGAAAACAACCCAAGCCTATCCAACCCCTCTTCATAACTTAAATGTTCCAGCCCAGGCACCATCCTGGTGAATCTCCTCTGCACCCCCTCCAGTGCAGTCACATACTTCCTATAATGTGGCGACCAGAACTGCACACAGTACTCTCACTGTGGCTTCACCAAAGTTCCATACAACTCCAACATGACTTTCCTGTTCTTGTAATCTATGCCTCGATTGATAAGGACAAGTGCCCCATATGCCTTTTTCACCACCCTACTATCATGCTGTTATGCCTTTATCTATTTCTGTATCTTCTATCTCTTTTTTATTCATTCAAGGGCTGTGGGCATCTCTGGTTAGACCAACATTATATTAATGATTTCAATAACAGGATCAAATTTATGGTTTGATAAATTAGATGATTGGAAGATAAGTAAAGAAGTAAGTTGTGAAGAGGACCTAAGGAGTCTGCAAAGGGATGTAGATAAATTAAAGGCATGTGCAAAAAAAATTGGCTGATGGAATAAAATGTGCATTTGTCCAGTTTGGCAGAAGGAATAAAAAACAATATATTTAAATAGGATGGGATAGCTAAACTCCGCAGTACAGAGGGATCTGGATGTCGTGGTACATGGAGCACAATATGCAGGTACAACAAGTGATTAAGAAAGCAAATGGAATGTTATCATAAGGGGAATGGAATATAAAAGCTTTCCTACTGGGTATTGGTGAGACCAAATCTGGAGTACTATGTAGTTTGGTCTCATTTAAGAAAGGACATACATGTATTCGAAGCAGTTCAAGGAAAGTTCACTCAACTGAAACCTGATGTGGGAGACGGGGGTGAAGGCTGGGGGTGGAGGGGTGTGTGTTAATCCTATGAGGATAGACTGGGTCTGTGTCCATGGAGTTCAGAAAAATGAGAAGTGAACTTATTGGAACATATAAATTCTGAGGGGACTTGACCGGGTGGATTTTCCCTTCTGGGAGAGACTAGAAATCTTTTAAAGTTTATTTATTAGCGTCACAAGTAGGCTTACATTAACACTGCAAAGAAGTTACTGTGAAAATTCCCTAGTTGCCACACGGACGGAGTCACAGTTTAAAAATAAGGGATCTCCCATTTAAGATTGAGATGAGAATTTTTTTCTGATAGTCATGAGTCTATGGACTGCCTCTCAGACTGGTGGAGGCAGATTTATTAAGAATTTCTAAGACTAAATCTGACGGGTTCTTGGATGACAAGCAAGTCAGAGGGCAGATAGGAAAGTGGAGATAAGTTAAAGTTTATTTATTAGTGTCACAAGTAGGCTTACATTAACACTGCAATGAAGTTACTGTGAAAATCCCCCAGTCGCCACACTCCGGCGCCTGTTTGGTTACACTGAGGGAGAATTTAGCATGGCCAGTGCACCTAACCAGCACGTCTTTTGGACTGTGGGAGGAATCCAGAGCACCCGGAAATCCACGCAGACACGGGGAGAATGTGCAGACTCCGCACAGACAGTGGCCCAAGCCGGGAATCGAACCCAGGTCCCTGGTGCTGAAGTAGCAGTGCTAACCACTGTGCCAGCCAGAATCAGATCAGCCATGATCTTATTGAATGGTAGAGCAGAGGGACTGAGTGGCCGACTGCTCCTAATACGTATGTTCGTATTGACATGCTTTGAAATGTAGATTATTTCACTGTCTTTATTGGAGTTTGTTTTTCAAAACTACTGAACCAAATGTTCAACTTAAAAGAAAAATATTGCTGATTGATACTGATGTATCCTTGGAAACTTGGTAAATTGCAGAATCCAAATTCAGCTCAGTTCCAGGTCAGAGCAAAAACCTTAGCTGTAGGCTTTTGGGAGAGGCTGGGCCCTTCCAAGACAATAAAGACACAAATAATACATCTAATAGTATTGTGCAATAGGTTTATTTAATATTTTGTTTTGAACATTAGAAATGTTAGCTATTGAAGAACAAAATGGCAATTGAAAAATAATTTGGTAAAATTTTAAAGAATTGAAAGAATCTGAGCCTTGATGCTGCAACTAAAATTGCTATGTATTTGGGACAAGGCCTTGGTAAATTAGGAGTTGCTCAATTCAAAACATCTTTTTAAAAAAAAGACAAGGAGAACTTGTATACTGAGTGTAAGATATCTAAAGATTATACATTGATGCATTTTAACCTTAACACCAAATGGTGTATTTAAGACATTGTAACATTGGATCACACAGCAGATTGAATATGCAGCATTTTCTTAAAGTAGATCACAATTTTTATGCAGACAGATGTATACAGGTCTGCTGAAGACTATATGTTTTAAGATGTGAATTGTCCTAATTCTACAAATGAGCGCGAAAAAAAAACGTGTTGATTGTTTGCATTTTGAATTCCCCAATGTTTAAGAATAATTGGGTTGGAATGTTTTGTGCTGGAATGTGAAAGTATTTTAACATGAAATAATTTTGCATTGTGAAAACAACAAATCACCAATGCACAGGATATTGAATAATCCAGTATCTTGAAAATATTTTCGGCAGGATTTTCTATTAAAAATGTTACATCGAACTGTAAAACAGTCATGCCTTGCTGTTACGACTGATATTCTATATTCTGTATTACTTGATCGTATGTTGCCTGTGACAACATTTAAGCTCCACGCTAAATATTCTGAAATGGGAATTGCTTGAGGCAGCTATAAATGTCAAAAGCAGATCGTTGCAACCATGAGAAATATTATATTTGAAAGTCTACACTTAGAGCATTGTTAGGTTTTTATAGATTCAGTGACTGCTGCAGTCGTATTGGGACTGGTAGCCAGGGTAAGAGAGACAGCTGTAAAACTGTTCATCATTGAAATAACAGCTGCATCTGCTGGGATATGTTGTCGTAGCAGGGACCAGATCATTAAATCCCAGGAAGAGGATGATAAGTAGATAACAGATGCTTGTACTCAGACATGAAGGTGGATTCCAAAGGACTGAATGGCAGATTCCTGAAATATCAAAAGGGGCATGGAGCCCATGGATTCATAAAAATATTCCAAAAGTCTTTGGTTTAAATGTTGAAGAATATTTGGCTTGCTTTGGCTGGATGAATTGTTTCTCATGCTGAAGAACTAGACTGAAAAGATCCAGTTACCCCATAATTAATCTTTCTGATATTTAGGTATCAGCCTATTTATTAATAAATTTAAAAAATCAAGGTCAGAAATGACCTTCGGCCTACTGAAGCAACTGCAACTTGCCTAACTTGGCAATCAACTGTATTTTGAATCCCCCAATGTCTTTCACTTCACTATCATATGTGGTAAATTATTCCAAATATTTATCACTCGTTGAATAAAGGCATCTTTCCAAGCACCATCCTTTCTGTTTTCATTAACCTGTTCTTGAATTATGTTCGCTTGTCCTAATAATCTAATTAATTCACTGAGCTCATTTTATTTTTACCATTTAATTCTGTATATTTTTATCTATTTCAGTGAAGAGTGCCCTCTACTTGCCCACCCTTTCTCCATTATCCTCCTTGCCTCTAGACCAAAGAACTTAGTAATTTTTGCTCATAGTTCATTCACATTATATTACAGGGGTATTGAATTTGATGATTGGTCATGACCATAATGAATGGTGGAATAGGCTCGAAAGGTGAATGGCTTACTCCTATTTTCTGTATGTTTCTATGTATTCAGATCATTTTTGTATGGCCTCCTTTGAAGTATTGTCGGTTAAATATAAGTAGAGCTTCACACAGCTCAATGAATGCATTGTAACTTTTCATTACTTTTGTACCATTTACAAGCCACTGTTCTATATATGCACTGCAGTTTAAAAAAAAATCTCAATATTGTCATGATATTGAAAGGAGACATGTCTACTGTTTTATAGATGCTTTCAAATTTTCCTTGTACTTGTTCATTTGCCTTCATTAGATGCGGTCACATGACACCAAGTTATAGTTCAACAGGTTTATTTGAATTCATAAGATTTTGGAGCGCTGCTCCTTTGTCAAATGAAGTGACTTCACTTGACGAAGGAGCAGCGATCTAAAAGCTTGTGATTTCAAATAAATTCATTGGACTATAACCTGGTGTCATGTGAACTCTCATCTTGTCAACCCAGTCCAACACTAGAATTTCCACATCATGGCCTTCATTAAATAGCTGTTACTATTCTCTTCCCTTTAAATATGCAGTACTTGCATTTTTCAGTATTAAGGTGACTTTTGCCATTTGTCAATTGCATAAATAAATCTAAATCCTTTCTTAAAATGTGGTCTGCATCCTCTATTGTTATGCAGTCCTGTTTTAAATTTAGTAAGCAGACTATATTTGTTTCTCCAAGTCTAACAAAAGATCAAACACTAACTCCTGCAATGCTGCATTCAGTGCCCGTGCTTCAGTATGAAACTGTGTCTATTAGAGGAGAGTATCTGCAATCTTTTGTGATCTAAATGTTCGATGGAACAGGCTTCAGTGGCTCTGATCATAGATGGAACTGGCCTTTTGGAAGATTTTGCCTGTCTGTCTGTTGGATGGAAAACCAGCCTCCTTCCCCAATGAGGGTGCTCGCAGCTATACTGTTCAGCCCCTTGATATCCCGCCCTATGTATTCGACTGTCCATCTCCCAAATTCTTTGCCGTTAGAAGTTATCAATTTTGTATAGCTCCACTGATCTCTGGTAAACATTGTTTCTGATATGGCAATTTGCACCTCAATTTCTCTAGACACTTAAAATTATTACTGAGCAAATCACATCTCCGTATCCTCTAGACACCTGCTAATCTTGTTGCTTATCTGTTATTTGTGATTTCATCTCAAGTTCACTGTTAAGCTTGTTAACTTTCAAATTTCTAACAAAGGAAAAATAAAAAAACAGAACGACTGCAGAATTCTGAGGTGCAGAGGGATCTAGGTATTCTAGTGCATGAGTCACAAAAAGTTGGTTTGCAGGTTCAGCAAGTAAGTAAGAAGGCTAATGGAATTCTATCCTTTATTACAAGAGGAATTGATCATTGGGGGGCATGATTGGGAAATTTGCAGATGATACAAAGATAGTGTAGAGGATAGCTGTAAGCTCAAATGATAGCGATGGGTTGGTGGAATGGGCAGGAAAGAGGCAGATGAAGTTCAACCCTGCTAAGTGTGAAGTAATGCATTTAGGAAGGTCAAACAGTAAAAAGGAATATACAACAAATGGGAATATACTGAGAGGTGTAGATGAAGTGAGAGATCTTGTGCAAGTGCGCAGGTCCCTGAATGTAGCAAGTATAGGTAGATAAGATTGTAAAGAAGACATATGGAATGTTCTCCTTCATTAGCAGAGGTATAGAATACAACAGTATGGATATAATTGATGGAACTGTATAAGACACTGATGAGCAGTTCTGGTCACCAGATTACAGGATGGATGTAATTGCTCTGGAGAGAGTACTAGAATGAGGAGATTTGCTAGAATGTTGCAGGGCTGGAGAATTGTAGCTATGAGGAGAAATTGGAGAAGTTGGGGTTTTCCTTGGAACACAGAAGGCTGAGAGGGGTGACATGTTTCAGGTATTCAAAAAAAAGGTGAGGGGTAGAGATAAGATGGAAAGGAGAATCTGTTTCCCTTGGCAGAGAGTTCAAAACCCAGGGATCACAGATTCAAGCTAAGTTGCAGAAGGATTAGAAGGGCTATGAGGAAAAACTTTTTATGCAGAGGCTGGTGGATGTCTGGAAATCACTGTCTAAGTTGGTGATGGAGGCAAAGACCCTAAACTCATTTAAAAAGTATCTCAATCTGCACCTTAAGTGCTGTAAACTGCAGGACTATGAGCCATGTGCAGGAAGGTGGGATTAGAAAGGGCACCGGAGTGTCTTTGGGTCAGCATGGACAAGATGGGCCAAATGGCTCCCCCTGTGCTGTATCATTTCTATGGTAAGCACTTAATGCTTCAGTTATAAAGATCATTGATGAGGTCACATCTTGAATACTGTGTGTAATTTTATTCTCGTTTTAAGGAAGAATTTCAATGCATTGCAGATTGTTCAGTGGAAGTTTACTAGATAGATAACTGGAATGAGTGGGTTCTCTTATGAGGGTAGGATGGACGAGTTGGGCTTGTTTCCGCTTGAGTTTAGAAGAGTGAGGGGTGATTTGACTGAAATGTATAAGATATTGAATGGTCTTGACCAGGTGGATATGTAAACGATGTTTCCTCTTGTGGGTGCATCCAGAACTAGGGGTCACTGTTTTAAAATTAGGAGTTGTCCTTTTAGGACAGCGATGAAGAGACATGTTTTTTTCTGAGAGTTATGTGACTTTGGAATTCTGCCTCAGAAGGTGGTGGAAGCGAAGTCATTGAATATTTTTAAGGTGGAGGTACATAGATTCTTGTTGGGCTACGGAATCAAAGATTGCCAAGGGTAAATGGGAATGTGAAACTCGAGGCAAACACATCAGACATGATCTTATTGATGGTGGAACTGGCCTGAGGGACTGAATGGCCTATTTCTATTTTGCATGGCTGCATAGTTACGTCAACTGCATTTAATTCTGCTACTGTACTTCATTTTGCTGAAGCTATTTTACTTAGCACAGAAGCGTTTCCAGCCTCAAACTTTCCTATCTGCATTTATACTGCATACTGCTCTGTCTATTTCTGTTCTCCGTACACTAGTCAACCATTTTACTTATATACCAGATTGTATATCCATTACAGGATAGTGCATAATGCAATATGTTATGAGTTATGTTGGACTGCATGAGGCAGAGACTGTTCCATAGTAGGCTGTGCTAATGCACAGAGGGACGACATCTTGTGGCTTCAATTAACAATTAATAGGACAAGCCCAATGTGTCTTCGTAATCTTTCACAAAACTGAAGGGATTCTGTAGATTAACACACCAGGCAACCTAGCCCCACAGTTTTCAAATGGAGAAACTCAAACTCATAAACAATTGCATCTTGCTTTTAGTTTAATGCTACTGATGCTGTCTCTCTGGAATGGCTTTTTATCTGAGAACTATAGTTAAAGTTAAAAGTTTATTTATTAATCACAAGTAAGGCTTATATTAACACTGCAATGAAGTTACTGTGAAATTCCCCTAGTTGCCACACTCCGGCACCTGTTTGGGTCAATGCATTTAACCAGCATGTCTTTCAGATTGTGGGAGGAAACCGGAGCACCCGGAGGAAACCCATGCAGACATGGGGAGAATGTGCAAACTCCACACACAGTGACCCAAGACGGGAATTGAACCCGGGTCCCTGGCGCAGTAAGGCAGCAGTACTAACCACTGTGCTGCCCAATCAACAGTGCGCAAGTGAATACAGTTCTTCTGCACATGTTGTATTTGGTTACAGGTTTGATACACAATTTAAAAGTGAGTGTAGAAACGCTTAATTGCTTTTCATTTTTAAAGCTTAGTTTGATTAATGTAAAAAAAAGTGTACTGCAAAGTAGCACTGAGTCTACAAAAATTGTAAGCTTGTTTATTGAAGGCAGACTTATTATTTTATAAAATGTCTTCAGTTTTAGCACGACACAAAGAATATATTCAGGCAGATTTGTTTCCCCTTGCTAAACAGCTTTTAATCTGCTAGAGGATGTTGCCAAGTTACTGTTGCCTTTTTAGCTCGTGCTTCAAGTCTATATATTGGTTCCAGAAGGTCATGGTTGAGATAAAGACCTGCTCTATTCATCATCCTAGTTTGAAGATGGCTTCTAAAAAAGGATCCATGAGCTTTCAGAGGATTTATAGTACAGTACTGAGTTGCGATTTGCAATCACAACAGCTTTAATTGTTTTTATTGGAGCGTCGAAGGATGAGGGGGGACCTGATAGAGGTTTACAAGGTTATGACAGGCCTGGATAGAGTGGATAGTCTGAGTCTTTTTCCCAGGGTCAAAGGGTCAATTACTCTCGGGGGCATAGGTTGAAAGTGAGAGGGGGAAGGTTTAAGAGATGTAAGGGGCAAGTTCAGAGGGTGGTGAATGTGCTGCTGGAGGAGGTGGTGGAAGCAGATTCTATTACAATGTTCACGAGGCATCTGGATGGAAACATGAATAGGCAGGGAATCGAGGGGTATGGACCAGGTAGGGGCAAGGAACTACTGGATTAGAGAGGCATCTGTGTCAGC
The DNA here is from genome assembly GCF_964213995.1 of Mustelus asterias. Taxonomy (NCBI): domain Eukaryota; kingdom Metazoa; phylum Chordata; class Chondrichthyes; order Carcharhiniformes; family Triakidae; genus Mustelus; species Mustelus asterias. Next base: position 87,016,405 of record NC_135813.1, on the reverse strand, counting down.
ACAGACTTGGTGGGCTGAGAAGTCTGTTCCTGTGCTGTACTGTTCTTTGTTCTTATCTTTATCTTTTAAAAGTTCAGCTGCTACTTATGCTGGTAAGCATTTGTGAAACTGATCAGAGTATTTTCAATTCGATAGAGTTTTGATACGTTTGGCCCTAAACTCTACAGCAGTCATTTCTTCCAAAATTATACACATGTGACACAGCTGGCCAATACTGGTTTGTATTTTTAGTGTGGTTTAAAAGTGTTTATGGTACTGGATTGATGACCTAGAAACTGCAAGTTCAAATCTTGGCATAGAAATTTGTAAATCTGAATAATTGTGGACTGTCAACAGAAAAAATCTAGTGAAAGTTCTTGTGAAAAATTCAATTGGTTCACGAATATCCTTCAGGGAGGGGAACTAGTCATCCTCACCTGGTCTTCCTGCCACTCTTCATGTCCTTGGTTGTCCACATCCCGAGGATGAATTTTTAAAAAAATCCTCAATCCATGAGGCAACGACAGGGATGTTTTAATTTTTATGTTGGAAATGCATGTATGTGGATTTAGGATAAGGATGGGATTAAGTTTGCTTGTGACATTGCATGTTAGAATAATCTGGCCACATTTATTGTCAGTGCTCAAGAAAAAGTAGTGATCATCTAGGCTGTGTCTGTGGACCACGTTAAATTTTAAATTTAAACTAATTTTTGGATGCATGACTTGAATACTTCTAAGCAGTGTCTGTACTGTGTCTGTCTTGCTTTGATTTAGGCAAGAAAATTAAAGCCATATTGAAAGTTGTGCAAAAAGTTTTAGCAACCTAAAGCTAGCTGTGCTTGTTCTAAACTGTCAACACTTTTAGTCACACTTAAAATCTTTATTAAACTTGCACGTTCACAGATCACTTTTTCTTTGCATTAAATTTAAATCACCACAAAGCAGAACAGAGTTCCAGAATCTCTTTTTTGTGTTACTGCTTTTTCCTTGGTTTGTATATCTGCTTTTAGCAGGTGAGGCGGTATATCTATTTCAGAATCTCTCAGTGGTGTTATATGCTGACTTTGGTTATTATCTGAACTTGGAAAGACATGGCATAGGAACAGACATCTATGATGCCTGTTTCAGGGTGTAGTAATTTTTCTTTCTAATTATGCTAATCTAGTGTCTTGCTGTTGGGATTTACTCTCAGTATTTTATGTGCTGACTTCACTGTATTCTGCTTTCTTTTAACTATTGGTTTAATCTCCTGGTAAGTACTATCTGTTGCATTTTCGATGCAAACTCTGCATATTTTTTGCATCCAAGGTGATTTGTAGTATTTCTATTGGGAATTTAAAAAATGATGGTAAAATATAAGGATGTTTCTGTCTTATTGAATACTGCAAGCTATAAATGTGTTGACAAGCTGGAATGCTGACTGTTCAGAAGTTGTAAGGTACAAGCCAGAAATAAACGCTTAAACCGAACCAGACGATTTATTGCATTATCAGAAAAAGTACTTGCGTAATTACTTTTCTGGTTGCTGCTTTCAGTCCTTAGATGGGGCAACATTTCTGCTGCAGCTGCTGTTTGAATCATGCTAACACGTATTCTTTTAAAACCTTGGGCCTGAATTTGAACCCATCACAATCTTCTGATTAGGCAATTTCAATCCAATTAGTTGCTCATGCATGACTGCCCACATATGCTAATTTGATGAGGGGGTGGGGGGGGGGGCGGTGGTTGGTGGCAGTCATAGGTATGGTATGTAAGAAGTTGAAATGCTTGATGGAACTCTTTAGATGGAGTATTGTCTGGTGTGGTACTCGACCACACAAACCAATTGCACCTCTGATGCAACTCCTGGGGGAGTTCAGTTAACTGGACGCTAGCTGCCCTCCAGTTGGTAAACACGCGAAAGGGAAAATGACAGGGTCATGGGGACAGAGCCGGGTAGTGGGAGCGAGGGTTTCCATAGAGCTGATATAAGCACAATGAACCAAATGGCCGCCTCCAATGGGGATGGAAACAAAGTTTATATTTTGAATCTATTGATTTCTGTTTTGAACAGTCATTCAGAGTCACATTAGAATCGAAATGTTAACTCTCCACAGATGCTGCCAGAGCTGTTGCGCTTTTCCAGCACTTGTTTTTATCTCAGATGTCCAGTATCTGCAATATTTTGCTTTAATTATATTAGCCACTTCCTGTGTTGCATAATTACATGATTCTAACTAATCTTGGGTGTGGTGGTGTTTTAGGTTCCTACACTATTTGTAAGGTAGGAAAGAGAAAATTAACCAATGTTGATTACTGTTTAATGACCTGGATTGGAAAGTGGCTATGTTTATGTATAGGATTGGAAGCTGCCATGCTATGATACAGAGTGAAATAACTGACCAGTGCTTATTGTAGCAAACAACAATTACTTGGAGTATACTGGGTGCTCATAGAGTTATATCTCGCTAATTGTAATTATCTTCTGGCAATCAAGGGATGGTGGGACATAATAGTGCACTTTTCTGTTATTGGAATGAAGGTCCAGTGTAAAGGTAGAAAATTAGGTGCTATATTCTTCACCTAGTTTGATTTGCACTCAAAATTGGTTGATATAAATGCTAGGTACCTAGATTGTCCAGTCAGCTCCTTGGGTATATAAATATACTAGAAAAATACAATCTGCATTGTGGAGAACATGAGTGCTTAGTATTTTGAGTGCAGTAATTTTCAAAACCTTAAGGTCCAACCTAGACATGTATTTAAAAAAATTAAGTTCATTGCGCAGTGCATTTCTGCCTCATGAAATATTAATATTTTACCGTTCAACTGCTCACTGGCATCTACAAACTGATCTGATGGAAATAAAAGCTCAGGCCATTAAGAAAAATGTGTCTGGGAAAAAAAACTCAGCGGGTTTGATTTTGCTGTTAGAGCTGTTAGCACCCAAAGAACAGTACAGCATAGGAACAGGCCCTTGGGCCCACCAAGCCTGCACCAGTCACGTTGTTCTACTTAGACCTGTATCCCTCTATACCCTGCCTGTTCATGTGTCTATCCAGATAAGTCTTACAAGCTAACATATCTGTCTCAACCACCTCACTTGGCAGTGCATTCTAGGCCCCCACCACTCTGTAAAAAAAACAACTTCCCCCGCACGTCTCTTCTGAACCTTCCCCCCCCTTATCTTGAACTTATGCCCCCTTGTGATTGTCATTTCTGCCCTTGGAAAAAGCTTCCAACTGTTCACCTATTCAATGTCCCTCATAATTTTATAATCTTCTATCAAGTCGCCCCACAGCCTCCGTCTTTCCAGGGAGAACAATCCCAGTTTATTCAATCTCTCCTCATAGCAAATACCCTTGATACTAGGAACATCCTGGTAAATCTTTTCTGTACTCCCTCCAAAGCCTCCATGTCCTTCTGATAGTGTGGCGATCAGAATTGGACACAGTATTCCAAATGTGGCCGAACCAAAGTTTTATAACTGTAATATAATTTGCCAACTTTTATACTCAGTGCCCTGGCTGATGAAGGCAAGCATGCCATGTGCTTTCTTCACCAACCTTTCCACCTGTGCTGCCACTTTTAAGGATTGTGGACCTGTACTCCCAGATCTCTGTCTGCCTATGCTCCTGATGGTTCTGCCATTTTTTTTATAGCTCCTACCTGAATTGGATCTACCAAAATGCATCACATCGCCTTTGTCCCGATTAAATTCCATCTGCCATTTTTCTGCCCAATTTTCCAGCCTATCTATATCCTGCTGTATTCTCTGACAATCTTCATCACTATCCACAACTCCAGCAATCTTAGTATCATCCGCAAATCTGCTAATCAGACCAGTTACGTTTTCTTCCAAGTCATTTATATATATATATATATATATATATATATATATATATATATATATTACAAACAACAGAGGTCCCAGCACTGATCCCTGCAGAACACCACTAGTTACAGACCTCCATTCAGCAAAACACCTTTCCACCGCTACCCTCTGTCTTCTATGTTCAAGCTGATTCTGAATCCATCAAGCTAGCCCACCCTTGATCCCGTGTGATTTAATCTTTTGTACCAACCTACCATGAGGGACCTTGTCAAATGCTTTACTAAAGTCCATGTGGACAACATCCTTCCCTCGCCAATCATTTTTATCACCACCTCAAAAAAACTCAATCAAATTAGTGAGACATGACCTCCCTCATACAAAACCATGCTGTCTGTTGCTAATAAGACCATTCAGTTTCAAATGTGTATTGATCCTATCCCTAAGAATCTTCTCCACCAATTTCACTATCATTGACATCAAGCTCACTGGCCTATAATTACGTGGGTTATCTTGCTTCCCTTCTTAAACAACAAGACAACATTGGCTATCCTCCAATCCTCTGGGACCTCAGCTGTGGCCAATGAGGAAACGAAAATTTCTGTTAGAGGTCCAGCAATTTCCTCGCTTGTCTCCCTCAGTAATCTGGGATAGATGCTATCTAGCCCTGGGGATTTGTCTACCTTAATGCTTTTTAATACACCTAACATTTTCTCCCTCGCAATGGTGACTTGCTCGAGCGTTTAAATACCCCTCCAAGACACCATCAATCAACGTGAACCTCCTTTGTGAATACCGATGCAAAGTACTCATTAAGGATCTCACCTACTTCCTTTGGTTCCAGGCATAATTTCCCTCCTTTGTCTTTGAGTGGACGAATTCTTTCTCTAGCTACCCTCTTGTTCCTCACATATGTATAAAATGCCTTGGGATTCTCCTTAATCCTGCCTGCCAAGGACATTTCCTAACCCTTTTTGCCCTCCTAACTCCCTGCTTGAGTTCTTTTTCTACTTTCCCCGAATTCTTCAAGTGCTTCATCTGTTTTTAGTTGCCTAGACCTTATGAATGCATCCCTTTTCTTTTTGACTATACTCAATTTCCCTGGTCTTCCATGGTTCCTGCTTTCCCTGTCTTTTCTTCTCACAGGCACATGCCTGACCTATACTCTGATCAACTGCACCTTAAATGACTCCCACATGCCAAATGTGGATTTATCCTTAAACAGCCTTTCCCAAACAACAGCCTCCAAATCCTGCCTAATCCGCTTGCAGTTAGCCTTCCCCCAATTTAGCACCTTAACCCTAGGGCAACACTTGTCCTTTTCCATGTGTATCCGAAAACTTATGGAATTGTGGTCACTGTTCGCCCCATGTTCCTGCGCTACAACTTTGATGATCTGGCTGGGCGCATTCCTGAGTATCAGGCCCAGTATAGCCCTCTCTCTTGTCGGACTATCTACATATTGTTCCAAAAAACCTTCCTGGACACACTTAACAAATTCCTCACCATCCAGACCCCTTGCCGTAAGGGATTTCCAGTCAATATTAAAGTCTCCAGTATAATAACCCTATTATTTCTACATCTATATCTATCCAGAATCTGCTTACATATCCGTTCTTTACCTTCCTGTGGGCTGTTGGAAGGCCTGTAGTACACCCCCATTATAGTGACTGCCCCCTTCCTGTTTCTGAGCTCTACCCACAGTGCCTCATTACCTGAGATTACTACCCCAGAGGTCCTGCTTTTTAATCTTCGACTTAACGCCCTAAATTGCCATTGCAGGACCTTGCTACTTTTTCTACCTAATGTCTTTCATGCCAATGTGGACATTGTCTGATTTTTGTCTGATTTCCCTCCCGTTGGATCCAAGCACCAGGGAGACAAACTACCATCCTGGACTCCCTTTAACGGCCAAAGAAACGGCCGTTAAATAGTCAGTCTGTGCCCCTGACTATTGAATCCCTTACTATTGCTTTGCCACGCTTTGTACTCCCTCCTCTGTACAGCAGGGCTAGCACAGTAAGAAGTCTCACAACACCAGGTTAAAGTCCAACAGGTTTATTTGGCACTAGCTTTCGGAGTCTCAGGCTCCTTCATCAGATGAGTGAGGACTTGTGTTCACAAACAGGTCATATACAGACACAAATTCAATTTACAAGATAATGATTGGAATGGGCTGGTCATGGCGCCTTTGTTCTGGTCACTGTTGTTGCTGTCCCCTGGGGGACCTTCCTCCTCCTCCTCCGTATCCAAAATGGCAAACTTGTTAGATAGGGGGACAGCCATGAGGGATCCCTGCACTGACTGCCTAACCGTCTGTTGGTCACCCATCTATCTTTGGTGTGACCACATCTCTGTTGCTATTATCTATAACAATTTCTGCTAATTGTGTGCTCCTTAGTGCTTCAAGCTGCTGCTCTAACCGCTCCATGCGTTCGGTGAGCATCTGCAACTGGATGCACTTTCCCACTCACCATTACTTACCTGAAAATTGGACAGCGACTTCAGGTAACCACACGTACAGTTAAAAGCGGAAACGCAGAAATTGTTACCAGGGATGAAACATTGCTTTGCGAAAACTGCAACTCGATATCTGAGTCATGGTTCAAATGTATTAAATAGCATGAGTTTGCTATTCTTAACTTCACATAAGCTTACCAGGAAAAGTGATCCCCCACCCCATTGCATTCCAGTCTAAACACTCTTAATAGCATGATAAGTCTCAACTATTACTTGCACTGAAAATTAACTTTTACAATTCTGGAGTGTCTTTTTCTTCTGGCTGAATGTTCTGCCATGACATAATGAGGTATGTGATTGCAGCTCGGAAGCCAAACTGCAGAGTTCTTGAATAAAATCATAAAGGTGCTGTTAGATCACTATTCACCACACAATCAGGGCCATGGCTGCTTCCTGTGTTTTTGTTTACCAATTTCTCTCTGATTGAGGTCAGTCATACACTTCTTATTTCAGTTACACATACACATAGACATTATTGCTAAGTGGCAACACCAGTGTTTTATAAATGTGGCATGACTCTCAATTAATATAATTTACACTATTGTTGTCCTATTCACTTAATTATCTGAACAAATGTTACTATATATTTTGATTACAAATATATGCAACCTTCCAATTTCCTTGAATAGTGTCAAATTGTAAAGTTTTGGTTAACAAACCCCAAATGCAATTTTTATTTCTCCTTTATATTTCTGCACCCTTCCTTGCAGTGCAGTGTGATATCAGTACTATGCTATATTTAGAGACATACTGTGTGTTGAAGAAGATATCCACAAAATCAGTTGTCAAAATAAGCCTCGATATATATTCTATTATTTGATAATGTGTGAGTTTGTAATTGTGCCTCTTCCAGCTTTGGATTGGTAAACTGTTGTGGATTGTTAGTGAATTGGCCTCTTTTGTCAGTTATGTTTTTGATGCAACTGGGAGGATTTATTGATGGCAATTCAGTATTTTTTTAAAAATCTAAATAATTATTCAGTCAATTCATGAAAGTTCTACTGGCTTCTTTTCCACTGTGATGAGTTGTATAGAGTCGTTATTAAGCTCCCAGAGTATCTCAGACTGCTATTGTCTTCTGTGATTACTTTCAGTTCATTTAGCAGCTTGCACTGTTCTTAGCAGAACAGTTTGTAGCTGTAGATAATAGCCAATTGCATTTTGCCCTAGTTCCAAATTCTGGTTAACATAAAATAGAAGGCTGCATATTAATCATTCTGTTGTATTCTAACTTCTAGATTTTTGTATTCCACTTCATACTTTTTGTATATTTAAAATACAAAATAACTTTTTTTTTGATCATCTTGTTCTTAGCTCCTTCATAACATTTTTGTATTTTTGATTTCTTCCCTTAATTACAGTTCTTAACCAAGTTCTACTGCATATGAAACTATTCTATAGGAAACAGGGCCCATGGATTCAGAGGGAGATTCCATCCCACATTAGTCCAGTGACTGGCTCAAGAGGTACAAAAGCCCAAAGCCATTGAGGAAGGAATTAATGGTCAGCGGATTTCAGATGTGATAATCTCATGTCACTTATCAACGGGACATTAAAGATTCCATAATAGTATCCAGAGAAGAGTATGAGCGTTCTCCCCATGCCCTGGCCACTATTTATTTTTCAACATGATGTGGAGATCCCGGCATTGGAGTGGGGTGAGCACATTAAGAAGTCTCACAACACCAGGTTAAAGTCCAACAGGTTTATTTGCAATTACGAACTTCTGGAGCACTGCCCCCCCGATGAAGGAGCAGCACTGCAAAAGCTCGTGATTCCTAATAAATCTGTTGGACTTTAACCTGGTGTTGTGGGACTTCTTATTTTTCAACAGACATCTTAAAATAGGTTATCTGGTCACATACTTCATTGCTTTTCTTGCTTTTGGTATTAGGAGTGAAGGTTGATGAGAAACATGAGCAAGTGCTGAACATCTATACACGTGATTATAAAACAACTGTCACACTTAGTAATTCCACCAAGTGAAATTCTTATCGTTATCACCAATTGCTGTGTAAACAAAGTTCTTTTGAGTGGTGCAGTACGCTGAAAGTTGTCATGACATAATGGCAGTTTACTACTTACTGTGCCTACCCCAGTCCAACACCAGCAACTCCACATCATGACACAATGGGGTATATGAATGCAGCTCAGAACCCAAACTCCAGAGTTCTTGAATAAAATCATAAAGGGAGTATTCAGTTAATCTTGTCATTTAAACGGCTTTATATTCTAAAGATAGTGTATTTACACTGAAATATAGTAATAATTATTACTGAATGAGTGATTAAGAGCTGATTAATCTAGAATATGTGCCCTTTTCAGTATAGATTCTATTTGTGCTGCATTTGAAAATACTGCTTTCAACGATAATTAGACTTGATACTGAGTGAGACTTTTCACCCACTCTTAGTGCATGAGAAGTCAGGGTAAAATGTGCAGTATATGCACTGATGTTTCTGATTTGATCAAAAAATTAGCTATTTTTCTCTGTTAATATCGTAAAGCAGTTAAGGCTGGCAAAATGGTTGTCATACAGTCCATACTGCCATTGTTTCCCTGAACTGTAAGAGATGAAGGGAGGTTTGGCTGGATGAAATTTAAGATGGCATTTAAATGGATTCTATAAATAGGGTCGTTGCCAGGAGACTCTCCAGATCTCAGATTCCAAAGGAAACAGCTGATGCAGTGTTGGGAAAAGTGCAGTTGGCATTGATCTCTAATACAGCATGTTCCTTCTAAAATTAATTTTAAGTAATTCTAAAAATACCTTTACAAAAAAGCTAAACAGACAGTTAAAGTAGTTCTGGATTTTATTTTCTCAAACCTCCATTTTATCTCTTCACACTGCTCACTTTTCAGACTCCTGAGAAACAGCTTCATGTTGCTCCTTCAGGACTACAACAAAAGAAAATCTGTTTTCTCTGCTTGGCCTACTCACTACACACCATTATGAGTGCATTTGCACCCCGTGCCATACAGTTTTTAACTTTCCAGGCAGCTTTTTTTGGCCGTTTAAAAGACTGATCGTTGCAATTTCAGTTATTTGGAAAAGCAATTAAATTTGGCAATGGTACAATTCCACAAAATGATTTGGAGCAATAGGAACATAGGAGCAGGATATGTTCAGGCCGTTTAGTCCCCTGAGACTGAAATATAGTAATAATTATTACTGAATGAGTGATTAAGAGCTGATTAATCTAGAATATGTGCCCTTTTCAGTATAGATTTTATTTGTGCTGCATTTGAAAATACTGCTTTCAACAATAATTAGACTTGACTCATGTGATGAAGGGGCAGTGCTTCGAAAGCTTGTGCTGGCATATAAACCTGTTGGACTTAACCTGGTGTTGGGGGACTTCTTACTGTGCCCACCCCAGTCCAACGTTGGCATCTCCACACCATGCAAAAGATGCCAGGACACTTCTCAGAAAAAAGCAAGTCTCCTATCATTTATTCCTTACACCAATATCACTTTAAAAAGATTATTTGGACATTATATCACATCTCTTTATGGGACCTTCCTGTGCAGATTTCCTGGTGCATTTCCCTGTATTAAAATAGTGGCTACATTTCAAAAATAATTCATAAGGTCGTGAAGGGCCCTCTCCTTTTCCTTCCTCCCCCCACTCCCCTTCTCTCCCCCATTATTAGTGTTTTACAAAAACAGAGCCAATAATTCTTATGATTTGAGATTTATAATCATATACTTTTGGCATAACATTGATTACCCAATGAGCTCATCGTGTTTGGGAATCAAACCTACAGCACAATTCACTGAACACAGCAATCGTGATCTTTAGGGTATCCAACAATAACTTCTCCAGTGTAATAAGATCTGACGAACCTGCTGCCTCAATGTGAAAACCTGAGATAACAAAATAAAAGGCCTGAAGCTTGTATTTAAATATGCAACTTTTCCTCACTATAATCCATTGCACACAAATCGTGTTCTTTATCTTTCTATTACGTCATCTGTCATCTACCTGTCACAAGACCTGTGTGATGGACAAATGCTGTAGTAGCAGGTGGGGATTCACTGTGAGATGTAGCTGTGAGCCTGCACGCAGGTGGCTCAGGCCGTAGGGTCATTTTTCACAGGACAAAAGCAGAAGTGGAACTTGACCACCCCCGAACGATTGAGCAGCCCTTTACACACCACACTGCTCACCGCCTTCACATGATAAGGGCCCTAAATATGTCTGCTTCACCGCAGTTACAAAGTGATCTCAAGTTGATCTTAAAAAAAAAAATAGAAAGGTGACAGCAGTCACCATTGGCACATGGAACGTGTGCATCCTCGTGGACAGCACCACAACCAACAGACCCGAGAGAAGGATTGTTCTTGTCGGTTCAGAACTGGCTAGCTACGATGTCCAGATTGCCACCCTCAGCAAGACTTGTCTACTTGGGGAAGGTCAGCTGAAGGAAACCTGTGTAAGTTACACATGCATTTGAAGGGACTGTGGAAAAGAGGAATGTAGTAAGAAGTTTAACAACACCAGGTTAAAGTCCAACAGGTTTATTTGGTAGCAAAAGCCACACAAGCTTTCGAGGCTCTGAGCCCCTTCTTCAGGTGAGTGGGAATTCTGTTCACAAACAGAACTTATAAGACACAGACTCAATTTACATGAATAATGGTTGGAATGCGAATACTTACAACTAATCCAGTCTTTAAGAAACAAAACAATGGGAGTGGGGAGAGCATCAAGACAGGCTAAAAAGATGTGTATTGTCTCCAGACAAGACAGCCAGTGAAACTCTGCAGGTCCACGCAACTGTGGGAGTTACAAATAGTGTGACATAAATTCTGATTCTAGGATCGCATGATAAAGACTCAGGAGGAAAAAAGCAGAAATATTTATGTGAAATAGTGTGACATAAACCCAATATCCCGGTTGAGGCCGTCCTTGTGTGTGCGGAACCTGGCTATCAGTTTCTGCTCCGCGACTCTGCGCTGTCGTGTGTCGCGAAGGCCGCCTTGGAGAACGCTTACCCGAATATCAGAGGCCGAATGCCCGTGACCGCTGAAGTGCTCCCCAACAGGAAGAGAACAGTCTTGCCTGGTGATTGTCGAGCGGTGTTCATTCATCCGTTGTCGCAGCGTCTGCCCAGCGTCTGCATAGACCCTACGGCCTGAGCCACCTGCGTGCAGGCTCACAGCTACATCTCACAGTGAATCCCCACCTGCTACTACTATGCAGACGCTGCGACAACGGATGAATGAACACCGCTCGACAATCACCAGGCAAGACTGTTCTCTTCCTGTTGGGGAGCACTTCAGCGGTCACGGGCATTCGGCCTCTGATATTCGGGTAAGCGTTCTCCAAGGCGGCCTTCGCGACACACGACAGCGCAGAGTCGCTGAGCAGAAACTGATAGCCAGGTTCCGCACACACAAGGACGGCCTCAACCGGGATATTGGGTTTATGTCACACTATTTCACATAAATATTTCTGCTTTTTTCCTCCTGAGTCTTTATCATGCGATCCTAGAATCAGAATTTATGTCACACTATTTGTAACTCCCACAGTTGCGTGGACCTGCAGAGTTTCACTGGCTGTCTTGTCTGGAGACAATACACATCTTTTTAGCCTGTCTTGATGCTCTCCCCACTCCCATTGTTTTGTTTCTTAAAGACTGGATTAGTTGTAAGTATTCGCATTCCAACCATTATTCATGTAAATTGAGTCTGTGTCTTATAAGTTCTGTTTGTGAACAGAATTCCCACTCACCTGAAGAAGGGGCTCAGAGCCTCGAAAGCTTGTGTGGCTTTTGCTACCAAATAAACCTGTTGGACTTTAACCTGGTGTTGTTAAACTTCTTACTGTGTTTACCCCAGTCCAACGCCGGCATCTCCACATCATGAAAAGAGGAATGGCATGAAGCTGGGGTGGGCTTTGCTGTCATAGACCATCTCATCAGTAAGTTGCCTTGCCTTCCCAAGGGTGTTAATTGTTGTCTGATGGTGCTTCAGCAACAGACAAGCAAACTCTCATCAGTGCATACATCTCTACCATGGGCAACATTGATGAAATGGGATACGGATGCAGTAAGGGCAGAAGGTTTTTTTTTAGTTTAGTGAGGGCATCATGATTGACACAAGCTTGGAGGGCTGAAGGACCTGTTCCTGTGCTGTACTTTTCTTTGTTCTTTGAATTTATCCTTGATTTCAAAGAACAATGATGACTTCAGTTTCTCAATTGTTGCTGTACAAACTGCACTGTTCAAGACGAGCTATCATTTTTGGTGACTTCAGTGCAAGAGTTAGTGCAGGTCACCAGGGATGGGAAGGGTATCACTGAGGAGGAAAAAAAACAGATTAGGCAGCTGCAACAGCAGTAATCATTTCTTGGGCAAGATGCTTGTTGAGAAGAGCTTCCTCCTTCCCTAATCGTAACATCACATCTTGGATGCACCTCCATAGAATAGAATCCCGACAGTGCAGGAGGAGGCCATTCGGCCCATCGAGTCTGCAGGCACCTAATTGACTATTTCATCACTTGGCAGGATGCGCATGTGACAAAAGCCATGTGCAGCACTGCCTGCTGGACTAACCACTTTCTCATCATTTCAAAGCTAAGCATTAAGTTCCAATCCTCTTGGAGAAACTCAAGTGTCACCTGCAGCGAAACTGAATGAACTATTGTGAATGACTTGGTGACCTTCAGGGATACAATGTGACTTTCAGGGTTACAATGTACTCCAATATCAATAGAGGCCATGACCCTGCCTCTTGTAAGCATCAAGACTGGTTTGACGAAAACAATGAGGTGATCCCGAAACCACTGGAAGAGAAATATCATCTCTACAAGACTACCTCAATGATAAATGATTGCTATCCAAACACGATGCCAACTGAACTATCCACAGGATTGTCCAATGAAAGCTTAGAAATGCAACTCACCTGGCTTAAACAGAAAAGATTGGAAGAGATTCTACAATGCTCTGTCTGGAAGGTAATGAGAAATTCAGTCACCTTGAAATGTTCATAATGGTTTGACTGTTCCACAGTGACATGGTTCTGTGTGTCCTGGGTGATGGTGAGCCTTCTGATCCTTTCCCAATCACTAATGGAGTTGAGCAGGGCTGTGTGCTAGCACAAACCCTCTTGTATTTTTGGCACTGATCCTGGCATCAAAATCAAGTATCACATGGATGGGAAGCTGCTTGATTTGAGATTACTCTGGGCAAAGAACAGGGACTCTAAGGATGTATTTTGAGATTTCCTGTTTGCTGATGGCTGCACGAGCTGCTGGATTGAACATGCAATGGAGCATGGACTTATTCACCAATGCACATGACAACTTTCAGCCTTGGGATCAGTATGAAGAAAAGTGAAGTAATATATACCAGCCTGCTCCAGGAAAGCTCTATCATGAGAAACCTATCAGTGGATAAGTTCTCTTTTATCTTAAAAACACTTCCTTTCAAGCTGTCTATGTCAATAATGAGACGCATGCAAGAATTGCCAAAGCAAGTGTAACCTTTAGCAGACTTTGAACATCAGTCTGGGAGCAAAGAGGAGTAAATCTGCCTACCAAACTAATAGTCCACAGAGCAATAGTCCACGCTATGCATAGTCATTTAGTTTTACAGCATGGAAAGAGACTCTTCAGCCCATCATGTCTGTGCCAGACATCAAGCACCTATCTATTCTAATCCAATTTTCCAGCACTTGGCCTGTGGCTTTGTGTGCTATGGCATTTCTGGTGCTCATCTAAATACTTCTTGAATATTGTGCATGTGTGCATTGGATTGTGTATCAGCTTATGCCAAAAAGTTCTATTTTACGTTAATTGGTTTTGGGAGTTTCTGAAGATCAGATGGCAAGATACCCAGACCAAATTGCTCAACCAAGCTAGCATGCTAAACATCCAACACCATATTGAAACAGCCACAACCAAGTTAAGCTGGTCATTTAACCTGACACTTGCTTACCAAATCGTATCTTCCAAGGAGAACTTTGCATACTCATGGTGGTTATTAGAAGTGCTACACGACAGTTTGAAGGCTTCACTTTGGAGTTTTGATGCTGAATCCTGGGAGAATCTCAACCAGGATTCCTGCACCTGGTGCAACCAAATGAAAGGTGCGGCCTCCTTTGAAAGAGAGTGCTATTAGAGGCATAGAGAAAATACAAAGGGAGAGGAAATCCCAAGCCAAAAAACCTGTCCAAAACTCTATCATCTGTGGTTCCAATTTGCAGTAGGACCTTCTATGTACTCACCAGAACTCTACTAAACACCCCAGTTGATCGACATGGTTACCTTCACTTCAAAGAGTGAATGATATAAAAATGAATAAAATGCATCTATGAACTAAGTAATGACCACTCTATCCTTGCTGCTACATTGGTTCCTCCAGATCTGAGAATATTGAATGATCCTAGTTTTAAGATAAATGAGTTTGAAGTTATGCTATTGCTGCAGTGTGTGCTGGTCAAGCTAAGTACCAATTGCTGCAATACAAGGCAGAAGACAGTTTGAGGCATACATGATTCTTCTCGGAAAAGTAAAACAGAACAATACCTTCAGATATGCCAAAGTAAGTACATAGCATTGACTTGGGATTCTGAAGGGCCAGATTTTGATACGTGCCAGATAGTATTTATTTACACAGATGTGATCAACAGCTGGAATGAATTATTAAGAAAATGGGTTATGGTGAGGTCACTGGATTAAACTTGAGGAATGTACATGCACAGCACAGTATGGTTTGTATTTTGGAGAGATTACATCAAATGAGCGAAAGGATCTGTTTGATATGATGGTGTTATGAGAAAATCTGATAAAATTAATGCTTGAAATTCTGTGGCCTCTTCAAAAGAATAGCAGTCAGTATTCACTTCACTGACAGCTGCCCACAAAGGTTTTATGGGATTTGGAGCTCAGACCTACCCTAATCAAGTATCTGGTTTAGCATTGTAGCTTCTAAAAGGGATCTGTGACATCAGTGACCAGGAACTGGGTGACTGTGCAGTTTGCACATTCTCCCCATGTCTGTGTGGGTTTCCTCTGGGTGCTCCAGTTTCTTCCCACAGTCCAGTGATGCACAGGTTAGGTGGATTGGCCATGCTAAATTGTCCCTTAGTGTCCCAAGATGTGTAAGTAAGGGGGGATTAGCAGGGTAAATAGGTGGGGTTATGGGGATAGGGGGAACCTGGACAAGTTGCCCTTTCGGAAAGTCAGTGTAGATTCAATGAGTCTAATGGCCTGCATCTGCATTATAGGGATTCTATGATTGGTTGAGCCTCACTGTTTCTGATCAAAGTCTAACCTTGGTTATGTAAAACAGGAGGTAAAAATTAGTTTTAAATGATGCACAGAAAGTGAAGTAAACATTGAGAAATAAAGATGGTTTCAAAATGATGAGAAAATGGACAGAAAAGATAATTAAAACATTAATGTAAAATTTAATAAAATATTCATTAACTGTAAATTAATCGTATTTATTTTTATCCAAGTGGTGGCATCAACTGGAGATTCACTTGTGTCCATAAAAATAGACAGACTGAAATAGTGATGGTCGGGTTAGGAAGTGTATACTTGCATGTAATTCTGTGAATAAATCCATGTGAAAAAATGTTTAAGATTGGCTTGAGTTCTATCCTTCACAACTGACTTTTTTGAAGTACAACATGGTACCAGAGGATGTTTGCTTAAATATGAAGGTTGGAAACTCTGAATTTTATTTTCAGACCGAAAACTACAATCATCGTAACCATTGTTGGAAAATGGCAGCAAACAAATATAAATTGTCAGGGTACGCTTACTCTCCAATGTTCTCAAAGTCTGAACCCTATGGAAGAATGAAATGGCATGTCCCCACCAAAAGGGGAGCAAAGTATAGTCTTGGCATTCCCGACAAGAAGTAAAATCCTAAGTATTTTATAAGATGGATGCATGTCAGTTGGATAGTGACAAAGATTTCGACCTCTTCTAGAGTTTTTAGATGAAATATAAGTGAAAGATGATCTATTAAATGCCGATGGGGCATGATGTTATTAACATGTGTTGAGGAGTGGATGACTTTCTATTCTCCTACTCTAGGTCTGACTGTAACGGGGTTTATTTGTGAATTTAAAGAGAGGATTTGCTTTGCCAATGCTGCAGGAGTCCCATTATTCACACTTTCAAGTTACAGTGAATTAGTCGGTTATGTTTTCTTTGGTGAAACAAAAAATAGCTTTATCGAAGCTATTTCCTGAATTAACAAAAAGGTAAATCACAAGTACTATTCATATGCCATGCATGTTCCTCTGAGCCCAGGTACGTAATCGTGCAGATAACAGAACAAGAGGATTTCTTTTACACAGTTCATGAAGAAGATAAAACAGAGGTGTATATGCATAAGTGTACTTTGCGGTGATTCCACATTGTGGGCCGTTTTGTTCAGTTACCTTCCTGGATGTAGTTGTACAGAGCAGATTTCCACACTTTATTCCATGCTGTTTATCAGTTTAGAAACATAGAAAATAGAAGCAGGAGTAGGCAATTAGGCCCTTTGAGCTTGCTCAGGTTTCTATGAAATCCCCCCTCATTCTTCTGAGCTCCAATGAATATAATCCTAATCAACTTGACCTCTCCTCATACGTCAGTCCCGCTATCCCAGGAATCAGCCTGGTAAACCTTCTCTGCACTCGTCCTAGAGCACGAACATCCTTCACCCTTCCTCAGATAAAGACCAAAACTGCAAGATCTATTTATTTTCCTGAAACTTTACTTTGCATGTTAACAAAGTTTCTATTTTTTTTCCAAAATCACTCTGAAAACCTAGTGTACAAGGTGCTAGAACCATTTTTTAAAATCCCCACATTAAAACATGGCTTGAGACCTCAGATGTACTTTGTTCATTTCGAATTTTTTTTCCCTCTTCTCTCTGCCTATAAACAGACTGAGTTCCTGCTGGGATTGGATTTCATAGATGTCAGCTGCCCTCTGGTACCTCACTCAACTATCTATCGTTCAATAAACACAGAAAACACCAGAAAAACTGACCTGCTGGCAGCAGGTGTGGCGAGTAAAACCAAGTTAATGTTTAAAGTTCATATTTAGAAGTATCATACAGACTTGAAACTCCCTCATGGTAGGTTGGTGCAAAAGGTTGGATCTCGTGGGATAAAGGGGGAGGTGGCTAAATGGGTGGAGAACTGGCTTGGTCACAGAAGACAGAGGGTGGTAGTGGAAGGGTCTTTTTCCGGCTGGATGCCTGTGACTAGTGGTGTTCCTCAGGGCTCTGTATTGGGACCTCTGCTGTTTGTGATTTATATAAACTATCTGGAAGGTGGTGTAACTGGGGTGATCAGTAAGTTTGCAGACAACACGAAAATGGCTGGACTTACAGATAGTGAGGAACATTGTCAGAGGCTACAGAAGGATATAGATAGGCTGGAAATTTGGGCAAAGAAATGGCAGATGGAGTTCAATCCAGATAAATGCGAAGTGATGCATTTTGGTAGAACTAACGTAGAGGGGAGCTATACGATAAATGGCAGAACAATAAAGGGTGTAGATATGCAGAGGGACCTGGGTGTGCAAGTCCACAGATCCTTGAAGGTGACGTCACAGGTGGAGAAGGCAGTGAATAAGGCATATGGCATGCTTGCCTTTATATGACGGGGCATAGAGTATAAAAGTTGGGGTCTGATGTTGCAGTTGTATAGAACGTTGGTTCGGCCGCATTTCGAATACTGCGCCCAGTTCTGGTCGCCACACTACCAGAAGGATGTGGAGGTTTTCGAGAGAGTGCAGAGGAGGTTTACCAGGATGTTGCCTGGTATAGAAGGGCTTAGTTATGAGGAGAGATTGGGTAAACTGGGGTTGTTCTCACTGGAAAGACGGAGGATGAGGGGTGACCTAATAGAGGTGTATAAAATTATGAAAGGCATAGATGGGGTGAACGGTGGGAAGCTTTTTCCCAGGTCGGTGGTAACGTTCACGAGGGGTCATAGGTTCAAGGTGAGGGGGGGGAGGTTTAACACGGATATCAGAAGGACGTATTTTACACAGAGGGTGGTGGGGGCCTGGAATGCGCTGCCGGGCAAGGTGGTGGAGGCGGACACACTGGGAACGTTTAAGACTTATCTAGATAGCCATATGAACGGAGTGGGAATGGAGGGATACAAAAGAATGGCCTAGTTTGGACCAGGGAGCAGCATGGGCTTGGAGGGCCGAAAGGCCTGTTCCTGTGCTGTATTGTTCTTTGTTCTTTATTAACTCAGTTTCTCTCTCCACGGATGCTGCCAGACCTGCTGAGTTTTGCCAGCATTTTCTTCTTTGATTTCTGATTTCCAACATCCATAATATTTTGCTTTGATCTATTGTTTATATGTGAATCTTGATTTGAAATGTTGGACAGCAATTTGTAGGGGGGGGTGGCTGGTGGTGTTGCAGGGAATCTAAATTACATCCATTCTTAATTTGGTGTCTCTCCTGTTGTAAAATGCGCTCTGAACACTGGATAACAAGCAGAATCTCTCCACCCTTTTCCGTTCTCAGCTTCGGACTTCATGTGGCAGATGCTGCCCAATTGTGCAACTCCTCATGTCATCCTAGGCTGACATCAGGTGATTCAATGTTAGGGATTAAGCATGGGATTTTCCTATGCTTAGTAAGTAGATGAGGTATCAATTAAGAACAATGAACACAGTAAGAAGTCTCACAATAGATTCCAAATAAACCTGTTGGACTTTAACCTGGTGTTGTGAGATCCTTACTGTACCCACCCCAGTCCAATGCCGGCATCTCCACATCAGGATCAATGAAAGTAGTGAATCAGAAACAGCACTGTTCTGGGTATGAAATGATGATTATCTCGGCCAGCATCTCTCATGAATAGACAACATCCAAAAAAAAAACCAATTATCAGTGCCTATTGGATTCACTTAGAGTCATAAAGGTTTACAGTACGGAAACAGGCCCTTTGGCCCAACTTGTCCATGCCATCCTTTTTTTAAAAAAAAAACCCTAAGTTAATCCCAATTGCCCACATTTGGTCCATATACCTCTATAACCTATTGTACCCATGTAACTATCTAAGTGCTTTTTAAAAGACAAAATTGTACCCGCCTCTGCTACTACCTCTGGCAGCTTGTTCCAGACACTTACCACCCTCTGTGTGAAAGAATTGCCCCTCTGGACACTTTTGTATTTCTCCCCTCTCACCTTAAACCTATGCCCTCTAGTTTTAGACTCCCTTACCTTTGAGAAAAGATATTGACTATCTAGCTGATCTGTGCCCCTCATTATTTTATAGACCTCTTTAAGATCACTCCTCAGCCTCCTACGCTCCAAAGAAAAAAGTCCCAGTCTATCCAGCCTCTCCTTATAACTCAATCCATCAAGTCCCGGTAGCATCCTAGT
This sequence comes from Mustelus asterias, assembly GCF_964213995.1. Taxonomy (NCBI): domain Eukaryota; kingdom Metazoa; phylum Chordata; class Chondrichthyes; order Carcharhiniformes; family Triakidae; genus Mustelus; species Mustelus asterias. Next base: position 86,996,729 of record NC_135813.1, on the reverse strand, counting down.
AAATCTTTTCTGCACTCTTTCTAGTTTAATAATATCCTTTCTATAATATGGTGACCAGAATTGCACACAGTATTCCAAGTGTGGCCTTACCAATGTCTTGTACAACTTCAAGACATTCCAACTCCTGTATTCAGTGTTCTGACTGATGAAACCAAGCATGCCGAATGCCTTCTTCATCACTCTGTCCACCTGTGACTACACTTTAAAGGAGCTATGGAACATGTACCCCTAGATCTCTTTGTTCTGTAATTCTCCCCAATGCCCTACCATTAACTGAGTAAGTCCTGCCCTGGTTCAATCTATCAAAATGCATCACCTTGCATTTGTCTAAATTAAACTCCATCTGCCATTCGTCAGCCCACTGGCCCAATTGATCAAGATCCCGCTGCAATTGGAGATAACTTTCTTCACTGTCCACTATGCCACCAATCTTGGTGTCATCTGCAAACTTACTAACCATGCCCCCTATATTCTCATCCAAATCATTAATATAAAATGACAAATAACAGTGGACCCAGCACTGATCCCTGAGGCACACTGCTGGTCACAGGCTTCCAGTTTGAAAAACGCCTCTCTACAACCACCTGCCAAGAAGCCAATTTTGTATCCATTTAGATGCCTCACCCTGGATCCCGTGAGATTTAACCTTATGCAATAACCTACCATGCGGTACCTTGTCAGAGGCCTTGCTAAAGTCCATGTAGACAACATCAACTGCACTGCCCTCATCTACCTTCTTGGTTACCCCTTCAAAAACTTGAGGGCAAGGTGGCAGCAATCATGGTAACAATGATTTAATCTGCTTAAATTTAGTGGATCAATCAACATTTAGCTAAAAATGAGAGATTCAGATGAATGTTAGTGACTTGAATCACAAGATATTTTAGAAAATAGAACATAGAACATTACAGCGCAGTACAGGCCCTTCGGCCCTCAATGTTGCGCCGACCAGTGGTACCAATCTAAAGCCCCTCTAATCTACACCATTCCAATATCATCCATATGTTTATCCAATAACCACTTGAACGCTCTCAACGTTGACAAGTCCACCACTGCTGCAGGCAGGGCATTCCACGCCCTTACTACTCTGAGTAAAGAACCTACCTCTAACATCTGTCCTATATCTCTCACCCCTCAATTTAAAGCTATGTCCCCTCGTGCTAGCCATCACCATCCGAGGAAAAAGGCTCTCACTATCCACCCTCTCTAATCCTCTGATCATCTTGTATGCCTCTATTAAGTCACCTCTTGACCTTCTTCTCCCCAACGAAAACAACCTCAAGCCCCTCAGCCTTTCCTCATACGATTTTCCCACCATACCAGGCAACATCCTGGTAAATCTCCTCTGCACCCTTTCCAACACTTCCACATCTTTCCTATAATACGGCGACCAGAACTGTACGCAATACTCCACATGCGGCCGCACCAGAGTTTTGTACAGTTGCAGCATGACCTCCTGGCTCCGAAACTCAATCCCTCTACCAATAAAAGCTAACACACCGTACGCCTTCTTAACAACCCTATCAACCTGGGTGCCAACTTTCAGGGATCTATGCACATGGACACCCAGATCCCTCTGTTCATCCACACTACCAAGTATCTTACCATTAGCCCAGTACTCTGTATTCCTGTTACTCCTTCCAAAGTGAATCACCTCACACTTTTCCGCATTAAACTCCATTTGCCACCTCTCAGCCCAGCTCTGCAGCTTATCTATGTCCCTCTGTAACCTGCCACTTCCCTCCGCACTGTCTACAACTCCACCGACTTTAGTGTCATCCGCAAATTTACTAATCCATCCTTCCACGCCCTCATTCAGGTCATTAATAAAAATGACAAACAGCAGTGGCCCCAAAACAGATCCTTGCGGTACACCACTAGTAACTGAACTCCAGGATGAATATTTCCCATCAACCACCACCCTTTGTTTTCTTACAGCTTGCCAATTCCTGATCCAAACCACTAAATCACCCTCAATCCCATGTGTCCGTATTTTCTGCAAAAGCTTACCATGGGGAACCTTATCAAATACTTTGCTGAAATCCATATACACCACATCAACCGCTTTACCCTCATCCACCTCTTTGGTCACCTTCTCAAAGAACTCAATAAGGTTTGTGAGGCACGACCTACCCTTCACAAAACCGTGCTAATCAAATTATTCCTTTCTAGGTGATTATAAATCCTATCTCATAATCCTTTCCAATACTTTGCCCTCCCAGAGAATCCTAGGATAAATCCCATCTGGCCCAGGGGACTTATAATTACCAGGGTTGCCCTACTCCCCTTCTTGAACAAGGGGACAACATTTGCTATCCTCCAGTCTTCTGGCAGTGTTCCTGTAGACAATGACGACACAAAGATCAAAGCCAAAGGCTCTGCAATCTCCTCTCTAGCCTCCCAGAGAATCCTAGGATAAATCCCATCCGGCCCAGGGGACTTATCTATTTTTACCCTTTCCAGAATTGCTAACACCTCCTCCTTATGAACATCAATCGCATCCAGTCCAACAGCCTGCATCTCAGTACTCCCCTCAACAACACTGTCCCTCTCCAGTGTGAATACCGACGAAAAATATTCATTTAGTGCCTCTCCTATCTCTTCAGACTCCACGCACAACTTCCCACTCCTGTCCTTGACTGGCCCTAATCTTACCCTAGTCATTCTTTTACTCCTGACATACCTATAGAAAGCTTTAGGGTTTTCCTTGATCCTACCCGCCAAAGACTTCTCATGTCCCCTCCTGGCTCTTAACTCTTTCTTTAGGTCCTTCCTGGCTAACTTGTAACTCTCAAGCGCCCTAACTGAGCCTTCACGTCTCATCTTAACATAAGTCTCCTTCTTCCTCTTCACAAGAGATTCAACCTCCTTAGTAAACCATGGTTCCCTCACACGTCTGCTTCCTCCCTGCCTGACAGGTACATATTTATCAAGGACGCGTAGTAGCTGTTCCTTGAACAAGTTCCACATTACAATTGTGCCCATCCCCTGTAGTTTTCCTTCCACAACCTATGCTAAATCTCGCCTAATCACATCATAATTTCCTTTCCCCCAGCTATAACTCTTGCCCTTTGGTATATACCTATCCTTTTCCATCGCTAAAGTAAACGTAATCGAATTGTGGTCATAGAACATAGAACATAGAAAGCCACAGCACAAACAGGCCCTTCGGCCCACAAGTTGCGCTGATCATATCCCTACCTCTAGGCCTATCTATAGCCCTCAATCCCATTAAATCCCATGTACTCATCCAGAAGTCTCTTAAAAGACCCCAACGAGTTTGCCTCCACCACCACCGACGTCAGCCGATTCCACTCACCCACCACCCTCTGAGTGAAAAACTTACCCCTGACATCTCCTCTGTACCTACCCCCCAGCACCTTAAACCTGTGTCCTCTCGTAGCAACCATTTCAGCCCTTGGAAATAGCCTCTGAGAGTCTACCCTATCCAGACCTCTCAACATCTTGTAAACCTCTATCAGGTCACCTCTCATCCTTCGTCTCTCCAGGGAGAAGAGACCAAGCTCCCTCAACCTATCCTCATAAGGCATGCCCCCCAATCCAGGCAACATCCTTGTAAATCTCCTCTGCACCCTTTCAATGGCTTCAACATCTTTCCTGTAATGAGGTGACCAGAACTGCGCGCAGTACTCCAAGTGGGGTCTAACCAGGGTCCTATAAAGCTGCAGCATTATCTCCCGACTCCTAAACTCAATCCCTCGATTAATGAAGGCCAGTACGCCGTACGCCTTCTTGACCGCATCCTCCACCTGCGAGGCCGATTTAAGAGTCCTATGGACCCGGACCCCAAGGTCCTTCTGATCCTCTACACTGCTAAGAATGGTACCCTTCATATTATACTGCTGCTTCATCCCATTGGATCTGCCAAAATGGATCACCACACACTTATCCGGGTTGAAGTCCATCTGCCACTTCTCCGCCCAGTCTTGCATTCTATCTATGTCTCGCTGCAACTTCTGACATCCCTCCAAACTATCCACAACACCACCTACCTTGGTGTCGTCAGCAAACTTACCAACCCATCCCTCCACTTCCTCATCCAGGTCATTTATGAAAATGACAAACAGCAAGGGTCCCAGAACAGATCCCTGGGGCACTCCACTGGTCACCAAAGTGCTCACCTACCTCCAAATCAAACACCTGGCCTGGTTCATTACCCCCCTAAGTTAATTTGAGTTTGTTTACTTGGTTGGTGTCAAAAGACATACCAAATCCAATGTGGCCTCGCCTCTTGTTGGTCTATCTACATTTTGGATGTAGAAGTTCAGTGTTTTCGTCCTGAGCAAGTTCACTATGGAGATCTTTAAAGGATGAGTCTCCACGGTGAGGAGCTTCCAATATATACTATAGTATATATGAGTATCTAAAGTGCAATAGGAAGAAAACCATAACTGCAGGACTCTGACCAGAGTTGGCCAAAGCGAACAATACATTTTTAAAAATCAGTTTTTGACTTTTGGTATTGTTGTCCTATATATGTTTTTTCAGCTTGTGGAGTGTGTTTGCGGGGGGAGGGTTCATTCAGGTCATTTCTTTCTTTCAGATCAGTTATAATAGAAATTTTGGCAGCTGGGTGAATAAATAAGTCTGCTGGATTCTGTGCCTCTTGGTAATCAGAAATGTCACAGAGTGGAATGAGCTTTTGTTGAATCCCTGACCGAGTTATTTGGGATATGGTAAAATGTACTTTGCTAAGTGAGATTGAATAAAATCAGTTTGGGTCATAATTTTACAATCTCTTCTATTTGGAGTCAGACCTGCAAGAATTTGCACTAAAATGCTTCAACAGATAGGATTGAGCCACATTTGGTACAAGAGGATTATACATAAAAGGAAAAGAGATATGTGAATTGTTTCTAAACTATTAGTGTTATATAGGCTGGAAAAGTGTCTTTGCAAATATAATTTCAAGGAAATTGCTGACTAAATCTCAGGTTCCATTTCAGTGCTGATTTGCACACATGCAGATATTAGCTAAATGTCATGCTTGTTGGAGCTTTACTGTGTATTGCTTTGCTCTACAATATGCACGTATTGCAGTTATAATGGATTGCTAGAGAGTGAAGCAAATGCCTAAATCTGGGATGATTCTGATTTCAAATGCCTGTCTTGATTTTATTTTACTTTTTATCTTTGCAAAATTCTCATCATTATAAATTTCCAGCTAGGATGTGCATAAGACCATATGAAATAGGAATCAGCAATTCAGCCCTTCAAGCCTGCTCCGCCATTTAATAAAGTTATAGCTGATCTTGCACCCTCCTGTGAGTGGAAACACTTTCCCAACGTGTACACACTCTAACCCCCTAAGAACCTGATACGTTTCAATCATATCATCCCTCAATCTTCTGAACTCCCAGGACTACAGATCCAACCTGTTTTAACCTTTTTATGGGAGTTCTTCCATACCCAGGATCATCCTCGTAAACCTCCTCTGTACTGCCTCCACTGATAATACATCTTTCCTTAGATAAGGGGACCAAAACTGTACACAGTATTTTAAATGTGGCTTCATTAGTACCTTTGCAGTAACACCTCTGTACGTTTATACTCTAGCCCCCTTGAAATGAAAGCCAGCATTCTATTTGTCTTCCCAATTGCCTTCTGCATCTGTATGCCAACTTTCTGGGTTTCATGAACAAGAACCCTCAAGTCCATTTGTGCAACAGCTTTCTGCAATCTCTCTCCATTTAAAAAATAATCCAATTTCTCATTCTTCCAAAAATCAACAATCTCACGTTTTCCCACACTGAATTCCATTTGCCAATTTTCTGCCCACGCACTTAACCTGTCTATCTCTCTGCATCCTCATTTCCTCCTTACAACCTACCTTCCCTTCTGCCCTTTGTATCATTCAAAAATTTGGCCAAAGTACACTCTGTTCCTTCCTCCAAATCATTAATATATATTGTGAAGAGCTGTGGTCCCAGCACTGATCCCTGTGACACTGCACTGGTTACTGCCCTCCAACCTGAGAAAGACCCCCCCCCTTATTGCTACTTGCTGCTTCCTGTTAGTTAACCAATCTTCTATCCATGCCAGAATATTAACTTCAGCACCATGAGCTCCTATGTTGCGTAGTAGCCTTTTGTGTGGCACCTTATCAAATGCCTTTTGAAAGTTCAAATTTGCAACATAGACTGGTTCTCTTCTATCTACTCTGGCTGATCCTTTCTCTGAGAACTCTACTAAATTTGTCAAGCATGATTTCCCCTACATGAAACCATGCTGACTCTTGATCAGATTATGACTTTCCAAATGCGCTGTTACTCCCCCCTTGATGATCGATTCTAATATTTTTCCAATAACAGAAATTAGACTAGCTAGCCTGTGGTTTCCTGCATTTGCCTCCTTCCCTTTTTGAACAAGGGTACCACATAGGCAGTTTTTTCCAATCATTTGATAGAGTTCCAGGATCCGAGAATCTTTGGTAAATGATTACCAATACATCCACGATCTCTGCAGTTACCTCCTTTAAGATCCTGGGTTGCAAACCATCAAATCCAGGGGATATATAAACTTTTAACCCCATTAGTTTGCCTAAAATTACTCCTCTGGTGATGGTGACTGTATTTAATTCCTTCCCCATATTTTCTAATACCTCTGGAGTGCTTGTAGTATCCTCCTACAGTAAAGACCAATGCAAAATATCTATTTAACACCTCTGCCATTTCTTTGTTCCCTATAATTACTTACCCTGTTTTATTTTCTAAGGGCTCAATGGTTCTTTTACTTCTCTTTTCCTTTTATTGTACTTAAAAAAAAAAAAGCTCATTATCCATTTTTATGTTTTTCCACTATCATGCCCTCATAGTTTATTTTCTCCTTCCTGATTTATTTTTTTTTAGTCCATATTTGCTGCATTCTGAATCTATCCCACTCTTCTGGACTACCACTAAACTTTGCCATCTTATCAGTGGTTTCTTCCTTCCTTTAGAGTCTTTCCTCCTCAATGGGATGTACTTTTGCTGGGTGTCATCAGTTATCTCCCTAACTGTCTGTCAATGCTCATTATTGTCTTACCTACTAATCTATATGACCAGTTCACTTGGCCAATTCTATCCTCAGACCTTCATTATTCCCCTTCTTCAACTTTAACATTGATATTTCAGTCCCAATTTCTCACACTCGAGCTGAATGCTTAATTCTATCATATTGTGATCACTGCTTCCCAGGTGATCCTTGAACTTGAGATCATTTATTAAACCTACCTCATTACACATTACCAGTCCCAATCCCTAGTTGACTCCATTACATATTCCTCCAAAGACCATCACCATTGCACACTTATGAATTAATTCTCTTGGCTGCTATATCCAATTTGATTAACCCATTCTTAATGAAAATTATTAAAGTTGCCCATGATTAATGCAGTGCTCTTTTTACATTTGTTGTTTCTTGATTTTAACCTCGTTCCTACATTGTGGCTACTTTTCAGGGGCCTAGACAATACTCCTACCAATCCTTCCTTTGGTATTTGTCACTTGCATCCAAATCGATTCCACATCCTCTCTAGATCGTCCCTCAGAACTGTACTTATTTACTCTCTTATTAACAAAGCTACCTCACTGCCCGGTCCTTCCTAAAAGTAAAATAACCCTGAATTTTGATTTCCTAATTTTGTTCTCCTTGCAAACATGTCTCAGTAATAGCTATCAGATCATACCCATTTAACTCTATTCATGCCATCAGTTCATTTATCTTGTTTTTTATGCTACATGCATTAAGGTACAGAACTCTTAATTTTGCTTTTCTACCACTCTTCCTTATACTAAGCCCATCTCTAGAGGCCACTTTGATTTTTTATTTCCCTGTCTTTCTCTTTTGCTTTCACTTTTTCTGCCTTTTGTTTCTGAGCCACTTCCCATCTCCTTTAATTCCCTTCTCGGGTATCCAACCCCCTGTCATAAAAATCAAATAGTGTTTATCCCAACATCTTGCATTAATGTGTCTCTGAACATTTGATAGAAGCCATAATTCAATGAGTTAATGTCAAGATTTTTCTTTTCTACTGGAAAGCAAAACTGCCCCTCAATTCTATGCTTTTTCAACTGGTTATCCAGCAAGAGCCAATCAACCCTTTAGCTGAGGAGTAAAGTGATTGAGCGGCAAATTGGAGGAAGCATGAACTATGAAGGAGATAAAAGCGCTTCTGTCATTTTACCTTTCAAAGTAACAGCAGTATTTATTATGGCTTGTGTTTAGGATGTGCGGCATTAACCTATTTGACATGATGATCAGCACTGTAACTCCTTAACAATGTGAAGATAAACTAACATTTTCTAAATAGCCGATCCAAAATAAAACTCTTGAAAGTAGTTTCCCTGTACAATTGACAAATTAAGATGTTTGAATGGTGATCATTGAATCCCCACAGTGCAGCAGGAGGCCATTTGGCCCATTGAGCCTGCACTGACGACAATTCTATCCAGGCCCTATCCCCATAACCACATGTATTTACCCTGCTAATCCCCCTGACACTAAGGGGCAAGTTAGCATGACCAATCCACCTAACCTGCACATCTTGGGACTGTGGGAGGAAACCGGAGCACCTGGAGGAAACCCATGCAGACACGGAGAATGTGCAAACTCCACACAGTCACCCAAGGCCGGAATTGAACCTGGGTTCCCGGTGCTGTGAGGCAGCAGTGCTAACCACTGTGCCTCTGGGTCGCTCAACCATGATGTTGCCATATCACTTCCACAGGTTTGACACTCAGGGTTGCACAGTGGTTAGCACTGCTGCTTCACGGCGAATTCTAACCTTTGGTGACTGACTGTGTGGATTTTGCACGTTCTCCCTGTGACAGTGTGGGTTTTGTCCCAAGATGTGTAGGTTAGGGGGTTTGGCAATGTAAATGGGTGGGATTAGAGTGATAGGGTGGGGGCTGGCCTGGGTAAGATGCTCTGCCAGAAAGTCAGTGCACACTCTGGGCCAAATGGCCACCACCTGAACTGTAGGGATACTATAATTCTGTGAACACCTGTCTCTATGATGTGTAATATTCAATATAATATATATATATAAATATTGTGTGTGGTGTGTGTGTGTGTGTGTGTGTGTGTGATTAGGGGGAGTTGTCAGTATAGTGATCATCTCAATGAACTAGCAATCCCTAGTTCCTGGGCATGGGTTCAAATCTCACCTGGTGGAACTTAATTTCAATTAAAAAGCTGAAATTGAAAGCTAGCCTCAGTAATGAAGCTATTATCAACCGTCACAAAAAAAAACAACTGATTCACTACTGTCCTTTAGGAAAGGAAATCGCCCATCCTTGCTTGGTCTGACTCACAAGTGACTCCAGTCCCACAGCAGCATGGTTGACTTCTAACTGCTCTTGAGGGCAATTGGGGATGGGCTGGGCTTGACGGTGATACCCATATGCTGCAAGTGAACAAAGCAAGTTTGCAAAATGAGGCAGAATTTAATCTGATCTGAAGCTAGCTTAAATGTCATTGGCAGAAATAGTTTAATATGGAAACCAAAGTAGACATATGCAAGGATATTCTTGGGTATGATGCTTTGGATTTCAGATTGCACTGTTTTTAATAATTTCATTAATTTAAGCATTGAAAGCAATAGAAACTGTTAGTATAAAATGCCATGAAAAATGTTGGCAATTCTTCATTGTCATGAATATTTATGTTCCTTTGTTTGTGAATAAATGTTTCTAGTAAACACAACAACATAACTAACTATCTGGCTGGAGACCTCGCATCAGGATGGTTGTTGTTCAGCCAAATTATCTCAAAATATAGAAACAGCAACAGGCCTTTTAGCTCAATTTTGTTTTGCCAATTAAATCATGGTTGATTTGAACCTTAAACGTTTCTACCTGTCTTTACCCCAGCCTAACAAAAATCTATCAACATCCGTTTTCAAATTTTCAGTCGACTTCTTTTTTCTTCCCTTTTCCCTCTTCCTCCCCCTTCTTCCCCATATCTCCAATGGGGGCACCGTGACCAATTTCAGCAGCTGATGTTGGCACAGACTGAGGATCAAACCTGCAGCTTTCTGGTCAGTGTGGCTGAGTACCTTGCCTGGGAATTCAAAGGTTTTAAGAATCTGTTTCCACTCGATCTTTCAATCTCCACTTAATTTGCTTATCTTAAGATCAAAATGATTTGAATGGACTAGCCTAAAATTTAAATTATAATTTGTATAATCTATGCTAGAGAAAGGCCAGCCAGGGAAATGGAACAGATCCCTTATGAACACCAGGAAAATCAACGCAAAGGCTCATTTAATAGGAAATGAGAAAAGCTGTGCAGTTGTGGATTTAAAAATCTATTATAAATGCAGACCAAAGGTGATGTCTGAGGCACTTCTCCTACCATGAGTAAAGTAGGTCAGATAAGGCATTAATGGCCCTGCTTGTGGTCATAACAACTTAAATTTGAAGATTTATGCAGACCTTTGACTCTAAAGCCAGAGGTCCAATGAGAAGAAAAAAATCCTTCTTGGAGAAAATACATTAGCTTGTAAGACAATTGGAAAAAGCTGGAATATTTTTTGTTAGCTGATCCAAACATCTAAGACATGAAGCACACCGACTGCTTCAGTTAGCAGAAAATTGACACAAATCAGAATAGAAGTGAGTGACCATGCATTATTTAAGTCTCCTCTTGAGTCAGATGATAGCAGCAAACTGCTTGTGTTTTGCTCCTGTGATTTGTGACATTTGGTTCTGTTTATTCTTATATTATCACCCAGATATCTGTTATTAGATATCACCTATCACATGCAAACAACAGGAAATATTTAAATCACTACTAGAAAAAGATCATTGCCCTTAATGCAAATAGATAAGTAATTCTGAATAACACCTGCAAGTATAATTTTACCTAGTGTTTGAGCAAGGTCTTCTGATATGATCAAATGTGTGATATTGTAATCTTTTTAGGTTCCTTAGGGTCAAAGTTATGAGTCAAGATAGCACCAGAAATTATAACGGGAAGGTTCTTTAACCCCCGTCCTCTGAGACACTGCTTTAATCCTACCTCTTTGACCGTGTTTTTGGTCACCTTTCCTGCATTTCCATAGGGTCGATGTCAATTCTTTTCTGATAAAACTATTGTGAAGTGCCTTAAAATTGTCAACTATATTAAAGATGCCATATAAATACAAAATGTTTTCTAATTAAATTAGAGGCTTTTATTTTGATCAGAAACAATCCCCAGCTGAAACAGGGCAAAAGTATATGCTAAAATATCATCTGCTTAGACAAGGTGCCTATTGAATTAATGCAAAGTCTGTTTGCAGTTTGAGGGAACAGATAAATATATTTCTTAAAAATGTGTCTGAATTTATATGAATGGGCACAAAAACTGTTTTTGTGTTTTGAAAAATCTGGTTTAATGGGTGCATCTTTCATTAAGTGTTAATCTGTGGAGTTTACCTGTAAAGACAAGATATTGTACAAACTACTGAAGTAAGATGGAATTTGCATTCAAATTAAAATGCTTTGTATTTTAATTTTTAATCCGATGAAAGAAAAGGAATGAAATTGTTCCAATTCTAAATCAGGTTATGTGGAAGTGAGTGGAAAGCTGTTTTATATTACGGGGCTTGCGTGCACAGGTACAAATACCTTTATATAGAACCCTTGCATCATCGAACTGTCTCCAGAGGAAGGGGAGAAAAATTAGATGTATAGAGTAATGTGTAACAGAAAATGGCAATGATTAATGATGAACTGCTACAAATAAACTAGCATGGACGTGAGAATTACTCCATTTGTATACATGAGTTTTAAAGGAAGAATATTTTGCTACTGAACCGTCTCATATTTACCCCTGTGCTTCCTAAGTTATTACAATAAGATGCTGATCGTACCTAGAAAATTGCAGATTTCTATCTGCTTTTCTCTGCTCCACAACATTGTAGTGCATTTTACGCATTAAAACATCTCCAGGCCCTTCACAGGAGTGTTATCAAACAAAATTGGACACTGAGACATATCCAAGGAGACATTGTGATTGGTGACCAGAAGCTTGATCAAGGAGAGAGATTTCAAAAAGCATCTTAAAGGAGAGGAAAGAGAGAGGTAGTGAAGTTTAGGGAGGCTAGAACCTATGCAGCTGTAGACATGGTCATCAATGGTGGAGCAATGGATATGCAAGAGGCTAGAATTGGAGGAGCATTGATAGCTTGAACGGATTTGAAAACAAGGATGAGAATTTTCAAGGCCTTGCAGCCGTATAGGCCAGCTAGCAGCCAAATGAAGGACTTTTGGATGAACTCAAGTTTATGGAGGGTGGAAGATGGGAGTTCAGCCAGAAATAGTCTAGTCTTGAGGTAACCAAGGCATAGATGAGGGTTTCAGTAGCAGCTGAGCTAAGGCAGGGGCAGAGTCGGACAATGTTGGAGTTAGAAGTTGACAGATTTGGTAATGAAGCAGATATGTGGGTGGAAGCTCACCTCGGGATTAAATATGACATCAGTGTTGCGAACAAAGGAAAACTAATGCCTGAAAACATACTTTTGAAGTGTATGGAATTTAACAAGACTACACTTTGTTTTTCTGCTTTCAATTCCCGGGTGAACAGACTTTTGGTTTTGTTACAGCATTGGTAGAGAATTAAAAATAAATGGTAATCTTGCAAAATGAACGTGCAGTCAGTTCCTGGCATTAACTATTTAGTGGTTATCAAGTGGCCTGTGACTTGGAAATTTAAACTGTGGAATGTGTTGTTTATAATTTTATCAGCGTTTTATTCTGCAGAACACTTATTGTGTTGCAATGTAATTTTAGGAAAAGAGTAAATAACCCTGGTGAGTTCTTAAATTGCAAGAATGATTTAAATTCTGCAGTGATTATTTACAAAAGTTATTATTTTACTACAGATTTACTTGATGCTTTTTTTGTAAAATATAATGAAAATGTTGAAAGCGCGTCTTAGGTTTGGTATTATTTTATCATTTTGCTTGTATTTAAACATTAGCTAGTTAGTTCCAGATTGTCGGAGTCAGGACATAAAGTAATTTGAACAGAGTTGAGAAAGGGTGGAATGTGTACAGATAAAGCATTTTGGAGGAGGCAGCAAAGGACACAGAAACTGATCTTGTATGGAGCTGCTAGCAAGTTCATATTCTGACATCTGCAATATTTGACATGGCATATCATATATATTGAGCCACTCCTTTACAAGGAATCTCACACTGGAGATGCTAGAACTAGAGGGACGCAGTTTAAGACGGAGATGAGAAGAAATTTTCTCTGAGGGTCATGAATCTTTGGAACTCAGAGCAGTGAAGGCTGAGTCAATGCATATTAAAGCAGAGGTAGATTCTTGGCTAAGAAGGGAGACGAAGGTTATCAGAGGTAGGGAGAATGTGGGGTTGAGGTCATAATTAGATCAGCCATGATCTAATTGAATGGTAGCGAATGGCACAACAGGTTCGAGGGGACATCACAAATACTATCTCCATCCTTGCCTCGGCCCATCTGCTGAAACTGTATGTTACTTCCAAACTCAAATACTCAAGAAACTCGACACCATCCAAGACAAAGCAGCTCAGTTGATTGGCATCCCATCAACAACCTTAAACATACACTCCCTTCACTACTGATGCACAGTGGGCAGCACTTATATCGCATATAAAATACAGGATCAACACATCCTTTGTTGTGCTGCAAAGGACACATCAGTTTCTGTGTCCTTTGCAGCAACCTTCTAAACCTGTGACTTCTAAAACCAAGAAGAACAAAGACAGCAGATACATGGGAGCCCCACCATCAGGAAGGTTCTCTCCAAACAGCATAGCACCCTGACTTGGAAATATATCGCTGCTCCTTCATTGTCACAGGATCAAAATCCTGGAACTCCCTTTCCAACAGCACAGTGTTTTTACATCACATGGACTGCAGCAGTGATCGCCATCATCTTCTCGAAAGCAATTATGGATGGGTAATAAATTCTAGCTAGCGACACCTACATCTCCATTACTCTAGCATTGCCCTGGCCAGCTTTCCATCTTCCACGCTCTGTAATCTTTTAAATTCATTCACAAAATTCCCTAATTGTTCTCCATTTGAAAGAAAAGTACAGGAACAGGCCCTTTGGCCCTCTAAGCCTATGCTGATCTTGATGCCCTAACTAAACTAAAAAAAAAACTTTCTGCCCTTACTCGGACCATATCCCTCTATTCCCTCTCTATTCATGTACCCATCCAGATGCCTCTTAAATGTCACTGATGTGCCTGCTTCCACCATCTCCTCTGGCAACGCGTTCCAGGCATCCATCACTCCCTGCATATCTCCCTTAAACTTTCCCCACCTCGCCTTGAATCTGTGCCCCTTGTAATTGACACTTCCACCATGGGGAAAAAGCCTCTGATTATCCGCTCTGTCTGTGCCTCACATTATTTTGTAGACCTCTGTCAGGTCTCCCCTCAGCCTCCGTCTTTCCAATGAAAACAATCCTAGTTTATTCAACCTCTCAAAGTCAATGCCCTGGAGACCAGGCAACATCTTGATGAACCTTCTTTCCAAAGCTTCCATGTCCCACTCTCTCCAAAGCTTCCACATCCTTCTGGTAGTGTGGCGACCAGAACTGCATGCAATACTCCAAACGCGGCCTAACCAAGATTTTATATTGCTGCAATTTGATTTCCCAACTCGTATGCTCAATGCCCCGGCCAATGAAGACAAGCGTACCGTCTTAATCACCTTGGCCACCTGTGTTGTGACTTTTAGGGAACTGTGGACCTGCATGCCCAGATCTCTCTGTTAATGTTCCTAAGGGTTCTGCCATTTACAGTATAATTCACACCTAAATTTGATCCTCCAAAATGCATCACCTCACATTTGTCTGGATTAAACGCCATCTGCCATTTTTGTGCCCAAGACTCCACTCTATCTATATCCTGTTGTATCGTCTGACAATCCCTGGCGCTGTCAGCAACTCCACCAATCTTCGTGTCATGAGAAGGAGGTCATTTGGCCCATCGAGCCTGACAACCCAGGCCCTACTCCTGTAATCCCAAATATTTACCCTGCTAATCCCCTGACATTAAGGGGAAATTTAGCAGGCCAATCAACATAACCTGCCCATCTTTGGACTGTGGGAGGAAACCAGAGCACCTGGAGGAAACCCACAGACCCAAGGTCGGAATTGAACCCGGGTCCCTGGCACTGTGAGGCACAGTAAGAGTGTCCTGAGCGCAAGTTGGGAATATGGACTTTGTGAGCCAGCGGTGCTAACTGCTGTGTTACCCTTCATATGGTATTTAAACGTCAACCACATTGGGTTGCTATGGATCTGGAGTCACATGTAGGCCAGATTGGGTAAGGATGCCAGATTTTCTTAAAGGACATTCATGAACCAGATTGGTTTTAATGACAATTTACAATGGTTATCATTAGACTTTTAATTCCAGATTTTTATTGAATTCAAATTTCACCATCTGCTATGGTAGGATTTGAACTTGGTTCCCCAGATGTTGCCTTGGGTCTCTGGATTACTAGTTTAATGATTATCAATGTGCTACCACCTCCACCAAAACTCTGCTGACTGTACTTTAACCTATTCACTCACCACTCCTTTTCTTGCTGATTTATATTAGTTTTCAGTGCCTCAAAATTCTTATTTTGCATTCAAATGCCTCCTGAGCCTCATTGCTCCCTATCTCTGTGACCTTGTCCAACTGCACAACCTCTTTTATTTATCCCCTACCTCACATTACAAAATCTGTTTTTCTGACGTGCGCCTCGTTTGCACTCTCCTTTCACCCGACAGTCCTCCAACTCCGCCTTAGCCATGCTCTGGAATTGCATCCCTAAACCACCACCAATTTCTCCCTCTGTCCCCCTCTCCTTCATCTTTTCAGAAACACCTTAAAACTCGCATCTCATAATTTGATTTTTTTTTGACAAATCTGTTTTCCTTATGCACCTGAAGAGTTTTGAGGCATTCTGTTAAAGATGCAATATAAATCCAGTTTTTCATTACATTGGAAAATTAGTGCATGCTAGTAAGAATGTGAGATTGTTCACTTTGACAGGAAGAATAGAAAAGCAGAACATTATCCTACAGAGACTGAAAAAATCTGCTGTTGAGAGAGATCTGAATCACAAAATTCTTAGCATGCAGGTTCAGCAAGTGATTGGGAAGACAAATGTAATGTTGATCTTTATTGCAAGGGGTATGGAGTGTTGTACAGGGCATAGTGCGACCGCATATGTTGTACTGTATGCAGCTTTGGACTCCTTGCATGAGGATGGATATACTTCCATTGGAAGTGGTGCAGAGATGGTTTACTGGGCTGATTCCTGAGATGAAGGAGTTGCCTTATGAGGAAAGGTTTGACCTATCCTCACTGGAGTTTAAAAGAATGAGATGATCTTATTGAAATGTATAAGATTCTGAAAGGACTTGACAGAGTGGATGTTGGGGAGTATATTTCCTCTTGTGGGAGAGTCTCAAACTTGAGGGCGCATGTAGTTTACGATGGAGGTGAGGTGGAATAATTTCAGAGCCATTAGACTATGGGATTCTCTTCCTCAGCAAGCAATGGAGACTGGGTCATTGAACGGCTTTGAGGTTGAGTGAGATAGGCTTTTGATAAAGTTGGAGTGCTCAATTGCTCTGTATTTGATTGTGAGTCTGTTTATAATTTACTCACTCCATGATTAGTGAAGCTTGTGTGTAGACTCAGAAAAGTAAGCAAACTAGCCAAACTGGAGTAGACATTTTGAAGAACTGTGAATAAAACCTGTTACACACTTGTCCCTTCTGTAGAGATCTGAGAAATAAAATATACAACAAAGAGCCTCAGATTGTGGCGGGTAGGCAGGAAAGGCTACAATCTGATCAGTCAAGCTCAAGGAATTTCTCATGCAAGGAGGCCAATTCCTGCTTCTGTTTCTTACGACCATACGAGATCAATTTAACTTGACTATCTTTGTTTTATGGCAGTGTTACAACAATACTGCAAAATATGTGATGTTATCTGCAAGTATACAAAGAATAGGCATGCCAAAACATGCAAATGAAAGCACCTGTAAAATGAAAGCACATCAATAGGCCTGTAGTGCAGAAACAGTGTACCTACCACATTTGTTTAAAATCCCAATAGCAGGAGTTAGAAGCAAATTGCTCTTTTTCCAGCAGTTGCTCGCATATTCCAAGAAACCAACCCAAGTGGATGTTTTTTTTGTGTTATTTTGTTGCCTATATTCAGTACAATTTTAAGGCTTTGTTATTCACATCAACACCTCGTCACAAACTTTTATCACAGGAAGCTGTGTTTTCTTTCGGACAAAACAGTATTTAAGTTTAATTGTGGAATGATGACTTTTACTTTAAGTATGTTTGAGTCTACTTTGGCTACTTTTTAATGTATGAATGCGATTTGACATTTCTGTTTGGCATTTTTGGTAAGTACCCAAAACCATACAGCTCTGTCAGTTTCATTGATATTACAACCCCATGCTATAATTCATGTTGTCAGTTGTGTTCTCTGACTTTCCAGCTGTTTATTAGTCATGTTAGTCAAATATGTTCATTTTAAAATTCTTTGCTGCATAAATATAAAATATTTGGTCAGTGGGCTGGAGTGCATTTGGCAGACGAGCAATAAAAATTTCAGAAGATGTGTGAATCCATAAAACTTTGCTAAACTTGCATTGTTTACTGGTTCTGCCTGCTTTATGCTGCCAAATGAACTAGGAATAATAATTACTTGACAAATTATTTAAATACTGGCATAAGTTTATAATGCTAGCATGGAGGTCTGAAGCTAATATTTTTTTTCTCTCATGAAGAATGCAGATGGGCTCTCTGTTTCAATCAATGTCATCTGTTGTTTAGAAAAATCTACCAATCTTTATTAGTTGCTCCCAAAGATGAGAATCTAAAGAGAATGGGATTTTAGTTTCTCTTGGAGTTTTATTTGTGATTAGTGAGCAGAGTCGAGTATAACACGTTTTTTGAAAGTCAGAATGAGCAGTGTTTTACTTTACTCATTTGTGATGATGGTATGAATGAGTACAATTCACATCTTACAACCCTACAAAGCCCTGAAAGATAAAACATTCTATTCCACCCCCAGTTCTTTCCTTCTGTTAAAAATGTGGTTGGATGCTTCTTGGCTGGCTGTCATTTTCCTCTGCCAGCACTTTTAAAACAACAATGGTGTAACTTATGTAACAACTTTGATGCAATGAAATGTCCCCTTGATAGGAGTATTAAAAATCGCATCAGTAGATATGAGACCAGATGATCAAAATTTTGGTCAAAGTCATCGGTTATAAGGAATGTTTTAAAGGAAATCAGTGAATTCAGTAATCATAGGGGAATGGGACTTGCCATGAGTTAGATATGGGTAGCAGACTTTTGGGTGACCTCCGGTTTATGGATATTCGAATGCGAGAGATCAGCCAGGAACGTGTTGGAATAGTCGAGTCTAGTGATAACAAAGGCATGAATGAGGTACAAAATAAAGACGTGCCTTTTTAATGTCTGAATAACTTTACTCTCAAGGTTGCTCAGAACATTGTCTGGTGGATTCATCTTTAATTTCTGGAGACTCCAGGACAATCTTTGATGCTTGGCAGCCCAAGATGAAAGCCAGACTCCACAAATGCTCCTTATTCTGAATTAATTTTTAATTAGTATCGGTCTTTCTGGCTTACCTCATTTGAAGTGGAGATGCCGGCGTTGGACTGGGGTAAACACAGTAAGAAGTTTAACAACACCAGGTTAATTTGCTACCAAATAAACCTGTTGGACTTTAACCTGGTGTTGTTAAACTTCTTTCTGTGTTTACCTCATTGAAAGCAGGTTGTCTGAAAACCATGATCTGCTGGTAAATAATCAATAATCTGTGTTGCCCATGTAATGTTTTATTGAGGTCTCTTGTTCAGCAACTGATGGCCAGCTGCCATCTGGAATTCTTAACATTCCTGCTCATGATGTTTCTATCTGAAACTGGAACATTCCTTTTTCATGCTCTTTCTTCGCCCACTCCTTCGTCCCCCAGTCAAATTGCCATCTTAAACTCAAAAATGCCTTGGAAATGGAAATCAACTCCCACTTAGTCACATGCAACATTATTATAGCATTGGTCATAAGAATGACATTTAACCACACCAACTTAGTACTTAATTTTACTATTGCTTTATACACAGAAACTGTTTTTTTGGTTTTTTTTTAAAGCTAGGTAGACTTCAGACTTGGTTCCTCCAGTCCCCTGCAGGGCAATGAGCAGCGAGACGCTGCCATTGGCCGCAGTCTATCACGATTGCTTTCACTTCAACCCACATGGTGTCCAGCTTTTGAAGTCCTCCTTGTACTTCACCTGGTTGTCTTTGGTCAGCTCTGTAATCTTCTTCCATCTGGTGGCGTTCTTTATACTTCCACTCTGACTATGTGTATGTGTGTCCTGCCAGTCTCACTCCTTTCTTTGTCATGATGTCCCACAGATACCTTTGACCAGTCTTCTGGTACTTCACTGTCTCTCCGAATGATGCCCAGGATTTTGTGCAGACAGAACTGGTGAAGCAAGTCCAATTTCCAAACATCTTGCTGTTTGCTTCCACATCTCGCTGGCATAGATTGCGGTCAGTGCTTCAATGGAAATGTAGAGTCACAGCTTCGTAACGTGTTGATGGTCTTGGCTGCCCAGACATTGGTAAAAGGAAAATTTTCTACCACCCCTTGAACAGTAATCAAGGGAACGTCCAATGATTGATTTGTCCATAACTTTATTTTTGCTCTTAAGTTTTTAACTGATTCTACTGAGATGGAACTATTTTATCCCTCCTTGTCCCATGCCCCAGTTCCTTTGGCTAGGTAAATTGCATGTGTTCCATGCAATATGTACCTACGTAGAGTAATTTTTGCCAACCCACAATGTGGAAATCCAACTGCAGATGTCTGCCCAGATGTAATTCAATTGTATAAAAGCACAGTGGGGTAGAGTTTGCACTAGTTTTATCAGTGCAATGCGGACGTTATTGGCAAATCAACACAGAAGATCAATGAATTGTAAATGTAAGTTAGGTCAAGCATATATCCATGTTCTGTGATGTAGATCAAAATATTGAGCTTGGAAAATTTCTGTCAGTTGTCTGTTTGAGGAGGGTCTTCAATTTGAGTCCAGTGACTTAAAATCAGATGGAGGTGTAGGCGCTCTGTTGCAAACATTTATTTGTGATTAAATCCATTTTCAGCTCCATTAATGAAACTGCACTGAGTTATCACTGTTGAGCACATCAATTAATATGTTTTAATTTGAAAGCAATAAATGAGTAAGTTCTATTATGCTGACTGATTTCACCAAAGCCAAAACTTGCACCCATGTGGTTCAATATGTGTGCCATACCACAGTGAAACATTTGTTGGTGCCAGGATATATTGTTGTCAGCAAGTGTAATGGCTTGGCAGAAGATAAGTGCCAAGCTGGCCAAATCCCAAAGAGACACTTGAAACAACTGCCAGAATGGTTTTCCAATTTATGTATTATGAGGAGGTTTTCCAAAATTAGGAAGTAATTTCTCAGGCCAACTGTGATGATTTTATAATAAAGTGAAGCATTTATAAAAATATAAAAAAATACACAAGCAAGAATACCTTGGCATGGTTCATTGTACTTTAAATCTTTCTGAACAGATCTTGGCTTAGATAACTGAGAACTAAACCTCCCTATAAATGGCAGCAATCCTTGCAGATGTTCTAATCTATAAAATTCCAGTAATTTTGCTGCATAATGCTCTGCGGCTCTTGGGGTGTTCACTGAAGATGATAGAAAACTAGCTGTCCAGTGTTCACACTCTGTCTTTATTGAAATGTTACCAGCCCTCATCACTCTGTCTTTCTTATACCCATTTTTCTCCTTTCATCTTACCCTCTGTTGTTTCCTACAATCCCTTAGAAGTTCTATTTTCCCAGAATTGATTGAATGTTTTTTTTACTATATGGCTCATATATTTAAAAGGAAACTTACCTTGCCTTTCCTCCTCTATTTGCAATCTTCCAATTATATGTTTCCTTTTGCAATACAACAGCCAACTTCAAACCACCTCTTTGTTTGCCTTATGTAAATTCATTAATTGTAAATTATGCAAATTCTCCTGGCACCCTTTATTCACAGTAAGAAGTCTCACAACACCAGGTTAAAGTCCAACAGGTTTATTTGGTAGCAAAAGCCACTAGCTTTCGGAGCGCTCTCCTTCATCAGGTAAGTGGGAGTTCTGTTCACAAACAGGGCATATAAAGAGACAAACTCCATTTACAAATAATGGTTCATCACCATAACAAACCGTTTGCTTTCACACCTTATTGATTATCCTGTGCGGGCTTTGTGTCCCATCAAACCAGTCACGCCCCATAAGCTTGTCTTCTAGTATATAAGATGACAGTGATATTCCAAAACCAAGAAATATTAAATCTCCTTTTTCCTGATGCAAGTTTGTATAAAGAGGTGGTTTGAAGTTTGGTAATTATTTTGCAAAAGGAAACATGCCAGAAGAAAGACTGAACAGGACACGGGAACTGCAAAGAGGCAGGCTTCCCAAAGAATCAGATGAAGTCCACATAACAAGGAATTGGGAACTAACTTCAGTCTTTTGTAGACATTCTTTAAAGAACAGACCAAGATATTGTTCAAGGGGATAAGTAAATAGTATTCGGAGTTAAAAAGGAAGTTGCATTAACTAGATTTAAAGTGAGAAAGCTGACGTTAGAGGTAAATCAAAAGATTGATGCCATCTTAATAGATTCTGAGAATTGATAGTTAAAGCAATTGTGAAGTTCATTCAGCAGTCAAGACAAAGTAATCCTAAAGCGGAATGGTAAAACCCAGATACTGGATTTGTTGTTAATAGTAAGCAGAAATTTTGTTTAAAAGAATAATTTGGAAAATCTGGACTGGATTTCAGAATGCAAACCGCTGATGTGAAAGAAGATTTTAAAGCGTGTTCTTTTGGGAGCAGAGTTTGGAAACTCTCATCTGACAATCATTCGGTGGGGGCGGTCCTGAGGAGCAATCCACAGACAGTCATAGAATCCCTACAGTGCAGAAGGAGGCCATTCAGCCCATCGAGTCTGCACCGACCACAGTCCCAGCTAGCCCCCTTGACACTAAGGGGCAATTTAGCATTGCCAAACCACCGAACCCCCACATCTTTGGACTGTGGGAGGAAACCAGTCACTTGAGGTTCAGAGTGGAGAGTGTATTTGACTACAGCCATCTTGTGTGTTTAAAGGGACGGTGTGTTACTGAGACCATTGAAGCTTAAGATGCACTTTATAATCCATGTTGATCTCAAAAATCTGTGTTAAACTAAAGGCAGTCTGAAGGAGTATTGTTTCATAATCCAATCTTGTTTTTTCTTGTTGGTAAAACTAATAAGCAGTCCTGTGATTCTTCTCTCCATGTTTTATATATAAAAAAGTAAAAGTTATGGCCTTTTGAGTCAAGATTCCATTCTGAAATCTTCCCATCCAGTTGTGGGTGGCACAGTGGTTTGCACTGCTGCCTCATAGCACCAGGGATCCAGTTTTGATTCCTGGCTTGAGTCGCTGTCTGTGCACGTTCTCCCCACGTTTGCGTGCGTTTCCTTCGGGTGCTTCGGTTTCGTCCCACAATCCAAAAGACGTGCTGGTTAGGTGCATTGGCCATGCTAAATTCTCCCTCAGTGTACCCAAAGAGGCGCCGGAGTGTGGCAACTGGGGGATTTTCACAGTAACTTCTTTGCAGTGTTAATGTAAGCCTACTTGTGACACTAATAAATATTAAAATAATACCAACTGGGATTGTAACATTATCTTGTCAGTCTGCAGTTACTGTCTGTTAAACTATTTCTGTATCCCCCAAGTCTGACGCCTAAACCATGGTGTGTTTTGTCCTTAAAGTGACAATGTTACTCAAATGCCAGGTGCTTTACCACTTTATTGTAAATGCATAACTTCAAATTACATCACTTGTAACAGATGTTTCTGTGTTATTTACTGTGTGATCCTGTTGTAATGTGTTGCTTTTACAGACTTCACCCCTCCAAGGAAATTATGAATTACTTTTCATGATTCATGTAGCCACATACAAAGGCAAGCAAAATATTCAAGGGGCTTTTGAAAACGATACTTGTCTCTCTCTTCATCCAAAAATAAATCTCAATTTAAAACTGCAATTTTGCCGTTCAAATGTCTGCTTGGAAAGCATTATGCATACTGTGCTGACCAGGCTAGTCAGAAGAAAGCGAGTCATTTAGTTCCTTCCAAAGAAACGTACATTAGAAAATAACCCTCAAGTCATTAGCTGGAAGATGTAAAGCCTAATTTGCAGCACAAGGGAAATTAAATAGTTTAATTGATTAAATTTGAAGTCCGATAGGACCTCAATTTGCAAATTGGCCATCTGGCACAACTCTATCTGGTTTGGTATTTCAGTCCATGTAATAAAGAAAACATGGAGAGATGCAGTTACATTGTTACTTAGTTTGTAGTGCCCTAAAATGCATGGCTACATTAAAGGTGCTCTATAAATGCAAATTGTCACTAGTAGTAGTATTTTTCTTTACCATTTATCATTCACTAAAGGTCAGAGGAGATAGTGACATTTGCAGCTGTGTAGTTGGATACTGGAAGTGCCTGAGAACAGCTTGGGTTGCCTCCCTCTGGCTTTTGTTCTTCTCTCCTCCTCCTCCTTTTCCCACCGTTTTGCCTTGTGTGACAAGGGAACTTGCTGAGTGTTGGGATTTCAGTTGTATCCTCCCAAATCCAGTTCATTGTCGAGCGTTATCACCTGACGTTGTGACAGTTCCTGTGGAAACACTTGCATTTAATGAAGTATGAAATTGATGCCTGCACGAATACAAATAGAAGGACTTGCAGCATACAAGTGAGAAATGTTTCTCACAGTCTTATCACTTCCTTTAAATAGCTTTTCCCAATATCAACTATATTTTTGTGTGCTGAGGAGATGGGATTTTGAATATCTATTACTATTTAAATGCTTGTTTAATTTGTTTTATCAATGTCTGAGTAAGGTGACTGTCTGATTATGAGAAACACCCGTAAAAGCATCAGGGAACCTTTCAGCAGCTGATTTTAATGGTTGAGTTGACTGCACCTTCTTTTGTGATACATGGGCAAAATGTTTAATTAAGTTAAATTTATACAGATGCTGTGGTCACCTATTGCTTTATTTTGAGTGCTTTCATTATCTAATTGAAAAAGCCTTTGTGATGAACTCTGTGCCATTATAGAGCTTCAGAAAAGCATTGACTCATTAATTTCTGTTCATTTATCACTAATTATAATTCCAGTTAGTTTAAATAATTGATAATTGTAGTGTGTTCAGTTGATGTGGGTGTCTGTTATTTTAGTGGGCTCACTAGTCCAGAGCTTGGTACCAGTGTTCAGATCAAAGAATGTTTCACCAGAATCATTTTAAATCTCATGGGATCCAGGGTGAGGTATCTAAATGGATACAAAATTGGCTTCTTGACAGAAGCCAGAGGGTGGTTGTAGAGGGTTGTTTTTCAAACTGGAGGCCTGTGACCAGCGGTGTGCCTCAGGGATCAGTGCTGGGTCCACTGTTATTTGTCATTTATATTAATGATTTGGATGAGAATATAGGAGGCATGGTTAATAAGTTTGCAGATAACACCAAGATTGGTGGCATAGTGGACAGTGAAGAAAGTTATCTCCAATTGCAAAGGGATCTTGATCAATTGGGCTAGTGGGCTGACGAATGGCAGATGGGGTTTAATTTAGACAAATGCGAGGTGATGCATTTTGATTGATTGAACCAGGGCGGGACTTAACTCAGTTAATGGTAGGGCGTTGGGGAGAATTACAGAACAAAGAGATCTGGGGGTACATGTTCATAGCTCCTTGAAAGTATAGTCACAGGTGGACAGAGTGATGAAGAAGGCATTCAGCATGCTTGGTTTCATCGGTCAGAACATTGAATACAGGAATTGGGACGTCTTGTTGAAGTTGTACAAGACATAGGTAAGGCCACACTTGGAATATTGTGTGCAGTTCTGGTCACCCTATTATAGAAAGGATATTATTAAACTAGAAAGAGTGCAGAAAAGATTTATTAGGATGCTACCGGGACTTGATGGATTGAGTTATAAGGAGAGGCTGGATAGACTGGGACTTTTTTCCCTGGAGCGTAGGAGGCTGAGGGGTGATCTTATAGGGGTCTATAAAATAATGAGGGGCACAGATCAGCTAGATAGTCAATATCTTTTCCTAAAGGTGGGGAGTCTAGAACTAGAGGACATAGGTTTCAGGTCAGAGGGGAGAGATACAAAAGTGTCTAGAGGGGCAATTTTTTCACAGAGGGTGGTGAGTGTCTGGAACAAACTGCCAGAGGTAGTAGTAGAGACGGGTACAATTTTGTCTTTTAAAAAGCATTTAGATAGTTACATGGATAAGACGGGTATAGAGGGATATGGGCCAAATGCGGGTAATTGGGATTAGCTTGGGGGTTTAAAAAAAAAAGGGCGGCATGGACATGTTGGGCCGAAGGGCCTGTTTCCATGCTGTAAACCTCTATGACTCTATGAATACAATGGTTCTAATCAGATTGGCTCAATGGGAGTTCTCTGTGTCAAATGGCACTGATTTGTGGTTGGATAATGTACATTATATTGTGAGGTTAATTTCTGTAAACTTGCACCCCCTTCATCACTGGCACTATGTGGCTGCTCTGTGTACTATCGAGAAGGTGCAGTACAGCAAGTCTCCTGAGATTTCTTTGACAGTACCTCTTAAACCCATTATCTCAACTATTTAAATGGGCAAGGACAGGTGGCACATGGAATAACACCACCTCCAAGTTCTTCTCTAGTCTACAAACTACTCTAGCTTTGATGCATGCTGGGTGAACATGCTGGAACTTCCTACATAACAGCATTTTGAATGTCCCTACCACATACTGAATGCAGTGGTTCAAGAAGGTGGCTCATCACCATCTTGCCACGGGCAATTGGGGATGAGCCATAAATGCTGGCCTTGGTAGCAACATCTATATACCAAGAATTATATATATTTTAATTTTTGATTCCTACTATACACTTCTATAGAAGCTGAAATAAGATATGGGAAGTTTATGCCTATTCAATTTTTCTTCTCTTATTGTATTGAAGGCACAAATTCAGACTTGGAATTTGTCGACACAGTATTTCCATGGGCACTTCCAATTCTCCCATCTCCTTGGCCAGTTAGTTAATATCCATGTGTTAACCTAGATTGTAAATCTTGGCAGGCTGCTCTGTTGTGGAAAATGAACCACATCCATTCCTGTTCTCCCCTAACATCTCTCACATCTATCCAGCAAGATTCATTGGCAAGCATAGGTATTCTTGCCGATTTTCCCCACCACATCTCTACTCTGTTGGGTGCTGAGATCTCTTAAGTGACTCACTTGCTGCTCTGCCAGAGATGTGTTGCTGAAGCCACATTAGGAATTGAACCTGATTTTATCTGGATTTTAAGGTGGCCTGTTCCAAACTTGGAACTCCTAAATCATTCTTTTCCAGCTGTTAAAACGATGGAAATCATTAATTGTCTGCAAGCATGATCCTGAACTTCTAGTTACTTGTTTTTTAAATTTTTTGTCCCACTCCCTAGCTGACCTCCTAGTCCTCGGCCAATTTTGTCATTCCAAGGAGCTCAAGGAACAGCAGCTTATCTTTCATCCTCGTACTTTACAACCTTCTGGACTCTTACTGAGTTCAACAATTTCAGATTCTAATCACTGCTTCTAGTTTCTGGTGTGGAGATGCCGGCGTAAGACTGGGGTAAACACCAAGAGTTTTAACAACACCAGGTTAAAGCCTGTTGGACTCTAACCTGGTGCTGTTAAAACTCTTACTCTAGTTTCTGGGACAGCAAGTGCAGGTAATGGTTCTGCTGGTGCTACTTCAGACTCCTAGACCCATCTTTTGTTTCTTTACTCGTCGTATTACTGCCGTGTTTTGTCTTGTACCATCATCCCGTTTGTCATTAGTTTCAGAACTTGGGGATTGATACAGGGATACAAGGAGAGCGTGGGGCAGAGGGAATAGTTTGGGATTGATACAACACTGAAGAGAAAGAGTAGAGCAGTGTTGATTAATTTGGAGTATATGCAGGCCAACAGTGAAAGAGTGTGGCAATGGTTCGGGTTGGCAAGCTGTAACCAGTGGAGCGCCACAAGGATCAGGACTGGGGCATCAACTCTCACTTTCTATTTAAATTACAGCTTAAGGGACATAAGTATTTTGCTTGGAAAAAGAAAATCAAGCCTTAAATGTGGTTGCTGGAGAGATGTCGAATGATAATTCAGACAAATTATTTTACACCCGAGAAATGTTTTGTCACAATGGGAATGATGACTGCAGAGGAGACGATGTGAAATGTCAGATAGACAGTGTCATGTGCAACATCATGAACTACTTAGACCTGTGTGAAGTTGGACAAGATTATGACCTGAAAATGAAGGTAAAGTTGAGGCTATGTGATGGAACGAAGTTCATCCCAAGAGGATAAAGTCACTCTCTTGGGCCTTCTCTGGTGGTCTCGAGTGTGGGCAGGCCTGCGCCCCCACCCCCTCTCTCGTGCATGGGCGGGCCTGCACCCCCTCCCCCCCCCCCCCCCCCCCCCCCGCCAACGCTCTCCTGGGTCTTAACCTTGGGGCAGCACGGTGGCACAGTGGTTAACACTGCTGCCTCACAACACCAGTGACCTGGGTTCGATTCCTGCTTTTGGTAACTGTCTGTGTAGAGTTTGCATGTTCTACTCATGTCTGTGTGGGTTTCCTCCGGGTGCTCTGGTTTCCTCCCACAGTCCAAAGATGTGTAGGTAAGGTGGATTAGCAGTGGTAATTGTGTGGGGTTATGGGGATAGGACCGGGGAGAGGACCTGGTTTGTCAGAGAGTCAGTGCAGACTCGATGGGCTGAATGGTCTCCTTCTGCATTGTAGGGACTCTGTGAAAACCAAGTGTTGCAATACAGGCAGCATCTGGGGAGAGAGAAACAAACTTAATGTTTCAGGTCAATGCCCTTTCATTAAGTTCTCCTGGTTTGCTGAGGAACGTTCTTCCCTCGGAAAAAAACAGCTGAATTGCAAATGAGATGAATGATCGGTTAGTGTGGCTCGCTACGTGCAGTTGCCTGCTGTATTTGGCAACCTAACAAGTGACTGCATTTCTAGGACAAATGGTATATCATTGATTATGGATGTGTTTTTGAATTTGCTGAAGATTAAATAAATGCAAATATTTTATTTCTTTCCTGCTTCCGTGTACTGTTGCGAGTCGTACTGTGTAAATTTATAAATGATGGGGCTTGAGAAATGGCATTAAGTTAGTTGATTTTTCACAGTACTGATTTCAAGCGAGGTAATTTTGGTATTATTTTCCTATATTGAGTTGGTGACAATCCCCAAGAAATATAATAGGTCAAATTTCAATCAAATGTTTCTAAACGGGCAGTAATACACATTCTGTATTTCAGGTACTGTTGATAAGCTCAGTGAGTATGTCTAAATCAAGAAGCCAAATCAGTTATGATGGTAAGTGTTCAGACGCACAAGTAGCACTGTCCCTGCCATTGTCTGCTGTTAACTATATTAGAGCCCCCTCTGACCGAGACAACTGCAAAGCACATTCATTTTATATGCTGCCTCTATCAATGAATGACATGCTGACTTTGACATTCTTGTATGAGTTTCAAGGACAATCTTGTGGGGGCTGCGGTGTATTTATGAATCCACCCAACAGTATTGCATTTCATAACTGTATTAGGAGAGTTTAATAGTTTGAGGGGAAGATAAAAATATATAAATAGAATATGTAGAATATATATAAATCACTATACGAGGGTAGATTGTTAGAGTTGAATGGATTTGTTCCTTTTGGCAGTTTTAGAATTGAATGCATTGCCCACTTTCTGTAGTGGTGTAGTCTCTCATTCTTTTGGCATGTTTTTAATTGTGAGAGGCTGCCGATTCTTTTTGTGATAAAATAGTTTCTCTTTCTAGCTCTGACGCACATATATATCAGATACAGTTCTTGACGAAATTAAGGGATGAATCACAGTGTAGAATAACTGGAATCATGTGTTCAATAGGAATAAACTGAAATATGACCTGTTTAATTTGTTCAAGTGGGGGAAAAAAAAGAAGCAACTTGCATTTATGTAATGTCTTTCACAACTTCAGGGCAACACAAAATGTTTTACAACCAATGAAGTGCTTTTTGAGCTGTAGCTCCTGTTGGGACCTTGTAGAAAAAGTTAGGTGAAGAATATTTAACCTTTCTCTTGTATGAAATAATTGAGCAGATTGAAAGTCTGCTCTGGTGCTGTTTGATTTTTAGCTTGAAAATTAGACACTTCTGCACTATTGTAGCCCATGATTTACTACTGAGCCACGTGAGATCCAGTTTGATCATTCTTTTCTATGGTTGATTCTGATATATTATGGCGACAGATCTGATGCGAACATCTTCAAGCATGAAGAGATTTGAAGGCTGCACTTCTTTCAGCTTTTTTACATTTTACATGGGTTGCCACAGTGCTGGTTGACCACCCTTTTCCATCTCTTCCTGTAATTCACCCATTTCTCTTCAAATTCCTCTGGGATTTGAGTCTCTTGCCACTCTGCTTCATTCATTTGACCGTTGGCCTTCCTCCTCTTCTGGCAGTTTCATCCCCATCATTTGCCTTTACCCCATTTCTTTTCTCTCTTTGCAGCAGGTGACCATATCATTTCAGTCTCTTCTGTCCACGCACCCTGGACATACTCCCCTTTATCCGTTGGGGAAAAAGATACAAAAATCTGAAAACACATACCAACTGCCTCAAGAAGAGCTTCTTCCCTGCTGTCATCAGACTTTTGAATGGTCTTTTAAGCTCATCTTTCTCTTCACCCTTCCTGTAACTGCAACACTATGTTCACTATCCTTTTCCTTTATCCCCTATGTATTTTATGAACGGTATGTTTTCCCTGTATAGTGTGCAAGAAACAATGCTTTTCACTGTATCCCAGTACATGTGACAATAATAAATCTAATAGTGCCATGGGACCTTTTCTGTCCAGTGGAGAGGGCCTCAGTTTAACATTGTGGAAACAATGCAATGCTCAGCTCAGTGCTAGTATACTACGTGTAGCATCATCTTACACTACACTGTCACAGTTATCTTGGGAGGAATCTTGGCATTTAAAAAACACACAGCGAAATAGTTACTGAAGATGTAAGAATGCCTGTAACAATTCTAAAATCTGTTCTGAACTGTTGGACTCAATTATTGCTGCGCAATTCTCAGTTAGCTCACAGACTAAATTAATTCATTTCTTGTAACTATTGACTTAATTCTGGCATCTCACTGCATGGGCTCACTTGGTAGACTGAGAATAGTAGTAATTTCCCAGCATCCAGTGCTTCATGGTTTGAACAAGCTGATGTAACAAATGGTCAAGACTTGCTCTTTCAGTATTTCGAATTTGCACTTCTACGTAGAAATTGCTGCATGGAATACCCTTAATTATTCCTGAAGGGGAGGTTTTGTACAAGCATTGATGATTTCATTTAAAACCTAAGGTCCACAGTGAAGACTTGAGCTCCATTTATAATTTATATTCCAATGTTTTATATTAATTAAATACTTAATATTAAAAATATAAATTTCAATGTATTTATTTGTGCTAATTGGCATATCTTTTACTTGCTGTTTTGTACTTTTCAACCTTGTGGTGATGGGCAGTTGCTATAGGTATACATGTTGGTTAGAGTCATAGAGGTTTACAGCATGGAAACAGGCCCTTCATCCCAACTTGTCCATGCCGCCCTTACCACTGTTAGTCCCAATTGCCCACATTTGGCCCATATCCCTCCATATCCATCTTACCCATGAAACTGTCTCAATGCTTTTTAAAAGACAAAATGGTACCCGCCTCTACTACTGCCTCTCGCAGCTCATTCCAGACACACCAACACTGAGTGAAAGAATTGCCCCTTCGGATCCTCTCATCTTAAACCTATGCCCTCTAGTTTTAGACTCCCTTACCTTTGGGAAAAGATGTTGACTATCTACCTCATCTATGCCCCTCATTATTTTATAGACCTCTAAGATCACCCCTAAGTCTCCTACGCTCCAGGGAAAAAAAGTCCTAGTCTATCCAGCCTCTCATAACTCAAACCATTAAGTCCCGGTAGCATCCTAGTAAATCCTTTCTGCACTCCATCTAGTTTAATAATCTCCTTCCTATAATAGGGTGACCAGAACTGCACACAGTATTCCAAGTGTGGCCTTACTAATGTCTTGTGCAACTTCAAGACGTCCCAACTCCTGCATTCAATGTTCTGACCAATGAAACCAAGCATGCTGAATGCCGCCTTCACCAGCCTGTCCACCTGTGACTCCACTTTCAAGGAGCTATGAACCTGTACTAGATCACTTTGTTCTATAACTCTCCCCAACGGCCTGCTCTACTCAGTTAATGGCAGGCCGTTGGGGAGAGAGTTATAGAACAGAGCAGGTCCTGCCCTGTCTACCAAAATGCATCACCTCGCATTTATCTAAATTAAACTCCATCTGCCATTCATTGGCCCACTGGCCCAATCGATCAAGGTCCCATTGCAATCCTAGATAACCTTGTTCACTGTCTGCTATGCCACCAATCTTGGTGTCATCTACAAACTTATTAACCATGCCTCCCAAATTCTCATCCAAATCATTAATATAAATAACAAAGAACAGTGGATCCAACACTGATCTCTGAGGCACACCACTGGTCACAGGCCTCCAGTTTGAAAAACAACCCTCTACTACCACCCCCTGTCTTCTGTCATCAAGCCAATTTTGTATCCAATTGGCTACCTCACCCTGGATCCCGTAAGATTTAACCTTATGCAACAACCTACCATGCGGTACCCTGTCAAAGGCCTTGCTAAAGTCCATGTGGACAACGTCAACTGCACTGCCCTTGTCTACCTTCTTGGTTACCCCTTCAAAAAACCCAAATCAAATTCGTGAGAGATGATTTTCCACACTCAAAGCCATGCTGACTGTCCCTAATCAATCCTTGTCTCTCTAAAGAGACAAGGCGGCACGGTAGCACAGTGGTTAGCACTGCTGCTTCACAGCTCCAGGGACCCGGGTTCGATTCCCGGCTTGGGTCACTGTCTGTGTGGAGTTTGCACATTCTCCTCGTGTCTGCGTGGGTTTCTTCCGGGTGCTCCGGTTTCCTCCCACAGTCCAAAGATGTGCGGGTTAGGTTGATTGGCCATGCTAAAAGAATTGCCCTTAGTGTCCTGGGATGCGTAGGTTAGAGGGATTAGTGGGTAAATATCTAGGGATATGGGGGTAGGGCCTGGTGGGATTGTGGTCGGTGCAGACTCGATGGGCCGAATGGCCTCTTTCTGTGCTGTAGGGATTCTAAGATTCTAAATGCCTGTAGATCCTGTCTCAGAAAACCTTCCAACAACTTGCCCACTACAGATGTTAGGCTCACCGCCCTGCAGTTTCCAGGCTTTTCCCTGAAGCCCTTCTTAAACAAAGGCACAACATTTGCCACCCACCAATCTTCAGGCACCTCGCCTGTGGCTGACGATGATTCAAATATCTCTGCTAGGGGACGCGCAGTTTCCTCCCTAGCCTCCCTCAACATCCTGGGATACATTTCATCAGGTCCTGGGGATTTATCTATCTTGATGCGCTTTAAGATTTCCAGCATCTCCATCTCCAATATGTACATTTCTAAAGACATCACTATTTATTTCCCTAAGTTCTCTAACATCCATGCCTTTCTCAACAGTAAATACCAATGAGAAATATTCATTTAGGATCTCGCCCATCTCTTGTGGATCGGCACATAGATGACCTTGTTGATCCTTATGAGATCCTACTCTCTCCCTAGTTACTCTTTTGCCCTTTATGTATTTGTAGAAGCTCTTTGGATTCTCCTTTGCCTTATCTGCCAAAGCTATCTCATGTCCCCTTTTTGCCCTCCTGATTTCTCTCTCAACTCTACTCCGACAACCTCTATATTCTTCAAGGGATCCACTTGATCCCAGCTGCCTATACCTGTCATATGCCTCCTCCTTTTTGACCAGGGCCTCAATATACTGAGTCGTCCAGGGTTTCCTACCAGCCTTGTCCTTCACTCTTTAAAAAAAATGTGCTTACCCTGAACCCTGGTTAATACACTTTTGAAAGCCTCCCACTTACCAGCTGCCCCTTTGCCTGCCAACAGACTTTTCCCAATCAACTTTTGAAAGTTCCTGACTAATAACATCAAAATTGGCCTTGCCCCAATTTAGAATTTTAATTTTTGGGCCACACCAATCATTCTCCATTGCTATCTTAAAACTAATGGAATTATGGTCACTGGTCCCCAGAGTGATCCTTCACCAACACTTCTATCACCTGCCCTTCCTTATTTCCCAAGAGGATGTCAAGTTTTGCTCCCTCTCTATTTGGGTCATCGACATACTGAGTGAGAAATTCCTCCTGAATACATTCAACAAATTTCTCTCCATTCAAGCCCCTAATGCTATGGCTGTTCCAGTCAATGCTGGGGAAAGTTCAAGTCCCCTACTATTACCACCCTATTTTTTTCCTTGTGGCTATCTGTAATCTCCTTACATATTTGCTCCTCAATTTCCCACTGACTATTTGGGGGCCTGTAGTACAATCCTATCAAAGTGATCTCTCCCTTCTTATTTTTCAGTTCTACCCATATAGACACAATGGACAAACATTGAGCTGCCAGTCCTGTCCCTCCCTTAGCCATGTTTCAGTAATTGCTATAATATCCCAGTCCCATGTACCCGTCCATGCCCTGAGTTCATCTGCCTTGCCTGCCAGGCCTCTTGCATTGAAAAAAATGCAGTTTAATCTAGACTTCCCTTGCTTTCTGCCCTGCTTTCCCAGACCATCTGTCCAGTCATGTTTTGTACAGTCTCCCTGTGTTTTATTTCTCTTAGCCTTACTGGATCCATTCACTGAGTTCTCAACAATCTCTGCACTGTGACCCTTTTTGATTTTTGACTTTGGTTTCTCTGCCTTTCACCTTTACCTTTACTGCCTTTTGTTTCTGCCCCCACTTTACTCCCCTCTGATTTCCTGCATTGGTTCCCATCCCCCTGCCACATAAGGTTAAACCCTCCCCAACTGCACTAGCAACCACTCCCCCAAGGACATTGATTCCAGTCCTGCCCAGGTGCAGACCATCTGATTTGTACTGGTCCCACCTCCCCCAGAACCAGTTCCAATGTCCCAGGAATTTGAATCCCTCCCTCTTGCACTATCTCTCAAGCCACTTAGCCACCCTGACATTCCTACTCTGGCTAGCATGTGGCACTGGTAGCAATCCTGAGATTACTACCTTTTGAGGTCCTACTTTTTAGTTTAACTCTTAACTCCCTAAATTCAGCTTGTAGGACCTCATCCCATTTTTTATCTATATCGTTGGTGCCTTTTTGCACCATGACAGCTGACTGTTCACCCCCTCCCCCCCTCCCCCTCCAGAATGTCCTGCAGCCGCTCCGAGACAACCGTGACCCTTGCACCAGGGAGGCAACATACCTTCCTGTAGTTCCACTTGCATCCACAGAAACGCCTGTCTATTCCCCTTACAATTGAGTCCCTATCACTATAGCTCTGCCCTCTTTTTCCTGCTCTCCAGCGCAGCAGAGCCAGCCACAATGCCTGGTTCCAAAACATTATCTCTGTTTTGGAGGGAGATGACAGCAGGGGATCCCTACACTGCCTTCCTGCGCTTCCTCTGTCTGTGGTCACCCTTTCCCTATCTCCCTCTAAGTTTTATCTGCGGTGTGACCAACTCACTGAATGTGCTATGCACGACTTCCTCAGCATCGTGGATGCTCCAAAGTGAATCCACCTGCAGCTCCAGAGTAGTCAAGCCGTCTAACAGGAGCTGCAGTTGGATGCACTTCCTGCACGTGAAGGATACAGGGACATCAGAAGGATCCCTGAATTCCCACATCGCACAAAAGGAGCATGACACGGGTCAGGGATCTCTTGCCATGACTTCACCCTTAAGTTAATTTACAACAATAACTACAATGCCAAGAGAAAAAAGAAAAAAACTACTTGCCAATCACTTAGCTGCTGGCTGTGATGTCACAGTTCGATTTCTTTCTACCTCTCACTTGTCCTTGAGTCTCCCTCGCAAGTCCCACCTCTCCACTCCTCCCAAAGATGAGCACCTCTTCCCCCTCAGCACTGAATTCCCACTCCAAATTCCCGATACCCTCCAGCTTAAATCTCAGCCCGGCTGACTGGTCCGTTAATGTTTCTGTAGAATGTTTGAAATTTTAGCTTTATTCTGCAGGCAGTCGGTGTGCCTGGAAAACATTTAGCTTAAGGGTTGTAAAAGCAAGTTAATTGCTAATTTCAGCTAGGAATTTGTTACTTTGATAGAGCTAATGGACTTTTGTTTACACAAAAGATTCCTTGGGAAGTTAATTGATAGGGTCATGTGATAGTGTGGTTAATGTGCAGAGCTGGACCTGTAGCAGGGAGATAGAAGCTTGGGCAGTTGATGTTGGAGGCCTGCTAAAGTCAGAGGCATGTGCAGGCTGTTCCAGAGACACACACACACTCCACAAAATCTCTCTGAAAGTTTCAAGACTGTTAACACAATTTATAGCAAGTATGCTATAAATTGCTAACTGTATTTATTTAAAAGTGGTGTTGATCTCTGCATGAATGGGGCTTATTTGGAACAGGAACAAAGAAGCGGCTTAACAGTTAAGCTGCTTCATTGGTTTGAGTTATATTTAAACTGTGTTACTAAATAAAGTTTGTTTTACTATAAAAGGTCCATATTTTGTCAGTGGAATCACTCCTGGAGAGAAATCCTCACACTTGTGCTACAAGTAAATATTGTTGGATTCTGGCTTCCTAATGTAACTTGGGGTTCTGGTCTGGGACCCTAATAACCTGAAGTAATCCTAAGTCACGTTTATTATGGGTTTGTTTATAGTGTCAACCTCCTAGTTCTCCAGTGAGCTTTAATCTCAAAGGTGCTCTTCCTACTGCAACCAGTATGATACTTTCACTTCACATCCTCCTCTGGGTGGTTGGCCTAAATATAGACAGTATTCTGGTACATACAGTTGCTGAAACCTCAAGGTTGAATAAATGGTTTTATAATGTGTCAGGCTGGAATTCACCAGCGTAGATAGTACTCTAACACTGTCATGTGGTCCATAAAATCGGATTCTAATGAAGCATCACTTTCAATCCACTCATGTATAATTCTAGATTAAGCAAGAAGATTTATGTATTCTCTCCCTCTCCCATTATGTGTTCTTTGCTGTGCATGCTTTGGAGTGCTGATTTTAAAATTCACCTCCTTTGTCCGTTGTACTTTGGGGTGGCATGGTGGCACAGTGGTTAGCACTGTTGCCTCACAGCGCCAGGGACTTGGGTTCAATTCCCGGCTTGGGTCACTGTCTATGTGGAGTTTGCACGTTCTCCCCGTGTCTGTGTGGGTTTCTTCCAGGTGCTCCAGTTTCCTCCCAGTCTGAAAGACGTGCTGGTTAGATGCAATGACCCGAACAGGCGCCGAAGTGTGGCGACTAGGGGAATTTCACAGTAACTTCATTGCAGTGTTAATGTAAGCCTTACTTGTGACTTGTAAAGAATAAATCAAGAAACAATCTCTCAACGGCCTCACCCTTCCTATATCTGTAGCATCCTCCTGCCTAGAATCCTCAAGGTTCATTTGTTCCTTCAACTCTGGCCTCTTGTGCCTACCTGGATTACATCACACCACCTTTCAGTGCTCCCTGGGCCTTGAACTCTGAAATTCCCTCTCAAAATCTCTCCACTTTAACCTCTCTCCCCTCCTCCTTTTGGGTCACTCCTTAAACCTTCTTCCTTGGTCATCTGTTTTAATATCTCATGTGTCTCAGTGTCAAATTGTGTTTGATAATGCTCCTGTGAAGTGCCTAGGGACACTTGCATTTGTATAGCATCTTTAATATTGTAAGTTAGCATTGTTTTCTATGTCCATTCTTCAGACATTAACTGTGACTGGTTTAAAAAAAATGTGTACATAAAGTTTGAATTTAGCTTACTTTTGCAAAATGTTTTGTCACTTTTGTAAAATTCAAAAATGTGACTGCAAATTCTGAAAGTTGTATTGTGTAAACTGTTACCCAGGCAAATTCACTAACAGAATCCTGTAAGGGCTGTGGCTGTACTACACCACCCTTTTTATATATAGGCATGCTTCTGAATTCCTTTTGCAACTACTTCATCTGGAGTAGAGTAGTTTATGATGCCAGGCAGATTTTAGTCATTAAACTCTCAATATGTGAACTTTGATATTGTGTATTTATGGTAGCGGCCTGTTGTGGAAGGAATATATAAAGGTTGGTTTATGCTTCAGAGCCAGTTCTCAGAGCATACACTGATGGTTAGAAGAACATACTGTTTGTTGTCAATGTACTCATTAACATTGTGAATTATGGTATTGATTTTTAAATAATCAGAATTACTTGTCAATCCTTTCCAACAAATGGAAAACAAATAATTCAAGCTCACGACCTGAAATTGTTGAAATTATTAAATGGCCCACATACTCAGTAGATTTTTATTTATTTACATGCACAATAATTTTGTTTTAAGCCTGATGTGTCTTGTGTGATATGCATATGGATGCTTACATAATAACATATAAAGATTACAAACTTGGAGCATTTAGCCTATTGTTTGTCTGAATATTAGCTGTGAGGTTTTAGTTTCGGGGATGTTTCTATGTTTCAGATTGCTAATACACCATAACTTGCTATTTACTATTTTTATAGGTGGAGAAGGAAATCTCCCTCCTGCCTGTTGCTAGGAAAGTTTTAACTATCCAGAAACAGTTCGGATTTCAAAATGTACAAGGGAAATAGTTCTTGCCTGCCTTCCTGTGATGGACATCGAACACCTAGGCCTCAATCCTCACCTGCCCTTCACAGCAGCATGCTTGAGAATAGGAACCAGGATCAGTTTTCTGCCCAATCTGTTTGTGGTAACGCACATTGCTGTGCAATCCAAAGAAAATACTGTTATTGTGATGCGATTAAATTTTAGAAATTTTCTATAGAAAATACATTTCCATCTAAGGAAATTTGCCTGAACACAGTATGCATTTAATGATGTTTCCTTTTTTACTCTATGGAAAAATTCCCATGGTGAGGAATGTTTATACTTGAATAGTGTTGGCAACTCGTGAAGTACTGCAGACGTCTTGGTGGGGTTGGAGAAATGGGGCTCTGTCCTTCTTGCTGTCTTGCTACATTATGATCCATTAAGACTTTTTTGTGAGCAAAGCATGGTTTACTGTGTACACTAGCACAGTTTTATTTCTGGAGCTGAAGATATCTTAATGAGCTCAGATGAATGAGCTGCTCCCTCTGTGGTAATGTAGTGTGCTGTGAATAAGTATTTTGGCTGCTGCAAGTTTGGAATGCCTCAACAGTTTTATAATAAAAATGTTCTTTTCAGTATAATATTGGTGCTTTTTTCCATTAACTTGAGTTTTAAAGGATTATTTAAAATGTTGAGTTACTTTTTTGTAATCCCCCCTCCCCACTCCCCCAAGACATGCTCACTTGCAGAGTCATCTGATGGCAAGTTGATTGCATTAACAGCAGTAGGCTAAATCAGTCAGCTACATGAATTTGATGAGTTTTTCCTATATCTGCACAAAATTAATGCAGTTCAACCTGACCAAACTCTGGCATTTATGCAGCTTCAGTGTATTTTTTGGAATATTCCATGTCAATGAATGCTGTTGAACTACATGTTGAATGTGATCTGTCTGAATTTCAAAAGCTGACAAAATGCACAGGGGGCTGTTCATGCACTCAATGTTGAAACAATCTGACTAAAGCAGGCCTAGATAAATATGCAGGGGACAGGTTAGCTCTGTTGGCGAGACAGTTATGCCAACACTGTGGGGTTCGATCTTGTTAAGCCTGTCTCCTCGTTTGGCCACGGTTCATTGACCCTCATAATCGAAGATGCTGCCTGAAGAAAGAGATAAGGAGGATTCATCTTGTCCTTGAAGATTTCATAGAATCGTAGAATCCCGACAATGCAGAAAGAAACCATTTGGCCCATCGAGTCTGCACTGATAACAATCACACCCAGGCTTATCCCCGTAACCCCACTTCTTTACCCCACTAATCCCTCTAAGCTACGCATCCTGGGACACCAAGGGACAATTTAGTATGGCCAATGCACCTAACCCCCAAATCTTTTGGACTGTGGGAGGAAACCGGAGCACCCGGAGGAAACCCACGCAGACCTGGGGAGAACGTGCAAACTCCACAGACAGTGACCCAAGCTGGGAACTGAACCAGGTCTCTGGAGCTGTGAGGCAGCAGTGCTAACCACTGTGCCATTCAGGCATGCTTTCATTTGAAATATTAACTAAGTATTCACGAAGAGGTACATATTCTTTCTGAATAGAAAAATGCGCTGAAAGGCTGAAATGCGGTAGATAGAATGGGAGGAGAGTTGTGTAAGAGTACAAATACAGGAACAGGCTAGTTAGGCTGAATGGCCTGTTTCAGTGCTGGATGTTCTATCTAATCCTATGTAAAATCAACTCCAAACATCTTAGCCATCTACATCTATTTTCAAGAAACTTTCCATTCCTATCGTGCCTTTCATAATTATACACTCCAAAGGATCTCAAATATTGCTGGCTTTAGTCTTGTAATCAGTTTAATAACTATCCACAATCTCAGGACATCCCAAAATGTTCATGCCAATTCAGTGCCTTTGAAGTGTAGTCGCTGTTGTTTTATTGAAGAGCCAATTTACACACATTTTCAACAAACAGCAGTGGTACAATGACCAGATAACCTCTCAATAATTTGATTTGATCTATTATTGTCACATATATTAACATACAGTGAAAAGTATTGTTTCTTGCATGCTAGACAGACAAAGCATACCGTACGTAGAGAAGGAAAGGAAAGGTGCAGAATGTAGTGTTACAGTCATAGCTAGGGTGTCGAGAAAGATCAACTTAGTGCGAGGTAGGTCCATTCAGTGTCGATTGAGTGGTAAATATTGGCCCGGATAATGAGGAGAATCTTCCTCCTCCTTCTTGTAGATTGCCATGGGATCTTTTCTGTCTACCCAAGAGGCCAGACAAGCCTGAATTTAATGTCTGATGGGTAGTGCCTTTGCCACCACTGCACTGAGATATAGTGTTCAAGAGTCTGAATGGGATTTGAAACCACAGCCTTCTGACTTGGATGTGAGATCTGTCATTGAGCAAGTTTGATGGTCTAAATATTGATGATTGAGCAGTTTTTCTAATGTAATGTAGCCCAAAACAAGATGCAAAGGGAATGGGTGGTCTGACAATTAATAAATCAGCTGAGACGCATGGAGCAATGTTCTAGTAAGATTTATATCTATCTGTCATTTTTAACTGTAGATTTAAACTACATAGAATTCAATCTTGCTGGAGAAGTTACCTTTTGAACAACCAGACTAAAGCATTTTAAGATCAAATAAGCTGATTAGATAAAAGACTGCGTAAGTTAAGACATGGAGAACAAGAAGGCGTGGATTACAATACTACTCTACTGAATTAACTCCTCTCATTAGAGATGTGCGAGTTGACTTCAGTGTCTCTGAATTAAAGAGAACTCAACAAGGTTGCTCATTCCTAACTATTAGTCAGTGGCCCGTGC
The DNA here is from genome assembly GCF_964213995.1 of Mustelus asterias. NCBI lineage: Eukaryota > Metazoa > Chordata > Chondrichthyes > Carcharhiniformes > Triakidae > Mustelus > Mustelus asterias. The sequence continues at coordinate 86,956,026 of NC_135813.1, read as the reverse complement.
AGGAAAGTGGATGTTGCATGAGGACTTCCTCTGGTCTGGCTCTGATGCCTTCTGAGGTAGAATAGCTTGCCAACACTTCCCACCTATTGGCTTGAGCGAAGAATAGTCGTGCAAAATACTGGAGGACTACAGATGTCACCTTGAAACTTCAAGATTGCAAGGGATATGATTTGAGCTGGAGGTGGAGTGAAATTAGAACTTATGTATTAACTTTCTGGGGCATTGCGTCCAGTTCTGTGTGGCACACTTAGAAATGATGTGAAGGCGAGAATGGTTCCAGGGATGAGGAACTTCAGTTACATGGGTAGATTGGGACTGTTCTTCTTGGAGAAAAAAAGGTTAAAAGGAGATTTGATTGAGGTATTCAAAATCATGAGGTGTTTGAACAGAGTAGATAGGGAAAAGCTGTTTACACTGATGAAAGGATCGAGAACATAGGGCACAAATTCTTGATAATAAAGAAGCAACAAAAGTATGAAGGAGAAGCTTTTTCTTGCAGTGAGTGGTTAAGATCTAGAATGCTCTGCCTGATGTGGGTGGAGTTGGGTTCAATCGAGATATTAAAGAAGCAATTGGATTATTGAATGAAAAGGAAGATGTGCAGGATTATGGGGTAAAGCCTGGGAATTGATCATTCAGAGAGCTGGCGCAGACATGGGCCGAATGGCCTCCTGTATCAATTCTATGATTTTGTGCATTGCGTCACAGATGGTTAATTTACACTTTCTTCTGTGTGTGCAATCTGGGCAAGAGTGAGGCACTGAGTAGCAGTTGGGCATTTATCCACAGGGAAGGCAAAGTCAGAGGGCAATGTGTTCTTGTGCATCCTTGGAATGTATTTGAAGAATAGTTTTGCGAGAGACTCAACTGCAGGTTTTGTTCCTTGGTTTTTGGAATGATGCTTTGACTGAGTAGAAATATGGGAGGGGGATGTCAAAAGACAGTCAATCACTTGTTCTAACATGTAAGTAACAGTGCAGAATTTGTTAAAGACAAAAATGGTCAAACATGGGCCTTTCTGTACAGAAATAGCATTGCAAGTCATGGAGCTACCAGGAATTTCAATTATTTCTCAATAAAGTCATCAAGTAAGGTATTGCCCACTTTAACCAGACCAATATTTTGATTTAAGTCTGCAGATTTTTACTTGAAAATGTAGCCACTTTACTTCAATATGCTGTCACAAGATTAGTATTGTCCACTAAGTGCCATATGGTACTGTTTCATCACAGGGACTTAGTCCCATATGTTGGCTGTAACGTTACCAGATTATAAATAGATTTTTCAGATGTTCCATGGTTGTCCTGATGGTGCAGAATATGTACAGGTTATTTTGATATGTTGAAAATTCAGCTGTTTCTCAGTGCTGGTAGGAGATCAATTGTATTTTTTTTGAAAAGCATTTATTGATAGTATTAAACATTTGCAGTGCTTGTGCAATTTAATCTGAATTATAATGAATTACATTCGTTGAAAGAATCGCTTCTGCAGGTTACACGCAAATAATAAAGTTTCTGTAAAAGTCAAAACGTTGCATTTTCTCCCAGTTTCATAAATGCAGCATTAGGTATTAGTGGTTTCCATGCATTTCTCGTGAGGAAAATCAGATGGAGCAACCACATTTTTAGTAGATGTGGCCTTGTTATAGCTAGCATAACATGGCAGTGATAAGTATTATATCAACCTTACAAGTTAAGCAAAGTGATATCAGTTTTTGCACTGGCACTCAACTTTTGACAGTGAAGCAGAATGACACTATTACCTCTGGGGCATCTTGCTCCTTTTTGTTGCCGTTTATTTTGAGCCTTATCCTATCTCTTGGAAACATTGAGTGAATTAATGATTTCCAAGTGCAGAGACTGTTATCTGGTAAATAAGAGACTGGTAAATATGGTAGCAATTTATATGCAGCAAGTTACCAGCAATGAAATGAATGATCAATTAACTTTCTCTGGGGATTTTAGTTAAAGGAAGAATGTTGAACTAGACACTAGAGACTCCCTGATCTTTTATAAAAAATGCCTTGGAATGTTTTAACATTAACTGGGGTACCAGATAATGGGCATGGGGAGCAAATAGGAGACTAGGAGAACAAATGAAGAAAAAATAGCATAGCATTGATCAGCTGCATGATCTGTTTCTATGTTGGGAAATTCTATGGCTTTGTTCTTTTCTAGATAAACTTTTTTAAAATCTTCATTTCCTCATAAAAGTGTATACTTGTGTTGCTGCAATTAGAATATCTTTATATGTTGCATTTTGGAAGGAAGAATCCACATGACATGAATTTTCAACATTGGCGAGTCTGAGATTAAACATTCAATGGTGATGAAATGTACAGATACAAGATATAAAGCCTGGGACAAAAAATATCATTTGGTCTATTGACCATTTGAAATTCAAATTATTGTTGTCCCTGCCCAATTTATTTGTTGTACTTAGGAAGGTGAGTTACCACAGGCAATACTTGAAAGAACATGTGAAATCTTTCCTTGATCCCATATGGTAATCTTGTGAAACCCTTGCATGTGAGCAAGGATTGAACTAAATTGGGATCTGGAAGAGCCCTGTGCTTTCATTAACCGATTTACACACCAGCTTGATGAGGCAACGTTCTACGTTATTTTTAATTTCAGTTTGTGGAATTGTTGTTTTTCTTTCTTCATCCCATCAGTTTTCCCTTGAAACCAAGTTTTGCTCAGAGGGGTGCTGTTAGGATATTAAAGATATAAATTAATTGTTCCATTCTGTGTTGTACATAAATTGAGCATTCTGTTTTAAGAGAAACGTGCAAATTATCTTGCTCAATATTTCCTCGAGCCTTTTTTGAACAATAATGCAAAGCTTGTCTTGGTTTAGAAAATGAATTTGCTGCTTTAAGTTAGCAACGATGGCAGTGTTTCAAATCACTATCGGGTCTCTGAACAATCTTGTGCCAAATTAATTTTAACCAACAAAGCTAAAACATCATAAGTACCCTAAAACCACAGACTGGTCAAGACTTGCACCAGTGTCAAACTGCCTGTAGTCAGTAGCAATGAAAATATAATTGTGTGGTCGAAATTGGATATTCATTGTGCAAATATTACAAAGTTTGGTTTATGGATTCTAAATCTCTAGCTTCCTTGTTAGTTACCATGCACTTTTAAAATAATTTAAGTGGAGGGAAATCAGGCATGTTTCTTGAGGTGCATGTTCCAATCCATCCAATTTTTATGATGTTTGCTGAACCCTTTGTGCACAGGCCCAGGAAAATCTTAAACAAAATACTCAGCAGGTCAGGCAGGATCTGTGGAGAGTGAAACAGAATTAATATTTCAGATTGGTAACCTTTGATCAGAGCTGGGCGAAATTAGAAATATAACAGGTTTGAACAAAGGGCAGGTGGGGAAGGGCAAAGGGAGGCTCCTGATGGAATGGAAGACAAGAGGGATTGAATGACAAAAGCCTTACAAGGCCAGAGGGAATGGTGACGGGTGGGGCAAGAAAAGCAAATAAACAAAAGATGTGCCTAGGGCAGGTGCACTGCTGTCAGAAAGTGATCAAAAGAGCTTTGGGATCTTTTGTAGTGGTGAAAGGCATTATATAAACCAGAATATCTTACCCTAGTCTCTGATATGTGCAGGAGTCAGCAATTGGGATAACCTGTTATTGTGCCACTCCCATTAAATGTTATATTTTTATAAATTGGCAATGCTGGTTATTTTCTCAACAGCTTGGGTCTCTCTATACAGATGTTCATTATTTAATATTTGTTGTTTGACATTGGTGTAAATCTCAGTTAGTCAGCAATTTTGGGGTACTTGGCAAGGTGCGAGTTAGTTTTGGTTTAAATTCATTTGGCACAGGTTAGAACGCTGAATATGATTTTGAAATGCTGCTTTTATTGCTATTTTAAATCAACTGAATAAGTTTTCAAAACAAAACTAGCCACACATCACACAAGGCTAGGAAAAATGTTGAGCAAGAGTCTGGCGGCTGCTACTTGCTTCACCTAAATTATGTAAGGCCTTCATTAATCATCGTTACATTGAATTTTTGTTTTTGTTTGTTAATGGAGAATGCCCCATTTCCATTTTCCTCTTTTTTGTTTGTTTTTCTCCAGATTGAAACAGATATGTTGTTTCAATGGAAACAAGTTATTTAATGGATATTGATTGCAAAATACATATGAGGAAGGAAAAACTTGCATTTATATAGTGCCTTTCACAAGTACTTCAGACAACTAAGAATGTTTGAAATGGAGTGAGTCACTTTTGTAATGCAGCAGCCAATTTCATACAGCAAATTCCCACAAACAGCAATGTGATAATGACCGGATAAGATTTTCTTGTGATGTTGGCTGAGGGGGTAAATATTGACCAAGACACAGGGTTACTGTCCTGCTCCTCTTCGAAAGGTGGGATCTTTTGCATCCCCCTGAGGTTTAATGTCTCATCAGAAAGACGACATTCTGACACGCTGCTCTGACATGAAAGCTGAAGAATGAGCTGTTTAGTAAAAATCTGGCAAGTTGGTAAATTCTGTTCTTTCTTTCTAGAATTTAAAACTGTGCACAACTTGGTGGTTATTTAATAAAATGCATGGAAAGAACCATAAATTAGTAAATAAATGATTAAAAACACATTAAGAATGACAGAGCCAGGTGCTGTGTCAAGGCTGCAGCCTGTGAGAGCTCCTAGTTGACATAATCTAAGGCAAACACTTTTTCAGTAAATGTTTGTGATTTGAGGAACTTCGGTTCAGATCATTGAACTGGAAGCTGAGCTGCAGACATTGCGACACATCTGAGAGTGGGAGAGTTATTTGATCACTTTGTTTCAGGAGGCAATCACGTTCATTTAGATAGGGTCTTCTGGCATGAAAAGTTTTTAGGGATGGGGCTATGCAGTTGAGGACCCAGAGGGCAGGAGTGTCAACCTCTGTAATTGTCCAACAGGTTTGAGGTTCTCTGAGCTTGTTTGAATGAGAGTGAGGGCTGTAGGATGGATGTGCAGGAAGCCATTCAAGTGGTTGGAGCAAAATGAAACGTAGTGGTATGAGAGGCCAGTATAGTGAGGGGGATTGACACTGTTCCCTGCAATATAGAGCCAGAGTGCAGATGGCTATGTTGCTTGACCAGTGCCAGGGTTCAGGGCAGCTGCTCTGGGTTGGAGAGGAAGCCATGAGGAAGAATTCGTAGAATGTATTTGGGACAATTCCCCAGAACAATATGTTGTTGATCCATCCAGATACCTGGCTATTTTGGATCTGATATGTGTAATGAGGCAGGTTTAATAAAAAATCTGAGTAAAAGATCCCCCAGCAAACAGTAACCATAATGTGGTAGAATTTAAATTCAGTTTGAGGGTGAGAAATTTGGGTCAGAAACAACTATGCTAAACTTAAATAAAGATAATTACAAAGGAATGAGAGCAGATTTTGCTGGAGTTTAGCAGCAAAGATGGTTGATCAGCAATGGGAGATGTTTATGAAAATAGTTCATGACTCATAACAAGAATATATCCCAGTGAAGAAGGAGGATTCTAGGAAGGGGATAAATCAACCACATTAACCAAAGAAGTTAAGAAAGTATGTGGCAGAGATTAGTGGTAAGCCAGAGGATTTGGAAAGTTGTAAAAAAAAAACAACAAAAGATGACAAAAATAATAGAGGGAGAAGGTAAACTATGAGGGTAAACTGGAAAGTGATATAAAAACAAACAGTAAGAACTTCTTTAAATCTATATAAAAAAAGAGAGAGGCCAAAGTGAACATAGGCCCCTTAGAGAACGAGACTGGGGGAGTAATAATGGGGAACCAAGAAATGACAGCCGAGTTAAATAAATACCTTGTGTCAATCTTCATGACAGAAGACACCAATATCATTCCAAAAATACTAAATAATGAAGGGGCTAAAAAGTGGGAAGGAAATAAATGCAATAGCTGTCAATCGTGAAAAGGTACGAGGGAAAATAATGAGTCTAAAGGGTATTAAGTCCCCTGGATCTTATGGATTGCATCCTAGGATATGAAAGGAAGTAGCTACAGAGATGATGGATGCACTGGTATAGAGTCAGATGCACTGCATCTTCCAAGAATCCTTAAATTCTGGAAAAGTCCTGGAAGATTGGAAAACTGCTATTCGAAAAGGGAGGGAATCAAAAACAGGTAATTACAGCCAGTTAGCTTAACACCTGTCATTGGGAAAAAGTTAGATTCCATTATAAAGATGTAACAGCAGAGCATTTAGAAATGCACAATATAATCAAGCTTATTCTAAATATGCAAAGCAGACAACAAAATCAGTGAGGTTGAATTAAATAAGCTGGGATTGTAATGTTAAACCTTTGCTACGTTGATGGTGCTATTTTCTGCTGTGTTGCTGTGCATTTATTTAAAAAGAAGAATCAACATGGCTTTATGAAGAGGAAACCATGCCTAACAAGTTTATTAGAATTCTTTGAGGTGGTAACAATAAAGGGGAACTAATAGATGTAATATACTTAGATTTTCAAAAAGCATTCGATTAGATACCACATAAAAGGTTACTTTAAAAAAAAAGTTTAAATTTTATTTATTAGTCACAAGTAAGGCTTACATTAACACTGCAATGAAGTTACTGTGAAATTCCCCTAGTCGTCACAGTCCAGCACCTGTTCGGGTCAATGCACCTAACCAGCATGTCTTTCAGAATGTGGGAGGAAACCGGAGCACCCAGAGGAACCCCACGCAGCACGGGGAGAACGTGCAAATTCCACGCAGACAGTGACTCAAGCCGGGAATCGAACCCGGGTGCCTGGCGCTGTGCAGCAGCAGTGCAAACCACTGTGCTACCTTGTCGTCCAATAAGATAACAGCCTATGATAAGTGTAGTATTTTAGCATGGATAACTAATAGAAAACAGATTTAGGACAAGAGGGACATTCTTAGGATGGCATCCTGTAATTAATGGAGTGCCACAGGGATCAGTGCTGGGGCGACAATTATTTACAATGTATTTTAATGACTTGGATGAGGGAAGTGAATGTACTACAGCCAAGTTTGCGGTTGACACAAAAAATAGGTGCAAAGGCGAATGGTGAGGATGACAGAGTCTGCAGAGGGATAGTCAGGGTAAGTGAGCGGTCAATGACTTGACAGATCCAATACAATGTAGGAAAATGTGAAGTTATGCACTTTGGGAAGAATAAAGGAGCTGACTATTTAAATGGAGAAAGACTGCAGAAAGCACAGGGATTTGAGGATCTTTGTGCATAAATCACAAAAAACTAGCATGCAAGTTCAGCAGGTAAAAGGGAAGGCAAATTGAATGTTGGCCTTTATTTCAAAGAGAATGGAGCATAAAAGTAGGGAAATCTAGCTAAAACTATACAAGGCATGAGTTAGACCACACAAGAAATACCGTGAGCAGTTTTGGTCCTCTTATCTAAGGAAAGATATACTGGCATTGGAGGCAGTCCAGAGAAGGTTCACTAGGTTGATCCTGGGTATGGGGGGGTCTTATGAGGAGAGATCGAGTAGGTTGGGCCTGCACCAGATCGTGGTGACTCGGGCACTTTCGTAGTAACTTAATTGCAGTGTTAATGTAAGCTTACATGTGACACAAACTTCAAAAAACTCATGCTATATAGGTGCAAATCTTTTCTTAACTGAAATTTCAAATTGAATAAAGAATGATTACTTCAGCATTCTTTCGTCAGCAATGCTGGTTTAGTTACCTTTATTTGCAATCACCATGTGGGATTGGATGCCACCTTTGGCCCCAACTGCCAGGTCCTGTTTACAGATTTCTGTTTTTTGTTGGTGGTTAACATTTCGGTCTGTCTTTAGTATCTTAAACCCAGCTAGCACAGTGAGGATGTTAAGATGCATTGGCGTTCCATTTGGTGGTCAAGAGCGTTTGGTGAAATATGGCCTTATAGAGTGTAGAAATTGACATTGGACCACTTGGGTATCTGTGTGAGACTGGATGATACATAACACAGTATTGAAATTACATATTGAGTTGGTGCTTGAAAACAAAATAATCTGTGCCTCCCAGCAGACAGATAGGCTCTCTGCTGAGAAATAATTTTAAGATTGACTTTTAAGAGATATTTTTATAGATTCTAAACTTCCTACTTGTGAATTCAGTCTTTTTGAGCTCAGTGGTAGCGCACACACTTCTGAGTGAGAAGCCTGTTGTTTCAAACCCCCAAGGTGGATTTCAGTGCATAATCTAGACCAGCACTTCATTGCGCTGCAGAGGAGAAACTGAACTGTTGAAGATGATCTTCGGATCAGAAATTGAAGTTAAATGGAAACCACGTCTGCCTGTTCAGATGGATGTAAAAGATCCATTTGATCTGTTGGAAATTAGATCCATCTATCTGAGGAAGAGCTGAGTTCTCTTGATGTACCAACCAATATTTCTCCTGTACCAAGAAAAACAGATTAACTGCTTGCCAAATGATTTGTTGTTGGTGGGATCCTGTAGGGCACAAATTGGCTGCAACGCTTGCTTGCATTAACACGAACTACACTTCTGAAGTACCTTACTGGCATTCAGACATCCAGCACATGATACAGTTGAGTACTTAAGTTGCTAAATACTTTGTGTAAAATTCAAGATCATTTTGTGATGATACTGTGCCTTTTAGAAATGTATTTAATAATGTTTTTCTGCAGGTTGTTTAGAGCAGTCCTTGGCATTTTGTTGTCTGCAGCCAGTGTCCCCTATTGCTACTGAAGCAGTATAATTGACATCATGTTTGTTTTAATCGGAACTAATGCAATGTTCTGTTGTTTTAGTGTTCCCTTGGGATTGCAGAGTGGGGTTTGGTTGGGGTGATTAACAGGTCAGGTCATGTGACTGGAAACAGTGCAGCTTAGTGCTCCTTCAGATGCTGTTTGGACTTCAGTCAGAGCGCAGTGTCTCTTGTTTTCCCCCTCGGGAGTTGGAAATTCTATCGTCTGGATGTTGCCCTTTGGGAGCTGCAGAGAGAGAGGTATCGTTCCCTGTCTCAAGTCTGAAGCCTGGAAGCTGCTAGAGACTAGGTTTACTTTTCTGTTTTGCGGTCTTGAGACTATATCCTCTCTGAAAACAGCTGCTAGGATTTCTGTCCATTGGTGTTACAAAGCTGGAAATCTAGTATCACATATGCATACTGTTTTGGTACTAACTAATTCTGAAGAAGGGTGTATGCCAATGGGGTTGCTTTTAAATTAGAACAACAGAGATGGTTAGCTATTAAGAGTTATATTGTGTCATGTTTAAGCCTTTTAATTGGTAAAAGTTACGCTAAATATTTTTGTTATATTCTAACTGTGTTCTTAAATGTTTTTGATAAAAGCTTCCTAGTGGGTCACTTAATCGTACCGGGAGTGAAACACGTTATGCTCTGGCCTGGACCTTAATAATTTCAATATGATATTGGGGTACCGGATCAGAAACCCCAAGGTATATTATGAAGTCAGTCTAGACTCCGACACTTTCTATTTTGGCATTAATGTGAGGATACGATGTTTCACTCTACTGCGATTCCACTGACAAACTAGGAAGCTTTTATCAAAACAACCTGTATTTACTAACACAGTTTAACTATAACAAACGAGTGGAGATGTGATTCTTGGGGCTAAAGGACTCAATGGATATGGGGGGGATGGCAGGTTCAGGGTATTGAATTTGATGGTCAGCCACGATCATAATGAATGGTGGAGCAGGCTTGAAGGGCTGAATGGCCTATTCCTGCTTCTATTTCTATGTACGTTTCTATGAATTAGCTTAGCTTCTAACAATTGAACAATACTTAAACATATTATACAATTAATTACTAACCTATCACTATTAGTTTCAATTAAACATTATCTCTCTTAGACTTAAATTCCTCCTTATAATTAGTTAGCAAAACACAGGCATACTTGCTTGTGACTTGGATGAACAATCTTAGAGCTTTCAGAAAGCCTCGAGAGCTTGAGAGAGAAAGACAGAGAAATTTATTTCTTCCACCAGCTACAGGAAGCAACTGCCCTTTATTTTATAATGAAAAGGAAACTTTTTTTCTGCAAGTTTAATTCCTCCCATTAACCACATGACTCTGTCCTTGTCAATCACCCTAATCAAAAAATTGCATGACACTGCATACCTAGTCTAAAATCCCAGGAGAACTTAAATAAACAAAAGGTACATTAACTCTATAACGTAACATATTCCGAGCTAAAATCAGTTTTCCTGCATTCTCAGCATCTGCCGTATGTTTCCCAGCAAATTGACTCTTGTAACAAAACACTGCCTCTTAAAGCAATCTACAGAAACACAAAAAATATCAAAATTGCACAGTATCATCACAATGATTACATTCTGGAAATTAAGACTTTTTCACTTTTCATTGCATTTTAATTGGGACAGCTGACAATGTACTGGCCCTTTGTAACAACTGACATTAAAAGCACATTTATACCATCTCATTGTGTTATCCATGTGTAGGTGACGTGCTTTCATGAAAATCTTATGTTTAAAAAAGGTATCCGATTGAAGTGTTGGCATAAAAACAGAAAATGCTGCAGCTTCTCAGTATAAACCAGGCAGCAATTATGGAAAGAGATAGCATTTCAGGTCACTGACCATTTGTCGCAACATGGTATTATGTTTTCTAGGGCTAAAATAATTAACGTCTCTGTCTAATGCATGAAATGAATTCTGACAAATGAATTTGCTATTGTAACCGATAGGTCAGAGGGAAACAAAGACTTATTGTACAGAAATTTGTTGCATATGACTTTCACTTTATTCTTCAAACATTGAACCTTTGAAAGCTATAATAGGAAAATCCAGTCTGTCTGATTAGCTTTACGGCTATCCATCCTTTCATAAATTAATGATTACTGTCAACTTACTATACTAATTACATCTGCCCCCTTTATACAAACAGATACAGAGGAGCAAAAGAAATTGAAAGCTGATATAATTGGTTGCATATTAGAGAGGTATTTATCGATCATTATGAGATCTTGTGATGTACAAGAACACACGTTAAGTGAGACACTGGGCTGGATTTTATGGGATGCTGTATTCCCTCAAAAGGTCAAGCGCCAGCCCATCCACTTGAAACCTGGCTTTTCTGCAGCAATATTATGCTGGGAGCAGCCTTAATTGTTTGAGTGGGACTTGCGCTCTGTTTGGGAAGAAGTTTCTCATTGGCCAGTAATTTTGTAGTCTCGACCGTACCAGGGGTGGCACGGTGGCACAGTGGTTAGCACTGCTGTCTCACAGCGCCAGGGACCTGCGTTCGATTCCTGGCTCAGGTCACTGTGTGGAGTTGCCCGTTCTTCCCGTGTCTGCATGGGTTTCCTCCGGATGCTCCAGTTTCCTCCCACAGTCTGAAAGACGTGCTGGTTAGGTGCGTTGACCCGAACAAGGGCTGGAATGTGGCAACTAGGGGAATTTCACAGTAACTTCATTGCAGCGTTAGTGTAAGCCTATTTGTGACTAATAAATAATTTTTTAACATTTTAGGATCGAGCGACAATCACTGATGGGATTAAAGGCAGTCCCCAAGGGAAAAGATTGATGGAGCCTGGATTTGAAGGCAAATCAGGGATTTTGTTTGTGCCTGGCTGGCATGCCCCAGTGAGGCTATGTTTGAGAGATTGGGAGGAGGGTTAAAGGGGGATACGATATTGGGATGGAAGGGTGCCTCTGGGCACAGGGACCCCCCAAATTCCACTCCCCTATGATATTGGGGTGGAAGGGTGCCTCTGGGCACAGGGACCCCCCCAAATTCCACCCCCCCCCCGTGCCCCCCCAAATTCCACCCCCCCCCTCCCCGGCCAGGCCTGACAGCAGACCAAACAGTGAAAGTTGCCAGGTTGCCTGCCTTTCCCCGCTGCATGTATAAAATCCACAGAAGCAGAATTAGACCCTTAAGTGGCCATTAATGGGCACTAAAGGGCTTCAGAATGGGCCAGCTGCCTGATAGGTTGGGGCGGGTGGGAAGGCCATCTGGCTTTATTTTATAGGCCCCCACCTTCAAATAATCTGGCGGGAGACTGTAAAATCCAGCCCACAGAATACCAGAGAACAAACCTAAGTGAAGTTTAAGTATTTTTCTTTCTTCTTCTATTCAGGTTTCCTGTGCTGTTAATAATGTGTGATGTCAAAATGTTGTTAGGTAAATTGTTCTTTTGTCCCTAGAATTAGCACATTATTTAAATTAGTACAAGCCAGGAACTGAATCTTAACACTTTGCACTGTGCAAGGTTTAATGTTTAATTGGTGATGTATCTTTACCCATTAAGTTTGGTACAGTTCGAAGATGAGCTGCCTTTAGGATTTCTTCTCAGATGCAGTGAATCAATTTTCAAGATTTCAGGGAATTCGATTAAAATATTCTCATCTGTTTAGATGTAAATTTCCTGATTTAAGAGTTGTTGTAATTATAGGACCATAAAAATGTTACAGTTCTCAGGCGAGCTGTTCATTTCTCTGAAGGAACTATTCACATAGCTTCTACCCTTTTCCCATGCCTTTTTAGATTTCAAATAGTTAGCCGCTTGCTTTTTGAAAGCAATATTATGGATTTTGCTTCCATCAAATTTCCATTGCAAATGCAATGTTAGCATTCACGTCGAGAGGGCTAGAATGCAAGAGCAGGGATGTACTTCTGAGGCTGTATAAGGCTCTGGTCAGACCCCATTTGTAGTATTGTGAGCAGTTTTGGGCTCCATATTTAAGGATGGATGTGCTGGCCTTGGAAAGGGTCCAGAGGAGGTTCACAAGAATGATCCCTGGAATGAAGAGCTTGTCGTATGAGGAACGGTTGAGGACTCTGGGTCTGTGCTCATTGGAGTTTAGAAGGCTGAGGGGGGATATTATTGAAACTTGCAGGATACTGCAAGGCCTGGATAGAGTGGAGGTGGAGAAGATGTTTCCACTAGTAGGAAAAACTAGAACCAGAGGGCACAACCTCAGGCTAAAGGGATGATCGTTTAAAACAGAGATGAGGGGGAATTTCTTCAGCCAGAGAGTGGTGAATCTGTGAAACTCTTTGCCACAGAAGGCTGTGGAGGCCAGGTCATTGAGTGTCTTTAAGACCGAGATAGATAGGTGCTTGATTAATAAGGGGATCAGGGGTTATGGGGAAAAGGCAGGAGAATGGGGATGATAAAAATATCAGCCATGGCCGAGTGGCCTAATTCTGCTCCTATGTCTTATGGTCTTATCATTGTTTCTGCTGGGGCATTCCATGTCCATCAAGCTTTTGAATTTAAAAAACTTCTAACCTCTCCCTTCATTTGTAAAACAATGGTAAGTTTGGATTTATTTTCTTCTTCAATGATCCTTATCAGATTTTCATGGTTCAATTTCTACTTGCCTCATACTTACGAACACTTTGATCTATTGATGTTCTCGGTCTTGTACGGCTTTCATTTCGGCAATTTTTCTGTGTTCAGTTTTGGTCTCCTTGAGAATTATACTTACTTTGGAAGCAGTTCAGAAAAGGCTCACTTCGCTCCTGGGATAAAAGTGTTGTCTCACGAGGAACAGTTCAGCAGGTTGGGCCTATACTCATCAGAGTTTAGTCAAATGAGAGGTGATCTCATTGAAACGTAAAAGATTCTGAGGGGGCTTGAAAGGGTAAATGCTGAGAGGATGTTTCCCTTGTGGGGGGTGAGTGGGTGAAGAGTCTAGAATGAGGAGACACCATTTAAAAATAAGGGATCCCCCCTTTGAGATTTATAATCCTAAAATAAGGAATTTCTTCTTTCAGAAGGTTGTTAATCTTTGGAACTCTCTATCCCAGAGAGCAGTGGAGACTGTGTCAGTGAATATATTTAGGGCTCAGTTAGATTTTTGATCTTCAAGGGAGTAAAGGGTTATGAGAGGCAAGGAAAGAGTGGAGTATGACCACAATCCAATCGGCCATGATCTTATTGAATGGCAGAGCAGGGTCAATAGGCTGAATGACCTACTCATCCTACTTCTTATGATCTCTGTAATTATGCCCCCTATTGTCTCCAATAGATGTCACTTGGATCAGTTCCTGTTTGCTATATGTTACGGACAGGAGGGGAAGTATTTTAAACAACCCTGATTTCTCCACTCACTACCCATTCATAAACAGAAAGGTATTTTAGTCTTTCCCCCTTTATAAGTGGTGACATATTTTTCCCAACCCTTTAGTTTGATCCAATCAGAGTGATCCAATTGTCTATAAATAACGCCACAGTAAACTCGAGGTAAGGTGAAATGAAAGGGCTGGTTTATTTTGCACATATTCCAGAAGCCAGAAGGGGTTTTGCAATGCAATATCTGCCCCTTTTTGCATTCACACAATAAAGGAGGGATAAGGGAAAGCAAGGCGTTCAAGACAAGACCGTGATTAAAAATAAGAATTATAATTTCACTTGAATCCGGAGTCAATATCCAATGAAGGTTCTTTTTGGACAGAATTCCTGGTCCGAGGAACTCAGTTGCGGGGTGAGTTTGTTGAAGATGCAGCAAAATATTCTTGTATCTTGGAAATTAGTTCACTCTGTAGACAAAATGCAAGACTCCTTCTGGAGGTACAAACTTAAGCGGAGGTCAAAGGAAGGCTGCTGGCCTGGAGTCCGGTTACCCTACGGAGATTAAACTGCAATGTTTGAGATGGAAGATAAAATTTAAAAGGTGCATCATCAAAGAAATTCAAATAGCCAAGTCTTGGTCATGTGACAGGGTGATTTTGGCTTGTGCTAATTGTAAAACCACATCACAACATTGAAGATAAGGAGTTCTATCTTTGTCATAGCTGGCTGGGGCAGATGTCTTGTCTGCTAATCCATTGTGTTGGTTTGGCTGGAAAGTTTATACAAGGCATGAACTATTGCATTCCAAGGCTGGGATGTTGTTACCTTTTGTCCATTTTTTAAAAATTTATAAAGTTGCCAGGCTGACTTAGATGTATATTCATTTTATTTTCATGCCTTCTGATCATGACGCACAGTTCAGTTCAGTTCCTTATTAAATGCTGTTTGATATCTTATAGCTTTAATAAAAGCTTTAAACCCCAAGCTCTTCTCTGTCTACAGATGCTGTCTCACTTGCTTGAGCTTCCAACATTTTCTGTTTTCCCTTCAGGTTTTTGTTCATTAAATCTAAAGTTGTTAGAACCATAGAAAATTACAGCTCAGAAACAGGCCTTTTGGCCCTTCTTGTCTGTGCCGAACCATTTTTTGCCAAGTCCCACTGACCTGCACTTGGACCATATCCCTCCACACCCCTCTCATCCATGAACCCGTCCAAGCTTTTCTTAAATGTTAAAAGTGACCCCGCATTTACCACTTTATCCGGCAGCTCATTCCACACTCCCACCACTCTCTGCGTGAAGAAGCCCCCCCTAATATTCCCTTTAAACTTTTCTCCTTTCACCCTTAACCCATGCCCTCTGGTTTTTTTCTCCCCTAGCCTCAGCGGAAAAAGCCTGCTTGCATTCACTCTATCTATACCCATCAAAATCTTATACACCTCTATCAAATCTCCCCTCAATCTTCTACGCTCCAGGGAATAAAGTCCCAACCTATTCAATCTCTCTCTGTAACTCAGCTTCTCAAGTCCCGGCAACATCCTTGTGAACCTTATCTGCACCCTTTCAACCTTATTTACATCCTTCCTGTAACTAGGTGACCAAAACTGTACACAAGACTCCAAATTCGGCCTCACCAATGCCTTATATAACCTTACCATAACACTCCAACTTTTATACTCGATACTCCGATTTATAAAGGCCAATGTACCAAAGGCACTCTTTACGACCCTATCCACCTGTGATGTCACTTTTAGGGAATTCTGTACCTGTATTCCCAGATCCCTCTGTTCAACTGCACTCTTCAGAGTCCTACTATTTACCCTGTACGTTCTACTTTGGTTTGTCCTTCCAATGTGCAATATCTCACACTTGTCTGCGTTAAATTCCATTTGTCATTTTTCAGCCCATTTTTCTAGTTGGTCCAAATCCCTCTGCAAGCTTTGAAAACCTTCCTCACTGTCCACTACACCTCCAATCTTTGTATCATCAGCAAACTTGCTGATCCAATTTACCACATTATCATCCAGATCATTGATATAGATGACAAACAACAATGGACCCAACACCGATCCCTGCGGTACACCACTCGTCACAGGCCTCCACTCAGAGAAGCAATCCTCCACAACCACTCTCTGGCTTCTTCCATTGAGCCAGTGTCGAATCTAATTTACTACCTCCCCATGTATACCTAGCGACTGAACCTTCCTAACTAACCTCCCATGAGGGACCTTGTCAAAGGCCTTGCTGAAATCCAGGTAGACAACATCCACCGCCTTCCCTTCATCCACTTTCCTGATAACCTCCTCGAAAAACTCTAATAGATTGGTCACACATGACCTACCACGCACAAAGCCATGTTGACTCTCCCTAATAAGTCCCTGTCTATCCAAATATTTGTAGATCCTATCCCTTATCACACCTTCCAATAACTTGCCCACCACCGACGTCAAACTTACTGGCCTATAATTTCCCGGATTTCTTTTGGAACCTTTTTTAAACAACGGAACAACATGAGCCACCCTCCAATCATCCGGCACCTCCCCCGTGAATACTGACATTTTAAATATGTCTGCCAGGGCCCCTGCAAGTTCAACACTAGCTTCCCTCAAGGTCCTTGGGAATACCCTGTCCGGTCCTGGGGATTTATCCACTCTGATTTGCCTCAAGACAGCGAGCATCTCCTCCCCTTTAATCTGTAAAGGTTCCATGTCCTCCCTACCCGTTTGCCCTATTTCCGTAGACTCCATGCCCATTCCCTCAGTAAATACGGATGCAAAAAAACCATTTAGTATTTGTTCAATTACTTTTACCCAGAATTTCCTCCGAACTACTACTCCATCAATGGAATTTTGTCGAAACAGCAACTATACGTTTAGTCAAGTTAAATTCTGGATCTGGGTTCACCCATTCACTCCCATGAAATTTACCCAGTTACTCCCACTACTATTTATGGCTTATTTGCTGACTATTTCACCTTGAACTGAGTTTATCTGCTTTGACGTTTCCTTTTTAATCTGATCATTTCTTCTGAGTTTTAAGGTACAAAATTGGAGTTTTAAACAGTGATAGAATTGCCTGCCTTCACTATATTTTTGTACAGTGTCTTTGTTATTAGTTTCAGGACTACGTAACTGTATTCAAGGCCGAGCTCTCATGAGCATGCAGTTGATTATTTTAATCCTGCCAAATTCTACATATTTTTGCAGTCATCCAATTGTCTGAAATGTGTTGAAAATGATCTGCAAAAGTGAAATGAAGCAGCTGAGAGAAATGGAGTGGCAATCCGATGGTGATTGCCAGCCTTTGGAAGACTCTGGCCAGTATATTTGTTTCTCGAGCCTGGGCAGAAACCAGCAGTAATTTGTTTGAGCTCCTGTCTCTTTTTTGGTAATTTTGGTTGTTCTGCAATGTGCTGTACTCAGTCACTGACCTGAAGAAGCTGTTTTGTCATCAACTGCACTGAACTGCTCTTTTGTGGCTGATGCCTTTCACTGAACATTTTGAAAGAGGCTATGAGAGGATGGCGAAGCTTGTGTATCAATGGGAGGGCGATTTGAAGAGATGCAGCAAGGAATATCTTCCACTTGTTGTCCACTGCTCCTTCTCACAGTTGCATTGACTAAAGGCGTCGTATAAATGTTTGGTGCTGCTGTAAGAGGTGGTCCTTTCAGCTTAAACTGTAATGCGAGCTATTTGAACAATTGGACATTAGTGGTGCTGAAATTAAAATCCTGATTGAAAATAGTTGTGTCTATTTTCTTATTTCTTCATGAGGCATTGGGTGATCTTTATTGCTGTGAGAAGGCAATGGTGGGCCACCTTCTTGATCTGCTGTAGTCTTTGCTGTGATGGTGAAAATGATGGTGCCGCCTTGTCAGAAACAGTAGGCAGTAGGTAAGGGTCTTAAATTTCCTTTGCATGGTCCTAGTCGGGTAACTGCACCTGGGTTGGTGAATTTCTGTTTAAAATAATGCATTTGGTGTCCATTTGGGTGGCACACTGATGAGCATTGCTGCCCCACAGTGCCAGGGACCCGGGTTCAATTCCAGACTTGGGTGACTGCATGGAGTTTGCACATTCTCCCCGTGTCTTTGTGGGTTTCCTCCGGGTGCTCCGGTTTCCTCCCACAGTCCAAAGATGTGCAGGTTGGGGGAATTGGCCATGCTAAATTGCACCTTACTGTCAGGGAGATTAGCAGGGTAATAAGTGGGGTTACAGGGATAGGCCCCGGTGGGATTGTTGTCAGTGCAGGCTCGATGGGCCGAATGATCTCCTCCTGTACCGTAGAAATTCTATGATTCTAAATGATAATTTATATAAGCAAGGCAGAATGATCTGATTGCCCATGTCAATTTTCATCAACTGTCCAAAGATCAATATGTGTTTCAGAAGAAAGCAAACCAGTGTTAATGCCAACATAAAAGAAAAATACTGTGGATACTAGAGATCTGAAATAAAAAGTGCTGGAAAAACTCAGCAGGTCTAGTAGCATCTGTAAAGAGAAATTGAGTTAACGCTTTGAGATCAATGTGACTTCTCTTCAGAGCTGTTAATGCCAAGTTTGATCCATGCCTGCAATTTTATAAGCTACTGTCATTGTGTACTTTTAATGGCTTGTGATGTTTGGCACAGTAGAAATATGAGGAGAATTTAAAAATCCATAACTCCTGAGCACTGAAGCATGAGCAAGTTACTGTATTTCATAGGAATAATAGAATGCCTGTAGCTGCCAGCCACCAGCTCTGTGTTGAGAAGGGTGGCAGGCAGCACCATCTCTGGCTACCAGTGTTATATGACAACTGGCTACAAGCAGTGTGAACAGGTCCAGTATTTGGTCACTCAACAATTTGCCATGAAATCTTGGATTTAAACCTTCATCCATGTGTCGGACAGCGGGACTCGAATGGATTATACTATCAGATGCTCACTGTTCGTTCTTCATCACATTTCACCACTTTCTCCTGTTTTTACGTTGATCCTGTGAACCAAGATGTGTTGCTATCACTAGCGTGTTGTTTACTGTTATTTTTATCCTAAATGTCAAATTTAGACACTAGTTGGGCATTGATGCAGACTTTTACTATAACCTGCAAAAAATACAGACAACTCTTGCTTACACCTTCTTTAAAACCAGTTGAATTACTAGTGTGTGAATATCTCCATGTTGTTTGACTGCATGTTCTGAAATCTCCATCCCAAATCAAATAGCTTGGAGGTTTTCTTTTCAATTGATGTATGTACAGCATCAAGCATTGAATTAATCTGGACAAATGATAACTGCAGATTTCAACAGTACAAAACCATAGAATCGTGGCTTCCAAATGACGCAGGCCAGTTTTTTTTTAATAGCACATGGTTGTTTGAAGAAACTTTTGTACTTATTTCACTGCGTGCATGTAAGTGCAGGCTAATGATATGCAGATATTGTCAAGGGCCTGACGCAGTGCTGAGATGGTACATTTTTAATTTCCTCAGAGGACAGCTGTGTGTGAAATGGATCCAATAAATAAGTGTTGTGTGGCTATTGTATCTATTGCACCATTAACTCCACTGTGAATTTGAAATAGAAACAGAAAATGCTGGTAGCCTTCAGCATGATGTGGAGATGCCGATGTTGGACTGGGGTAAACACAGTAAGAAGTCTAACAACACCAGGTTAAAGTCCAACAGGTTTATTTGGTAGCAAACGCCACTAGCTTTCGGAGCGCTGCTCCTTCATCAGGTGAGTGGGAGATTTGGATTTCGACAAGCCTTCAGCATGTCCGGCAGCAACTGGGCGAGAGAAAGAGTTAATGTTTCAGATCTATCACTTTTATCAGAACACAAAAAAACACAGCTGAACACGATGGCGATATCTGTAACCATGAGCGGATCCAAAACACACGGTGATATTTAAGTTGAAATCCACATGGTATAAGTTGGAACTGGGCATATTTGTTGAGGAAAGAGATGTGGCTGCAAAAGTGGGTCTTGGTAGAAAACTGATCTAACATAAAGGAAAGAAAAGGCAATGAAGGTAAACAAATAAGAGACAAATGGAAATCCTGTCAGAGGGAAGAGCAGAAGTTCATAAAGATGGATGGATATGGCTGGAAGCAAAGTGGCAGCAAATTAAATACCAAAACAAAATACCGTGAATGCTGTAAACCCGCAATAAAAGCAGAAAAAGAGAAAAAACTTCAAGCCAGTGACCATCCTTTAGAGTAATTGGGTGGGATCCTCCCAGCCGTGTGTTTCTTGGAGGTAGTGCACTGTTCTCTGGTGGTCAGGCCATTGATTATTGGACAGTCAGAAAAAGAGATGAGGAACACTGCAGTTGAATCAATTTTTTTTATCTGAGTGGTCAATTGAACAAGATTATGAATCCTGGTGGAAAGGATAAGGAAATTATTCTTGGCCACTTTTCTAGGAATTTTAAGAAAAAGATTTTCTTCTTTTACCACGCCTTTTTATGAAGATATGGAAAAGGAACAGGCCTTTCACAAATCATTTGTTTTGTGGCTGCAGCATTTCAAATAACCCATTTGTCTGTGTCATCCTTTGAATTATTTTTACAAAAAAAGTCCTAAGTTCAGAGAGTTTAACTGTTATTTGATAGTGAACGTTCCCAAATGTAGCTAACAGCACTGCTGGCAGCTAAGATCATATAACCTAATGTAATGGACTATGACCTCACAGTACTGGACCTCGGCTGAACGCAATCCTGAAAATGACTGAACCTATGTCTTTCTCAAGAAGCCACTTTCAAAAGAAGCCACTTTGAAGTTTTGAGAAAACATGCACCTCGTTATCTCCGAGGAACCACGAATGATCACCTGGGGGCTGCACAGCCCAACTTCAAAGAAGTGTACAAAGGCTATTTGCATTTGCCAACAGGAGACGGAGGGTCTGCTAAGACAAAAGATCCCTTAAACAGTCCTTCCAACTCTTAATGGCTGGGGCGTTTAACAGTTTTTGAGACTCGGCCGCATTCCAGATAATGGATACACATCCTTTGTTCAAGACTTGGTGGAGAGGTAGGTCATATGACCTAGGCTTCTGGCTTGTGGAATGAGTAATATTGCCTTGTTGAACAGTATACCTCAGTCTACAACTTTAGCATCTGTCTAGCAGACCACACAGGAGGAGTTCTGACTGCGTGGACATCTGAACCCTATCTATCTTGTTTCTTTTGGAAATTCTGTGCCATTGCTTACAAGATTGTTTCATCTCTACATGCCTATCTTATCCTGTGAAGTCTCCATGTTAGAATTACTCAGCAGGGCAGCATTTGAAGGGTAAGCTATCCTTATGAAGCACCAAGGGACATTTTGCTATGTTAAAGGTACTGCATAAATGGAAAAATTATGCAAGTATCACTTTAGCCAAATTGTCCAACACATCAGATGCAAAAAAGCATAAAGTGTAAATTGATTTTACTTCAAAGTAAATGCGAATTCCTTTGATCTAGTATGTGTAAATAAAGCACTAACTATGCAGTGTTGTACACAATTGACAGCATGAGTGAATGTTCGTGCTTTTATGTCTGTCTTGTGTTCTCCTGAATTATCCTCAATAGTTTAACATTATTAATTGGAGTTTTGACATTTGACTACAACAAATCTTCAGTTGACAAAGCTGACTTTTAAGTTCATTGCTCAAATCAATCCTGATCTTTATTGCCTGGAGGGTTGTCTACCCTAACAAGACTTCACATCTCAAATATGTTTATTTTTTATTTATTTATTTCGTGTCACAAGTAGGCTTACATTAACACTGCAATGAAGTTACTGTGAATATCTCCTAGTTGCCACACTCCGGCGCCTGTTCGGGTACACTGAGGGAGAATTTAGCATGGCCAATGCACCTAACCAGCACATCTTTCGGACTGTGGGAGGAAACCGGAGCACCCGGAGGAAACCCACGCAGACATGGGGAGAACATGCAGACTCTGCGCTGACAGTGACCCAAGCCGAGAATTAAACCCGGGTCCCTGGCACTGAGGCAGCGGTGCTGGCCACTGTGCTGCCCCGTGTCCTAAAATCATAATTTAAAACAAAATTATTTATTTATAGGATGTGGGCATTGCTGGCTAGACCAGGATTTATTACCCATCGCTTGGTGCTTTTGAGAACGTGGTAGTGAACTACCTTCTTGGACCACTCATTGCTGTAAAGGAGGGAGCATCCACAGAGTTGTGAGGAAGGGAACTTCGAATTTCAATCCAGTGATGGTGAAGGAACGGTGATATAGTTCCAAGTTAGGACTCTGTGTAGATTTGAGTGGAACGTGCAGGTGGTGGTGTTCCCGTGTCTCTGTTGCCCTTGTCCTTCAAAGTGGGTTTGCAAGCTGCGTTGAAAGAACCTTCGTGAGTTGATGGTACACACTGAACGAATATTTAAGGTGGTAGATGAGGTGCCAACCAAGCGTGCTGCTTTGTCCTGGATGGTATCAAGCACTCGATTGAGCATTGTTGGAGCTGCATTCATCCAGCCAGCTGGAGAGCATTCCATCATGCTTCCGGACTTGTGCCTTGTAGGGAGTCAGGAAGTGAGTTACTCATTGGAGAATTCCTAGCTTCTGACCTACTTTTGTAGCTATTGTGTTCATTTGGGTGGCCCAGTTCAGTTTTTAATCAATGGTAACACCAAGGAGTTGATAATGGAGGATTCAGAATTGGTGACGCCATTGAATATTAAGGAGAGATGGTTCGATTCGGTCTTATTTCAGAAAATCATTGTCTGGCACTTACGTGGCATGAATGTTACTTGCCACTTTTCAGCCTTGCTGCATGTGGCCATGGACTGCTTCAGTGTCTGATGAGTCATGAATGGCTGAAGATTGTCATCTGATGCTGAGGACCTCCAGAGGAGGCCGAGATGGATTATTCAGCTAATGTTTCTGGCTGAAGATTCTTCAGCTTTCTCTTTTGTGCTTGCGCGCAGGGCTCCTCCATCATTGAGGATTGGAATATTTGTAGAGCTGTTTCCTCCACTTGTTTAATTGTTCACCAGCATTCACAACTGGTTGTGGCAAGACTGCAGAGCTTAGATCTGATCAGTTGGTTGTGAGATCTTTTGCTCTGTCTATAGCAGGATGCATCCACTGTTTGGCATGCAGATAGTCCTGTGTTGTAGCTTCACCAGGTTGACACCTCATTTTTAGTATGTCTGGTGCTGCTCCTGGCATGCCCTCCTGCATTCTTCTTTGAACTAGGATTGATCCCCCAGCTTTATGGTAATAGTAAACTGAGGGATATGCTGAGTGATGAAATGATAGATTGTGGTTGAATACAATTCTGCTGCTAATGGCCCCCAGTATCTCATGGCTACCCAGTCTTGAGTTGGTCTGTTCAAAACCTATCCCTTTTAGCATAGTGATAGTGCCACACAACCTGGAGGGTATCCTGAAGGTGAAGATGAGACTTTGTTTCCAAGAACTGTGCAGTGGTCAGTCCTAGCAGTACTGTCATGGAGATGTACCTGTGACAGGTAGATGAGTGAGGACAATGTAAAGGAGATTTGTCTTTTTGGTTCTCTCACCACCTGTCGAATACCCAGTCTAGCAACTATGTCCTTTAGGCCTCAGCCAGCTTAATCAGGAGAGATGCTACCGAGCCACTTTTGGTGATGGACATTGAAGTCCCCCACCCAGAGAACATTCTGCATCCTTGCCACCCACAGTGCTTCTTCCAATTGGTGTTCGAAATGGAGGAGTACTGAGGGTTGGGGATTTCAGTAGGTAATCCACAGGACACTTCATTGTCCATGTTTGACTTGAGACTTCTGTTGAGGACTTCCAGGGCAACTCCCCCTTGACTACCCATGGATAGTGATGATCGTTCTGGGATTCACTCATGAAATCATACTTTACAAACAAGGTATGTTGCTTGACAAGCCTGTGGGACAGCTGCATCTGTCACAGGTATATTGGTGAGGACAAGATAAAGGAGATTTTGTGGGACAGCTCTCCCAATTTTGGCACAAGTCCCCAGGTGTTAGTAAAGGACTTTTCAGGATCAAATGGGCTGGTAACACAATCAAATTTTGGATAGAATTCCAGTTTCTGTTACAAATTTCTGATACAATTTCTTCTTCTTTCCCTACTATCGTTAGCCCATTTCCCTACCCAAACAGCGGGCTGTAGCTCCAAAGTGCCTTTGCAACGCTAGTGCCATGTAATATTGGAGCTGCTGCAACAACAATGAAGGGTTTGGATTTTGTCAACAAATATACCTTTTCCATCTTTCCAGCCAGAAACATTGCAGCAATTCTCTGTGTATCGGTGCCATTCTTTATTGCTGAGCTTTCAGTTCAGGTGTACTGTATATGTTGAAATACATCCGAGTGACGTTACGGAAATTAGCTGTCAGATTTGTAAAATGACTGTGTAATGGTATAACTGAATTTTATTAGGCTTCTAGTAAAATATTGAAAAGCCTAAATGCATATTTTGACAGTTCAATATTAAAAATTATCTAACCCATAATTAAAATATTAGTTTCTTTTTAATTCTATTCATTAGTTAAACATTTCCTTGGATTCTATAATCCAGATAAGTATGATTATAGAACAATTGGCTTTGTGCTTAGTTCTTTGATTATTTGCTGAAAAGTGATCTTAAATTAAATTATATAAAATAATAGTTTTGAAAATATAAATCAGGGCAGTAGGACAAAGGGCACAGGTTCGCATTTATTTGATTGGAGTTGTTATTGTCACAGTGAAAAGTATTGTTTCTTGCGCGCTATACAGACAAAGCATACCGTGCATAGAGAAGGCAAGGAGAGAGTGCAGAATATTGTGTTACAGTCATAGCTAGGGTGTAGAGAAAGATCCACTTAATGCAAGGTAAGTCCATTCAAAAGTCTGGCAGCAGGAAAGAAGCTATTCTTGAGTCGGTTGGTACGTGTCCTTGGACTTTTGTACCTTTTTCCCAACAGAAGATGGTGGAAGAGAGTAAGTCTGGGGTGTGTGAGATGCTTGGTTATGCTGGCTGCTTTTCTGAGGCAGCAGGAAGCGTAGACAGTGTTGATGGATGGGAGGCTGGTTTGAGTGATGGACTGGGCTTCGTTCACGACCCTTTGTAGTTTTCTTGTGGTCTTGGACAGAGCAGGAGACATACCTAGCTGTGATATAACTAGAAAGAATGCTTTCTATGGTGCATGTGTAAAGGTTGATGAGAGTCATACTGGGCATGCCAAATTTCCTTAGTCTTCTGAGAAAGTGGAGGTGTTGGTGGGCTTTCTTAACTATAGCGTTGGCATGGAGGGACCAGACAGGTTGTTGGTAATCTGGACACCTAAAAATTTGAAGCTCTCGGCCATTTCTACTTTGTCCCCATTGATGTAGACGGGCATGTTCTCCACTGTTCCTGAAGTTGATGATGATCTCTTTCGTTTTGTTGACATTGAGGGAGAGATGGTATGCACCAATTCATCAGGTTCTCTGTCTCTTTCCTGTACTCTGTCTCATCATTGTTTGAGATCCGACGCACTACAATGGTGTCATCAGCAAACTTGAAAATTGAGTTGGAGGGGAATTTGACCAGTCGTAGGTGTATAAGAAGTATAGTAAGGGCTGAGGACACAGCCTTGTGGGGCACCGGTGTTGAGGAGGATCGTGGAGGAGATGTTGTTGCCTATCCTTACTGATTGCAGTCTGTGGGTTAGGAAGTTCAGGATCCATTCGCAAAGGGAGGAGCCGAGCCACAGAGCTTGGGGATGAGTTTCTTAGGAATAATAGTGTTGGAGGCTTAGTTTAGTCAATAAATGGGAGTCTGACATAGGTGTCTTTGTTATCTCGGTGTTCCAGGATTGAGTGCAGAGCCAGAGAGATGGCATCTGCTGAAGACCTGTTGAGGCAATAGGCGAACTGTAGTGGATCCTGGCAATCTGGGAGGCCGGAATTGACTTGTGCCATGACTAATCTGTTGATGCACTTCATAATGATGGATGTCAGAGCCACCGACAATGGTCATTAAGGCACGCTACCTGGCGTTTCTTTGGTACTGGGATGATTGTCGTCATCTTGAAGCAGATAAGGACCTCAGATTGGTGTAAAGAGAGGTTGAAGATGTCTGCGAATACTCCCGCCGACTGGTCCGCCCAGGATCTTTGTACTCATCCGGGCTAGTCGCTTTCTGTGGGTTGACCTTCGAGAAGGCTGCTCTGACATCTGCAATGGTGACCTCAGATACAGGTTCGTTCGAGGCTTCCGAGGTGGAGGGCGTGGCCTTACTGACCTCTTGCTCAAAATGGGCATTGCACGCATTGAGCTCATCTGGGAGGAGTGCGTTGGAGCCGGCAATTTTACATGCCTTCATCTTGTAGCCTGTAATGTCTTGCAGATCTTGTCATAGTCGGCAGGAGTCAGCGTGGCTAGCCTGGGACTCTAGCTTGTCTTTTGGCATCTTTGATGGATCTCCATAGATCATATCTGGCTTTCTTGTACAGGTCAGGGTCACCTGACTTGAACGCCGACCTGGACTTCAGCAAGCAGTAGATATCCCTGTTCATCCATGGTTTCCGGTTGGGAAACGCACAGATTTGCTTCAGATTTAGAACTAATGTCACCAAATTTTCATAGGATGATTAGCATTATGCATGAGTTTCATTTGGCAGAGATGAATAACCAGGAGTCATTTAAGAAACAGTTCAGTACCATAATGGTGGGAACTTGTAGGATATTTGGATGGATGAGCTAAGATAGGTTAAATGGCTTTCACACTTCTTGTTTGTGTGCAAGTTTCCTTTCGTACCCCTTTTGAGGGTGAGTGTTTATGCTGAGATACTGGAAGCTGTCTAATTTCTTGCTAAAGTGATTGTTAATGTGTGAGCATCGAGTAGGCTGAGTGCTGAGATGCTGTCTGATAGTCTAGCACATCATAGGCTTGTCCTCATCTGACATCCATGGAGGCTCATTTCAACAGGTATCTCTGGGTAACAGTCAGAGGTAGGAACCCCTGCCTTTTCCTTTCCCTACTCCTAATTTGGGGTTAAATTGTACCACTCAAATTGTGTTCTTGTTTGAGATCAGCTGTTTGGGTGAAAATCAAAACTTAGACCTGATAGTCGTTTTTGCTTCGAACCAGTAATCCAGTTTTCTACTGAGTCAGAGTGAGAAGTGAGGAAGTTACAGCTGTTTACAAAGTTTTATTATCAATTTAGGTAAATCCTCCAAGCATTAAAGTTAACTTTTGGCTGAGATGGCTACACGCAGCATCTGAAGTACACTGTACTCTGTCATTCACTTAGCCCAGAACATCAGTGAGTTTTCCACAGTAATGTATTGCTCGTAGTTGCAGTTTAACTCTATTGTGGAAGCTAACGTGTCAGACACACAGGCTCATATATGTTTAGCAGTGCAAGCAGCTGGATACCATTTTACATTCGGAGCACTTTGAGAGTAATGGTAACTTTTTACACTCTTGTTCCAAATGCTGGCTCACTCCCCCATCTTATTGAACCCGTGGCCACTAGTGAAAAATTAGGAGGTCTAGAGGCAGTAGCCCCAAAGATAATTTGTACATTAAACCTGAATTCTGATTAACGTTGAACAATTTTACTTCATGATAAATTTGTTGTAATTAATTTTTGGGAAAAATGGTGATATCTAGATGGAGCCAAATTCAACAGGCTAACCAGATTTTTCTAAAAGATTTTCCAACAGTCATTCTCCAACTGTGCTGCACCTACATATCTATGATGTGGAGATGCCGGCGTTGGACCTGTTGTTAACCTACATATCTATGCAGAGACAGTTTTTCATTTACAGTTCACAGAAGCATTCCCTCCCCACTCTGCCAATAAACTCTTCTGCAGGTTCACTTTTCCTTCTCCAACAACTTTCCAAATCACAGCCATTTTTCCCTTGTACCTAATTTATAAAGGCATTCTTCCTCTTTAAAACCTGCTCCTCCTTGGTGTTTACTGCAGCACCAAGGATAGAAGTTCCCCATTTTGCCACAGGCTCCTATCCTGGAATGAAACTGCAGATTCTGCCTCTAGCTGTAGTCAGAGGCACCAGTAAGGGGTACATCAATGAAAGCAGTTGAGAAATTCCTGACTAGATTATCTCAGAATCTTTACAGTTCAGAAGGAAGCCAATGGCCCATTGAGTCTGCACTGCCTTATCCCCATTACCTTGCACATTATTTGCAGATGGCAGTCCAATTCCCCTTTTGAATACCTTGATCGAACCTACTTCCACCACCCCCTAGGATGTTTGTTCCAGAATCCAACCACACTCTAGGTTAAAAACACATTCCTATCTTCACTTTTACTCCTTTAGTCAGTTATTTTAAATCTGTGCCCTCTGGCTCTTGATGCTCTCTTGAGTTTCTCACTAGTGACCCTGTTAATACCCCTCAGGATTCGCATACCTCTATCAAGTTTCCCCTCATCTTTATATTCTTCAAGGAAAACAGTCCCAACCCCTCCAAACTATCCTCATAGCTACCTTCCACCTTCCTCTGCCGTCTACTCTAACCTTTCGGTTTCTGCTGCCTATGTGTGATATTGGAAGCCTCTTTGTCTCTTTCTTCTCTTGCAGCTTGCTCCATCTCCCCTTTAAACTCCCTCATTCCTTCCTCTCATTCCCATAGGAAAGCTCGCTCCCCTTCTCTTTCCTGCATCTCTAACTTAATTTCTACGTCTCTTTGTAATCGAAGCCTAGCTCATGCAATTCCCTCGCTTCTCGAAATACTTGGTCTAGCTAACCCTTCCTGTATATTTAAATGGGTTACTATGCTTTCAATTATCTCAACCTTCCTAGCTCTTGTAGCTAAGACTACTTCCAATTCATCTGCCAGCTCTATCAATTTGGTTTTAGGCATACCTTTCAAACTTGCTGTGGTTATCAAACTTGCTGTGGTTATGCTGTCTACTTCCAGGTAAGATCGAACGAGATCAAGAGCAATTCATCAGCCTTATTTTAAGTAACACGTTCTCACTTAGAGAGTGAGGACCACATGGAACCATGTTCAAAAAATCAAAAATCCCCAACAACCAAGGAATTAAGCTTTTTTAAGATCTCGGTCAAGAGCCCCCAATGTTCTGTTATGAATGGCATGCATGTTATCTGTGAGGGCATCTCAACTTGAAATACCAGCTGGTGATGGTGTACAGTTTTAGTTTTGGAATGGTATGAAGAATCATGTAAACCCCCCCCCCACCCCCCCCCACCCCGCAGTGAGAATAACCAGTCCAGTCATTGTGTAACAATTACTATACAGTATTTATTAAATTAAAGAAAAGACAAATACATACAAATAAGACTATATATTCTATGTAATTCTGTATAATTTTGTTCTAATCTCAACTGAGGTTTTAAAGAATGAGAGATTCTAGCTTGATTGTATGAAATGTTATCAGTGTAGTCTATCTTTAAAAATGGCTAAACTTTAAAATGCATTGCTAATTTATACCATATAATGATTTTTGCAACGACAAGCAGTTGAGAGATATCTTTTGAGATTCACAAAGAAAAATTGCCAAATGAACAATTGAGCATTCTGGTTGGTAACCTCTTGCCACAAACTGTTGTGGAACAATGCCCTTAAAGCAACTTTTACTGTTTGAGATCATGTATTCATCACTACGGTTCAGATATGTGATCTAAATGCTGAAGTAATAACATGGCATTCATCCAAGACCAGAAGCTTTATTACTTTGCACGTACATCTCTCAACACGTTATCACTGAAATAATATATGGTACCTCACTGTTCAAATACTCCTGACATTTCAGTAAGTAGCAGTCACTTTTCTGCATAATTGGTGGAAAAGCCATTTGTGCTTAAAGATTAAAGTAGTTCGTGTTCCACGATGCAGGAAGCCAATTTTTTTCTTCCTCCATGGATAACTGGTTTCACAATCTTTCTTCAGAGGGGGAGGTGAGGAAATCTGAGAAAAAGGTAACGTTACTCAAAACAATCCTCACTTTCTATGTAGAATTTGACACATGCATTTTATTCTTTGAACCTGAAATGAGGAAAGTCATGTGCATTAACTTGTACCTTGCTAGAGATCTGGGGGGGAGGGACTTTTCCTGTCCTGCCTGCCATGGGAATTGTAGCAGGTGGGGGCGGGCCATGCAAAGGTCCATTGCCCCCAAGTGGGACTTTCCAGTTTTGGGGCGAGCGCAGCCAGAAGATCCCGCCCCTTAAATACTGAAACACTGTATGAATCGTGACAGCTCCTTTCATGCACTCCTTAGTACAATGTGTGGCTCAGGACAAGTCCCCTGCACCAATTTAAAACAAACTCCCCTCCCCCCGCACCATCCATTACACTATCTGGACTGCGTATGTCCTTGAGTCTACCTTTTAATTGAAACTACCATTAGATCAGTTTTTCTCCTTTCAGTTCTGCATTAGTCCATTGTACTGTATTACTTAAAGCTGTGACACTAAGAATGAACTTCCATTTGGAACATGAGGATAGAATTAGAGCGGGCCATTTGGCCTGCTGTATTAGCCCATGTTGACATAAACCCCAACTAAACACTTTAATTTCCTGAGGCAAAGTTTTTTCCCCTGTCCTAAAAGGCAATTTGAGCAGAATTGCAAAATCACCGCATAACCTTAAATCTCACATGCATTCTTTAATAGTATTGTCCTGAATTGAGCGCATTTCTGTTAGAGACATAGTGTAATGGGGTAGAGATTCCTATTATTAGTCAATAACAGAGGGGGTAATAATTGAATCAGCTATCTAGTAGGATTCTCATATCTGCAAATCTTGATCGACTTATCTGCATCATTCTGACTTTAAATTTGAAACAGCCTTCAGATCAGCTCCAAAAACCTCAATGTTTTTGTAACGAGTCCAAGCCTCTTTCTGTTGGCTGTACCTAACTTATCTCAGTATTGTTGGATTAATTAGATCTGTGATCCTTTTATGATTTTGAGCTTTTTAAATCTATGTAGAAAATGGAATTTTGTTTTCAAAACGCTTTTGAATCTGTTGGGAGATGGTAGCATAGTGATAATGTCACTGGACTCATAATCCAGAGACTGAAGCCAATGAATGCTCTGATGGTGTGGGTTCAATTCTCACCGTGGCAGGTGGTGAAATTTAAATTCAATTAATTTTTAAAAGATTGAGTTATTGGGTACGTGGAATTTCTTAGTCCACTCCTGATCGTTTTGCTATCTAATTGATGTTGTATTCTCAATATTAAAATAATGTGACTAAAATATTTCTTGTATAAGCATGAAGACATCTCTTACCTGAATAAATTTGTACAGCAGAACTGACTAATTGTGTTTATCTTATTGAATGCACAAATATTGGTTGCATTGATTGGAAAGCAACTATCAATTAATAATAATTTGGTGCGCCTGCTTATAACAATTAACACAGGCCCTTTAATCAATATCAGTGATGTTATCACCATATGTCAAAACTCTTCTGAGTACAGTAAGATGGAGTTGGAAAAACTAGAGGTGTCTTGCATAAAGCCAAATCTGCAACTCATTTCATATATTATTGAGAATACTCAAAATCCAAATGCAGTTTAATCTTTTATTTTAGGGGTGGCATGGTGGCCCAGTGGTTAGCACTGCAGCCTCACAGTGCCTGGGTTTGATTCCCAGCTTGGGTCACTGTCTGTGCGGAGTCTGCACTTTCTCCCCGTGTCTGCATGGGTTTCCCCCGGGTGCTCCAGTTTCCTCCCACAATCTGAATAACGTGCTAGTTAGGTGCATTGGCCATGCTAAATTCTCCCTCAGTGTACCCGAACAGGTGCTGGAGTGTAGCAACTAGGGGATTTTCACAGTAACTTCATTGTAGTGTTAATGTAAGCCTACTTGTTATACTAATGAATAAAACTAAAAAAGTAAGTCTGCTTTGGGAAGAAACGAATATTCAAGAATATAAAAGCATTTGAACTTTGTTAGCTCAGAAGTAGAATCAACCTCCTTGAACATGTGACTTTGATGGTTGGGCAGCCTCAGTTGGACTAACATTGTGGCATTAGTTTGTGTGCTATTCCAAATTCATTGGTCCCCAACTGTTACTTGCATAAACGTTGAGTTGCTAGCAACCCCATTCATTTTAACATTGTCCAACTTGGGTAAAAGTCTATATACATGACACTGCTTGCATTTTGCTGCTTTGTTAACTATTGTTCTGAGACTAGACTGATGGAATAAAATGCATTTCCACATTTTTCCCAGGTATTTCTGGATCATGCATAGACATCACCCTTAAAGCCAGTTCAAACCAGCTAGCTGCCTGTGCCATTGACAGAGGGAATTTGCGTCAGAATAGAAATGTGACTCATTGAATACTCAGAAGTAGATGATGATCCAACTGTGTTTTGCATCGTTAATTAGTCAATACTCATTAGTGGCACTGAGCAATCAATACAGCTTGTATCAGTGCTGCTTAATGGAGCTGGAAGCAGGATTTGTGAGGTGACAGTAAAGTTCTGTGGATTGAAAGTGCTGTCATTCGTTTACAACAAGGGATGCAGATTGAATTGAAAATCTTTCATTTTGGTACATGACCTAAACTTTTCAATTTCATTTCCTCAGTTTTGATATTATACACACACTTAAATAAAAACAATGGCTCTACAATGTGTTCTGGTGCGCAACATTCCTCAGGAAGAGGGACAGAAAATGACCACCAAATGTAATTTTTAATATGTTAATAGCAGCACTTCACAATAATGGCAACTGCTGATAGCAGCCAACCTCAAGTTCAAGCTGGACAGAGGCCACTGAGAGACAATCAAGTCCCTGATTTTATTTACTCATTCATGGGCTGACAATGTCACTTGCATTTATTGACCATCCATACGCTGGAGAGTTACAATCTGCCTTCTTGAACATTGGGTAGGGAGTTCCAGCAATGATGAAGAAATGGCGATATATTTCTAATCCAGAATGGGATGCAACTTGGAGGTGATGGTGTTTCCATGCACTTGCTGCCTTTGCCTTTCTAGGTGGGCAAGGTCGCTGATTTGGGACGTGCTATTAAAGAAATCTTGGCAAGTTGCTGCAGTGCATCTTGTAGATGGCATATATAATAGCCATGGTGCAACAGTGGTGGAGGGAGTAATTGTTTAAGATGGTGGGTATGGTATCATGTGGGCTGCTTTGTCCTGAAGTATTTTGTGTTATAATTGCATCCAATCAGGTAAAGAAGAGTATTCCATCAAAGATCTCCTGATGTTTACCTTGTAAATGATAGGCTCTGGGAGCCCAGAGATGGGTCACTCAGTACAGAATACCCAATCTCTAACCTGTACATAACTGCAGTGTTTTGTTAAGTTCGCATTAAAACTATAACGAGACCTGGAGCATAGTAGTAGAATCAAAACTGAGCATTAGTGAGCAGGTTATTGGTGAGCATTATTGACGGCACTATTGGTGGCCCATTCCATCACTTGGCTGCTGATTGAGTATAGACTGATAAGGTGATAACTGTGTTGGATCTGTCCTGCTTTTTGTGCATGGAACATAGCTGGGCAATTTTGCATTTTGATGGGTAGATGACTGGAACAGCTTGGCTAGAGGCCTGTTTAGTTCCAGAGTATAGGTCTTCAGCATTGCAGCCGAGATTTTATGTCTCGTAGCTTTTGCTGAGGCCAGTGCTCACAGCTGTTTCTTATTACCTTGTGAAGTGAATCAAATGGGCTGAATGCTGGCTTCAGTGATGGGGGGAACAACCTCAGCTGGAGGTTGAACTGGATTATCTACTTGGCACTTCTGGTGGCCTGCATGGGGCAGTCAGGAGTTCACAAAGAACAGAATGGTGACCTAAAATCCAAGCAACATCAGTGGCACTCACCCTAACCTTCACCATCCTGGCAGGAAACAGATTACTACACAAAGTGGTGTTTCTCATTTGGCAATGCTCTCATCGGAGTACAAAATCCATTCTATTGCTAGTCCTCCAGAACTAATGCTGCCAGCATCTGCTGCTGCTCCTTGCAATAATTGAGAACATCTAAAAGCCACTAATGGAGCATCACCCTCAGCTGCTGTTTCTTGGACATTTAAACTTCAATTCGCAATGCACTTCTTAAGGAAGGACAAAATTTTAACAACTGAAGTGATTTGTATACCTGTGAAGACAAAGAGAAGAAAAAGGAATGACCCACATTTCTATAGTTTATTTGACACCCTCTTGATCTCCTAAAGCAATTACAGCCAATTAGGTACATTCAGTCCCTGTTGTAATATAGTGAACATGGCAGCCAATGTTCATACAGCTAGCCTCCACAAACAGCAATGTGACGATGATCAGATAATCTGTTCTTGGGTGTTTGGTTGCAGGCAAAATATTAGCCAGGAGATCCAGGAGAACCCCAGGTTCTATTTTAAAATAGCACCATAGGATCTTTTACATCCCCCTGAGAAGCTGATAGGACTCCAGTTTAATATCTCATCCACAAGATGACCTCTGTGACAGTACAGCCCTCTCTCAGTACCTCACTGAAGTGTTAGCCTAGATTTTAAACTCCAGATCTGAAGTGTGACTTGGGCCGAGAACCTTTGAAATTAGAAAAGAGAATGCTACCAACTGAATACTAAATACAGTTTGTTTGTTTCCTGCCAATGATGGTGAAGCTTAGGGCTATTTGGACCACTTCTGTACCCACACCACCAAACACAGACCACTATGGTGGTGTTGATATTGTTTACTTCTAGAAGTATTTTGATATTTGGCGATGTTGACATGTTGTACATGTTTCTTGTGCATTCATGGTTGTTGCCAAATCCACATTCCTGTATCAAGCGGGGAAAACTTAGTACAGTGAAGAATGAACCTTACTGCAGAAGCACTTGCTTGGGGTGCCGTTTCACCTTGCCTATGATCCACGGTCATACTGTGCGTTTGCAGATTTATCAGAATTGAGATCAGCTGAATGAGAAGTCACATTTAGGATTGCATTAAATGTTGTGATCCCAGTGAGTAAAGTATCTCTCAACAATTTCTCCTTTTTCATTTGCATTAAAACTGAAACCAAGTTTAAATAATTTTTATTGCAACTGATTTTTTTTTTGTAAAAATGCCACTAGTTGAGAGATGTAAGGAATTTGCATAGGTGAGGGAACTGCTGGAAATCGCCATTGAATCACTCATTTGCAGTGGTCATTTAGCCGGGTAAAGGAACACGAGAGCTCTCCGTGGCAGATCTTAACAACTTTAAACCAATGAGATGGAAAGCAAAGAGGGAGAAAATAAAGATCTTGCAGAGAATGACAATGTTAAAGTTATAAATTATGAAATAGATAACTACACGTGTTACAACTATTCTCCATGTTATATAGAGTAAGATTATTTTAACTATTTGACCTTGAAAGGAAAAAGGAAAGACTTGCATTTAAATAGCACCTTTCGTGATTCCAAACTGCTCTGAAGTCAATTAAGTATTTTTTTGAAGTGTTGTCGCTGCAATGTGGGAAACATAGCAGCCAATTTGGGCACAGCAAGATCCAACAACAATGTGATAAATGCAAAATACTGCAGATGCTGGAATCTGAAACAAAAACACAAAATGCTGGAAAATCTCAGCAGGTCTGACAGCGTCTGTGGAGAGAGAGTAGAGCCAAATGTTTCGATGTGATAGTGGCCAGATAATCTGTTTTTGATTGAGGATTAAATATAGGCCAGGACACCAGTAATTCTTCCCCAAATCATTTTCAAAATAATGCCATGGGATCTTTTCTGTCCACCTGAGGGAACAGATGGGGACTCGATTTCGCCCAAATGATAGCACATCTGACAGTGTAGCACTTGCTTAGGACGACATGGAAGGATCAAGCTATATTTTCATGTTTAATTCTGTGGAGAAAATTGCTGCAGTTTATGGAAATGATTTTAAGGATGGCAGTGTTGATATTTACAATAAACTTATGTTCAATAAATATAACCGGTAACTGTATACAATTCACAAGCGGGCTTTTTCAATTAAACAGCTTATTAAAATTTAATCTGTATCTTTTGTGCGTGTCGGCCAAGATATTGTGAATCAGGAAACATTTGAGTAAACAATGATTTACATTACCCAGGGCTACGAGTCCTTTCACACAATTTATTTTGTTGAGGCATCTATTTCATTGTACAAACGTTAGCAAAAGTGTTTGCTCCAGTTCAGCACTTCTCATGTTACGCAACTCTGCAGGAGCAGAGACTGAAACTGAAAATGCTGGATATGCACAGTAGCTCCATCAGCATCTAAAATGAAGAGGTAGGTTGATTTTTGAGAACTGACAAAGATCCAAACTGTTGGCCTGTACGGCAGATATGAATAAACCTGATTTCAGGTGTATTTCCTGAACTCATGGTCTTAGTTAAATTTTCCGCATTTAAAGATTTTCAAATTTTATTTCTTAATTTCTACAATGGGAACAGGGCAGTTTTACTTCGCATCTCACTAATTTAAAAAAAAAAGAAAGACTTGCATTTCTGTGGTGATTGTCTTTTTTATGGGCAACACAGCAGAAATGGGTCACCTGGCTTGAGGGAGCAATCGGGATGAGAGTGGGTAATCATCCTGGGGGTGGACCCTCACTTAGGCAGAAGACCTAAAACCATAGAAAAGTTATAGCAGAGGACACCCAGGTGCCTTTTCTAATCCCACCTTCCTGCACACGTCCCATAGCCCTTGAATTTACACCAGGTACTTTTCATAAGTGTGTAGGGTCGCTACCTCCACCACCAACTCGAACAGTGAATTCCAGACACCCGCCACCTTTTGTGTAAAAAGTTCTTCTTCGTGTCCTCTTTACACCGACTGCTACTATCTTGAATCCATGTCCCATGGATTTGTTCGCTAACAATCTTTCTGGGCCGGCAGTTAATTGCGATTATGGTATCTTAAAGATTGAGCTGATTTGTGATGGGATCATAGTCCGGGACCCAGACAAAGCATTATCAGGTCTCTTACAGATAAGGGAGGATTTTACATTCGTGAAATCAGTGCTAATTGAGAGGCAAATAGAACTTGGGGAAACAGAATTGGGTGATTGTTTATGGGGCAGTAGAGGTCTTGTGAAAGATCGAATGAAACCATGTAGGCTATAAAAGAGTGCTCCAAAGCCTAAGCCGGCCAAAATGGGGAAAAGTATGTTAACCACCATTTTGAAATGTGGTGGAACAAACCGCACAAGCAAGAAGCGTGTTAGGCAGGGGGTATCAGAATGCTACAACTAGAAACACACATCACTTCAAAACTGTTTGCTGCTTGAATACACTGACAACCTGTTCAAAAAGCAAGAAATTTTTAAAACTTGAGTCATGTACGAGAAGTGCAAGAATCCCAAACGCTGGAATTAATCTTCTGGGAGGAGGCAAATGATACTGAAAACAAGTACTGGGGTGTTAAATTTGATATGGGTGGACACCTCAGTTTAAACTAGACACAGGAGCAGGGGATTCTGTTTTGTCATATGACTGTTGTATTGGCTCAACAGATTACACTGCATTTATCAAATTACAATGCCCGGATGGGACAATTTTATAAGTAGTAAAAGGCCTCCTGTCAAGGCTGTAATATGATCAAGAAATCCTCAGATCTCTCCCTGTCCTTTGACATCACAAGTGCGCTCTACTAAGCAAAGAAATGTCTGAAACTGAAATGAATTGATGAAGTGGATAATAGTGCTGATGAGAGCTACAGCAGGACATTTCAAAATGAATTTCCAAAATGGAATAGAGGTCAAGGAAAATTCAAGATAGAGTATCATCTTGCCCAATGAGCTGATGCTAAACCAATTTGCTTCTTTACACTGAGGAAAGTCCCTTACTCATTTTTGTACAAAGTCGAGGCTGAAATTGAAATGACGCCACAACAATCCCTGTTATCTCCCCAGTCACTGCCAATAAAATGATAGTAAGAAGTCTCACAACACCAGGTTAAAGTCCAACAGGTTTATTTGGTAGCAAAAGCCACTAGCTTTCGGAGCGCTGCCCCTTCGTCAGGTGAGTGGGAGTTTTATTCACAAACAGTGCATATAACAGGGCAAGAACAGGGAATCCCCTACGGACAAGCCCTCCGTATACACAGGATCTGCTCAGACGAGGAGGATCGCAACAGACACTTCCAGACGCTGAAAGATGCCCTCATAAGAACAGGATATGGCGCTCGACTCAACGATCGACAGTTCTGACGCGCCACAGCGAAAAACCGCACCGACCTCCTCAGAAGACAAACATGGGACACGGTGGACAGAGTACCCTTCATCGTCCAGTACTTCCCCAGAGCGGAGAAGCTACGACATCTTCTCCGGAGCCTTCAACATGTCATCGATGAAGATGAACATCTCACCAAGGCCATCCCCACACCCCCACTTCTTGCCTTCAAACAACTGCACAACCTCAAACAGACCATTGTCCGCAGCAAACTACCCAGCCTTCAGGAGAACAGTGACCACGTCACCACACAACCCTGCCACAGCAACCTCTGCAAGATGTGCCGGATCATCGACACGGATGCCATCATCTCATGTGAGAACACCATCCACCAGGTACACGGTACATACTCTTGGGGCGGCACGGTAGCACAGTGGTTAGCACTGCTGCTTCACAGCTCCAGGGTCCCGGGTTCGATTCCCGGCTCGGGTCACTGTCTGTGTAGAGTTTGCACATTCTCCTTGTGTCTGCGAGGGTTTCCTCCGGGTGCTCCGGTTTCCTCCCACAGTCCAAAGATGTGCGGGTTAGGTTGATTGGCCAGGTTAAAAATTGCCCCTTAGAGTCCTGGGATGCGTAGGTTAGAGGGATTAGCGGGTAAATATGTGGGGGTAGAGCCTGGGTGGGATTGTGGTCGGTGCAGACTCGATGGGCCGAACGGCCTCCTTCTGCACTGTAGGGTTTCTATGTTTCTAGCAACTCGGCCAACGTTGTCTACCTGATACACTGCAGGAAAGGATGTCCCGAGGCATGGTACATTGGCGACACCATGCAGATGCTACGGCAACGGATGAATGAACACCGCTCGACAATCACCAAGCAAGTGTTCTCTTCCTGTTGGGGAACACGTCAGTGGTCACGGGCATTCGGCCTCTGATCTTCGGGTAAGCATTCTCCAAGGCGGCCTTCATGACACACGACAACGCAGAGTTGCTGAGCAGAGACTGATAGCCAAGTTCCACACACGAGGACCACCTCAACCGGGATCTTGGGTTCATGTCACACTATCTATAACCCCTACGACTTGCCTGGGCTTGCAAAATCTCACTAACTGCACCAGCTGGAAACAATACACATCTCTTTAACGTGTGCTTAACGCTCTCTCCACTCACATTGTCTGTACCTTTAAGACTTGATTACCTGTAAAGACTCGCATTCCAACCATTATTTTGTAAATTGAGGTTGTGTCTTTATATGCCCTGTTTGTGAACAGAACTCCCACTTACCTGACGAAGGGGCAGCGCTCCGAAAGCTAGTGGTTTTTGCTACCAAATAAACCTGTTGGACTTTAACCTGGTGTTGTGAGACTTCTTAGTGTGTTTACCCCAGTCCAACGCTGGCATCTCCACATCAATAAAATGATATTCAGGAATGGTTGCAAAAACTCAAAGCCAATATAACCGTGAATGACCATGAGTGGGTAAAACAGCATGAGGGAAAATGGAGAAGCAACCAGGCTCAGAACTTCAATTGCAGGCATAGAGCATGTGAGTTACCAGTGTTGAAGCCCAGGGAGATAATATGGGTCTGAGATCAACAGAAGGAAGGCACAGTCATTTGAAAAGATCTCCATAATCAAGATTGTACAGGGTTGAGGCAGACCAAGATATCGTTAGGAGAAATTGCAGAGCCTTAATATGCTTGGAAAGAAAGCTTACTACTCAGATCGTAATGAAGAAAGAATTACTGTAAGTTCTACAGTCACCCAGGAGACAACCACATACACTGACAGAAGGGAGAGTTCTGAACACCCTTGACTTCAAAAGGAGATCAGAAAGCAATCAGAGAAATTTTTCAAGGCACCTTAAGAAACTAACCCTGTAAAGTCTAAGACTTTGGCTGAAGGTGTAGGAGGATGTAACAGTAGTATGCATAAAGACTCTGGGGAAGTATAGAGTCAAAAAATTAAAATCAGAAGCATAAATAATGCTGATGTAATAAAGATGCAAGGTCACATGACTCAGAAGAAGGAGCGATCCGGATGAAGAAGCTCCAACCTTATGCAAAGGTCCAGATGTGTAAATACTTGCTGTAAATAAAGAATAATGGTTTTGAGAAACTGCAGACTCGAGCAACAAACTTGGGAGAACAGATAATCCCCAGATAATAATGGTAGCAGTAAGAAACAAAGCATTGGTCTGAAGTATATGTTAATAGAGGAAAAAAGTCAGTTATGTTTGAAAGCAAAAGCATGAGTAGGGTACAGACTGGCAGTTGGTGATGTGGGGGTGGGGGAACTTGGCAGAGGTGTTCCACAAAGTAATCACCCGGTATGCTTTTGGTGCCCCCAGTGCAGAGGAGACCAAATTGTGAGCAACAAATATAGTAGACTAAAATGAAAGAAGCGGAAGTAAATGGCCCCTTCACCTGGTCTTTAAGTCTTTAGGCACTTAAGTGAGGAGAGAGGAGGTAAAAAGGGGCAGGTGTTAACCTCCTTGATTGCGTGGAAGGTGCCATGGGAAGGGTATAGAAACATAGAAGGTAGAACATAAGAACTCGGAGCAGGAGTAGGCCATCTGGCCCCTCGAGCCTGCTCCGCCATTCAATAAGATCATGGCTGATCTTTTGTGGACTCAGCTCCACTTACCCGCCCGCTCACCATAACCCTTAATTCCTTTACTGTTCAAAAATGTATCTATCCTTACCTTAAAAACATTCAATGAGGTAGCCTCAACTGCTGCACTGGGCAGAGAATTCCACAGATTCACAACCCTTTGTGTGAAGAAGTTCCTCCTCAACTCATTCCTAAATCTGCTCCCCCTTATTTTGAGGCCATGCCCCTTCGTTCTAGTTTCACCCGCCAGTGGAAACGACTTCCCTGCTTCTAAATTATCTATTCCCTTCATAATCTTATATATTTCTATAAGATCTCCCCTCATTCTTCTGAATTCCAATGAGTATCACCCCAGTCTACTCAGTCTCTCCTCATAAGCCAACCCTCTCAACTCCGGAATCAACCTAGTGAATCTCCTCTGCACCCCCTCCAGTGCCAGTATATCCTTTCTCAAGTAAGGAGACCAAAACTGTACACAGTACTCCAGGTGTGGCCTCACCACCTTATACAGCTGTAACATGACCTCACTTTTTAAACTCCATCTCTCTAGCAATGAAGGATAAAATTCCATTTGTTGCCTTAATTACCTGCTGCACCTGCAAACCAACTCCTTGTGATTCTTGCACAAAGACACCCAGGTCCCTCTGCACAGTAGCATGCTGCAAGTTTTTACTATTTAAATAATAGTCCATTTTGCTGTCATTCCTACCAAAATGGATAACCTCACATTTACATGGCTGGAGGCCATTTGGCCCTTCCAGCCTGCTCCACCATTCATTACAACCATGGCTGATCATCCAGCTCAATAGCTAATCTTACTTTCTCCCCATAACCTTTGAACCCATTTGCCCCAAGTGCTATATCTAGCCGTCACTTGAATACATTCAATGTTTTGGCATCAACTACTTCCTGTGGTATGAAGTGCTGAAGATGATGGAGGGTTGGACCAAAGTGTAATGGAGGGAACAATATCTTTTTGAAGCATCAACAGGAGAGAAGGGAAGATGTGTTTGGTGGTGGCATCGTGCTGGAGATGGTCCTTTGAACATCGAGGCCAGTGAGGTAGAAAGTGAGGACAAGGTGACCCCTACCATGGTTCTGGGTGGGAGGGGATGGGATGAGGCTGAAATGTGAACCACTGTAGGGAGGAATCCTCAGTTTAGGAAAAAGGAAGACATGCTGGAAGCACTGTGGAAGGTGGCATCATCCAAGAAGATGGAACAAGATGGAGAAACTGGGAAAATACATTACTGACCATTTAGTTCATTGTTATTTCAAAGTAACCATGATGACACTTTAAAAGTACTTCTGTAAAAAGCTTTTGTTGTGTCCTTGGGTCATCAAAAGCTCGATATAAATGCAATTCCCACTTTCAGCAATCAATGTTTTAAGGAAAAAAGTGCTTTCACCCTGATGTTTTTAAAAATCATGAAATTCGGTAAAAGGCTTAAAGTTGAATATAACATGACTTGCAAGAT
The DNA here is from genome assembly GCF_964213995.1 of Mustelus asterias. Taxonomy (NCBI): domain Eukaryota; kingdom Metazoa; phylum Chordata; class Chondrichthyes; order Carcharhiniformes; family Triakidae; genus Mustelus; species Mustelus asterias. The sequence continues at coordinate 86,913,842 of NC_135813.1, read as the reverse complement.
TTTTGGATGTGTTGAGGTGGAGAATGTACTCTGAAAAGCTGTATCATACATTGTGATTTTTGTACTAAGTAATTCAGCCTTTTGATCAATTTCTTTTCCTTTAAAAGCAGGCTAAACGGCCAAAGAAAATCAACGATGTTGCCTTTTTCATATCTCAAAAATGTCCATTTTTGCTTTTCTTGGTGAAATTAATTTCTGGAATTTGGCTATTCAGCATGACTGACTGTAGGGAGGGACATTGGGCTTGGCAACAATTTTCTCATTTCAAGGCATTGCTAAGAATTGACTTGTCAGGAATGCGCGTGAATGGATTTAACTGTAAAATTACTTGTGTTCCATTTCTTAAATCTGACAGTGCAGCTCAGTGCCACCATAGGCTCTTGCATTATGACTATTCAAACTCCTTTCAATTATTAGTCATGACAGCGCAAAATGGTATTGAAATGTGAAAATATAATAAGTGAGGCATGCATTCATTAGCTTATGGTGTTTAAAGTTTATTTATTAGTGTCACAAAGCAGGCTAACATTATCACTGCATTGAAGTTACTGTGAAAATCCCCTGTGTTTGTGGAGTGTTCAAAGCAGAAGGGAAGTTTTTTTGGCAACCAGGATCCATTAAGTGCTCGACCAAAGCATTCCGTCATCCTTTAATTGCCATTCAAATGCCTGTCAATGTGTTTGTAATTTTTCATGATGACAATGCTGATGGCTACCTCAAAGTTTTCCAGTGAGGTACATCTCTGAACAATAGTCAACTTGTGAAAATGTGGAACAAACAATCCATTCCAGAATTATTACTCCATGAAATTGTTTATTGCAAGAAAATTGGATATTCCAATGTTTGAGAATAACAATATGGTAATCGCATCTGTTTAGGTGTCAGCCATGGCTAATTGGGTCACACACTTGCCTTTGGATCAGAAAGTCATGGATTTAAGTCCCACTTCAGAGACATAAGCACATAATCCAGGTTGGCACTTGAGTATAATAGTGAGGGTGCGCTGTTCTGTTAGAAGTGCCATGATTTTAAACCAAGGCCTTATCTGCTTTCATAGGTCAATGAACTGATCCTTCTATTCAAAGAAGAGCAAGGGAATTCTCCCATGTGCCTTGGCTAATAAGTATTCCTCAAGAAAAAATAATAAAACAAATTACCTGATGATACTATCCTTTTTGTGGGATCTTCTGTGCACAAATTAACTGATATATTTTCTATATTAAAACAATGACTACTTCAAGAAAGAACTTAATTGGCCATTAAAAGCTTTGGGATGTCTTGAGATCAGGTAAGTGCTAAATAAATGGAATTTATTTTTCCATTTTTCCAAACTTTAAACTTAAACTTTAATTTAATATTCATATTTAATATTAATGCTTTAAGTTGAACTGGAAAGACAATCTAAAAGTTTTTGGATAGCCCCTCAAGTTAAGGATGACTTGCTTCCACTCTGCTTCGATGGGTTCTGAGATGCTGTTATGAGACTGCGTGATCTGCAGACTCTGCCATGTTTGCGGTAGGTGGTACTTGAAGGGTCCGGCTGATTAGACGTTTGGTTCTCTCCGATGCCTCGACTTCACTTCTGCATGTTCCCAACAAAGTCACTCAATGTGTTCAGTGCCTTCTCACTTAGGTGTCAATGTTGTAGTGCCAGAGTTCTCAAGCTAAGATGGTGCGGCACTCGGGCATGTTGCCATTAGGTCTGTCCGTAAGAGTCCTGACATTCCATGTCCCAAACTTCATTTTGATGAGTAGAAGATGCCTGTGCGTGTTTTTTTAGCGTTGGGTTATTGCTGCATGCAGACTATCGCAGGTCTCGGCAGAGCAGGCTCTTGGTCCAATGGCAAGGGAGGCCAGGCTCTGCTGTGAGCATTTGTGTGATCTGTGTATGAACAAAATAGCCAAGATGCAATCCCTGCATTACTGCACTTGGCATTTATTTCCAAATTGATCTTGCTCTTTTAATTACCATTATTTCACATTGTCTTATTCAATTGGCTATTTAACCACTTGAAAAGCTTCTTCCCTACTCTCTGCCTTTCCATTAATGTGTTAATGTCTGGCACTCTGTCAAAGGCTTTGCTGAAATCTAAAAATATAAATTTTACAGAGTTCCCCTTGTCAACGGTGTCTGGGATCCAGTTGCTGGGTTTTACTGAGTTTCTTCAGCGTTGGTGACAGAGGGGAGGGGTGGTTGGGCGATGCAAGTGACTGGGGCCAGTCGGCGGGGGTTTGGGGGCGGGGGGGGGGGGGGGGGGGGGAGAGGAGAGAGAGAATGAACAATTCGTTAGGGTTATGGCTTCAGATTGTGGGCCTCGCATCTGATTAGGCTTAGCTGCAATTCTGTCTTTAATGGAAAATCTTGTGCTGACGCATCAAAATATTGGGCAGTGGATTACTGCCAACACCTGTGGAGCCTTGATTTCACCTGATTCAACAAGAATCAGTGCCTTCAGGGTGGGAAGGAAATAATTGATTAGGGAGGGCATAAAACATGGTATCAAAAGTGCACATTTACTTTAAGCCCATTGTAGTTGGGTAATTTGAATTCCGAACCAATTTAAACTCCATGTTCTATAGCTTGCACCTTAGAACAATGTCATAACTTTTCTCGTCGTTGGAATATTATCTAAGGTGTTTCTTATTTCAACCAAGTGAATTTGCACAATACTAATTCCCATTCATGAATTAAATTTGGGCAGAGCACTGTTCTGTGAAGCGAAATGAAAAGGCCGCAAAGCAGTAAACTTGTGTCTATCGTTAAAAAAAAATTGTGGTTGGAAGAAAAGTGATTCAAAATTAAATCACAATGTTACACTTCCTGAAGGTTACCTGCAGAGCTCCAAGTTGTGTGCAAGTGATGTGATAGCTTAGAATTTTACAAAGAAACTAGTCTGTACAACGTTGAATAAACAATGAGCATCACAAGTCACATTCAGACAAGACACAATATTTGCATATTTTATAGACTTTGGCCATTAGTTTTCCTCAGTTTAAACATGCCACGTCAGATTTTTTAAAATAAATCCCTTTAGTGAAGGAGAGGAGAAAATACAGTGTGTAATTTTATGAAGCAGTATTATTTCAGCCAGGATGTCCCAAACAGCAGTGCAATAAAAAGCAGTTTGCATTTATTGTGTACCTTTGTCTCAAAGCACATCACGATATAGAAGGTACAAATGAAAATTGACATCAAGCCAAAGGAGGAGAGATTTGGATGGGATGCCCAAAAACTTAGACAAAATGTTCAGTTTTGAGGATTGCCTTGAAGTGAGAAGGGGGCCCCACCTGATTTTCCAACCAGCATGATGTAGGACAGACCTGATGGACCCAGTTGGTCTCTTCCGCCCATCAGTTTTGTATGTTTTTATTTCCATTATATGCCCCTCCATCCTCACTCCAAAATGAGCAGACTTGAACATAACTGGTGCACATCTAAACTAGCTGTCCATTATTACCAGACTTGGCTGCACCACATGAAGTGCTGCTAGGCCTTGCTTCTACTTTGCCAAAAAAGCATCTTCTATTTGCATTTATACCAAAGCTAGGAGGTCATTGATTTTTTTTTTGTCATTAAAATCGTGATCATCCAATCAGCTGCCTCTGCTGTTTGCTCTGTTTCTTGTCCACCGAGCTACAGCTCTCCCAAAGCCATCACCCCACTGTCCTCTTGCTCTGAATCAACGTTTTTTTCCTGTAGTTTCTTTCCCTTGCCATCCATGTAATCAAGCTCATCTTGTCTCGGAGATCCCTTTCTCCTCCTTTGAATCTATTCTCAATAAACTATTAGAAACATAGAAACCCTACAGTGCAGAAGGAGGCCATTCGGCCCATCGAGTCTGCACCGACCACAACCCCACCCAGGCCCTACCCCCACATATTTACCCGCTAACTACACATCTCAGGGACAATTTTTAACCTGGCCAATCAACCTAACCCGCACATCTTTGGACTGTGGGAGGAAACCGGAGTACCCGGAGGAAACCCACGCAGACACGAGGAGAATGTGCAAACTCCACACAGACAGTGACCCGAGCCGGGAATCGAACCCAGGACCCTGGAGCTGTGAAGCAGCAGTGCTAACCACTGTGCTACCGTGCCGCCCCACCGAACTTAATGCTAACTGGCATTGAAAATGTTTCCTCTCCTTGGGCATTAACCCCTTCCCTTTCAAGAGCACTCTTTTCACCCCAGCTCTTCAAATTTAAAAAAAAATCGGCCTCGTAGTCCTTGCAAGATCCAACCTCACTTTTCTCTCAAGTCCCTGAATGTGTTGCCACTTCCCAAATCCTTACTACTACTTTATCCTTGTGAAGGTGGTGGTGAGCTGCTGCCTTGAACCACTGCAGTCCATGCGGATGTACCGAAATCGCATGTTGTTAGGCAGGGAGTTCCAGGCTTTTAACCCATAGTGAGGGGAACAGTGATATAGCTCCAAGTCAGGACGGTGTGTGATTTGGAGGGATCTTGAATATTATGGAGTTTCCATGGTGATTGCTGCCCTTGCTCTTGGTGATGTATACAGCTGCAGAATTCCCTCAAAAGCTGCTCCAACTCAGATTGCCTCAACAAGTGCTTACCTCCTGATTGTTCAATCTCTTCTCCTGAGACTGCATTCCGTGGGATTCAGAAAGCTGCATTCCTGTCTCTACTTACCAGCATACTTCCAACTCTTCAATAGATTGCTAGCTTCACAAAGCTGCAACTGCCTCTGGGTTTGTCTGAACGCTAGTCTCCAGGCTACACTGAGCAATAAATTGTTCCCAGGGCTGCTTCTGAGTCCTAATCTTCTCCAGCATGGAACCGACGATCTTCATCACCACCTCAGCTCCCCAGGAGTTCCTTGAGCCCTAACTGCTTGGAGGCTACTAAGAGCAGCATCTTTTCATTATCCTGCTTCTGTACTGCTGCAGAACACTCAGGGGGAAAAAAAAACCGGAGAACCTTATTAAGCGCCACCATCTCCATTATGACTTAGCCTAATTTAGCTCTAACACCCAAAACCAAACCTCTCTCTGGACTGCACTGCTTTGCAAGCTGTGTTAACATCTCAACTCCAGCTAAATAAGCCCAGCTGCTGTTTTACAGCGCTTATCTTTGTACCTGTAAACCCTTTAAGTCAACATGGCTCCCATTTTTTAAATGTAAAAGACTCCAAGTTGCTTCAGTTGCATTTATCTTATATTCTACAGTTAAACTTTAATCTTCCCAGAACTAAATGTTATCTCTAAAATATTGTTAAGTCCCAGGCCAGAAACTCCAAAGTGTTTTGTGAAGTTAGCCTAGACCCAAACTTTTACATTTGATTTTGGCATTAGGGTGAGCATAAGGCGTTTCACTCCAAGTATGATTCAAATGACCCACTAGGAAGCTTTTATCAAATAAAGTTTATTTAAGAACACAGTTAGAATATAACAAAAAGAATTAGCAGAACTTTAACCAATTACAAGATCTAAACATGTCACAGTATTTGATTTATTATTGTCACATGAATTAACATACAGTGAAAAGTATTGTTTCTTGTGCGCTATACAGACAAAACATACTGTTCATAGAGAAGGAAACGAGAGAGTGCAGAATGTAGTGTTAGTCATAGCTAGGGTGTAGAGAAACTTAATGCAAGGTAAGTCCATTCAAAAGTCTGACAGCAGCAGGGAAGAAGCTGTTCTTGAGTCGGTTGGTACTTGACCTCAGACATTTGTATCTTTTTCCCGACGGAAGAAGGTGGAAGAGAAAATGTCTGGGGTAAGTGGGGTCCTTAATTATGCTGGCTGCTTTGCCGAGGCAGCGGGAAGTGTAGAGTCAATGGATGGGATAACTCCCAACAGCGAGTTATCTCTGTTGTTCCAATGTAAAGCAATATCCCACAGACATGCACACTTCTCCCGCATTAGTTAGCACAAAAACAAGTATGCTCATGCGATGCTGGATTTCCAGCTTTGTAACACTTCTGGACAGCGAACCTGGCAGCCATCTTTAGAGAAGGATATGTCCTCAAAACAGCACAACCACAAAGAGGCAACCCTGTCTCTGGCAGCTTCCAGCACTGCAGCGCTTAAACAGCAAACAACTCCAGAGAGGGAAAAAAACACTGCTGTTTCTCTTCAAGCAGCTTCTGAAAGCAAATCTAAAACTACAATACTCTGTGAAAAATAGCTGTCCCTCAGTCACAAGACAACCTGTCAATCACCCTCAATAAGCTCCACTCAGCAATCCCAGGGGAGCATTAAAACTCAGAAAAACACAGAATACTGCATTAGTTCAGATTAAAATCAACATGATGTAAATTATACTGCATCAGTAACAATAAAGGACACTGGCCAGCGCCAGGAACCCGGGTTCAATTACGGCCTCGGGTTAGTTTGTGTGGAGTTTGCACATTCTCCCTGGGTCTGCATATGCTCCAGTTCCTTCCACAGTCCAAAGATATGTGGGTTAGGTTGATTGGCCATGCTAAATTAACCCTAGTGTCAGGGGTATTAGCAGGGTAAATATGAGGGGTTACAGGAATAGGGCCTGGGTGGGATTGTGGTTGGAGCAGACTCGATGGGCCGAATGGCCTCCTTCTGCACTGTAGGGATTCTATGATCCCTAATCTGAGTGTTGCCTAGGTCATGCTTCATGTGGGCTCAGACTGTGCCGTTGTCTGAGGAGTCATGAGTGGTACTGAACATTGTACAAAAGTCCTCACATCTGACTTTGTGCTGGAGGGAATGTCATTAATGAAACAGCTGAAGGTGGTTGGACCTGGACACTTCCCTGAGGAATGCTTGCAGCAACATGCTGAGGCTGAAATCATTGGTGTGGAACTTGGAGGGTTTCTTGAATGCGGTGGCGTTCCCACGCATCTGCTGCCCTTGCTTTTCTTGGTGGTAGAGATCACAAGTTTGAAAGTTGCTGTCAAAGCTGCATTGGTGAGTTGCTGCAGTGCATCTTATGGATGGCACTTACAAAAACTTCCAACTTCCTTTATGCTGGATGTGACTGAACCAGTGGAGACTTTTTTTCCTCATTCCCATTGCTTCAATTTTATTTGAGCCCCTTGGCACTTAGTCAGATGTTGCCTTGTTGTCAAGGTCAGACTCTTCACCTCACCTCTGTAATTCAGCTCTTTTATCTATGTTTGGACCAAGGTCTACTCTGACTGACCCTTGTGGAGCCCAAATTGAGGATCAGTAAGCACGTTGTTGCTGATTAAGTGGCATTTGATAGCATGTTGACGACACCTTTTGTCACTTTGCTGCTGATTGAAAGTAGACTGATGGATTGGTGATGGCTGGATTGGATTTGTTCTGTTTTTTGTGGAAAGGATATACCTGAGCAATTTTCTCCAAAGTCAGGCCAGTGTTGTAGCTGTACTGGAACAGCTTAGCTAGGGGCGCAGCTAATTCTGGAAATGGGTCTTCAGCACTACAGCCAGGATGTTGTTTGGTCCTATAGCTGTTTCGTCTCCAGTGCCACTTGTTGTTTCTTTGTATCATATGGAGTGAATTGGATGCAAACCAAAAGAGAAAATGCTGGAAAATCTCAGCAGGTCTGACAGCATCCGTAAGGAGAAAAAAGTCTGTTGTTTCGAGTCCAGATGGCCCTTTGTCAAAGCTAAAAGGCATAGAAAGTGGGAGATATTTATACTGCAGGGTGAGGGAATGAAAGATGAGTCATAGCCACAGAAACCAGGGGAAAAGACTGCTAATGGCATAGAGAGAATAAGAGTGTGAATGGCCAAATGGCAGAGAAGCTGAAATCATCTGAGGCTTAGTGAATTGAATGGTCTGAAGACCGCCACCTATGAAAATAAATCTCTCCAATCAGGGTTTCAGTTTCTGCCATAACACTGAAATGACCTAATCTTTGTGACTGTGGTAAACTATCTCGATTGCCCTCCTTGAACTGGTGGAGCACATTATTCTCATCAATCCCTGACCCCTGTAGTCCATGTTCAGTGAGATTGTCGCTTACTTATCAGATCATAACCTGAGGATCTCCTGCAATGGCTTCACATCCCGATCGCTACGGATTTGTTGAAGAACCACAACTCTGCCTGGTGAAAAGCAACTTGATGGAACTTAACACTTGTACCTTATCATGCTTTGAAGAGCAGTTGGGAACAGTAAGCCCAGAAATGCTGGGGTCAAACATTCTGAGCAAGATCAAATACTGCAACAGGCTAGGGTTTAGTCTGTAAAAGAAGGCAGAAGCTTAAGTTAGTATAATGTTTCCGACATCAAAAATACTTCTGTATAAAATCCTTGAAGTAGGGTTTATAAAGGTCACAAGAGGATATTACATTTCACTGATCATTGATAGCTTAAGGAACACATTCATAGAATGTGCTTATCAGCTGTGAATATAAAGCCAGACTTTTCACAAACACCTTTACAATTCCCTGCTGAATTTGTGATGGTGGTACTATTGGACACACGGGATTGGATGGAGTACACTGTCTTGAATCAGGTGACTGTCATCTGAGGGAACCAGGGTGAGCTTTATTGTTTATCTACAGAATAGGATTCTCCCAGAGTATAACTCTTAATCATTAAGTTAGAAACCATCTTGTCACTGAAATTTCAATAATATAACACGAGTTAATTGTTTTAACTAACCAATTCCCATTCTAAAACCAAATGTGAACTGTGACAGAGAACTGTTTAAAAAGAGAATCGCCTCAGAGCATTGTATTAATGAACTTTGGGGGAAAATGATCAAATTTGCCTATGTAAGTATATCTCGCTGGCAAACATTTGGAAGATATTTTGACAACTTCCACACCTGCAAACTCTGCCCACCCCGCGTGTGCGCACAGATTACTGGATCATGGTCAGGAGCGGGAACTTTGTCTGATTGAACATAATCTTATTGTCCCTACATCAGGACAACTGTAGAGTCCTCTGCACTGACTCGACTAGGATCAGACTAAAGTTACTGAAACAGCAAACTCTGACATTAACAGGGAATTATTCACATAGGAATCCCCAAAAGGCAGATACACAGCTAACTGAATTGTCTTGTTCAGTTATACTCAATTTAGAATGCACACACTTGGCCACCCTTCCATTTTATAAAATGACTTGTTTCCTCTGGTTTTAGCATGAGCCAGTTCTTTTCTGTGGAGGCACTGCAGTTTTTGGTGAGATGACCAGAATCATTTGCATTTACTCAAAGTATGAGTAATTAGAAACATGGGAATTGTTCAGAAATAGTAACTGTAACATATATTAAAAGTCTTTGTAGGTAACGTATACCTGCTGAAGTATAACACTTTCTGAAGTCGCATTTAAAATGTGTCTCCTTGTTATATTTGGCTCTGACTCACCCAAGTTCTGTTGCCAAGGCACGTGCAAGAATGCTGCCCTGCACCATGCCACCTACTCAATGCACCTCTTGGCACCTCGTCTTCAGCAGCAGCTGATCTCAAAGCCCCATGTTAACCTTTTCCACTGACCCTGCTGCCTTTTGGCACCTTCCTGATTCCTCTTGAATCTGTGCCTTCCCCCCCCTCTGTTCTCCAAAGTCCAACATTCATCCCTCCCATTGCTCACATGCCCTCCCAACAGCCGAAGATCACTCTCTGAAAAAAACCGCAATACAGCAACTTGTATGTACTTTAAAGATGGTTTTCTTTTTCGGACCCCGATGCTTTGCATTTCTGTCCATTAAGGCTGCATCCGAGTTCCAGCAGCTGCAGTTCAGCTCTGACGGGTAGTACCCTGCACTCACTGGGTGAAACCTGAATTTGAGATCTTGTGCATGGATAGATATTTGCATAGTCCACTCACAGCATTGTTTCAACAAGTTGTGTATGGACAGAAATCTCTGCATTGTATCAGAATTGGATAATAATTGCTTTGGGAGTTGTTTTGTCTGGCACTTTTTAAACCTGGTTTGACACTACAGTGGATTTACACTACATGTGGAATAGCACTGCTGCCTCACAGCGCCAGGGACCCGGGTTTGTTTCCCGGTTCGGGTCACTGTCTGTGTGGAGTTTGCATGTTCTCCCCATGTCTGCATGGGTTTCCTCCATGTGTTCCGGTTTCCTCCCACAGTCCGAAAGACGTGCGTGCAATGGATCGGCCATGCTAAATTCTCCCTCTGTGTACCCGAACAGGCCCCGGAATGTGGCGACTAGGGGGTTTTCACAGTGGCTCATTGCAGTGTTAATGTAAGCCTACTTGTGACAGTGATAAGTAAGCTTAAAAACTTAATGGAGGCAGTGTGAGGCAGCTCCCTTTGACTCTCTCACTCTAACTACACCCTTTCTACATTAGACAGTGACTGCACTTAAAGTATTTAATTGGTCGTTAGGCATTTGGAGACATCCTGATCATGAAAACTCTAAATGCGAGTTGTTTTTTTTCTTGTCCAGCCCAGTTATGGGTTTAGACTTCAACTTTAGCCTCTGAGTGAAGTGGAATTTCCTTTACACCAGTGTTGTTGTTGTGATGAAAGTGCATCTTTTGGGTAGCTGTGGTAGAAAGAGCATGGGGAAGGTTTTTAGTGTCATCTGTCTATCCGCTGCCCCCTCTTAGAGAAGCACCAATGCTGTTCTTGTCAATAAGACAAAGTTGGAGAGTCAGCACGTAGGGATTTGTGATGCGAGTTAGCAACCTATCACATATTGCTTAGGAATGTTTGTTTCAACTATTTGAAAATAAGAGCTGTATTCCTTGTGAAACTACCAAAGATTAGAATTGAAGACTATCTCCCAGTTGGGAGTGTGCAGATTCAAGGTTTGTTGTGTTGCAAAGTGAATCAGAAGACTTTTAGTTTGTTGCAACAAAAGCAATTGCTGCAGATTCACCAGTCTCTAGAAACATTGCTTGTTATGTGACTTTTGCATTGTGGCACGAGTGATGTTGAATGCTTACATAATTAGTTTTTTTTACTGGTTACTTTGTCACCTTATCAATTCCAGCATCCCATTAATTTAGTTCCGCCATGAAGTGATAATTCACAGCTGTTAAGCTGAGAACGTGGAAGCTCAGAGTTTTTTTCCTCATGAGCCTGGATTTTCACAACTTGTGTGGGTTGCCTGGTGCCCATGTTGCAATCTTGGGGATTGTTACTGACCAGTGGCACAACACAATGGGCCACGTATGACTGTGGTCATGGGGTGCGTGAACATGGATTCAGACGGTTTGGGAGAGGTGTCAAATAGAGGCATGTGTTCTTCCCCAAACGCTGGGGTAAAGAACTGATGGGAAAGTTGACCCCCCCCTAATTCAGAGCAACGTTGGCTGAGGCTTTGGAACAAGTTTCCCTGGCTGCGATAGTGCCGGGAGTCAGACCTTGCATAAAAAATGAAGAGGTCAAAATAAGGGTGGTTGAAGATGTTGCAACGCTCAGGATTAAACCAAGAGTAAGCTGAATAGCTGAATTCCCTGTGCTGCACAGTTAGATGCTTTGGTTAAGCCACTCCATGCATCACTTGCATCCATTTCAAACTGCCTCTTATTTGTACAGATAACTTGTTAACCAAAACAAACAAAGGAAAATTCCAAAGTAATTTGCTGTAGATAAAGTGAGATTTGATCGGTAATTAAGATAAGTGTTGCCAACAAAGTAATGAAGCTACTTTTCTTTGGGAATAATGATGACATCTGTCTGTGCTGCTACCTAGAGGTAACTGCAGTTCTGCTTCAAGGAGCTCATTTTCATTTGTGCACTACCTAATGGAGCTGCTGGTTCAGGGAATAATTATTTATCGCGTGCATGTACAGTTTCCTGTGGAATATTACTCTGCATTAATCATCAAGAATGCAGCATGGTGCAAATGTATTAGAAGTTTGATATCAAATGAGTGGAAGTTCCTTCCTGATTTGATTCATGAATATAGTAGCGTTAACATAGATATTCACAAAGTGCCTTAAGAAGAGATTTTTTAAAGTCAAGCAAGGGAAGGTTGAACAAAGCCTTGGCTAAAGAGTCGGGTTTTAAGAAGGACCATAAAGGAGAAGATTGGGAGGTGGAGAAGTGCAGGATGTTGGGAGGGAGGACCAGAATGTGGGACCTAGACAGCTGAAGGCACAGCTGTTTGATGGGACGTGGTCGGGGGTGGATAGCAAATAGGGCACGTTACTTGGTTGGAAGGCACCCAAACACTTGATCTTCAGCTTAGCCTCTAGAATTGCTGAAGAAGCAGTAAATGAAGAGCAAAGATGAGTGAAAGTAAACATTGAACTAGCATTAGTACCTTCGTATTGCTAAAATGTGCAAACTACCCAACAATTGAAAAGTGAAAAAGCACCAGGTTGCAGTGGGATATCTGGAAAAGTAGGCACGCGTGATAGAGCTTTTATCTCTCAAATTTTGAAATTAATTTTAAATGCATGAAACATTACCATTTCTGAGCAAAAGCTGGTGTGCTGTGGTCACTTGTATTTCAAAGTACCCTTTTTAAGTTTAAAGTTTATTTATTAGTGTCACAAGTAGGCTTACATTAACACTGCAATGAAGTTACTGTGAAAATTCCCTAGTCGCCACACTCCAGCAGTGCACAATGCACCTAACCAGCACGTTTTACAGACTTTGGGAGGAAACCAGAGCACCCGGAGGAAACCCACGCAGACACGGGGAGAATGTGCAGACTCTGCACAGACAGTGACCTGAGCTGAGAGGCAGCGGTGCCACCGTGCCTATCTTTGTATTATTATGCATATATACCACGATTCATTATAAACCATTGTCAAGTGGCTTGTGCTTTTGCAAGCTTAGTTAATTTTCCATTTTTGCAACTAGTTACTTAGAGCTTTCAACATGTCTCAAGGTTATTTTGCTTTTTAAAAAGATTGTGTTCACTTTTAGTTGCAGCTCCTGGAACATCCGTTTAAACACTTGAGTATTAACATGTGCAACATCTGAGCTCAGCAGGAGATTGGTATTTTAGTTTCTAACTGTTCTGTGCCATGCATAAATACAATAGGTAGGAAAATTAATTCGATGCAAGCTGTGCGTTTTTCATTAATTATTACAGTGCTTTTTCACACTAACTCATGGGACAGGATGTGGAAAAAGAGTGGATGAGTTAAGTGTGTAGCAGAGCAAAAAGCACAAGCGAAGCATTTAAAACAGCAATCCCATTCTGTCTATTGTAATTAGCGGAATTAGCCATGCAATTAGATATGAATATGACACAAATTGGGACTTTGAAATTTAACATCTCACAACAGTGGAAGTAAGCCACTCATTTCAGGTGGGCTGTTTTTCCAGCAAAAGTATATAAATTGGAGCAATACTTGATAGTGAGCCCCCTTGGAGTTATTACAGTGAGAACATAGTTTGTAATGTTATCTTTGCTATTCGGAAACGGGAATATGGCACTGCCCAGCGATCAGGTAGTTTTCCCAGGTGGGGATAGACATCAACCTGTCTGTTCTTCTGTACTACTGAGATGCCAGCTGAAAAGGTCAGTCAGCAAAGGCTTGAAATGAGACTCCGTGAACAAAGTGAGTGGTGTCGGTGAATGAGGGTGAAGGAAGGATGAGTAATACACACAAGCAAAATTACTTTTGGGATAGTATCACTTTGAAGGTGGCAGGACAAGTTGTTAAAGCTGCTAAAAGAGCAAATAGGATCTTTGGCTTTATAAATAGAAACAAGAGGATGACAAAGAAGGTATGCAATATCTTTATAAATCACTGGGTAAGCTCAGCAAGAGTATTGTTCCAGTTCTGGGCAGCATATTTTTAGAAAGGATATCAAAGCCTTGAGGGTGCAGAGGCGATTGATTTGATTTATTATTGTCACATGTATTAGCATACAGTGAAAAGTATTGTTACTTGTGTGCTATACAGACAAAGCATACCGTTCATAGAGAAGGAAAGGAGAGAGTGCAGAATGTAGTGTTACAGTCATAGCTAGGGTGTAGAGAAAGATCAACTTAATGCAGGGTAGGTCCATTCAAAAGTCTGATGGCAGCAGGGAAGAAGCTGTCCTTGTGTCGGTTGGTACATGTTCTCAGACTTTTGCATCTTTTTCCCAATGGAAGAAGGTGAAAAGAGAATGACCGGCATGCGTGGGGTCCTTAATTATGCTGGCTGCTTTGCTGAGGCAGCGGAAAGTGTAGACAGAGTCAATGGATGGGAGGCTGGTTTGTGTGATGGATTGGGCTACATTCACAACCTTTTGTAGTTTCTTGCAGTCTTGGGCAGAGCAGGAGCCATACCAAGCTGTGATTTACCAGAATGACATTAAGAATGAGGAACTCTGATCATGTGGAAAGACTGGAAGCTGGGATTATTCTGCTTACAACAGCAAAGGTTACCGATGAGATTTGCTGGAACTGTTTAAAATCATGAGGGGTTGTGATTGCATCAAAAAAGGAAAACTATTTCCACTGGCAGGAGGGGCAGTAACCAGATAACACAGATTTTGAAGAGAAAAATTAGAGAAAATGCTGTTGTAATTGAATTCTGCTAAATAGCTTTATGCTTTTGTTTTACTCATTTTCCCTTGTCTCTACAGAACTGCATATCATTTAATCATCAGGAAACTATACTATGGAGTTTCAGGTTAAATAGAAATTAACTAATGTTGAGATGTTTAAAGAGTTTTCAAATTGAACAGATTTGTTCAAGTTTGTCATCTGTCGGTTTCAGCAGAAACCATTCCAACAAACACACAGCAAATATGAGTCTTCAACTATATAAAACTGTAAAAGTAAAATAGAAAAAATATTCAAGGCAGGAGCTTTGCTTTTTGTTCTTGTATAAAATGTCTCTAAATTTGTTCCTTGCCTCCTATATGGAGTACAAGGATCTTAAAAATTGAGAAATTTGAATGTAATCTCCATAAACAATGGTACCCAGGTTAGATTGGGTAGTCAAGGTGGTTTGTTATCCTTAAGGTGCAGATCAGCCATGGTTGAACAGGCTGGAGGGGCTGAATGGCCTCCTCCTGTTTTTATAATATTGAGCGGAAAAAGATCATTCCTTTCATTGGAATATTTGACTCATGGGATTTACGAATGTGCCTTTGAATTTGGAAGGAGAGTGTAGGCATTTTCAAGAGTTGGATGGGAAGGAGAGGGAACTGGAAATTTGAAAATATAATATCCTCTGCCTTGCAAATAAAGGAACTATTCAGAATCAAAATGGGGCAGAAGAATTATTTCAAATTCACGAGGGTGAACAACATCTGAAGTCAAACAAAATTTTCACTGTTTGATTATTTAGAGCCTTGGCCTTTTTCAGATGTTGACCATGAGATATTGCTATTTCAGATTTTTAAATTACTTCCTTGAAGGCAGGGACATTCAAACTTTTTATTTCTGTGGATCACATGGGTGCACCGCAATAAAGCCTTGGAAGAGGCCACATATCTTCAATCCATGTTCCCCTTTATTTGCACTTGGTGTTCTCATCTGTTTTGTATCCACCAGTTGGGCAACAAAATAACAGCCCTTCTGAAGCCTCTGGGGGTGAATGGATAAGCAAACGCATCACTGAAGCACGTACTGCCTGATTATTTGAATTTCTGGGATCAGTCCTGAAGTTTGGAGTCTCCTGCTTTAAGGCACCCTGATGGGTGGGGAGTTTAACGAGCAAAGGCTAGTCCAAAATATCACCACTATTTCTTATTGGGACGACATCTGTTGTGCTTTGCATTGTATTTGATCTGGTGAATCATTCAGACCTCAGCAACACAGACAGATGTTTTGGCAGATGAATGAAAAGAGCCAATCTGGGATACATTACATGGGACGTGTAGCCAGCTGTTGTGGTTCAAAATGTTTTTCTAATTCTTTGCTTTGTGAAAAAAAAACTGATACAAAGATATTATTAGTCATCATTGATTCCATCATCTGTAATTAATGTTTGGGTGCTTTTTGAAAACTAGTTTGTTTTTACAATGACTGGTAGAAATCTTTTGGTGAAGATCTCAGTTAAGGATTCATAGAATCAAACTGTCTGTAAGAAGACCATTCATAGCCCTGCAAAATTTGCTCCTTCAAGTATTTATCCAGATCCCTTATGAAGCTTCTTGTTGAATCTCTTTCCACCACCTCATCCAATACGCTTCTAAAATGTAACCTTATTGCAATTGTGTCTGCTGTTTCTAGCTGTTACAGAAATTCCCACCTTAAGATGCGGGTACTCCTCTTCTCTCCAATCATGTCTTCCTTCATCTCCGCTCAATTATTTATTCATTCTTTTTACCTACCCAGAATCTGTTGCTGTTTCAGTTCCCCTCGCCCACTCCCAGGATAGGGCAGCATTCTGTCTCCCTCCTCGACACATGTCGCCCCAAGCCAAGAAGGTGCCTTTCCAGTTCCTCACTGCCTACCTCCCCAAGTGCAGTAAAATGGAAAGATTAATTTATCTTGTTTGCATCAAGATCTTGGATTGAACATTCTGAATTCACAACAGTTTGTGTCCAAAGAAATTAATTTTAAAAAAAACATTGAGATGACAAAAGACTTGAACTGAATATTCAACTTAGAGTGGAGTTACTTGATTTTGCCTTGTAGATGAAAGCTTGCATTCTGTGGCATGTCCACCGATGCCCATGTTTATAAATTGGCTATTAGTAAATGGATTTGTTTTTTTTTCATTTGACGGAAAAGCTTTTTGTGCATTGGTCGGAACACTGGTTAACTGTGGAGGCTGGCGGTTACTCATTGAAAGACAGAGTTGCATTTCATTACTCCAGGATATTCCAAATCACTTTGCGGCCAGTGAAGTACTGTTGAAGTATAGTCACTGTTGGAAACACAGCAACCTATTTGCACACGTCAAACTCTCTCAAACAGCAGTGATACTGACAAGATAATCTCTCCCTAGGCTAATAGGTGTTGGTTGAGGGATAAATATTGGTCAACCCACCAGGGAGCACTCCTTTGTTCTTTAAATTATGCCATGAGATCATTTTACTTGCACCCGATGGGGCAGATGTAGTATTCCCTCGGTACTGCAAAGGAATGACACCCTAAATTTTGTGCTCAAGGCCCTGGAGAGGTTAAAGTGCAACCATTTAACTGCAAGGTGAGTGTGGTACCAGTTGAACCCCAGCAGACACCTATTGAATGTTGTGTCCAGGAGGCTTCCAAGTATCAAAGTGCTTGAATTATGGGGGCAGCAGAAAAGCTTAGCTGGAATCTAAAAAGTTGAGGCCAGGCTGGCTGCATTTTGCAGTGTCGAGGGTGAGGACAAAGACTACGTAGAATCAATAGAGCACCGAAGGAAGCCATTCAGCCCATCGTACCAGGATTTTTGAAAGACTTATCCAATTAGTTCCACTCTCAAAGCCCAGTGAATGTTTCCATTGTTGGACAAGATTTGTAGGTACTTTTTTTTTGTATTTGAGACACGATGGTTAGAAAATAGCTGACAGGCTGAACATCCATGACAGATATGAGAAACCCTATTTTAGATGTACAATGTCGGAATCTATAAATAAAGTGATGACTGTGCACCAGAGCACAGTATGTTTCCAATCATAGCACAAAATGCGAAGAAAGATTTTTTAAAAATCAATTCTGGGGTTGAACTTTCACTATAAATCAAGATTTATATGCAGGATTGTGTGACACTGTAAACAATACCAAAATATACATCGCCTTGCATTCATCATTGCATCTTCTTTAATTATCGCACCTTTAACAACAACTTCCTTTCATTGTTTTGAGATATCTAGTCTCCTGTCCTCCACATCCAAACATCTAGTCTCCTCTCCTGTCTTGATTAATAAGGGGATCAGGGGTTATGGGGAAAAGGCAGGAGAATGGGGATGAGAAAAATATCAGCCATGATTGAATGGCGGAGCAGACTCGATGGGCCGAGTGGCCTAATTCTGCTCCTATGTCTTATGGTCTACACATTTTACCATTGCTGGTTTCCTGCACTATGGGGCCTGATCTTTCTGTGGGGCCTTAATACAAATGCTTGTTAATTTTTGCTTCAGTAGAACCACCAGTTATATTCTCAATGGGCTGAGATACCCGAGAGCATTTCTCACTGGATAATATTTGCAAGGATTCATTTTTTTAAGATGTGCTCAGTTTGTCAGAAAGCACAGCACAGCGGAGTTAAATTTAGCATTTGGATAAAAAATGTCCCTGTGCATCTCACAGCTGATGTTATCTATAGCTGTAGCAAAGGAAGTAAGCTAGGCCATGAATTAATAAAAGAATAATGAATGTTTGAAATCTTGCATTTTCAGTGTAATTTTCTCATGATACCATGAAGTGAGTAGAGAAGTTCAGATTGTTTTGCAAGCAGAGGAGGTTAAGAGGTGGTTTAATAGAGGTGTCAAAGTTAGGAAGGGTTTTGATAAAGTACATAGGAAGAAATGGCTTGCACTGGCAGGAGAATCAGTCACCGAAAGAGACAGTAATTAGGTAATTTGCAAAAGAACTAGAGGGGACATGGTGCCGGGAAGTTGGTGCAGATTGCAGCAAGTTGTTATCATCTGGAATGTGCTTGCTGGGAGGATGGTGGATGCAAATTCTAAGGAATTGAAGTGGAAATGGAAAAAGAGCTGGTACGTGAGACTAACTTAATAGATCTTTCAAAGAGCTGATAAAGGCACAATGGGCCTCCTTTTGTGCTGCATCATTCTGCAATTCTTCAAATTTCTGGGCAACCATAGAAGGTTGACAACTTTAAGGCCGGTTATTCCTGCTCTGCTACTGGAACCATCATTTTTGAGGTGGGCAGGTGATATTGCATCCCAGCTAATATCTTTTTATTCATTCGTGGAACATGGGCGTCACTGCTATAATAATGCAGCATTATTGCCCATCCCTGATTGCCCATCAAATGAGGCCATTAAAAGTCAGCCATGTTGCTATAGATCTGGAGTCACGTGTAGGCCAGACCAGGTAAGGATGAAGATTTCATAGAATCCCTACAGTGCAGAAGGAGGCCATTTGGCCTATCGAGTCTAAACTGACTCTCCTACAGAGCATCTTACCTAGGCCCATCCCCTGCCCTATCCCCGTAACCTACACATTTATCTCGCTAATCCCCATAATCTACACGTCTTGGGACACACAGGGACAATTTAGCATGGCCAATCCACCTAACCTGCATATCTTTGGACTGTGGGAGGAAACTGGAGCACCCGGAGGAATTCCACGTAGAGACAGGAGAACATGCAAACTCCACACAGACAGTCACCCTAGGCTGAAATCAAACCCAGGTCCCTGGCGCTGTGAGGCGGTGGCGGTGCTAACCACTGTGCCACCATGCTGCCCACATTTCTTTCTCTAAAGGACGTTAGTACATCAGGCGGATTTTTAGAACAATCGACGATGATTTTAAATGCTTTTAATTCCAGATGCTTTTTACTTACTGCAGTGGGATTTGAACCTGGTTTCCTAGAGCATTACCTGGATCTCTGGATTACTAGTCCAGTGACAATACGACTATGCCACCGTATCCTCATGGTGGTACTGTACTATGATGCTGTTTTATTTATCAGGGCAGTAACGTAGTAGTCAAGGTCGGCTCACATCCCGGCAGTCATGAGTTCAAATCCCATCATGCTGAAACGGAACTCAACAAATCTGATAGTTTATCAGGGAAACTAAGGAAACATGACCATGAATAATGTTGGAGCAATCAGGCCTCGACATTCAATTTGGGATACACTTCTCTGCTCCTTAATCTTTGATACCTACCTGAGTAGGCAGTGGCTTTGTTTAACAGTGACACCTCTGACAATGCAGCACTCCCTCATTAAGATGCTGCGGTATGAACCTAGATTACGTGCTCGATCCTGGAAGAGAGCATCTCCATTATATCATCATTCAAAGTGTTATGTTGATTTTGATATATATCATGAGCAATACCTAAACTTTTGCAAATATTAATTTTTCTGTGTACCTTTAGAAAATATTGTTACTCAAGATAAGGGCTTCTGTCAGCTTCCCTCAATTTGTACCTGCATTCACTGTGTTGAGATATGACTATTGACAATGTGATGATTCAGTTTTTTCAGAGCTGTCGGTAGCCACTATTAACTAGATTCTCAATGCCATTGGTGTTCAATAATTACATTAAAATAATTGGAAAGGATTTTTACTTTATTCATTCATGGGACATGGGCGTCGCTGGCTGGCCAGCATTTATTGCCCATCCCTAGTTGCCCTTGAAGGGCAATTGAGAATCAACCACATTGCTGTGGCTCTGGAGTCACATGTTGGCCGCATCAGTTAAGGATGGCCGCTTTCCTTCCCTAAAGGACATTAGGGAACCAGATGGGTTTTTCCGACAATCAACAATTGTTTCATGGTCATCAGTAGATTCTTAATTCCTGATTTAAAAAAAAAATCGAATTCAAATTAGCTGAGTTTCTGGATTAATAGTCTAGTGATAATCCCACATTCCATCACTTCCCCAATTGCAATATA
Organism: Mustelus asterias; assembly: GCF_964213995.1. Lineage (NCBI taxonomy): Eukaryota > Metazoa > Chordata > Chondrichthyes > Carcharhiniformes > Triakidae > Mustelus > Mustelus asterias. Next base: position 86,893,489 of record NC_135813.1, on the reverse strand, counting down.
CCAAGGTTTCTTACTGGCTGAAATCCATCTTCAAAAGCAACTAATACGACTCCTTTTAAGTTTGCACAGTTGATTATCATTAGTTTTGTCCTTTAATAGCACTTTACAAGATGGAATAGGAGAGAAGAGCAACTATTCCTTCTGGACTATAACATGCATAAATAGCAGGGATGTCCAAATTATAGTCTTTGTCATTTCTACCCTTGTCTTGATTATAGAACCTATAAAACCCATGCTACTCCTTCCGTCTATTTAATCATTGCTGTTTTGTGCCTCTGAAAGTTTGAAGAGAACAGTTTTTTTTGCTACGGTTGCTACATGTGAAAGTAAGTACTGCAGTAGACCGACAATATTAGCAGCTTAGAAATGTACAAATTAATCAAAATTAACCTTTACATGTGGTGCTTGAGAAGCCACAGAAATCACTTAAGACTAGGAAAGATATTAAGGATCGACACACTTGATGTATGGTGTACGTCAAAATGAATAAAATTATATTGTAATGCTCAATATAGGAAACATCTTGGAATGAATTTAAGTGGGTTGAGCTTTTTTTGTCTTCATTTGGGACATGGACAGGTTGTTGGTGATCTGGACACTTTAAAAACTTGAAGCTCTCGACCACTTCCACTTTGTCCCCGTTAATGTAGACAGGAACATGTCCTCCACTCCACTTCCTGAAGTCGATGACAATCTCCTTTGTTTTGTAGACATTGAGGCTACATTCATTCAGTGTCATTCCAATTCCACAGAAGTGCCAGTGGTTGAGATGCATTTTGGAGTTACATTTTTTTGCACAAACAGCTGTTGTCCAGATCTTGTTGCTAAGAATCCAGAACCCATGAATCCAGAGGTCACTTATGACATCTTGTAATGTTCTTTATAATTCAGGTTTCCATGGAACCACAGCAATTGTAAAATAATATGTTTATTCAATGTGAAGTATATTTGATGAAATATGAACATAGATGGTGTTGCTCCATAATGTATTATAGCTACTGAATATAATTGAAGAGAAAGTTCTGCTTTCAACATTGTTCACCAACAGCAACTTATAACGCATCTTTACAGTAACAAAACATCCCAAAGCACTTCAAAGGAGCATTACAGGATCACTGACTCTCCAACATACGCAGGCTCACCCCCTGCCCTATCCCCGTAACCCTATTTACCTTGCTAATCCCCCGACGTACATATGGCATACCAAGGGGGAGTTTACCATGGCCACTCCACCGAAGCTGCACATCTTTGGACTGTGGGAGGAAACCCACGCAGACACGGAGAGAACATGCAAACACCACACAAAAACAAAAATCACACAGAAGTTTTGCACTTTGCTCTTTCAGTTCATTTTAATCATTTTGTCCTTTCTCATTATATATTTTTTCTGCATATTATGCTGCGAAGTCATTGGTTTGACTGCTATCTCTGCCAGTTTGTAAGTGAAGAAAAAGATCCTAATAGTTAAATTGCAGACCCCATTCTGCAATGAAATGTGGACCTTTCCTCTTTCACCATGGAGTTTTTACTAAGCCAGCAGTGCCTTTGGCGAAAGTGATCTATTTTTAAAATGGCTTTTCAGTAAGCACACTGCACAAAGAAACCCTGCAATAAAGATACAGCCAACGACCGCAAGGAGAGTTATTGGACAGAGTTTGACACTGACTAACCTCTTGCGCAACAGTTGTGATATCTCCTTCAGTGGCTCAAAGAGGTAGATTTGAAGGAGCATCTTAAGGATGGAGAGGGATATAGAGAGGTTTCTCAAGTGTATTCCAGAGCTTAGGACAAAGGCAGTTGAAAGCACAACTGCCAGTGATGGAGTAATTAAAATTTAATTTTCATTCCCTGATGTTTGTTATTGCGTGTTTTATACTTGGAACCTAAATTTTATATTAGAATTGAAATGTATATGAAGAAATTCATGAGAATGGTACCAGGGATGAAGAGTTTTAGTTGTGAAGATGGATTGAAGAGAAAAGTGCTCTTGTTTTCCTGAGAGAAAAGAAGGCTGAGAGGAGATTTGATACAAGTATTCAAAATCATGAGCGATGTGGACAGAGCAGATGGGCAGAAAATGTTCATGAAAGAATCACAAACACAAGGGCACAGTAATTAGTCAAAGAAGCAATTGTGATATGAGAGAGAACTTTTTCACGGAGGAGGGTTAGGTCTGGAATGCTGAGCCTGAGTGTGGTGGGGACATGTTCAATGGAAGCATTCGAAAAGGGATTAGACTGCTTTCTGAAAAGGAAGAATGTGCAGAGTTACGGGGAGAAGATGGGGGAAACGTAGCAAATGGGAGCCATTCAATATGATCAATGTTGATCTATCTCAATGCCATACTCCCGCTCTTTCCCCACACCCCTTGACTCCTTTTAGAATCTAGAAATCTATTTCCTTAAATATTTTCAGTGACTTTGCTTCCACAATCTTTTGTGGTAGAGAATTCCACAGGTTCATCCCCTGAGTGAAGAAGTTTCTTCTAATCTTGGTCCTAATTGGACTCCATTGTATCCTGAGACTTGTTCTAGAAGCCTCCTTACTCCCTCCTCACCACTCACTATTCCATCTTGTTTTGTGTTGTCTGCAGACTTGGAAATATTACATTTGGTTACCTCATCCAAATCATTGATACATATTGTTAAATAGGTGGGGTCCAGGCACTGATCCCTACGGTACCCAACTAGTCACTGCCTGCCCCTCTGAAAAATAGCCATTTATTCCTATTCTCTGTTTTCTGTCTGCAAACTCCCAATTCTCAATCCATGACAACATATTATCCCCAATCCCATGTGCTTTAATTTTGCACATTAACCTCTTATGTGGAACTTTATCAAAAGCACTCTGAAAATCCAAATACACCATATCCAATGCTTCTCCCTTACCTATTCTGTTAGTTATGTCCTGAAAAAAACTCCAGTAGGTTTGTCAAACATGATTGCTCTTCTTAAATCCATGATGACCTTGTCTAATGCCATTAATGTTTTCTAAGTGTCCTATTATCACATCCTTTATATTAGACTTGAGTATCTGCCTACTACTGACTGGTCTGTCATTTTCTGTTTTCATTTTTGTAAAAGTAAGGTTAAATTTGCCAACCTCCATTCTTCCTGGACTGTTCTGGAATCTATAGGATTTTGGAAGATGACAACCAACATATCCACAAATTCCATGGCCACCACCTTTATCCTGCGATCTAGACTAACAGGCTCTGGGGATTAATTGGCTTTCGGTCCCATTTTTTAGTAACAATTTCCTTCAGTCGCTCCTCTTCACTAGACCCTTGGTTCCCTAGCATTTGTGGGAAGTTATTTCTGTCTTCCTCCGTGAAGACCGAACTGAAGTAGTTGATTAGTTGCTCTGCCATTTCCTTGTTCTCAGTTATAAACTCTCCCGTTTTGAACTGGAGGGGTTCTTTTGTCTTCATTTTTCTTGACTAATCTTTATCTTTTCACAACAATAGAACTCGGTAAGTTGTTCATTCGGAGAGCCGGTGCAGACACGATGGGCCAAATGTCCTTGTTCTACACCATATTGATTCTGTGATATAAAACTTAAACGTTGCTTATTCTTGTTCTTCAAAATATTGAAATAGTCGTGTAAGCGATGTATAGTATGTCAGAGCATTGACACAGATATTGCTGTGTCCAAAGGATTCATTAATTACATAATACCGATGATATGCAACTAATTAAAATTGCATTTTCCATTTAAAAACACAAGTTCTGATTCCTCATCAGGGTACCCATATATTTTGTTTTGTTGTTTCCTTCTCTCGCTGTTGTGGCAGAGGATGAGACTCATGTTGGTGTTAATAGTCCTCTTAATACCCTAACATTTGCTGGAGACTAGATGGTGAATGTTGCAGTGCTGTTCAGTCTCACTCTTCTCCCTTCCCTGTAGGATTACCTTATAGAAGTTAAGAAGAAACAGCATTGTTTGATTCATCTCCCAACCTGTATCATTTTCTGTTTCCAACAGGTGTCCTTGGCTAACAAAAGAAATCTCTCCAGCAATTCCAGTCTACAATGGCCTCATATTTCTGTTTGTTTTGGCAAACTTCAGCATGGCAACGTTTATGGATCCTGGAATATTTCCACGAGGTGTGTAAAGATTATACTACAACTACAGTTTGCATTGTTTAAGAGTGAAGTGCTGCTTATTGCATAACTCCTGAATTGCTGGTCATATTAATTTGCAAGAAACTTTGCTGATAACTCTGGCATAAACCAGCTCTCTAAACTCAAGTTTAGTTTATTTATTAATGTTACATGTGGGCTTACATTAACACTGCAAAGTGTAGTCCTCAAGTGAAGGTGCTAAATTTGGGGGAGGGCAAATTACAACAATATTAGGCAGGAACTGAAGAATGTTGATTGGAGGCAGATGTTTGAGGGCAGATCAGCATCTGGCATGTGGGAGGTGTTCAAATGTAAGTCGATAGGAATTCAAGACCGGCCCATTGCTTTAAGGATGAAGGATAAGTATAGCAAGTTTTGGGAACCTTGGATAACGAGAGATATTGTGAGCTGAGTCAAAGAGAAAAAGGAAGCATTTGTCAAGGCTGGGAGGCTGGGAAAACACGTAAAAAGTGTGGAATACAAGGAAAGTAGCAAGAAACTTGAGTAAGGAGGGCTAAAAGGGGTCACGAAAAGTCATAGGCCAGCAGAATTAAGGGAAATCCCAAGGCTTTTTATACATATATAAAGAGCAAGAGGGTAGCCAGGGAGAGGGTTAGCCCGCTCAAGGACAGGAGAGGGAATCTGTGTGGAGCCAGAGGAAATGGGCGAGGTATTAAATGAGTACTTTGCATCAGTATTCACCAAAGAGAAGGACTTGGTAGATGATGAGCCAGGGGAAGGGTGTGTAGATAGTTTGGGTCACGTTGCAATCAAAAAGGAGGAGGTATTGGGGTTCTTGAGATTTACATCCACTGCCCTACCCTCATCAATCATCTTCATCACTTCCTCGAAAAATTCGATCTAGTTCGTGAAACACGACCTCCCCTTCACAAAACCATCTTGCCTCTCACTCATACGTCCACTTATTTCCAAGTGGGAGTAAATCCTGTCTCGAAGAATCCTCCAATAATTTCCCTGCTACTTTCATAAGGCTCACCAGTCTGTAATTACCTGGATTATCCTTGCTACCCTCCTTAAACAAAGGAACAACATTGGCTATTCTTCAATTCTCTGGGACCTCCCCTGCAACCAATGAGAATACAAAGATTTCTGCCAAGGCCCCAGCAATTTCCTCCCTTGCCTCTCTCAGTATTCTTGGGTATATCCCATCAGGCCCTGGGGACTTATCTACCTTAATGCTTGGACAGAGTGGATAGTCAGAAGCTTTTTCTCAGGATGGAAGAGTCAATTACTAGGGGGCATAGGTTTAAGGTACGAGGGACAAGGTTTAAAGGAGATGTATGAGGCAAGTTGTTTACACAGAGGGCGGTGGGTGCCTGGAATCTGCAGCCGGGGGAGGTAGTGGAAGCAGATACAATAGTGACTTTTGAGTGGCGTCTTGACAAATACATGAATAGGATGGGAATAGAGGGATATGGTCCCCAGAAGGGTAAGGAGTTTTAGTTCAGTCGGGCAGCATGGTCGGTGCAGGTTTGGAGGGCCGAAGGGCCTGTTCCTGTGCTGTAATTTTCTTTGTCCTTTGTTCAGTTATAGTTTCAAATTCAATTACAAGCAATTAGCATTTACCAATCACGGTATAGTAATTATCTCTTTCCATTCAGTTATAGATTCAGGTTACATCATGCAGATGTTAAAACCAATCACAATCACAATAAGGCGTTCTATAAATATGTGAAGAGTAAAAGGATGAGACGTGAAGGAATAGGGCCCATAAAAGGTGAAGGCGGGAAAATCTGTACGGAACCAGTAGAAATGGCAGAGGTGCTTAATGAGTATTTTGCCTCGGTTTTCACAGAGGAGAAGGACATGGGTGGATGTACTGCGGGCTTGCGGTGGACTGAAAAGATTGAGTATGTGGAATTTAACAAAGAGGTTGTGCTGGAATCTTTGAATGGCATCAAGATAGATAAGTCGCCGGGTCCGGATGGGATGTACCCCAGGTTACTGTGGGAGGCGAAGGAAGAGATTGCAGAGCCTCTGGTGATGATCTTTGCGTCGTCGATGGAGACGGGGGAGGTGCCGGAGGATTGCGGGTGTGGTTCCTATTTTCAAGAAGGGGAATAGGGATAGCCCAGGAAATTACCGACCGGTGAGTCTAACTCAGTGGTTGGTAAGCTGATGGAGAAGATCCTGAGGGACAAAATTTATGAGCATTTAGAGAGGTTTAGTATGCTCAAGAATACTCAGCATGGCTTTGTCAAAGGCAGATCGTGCCTTACGAGCCTGGTGGAGTTCTTTGAAAATGTGACTAAACACATTGACGAAGGGAAAGCGGTAGATGTGGTTTATATGGATTTTAGCAAGGCGTTCGATAAGGTCCCCCATGCAAGGCTTCTCGAAAATGTGAGAGGGCATGGGATCCAAGGGGCTGCTGCCCTGTGGATCCAGAACTGGCTTGCCCAAAGGAGGCAGAGAGTGTGTATAGATGGGTCTTTTTCTAAATGGAGGTTGGTCACCAGTGGTGTGCTCCAGGGATCTGTTCTGGGACCCTTGCTGTTTGTCATTTTCATAAATGACCTGGATGAGGAAGTGGAGGGATGGGTTGGTAAGTTTGCCGACAACACGAAGGTTGGTGGGGTTGTGGATAGTCTGGAGGGATGTCAGAAGTTACAGAGGGACATAGATAGGATGCAAGACTGGGCGGAGAAGTGGCAGATGGACTTCAACCCAGATAAATGCGTAGTGGTCCATTTTGGCAGGTCAAATGGGATGAAGGAGTACAATATAAAGGGAAAGACTCTTGGTACTGTAGAGGATCAGAAGGACCTTGGGGTCCGGGTCCATAGGACTCTAAAATCGGCCCCGCAGGTGGAGGAGGTGGTTAAGAAGGCGTATGGTGTGCTGGCCTTTATCAATCGAGGGATTGAGTTTAGGAGTCCGGGGATAATGATGCAGCTATATAAGACCCTCGTCAGACCCCACTTGGAGTACTGTGCTCAGTTCTGGTCGCCTCATTACAGGAAGAATGTGGAAAAGATTGAAAGGGTGCAGAGGAGATTTACAAGGATGTTGCCTGGATTGAGTGGCATGCCTTATGAGGATAGGCTGAGAGAGCTCGGTCTTTTCTCCTTGGAGAGACGTAGGATGAGAGGAGACCGAATAGAGGTATACAAGATGTTGAGAGGCATAGATCGGGTGGACTCTCAGAGGCTTTTTCCCAGGGTGGAAATGTCTGCTACGAGAGGACACAGGTTTAAGGTGCTGGGGTGTAGGTACAGGGGAAATGTTAGGGGGAAGTTTTTCACAGAGGGTGGTGGGCGAGTGGAATCGGCTGTGGTGGTGGAGGCAAACTCAATAGGGTCTTTTAAGAGACTCCTGGATGAGTACATGGGACTTAATAGGATGGAGGGTTATAGGTAGGCCTAAAAGGTAGGGATATGTTTGGCACAGCTTGTGGGGCTGAAGGGCCTGTTTTGTGCTGTAGTTTTTCTATGTTTCTATGTCTCTAATCATAATCTTGCTTAATTATAATATCCAATCGGTGTGAGGTTTTTAATTACATCAAATTGGGTATTGTTTCAACTATCTTTAAATATCCCAGCTATGTCTGAATGTTAGAACACAAATCAACCCAACATCTGCCTTAATGGTCTTTCCCCAGGCTGAGACGACTTTATCTTCCCCGCTTCTAATCTGGAAGGACAGTCCTAAACACAAATCACCTTAACGTCTGTCTTAATGGCCTTTCCGCAGGCTTCTTCCCACCTTCTCATCTGAACGGACAGTCTGTGTGAAGCAGCTTGTTAGATGTGTGTGTGTGTGTGTGTGTGTGTCTGTAGGATGTGTGTGTATATTTTTAAAAATCCTTTCACTGGCCATAGTTACTGAATATGATATGGCCACTATTCACTTCCATAATTATTAGTATGGGTGTTAGTCCCCCTCATCAAGTAGTTGAGATGAACTTTGAGCACCATCTTCAATATGTGCTGAAGTCACCCAAATCACATTATTAACTGTTCCCTGAAAATGTTAGCCATTAACTGGAAAGCAAAGTGGCCTTAGTCACAGCATTACTGCCCCGATGGCTTGTTCCTTTCATTTTTTTAATTAGAACTTGTAATTTGTCAAGCAAATTGGATTGCTGTTAAGTTTTAACTTTCTTTTAAATTTGGTGCTAGTTATTGGCAGGACTGCAAATGCCTTAGTTCAATTCAGCTGTTGTCTAGCCTGTGAAGAGGCAATATAGCTTACTGTTATCATCTTGAATTTGCCTATTGCTCTAGATTTGAATTTCCTGTGTTCTGCCCCTGACTGGCCAAATGTTTTGCCATTATTGAAACATAGCCAGTTGTTTTCAAAATGCCGTGTCTTGGATCGAGAAGGCTTATGTTTCTGCTTGTCTCCTTCCACCCCCTCCCCTCCCATATTATTATTACCAGCCGGCAAGCCTAATCATCCATCTTGGAATCAGCTGCCAAGGAATGTGCAAGAGGAATTTTGGATAATGTGCCAATAGATGTCATTAAAAGCCGCTGCATTTTTTTAAACCAATTACATGGAATGTTTCATTAATGCTGTTGCCGTGTTCACAAACGTGTTGATTAGCAACACACTTGGGAAATTTGATCAATTTTACATCAAACATATTTTATGGCGACTTCTCAGTAAATATGAGTCAAAAAAGCCTGCCTGAAATTTTAATTTCTACATTAGACTTAGTAAGTCGCAACTAAATGCTAATATCCAGCCAGAGTGAGGGGCTTTATTTAAAATACAGATGTAAGTTGTGCATTTAAAGTAAAGATAATACTTATGATACTGTGAACACAGCACAAAATTAATTACTCAAACCCAATTTTCAAATAAAAGGTGACCTATAAATTATGATTTGATCAGACTGATGAAAGACTTGGAGAAGCATTCATCATGTCGTCTGTGCAATCTGTGGAATGGAATATTTGGCAAGAATGTTCTAGATGTTGGAAGCTCGGCAATTGCAGCAACATTAGTGAGAAAGACAGAAACGGGCAGGAATGAAAAGAGAGAGAGAGATTTGGAAATTGCATCTTGGCAGCCCGCCAAGGAAATCTGCTGATCCTACGATCTCCAATCCAATTTGGGTTATTGAGTATTGAATCATTTGGCTGTATTGCAAATAAGGATTTCTCGATGATTTTGAGGTGCAAAATATTTTGATTGATCGATTGCTGTTTTGCTAAAATAACTTGTACCTTTTACAAGTTGCTTTATCAGCCAGTTATCTGGTCAGTGGTCACATTAGTGTTAAGCTATTCAATCTTTAATTATTTGAACCATGAATGGTTTTGATGGAAAAAATGAGAACGTGTTTCCACTGCCAGAAAGGAGTAACCAGATGAACAAAAAGATAAAGTAATTTGGCAAAAGAACCCAAGGGTACACAAAGCAAATGAAAATATACACAGTAAGATGTAATGACCTGGAATGCACTGTCTGAAAGAGTGGTAGCAGCAGATTCAGTAGGAACTTCCTGATAGGAATTGGATAAATATTTATAAGGGAGAAAATTGGAGGACTATAGAGAGAGAGAGAGCAGGGGAGTAGAATTATTTTGGAAAGATTTTTTAAAGAACTGGTACAAGTATGAGTGTCAGCTCTGGCTTCGTGGCTGATGTACACACATTGGAGTTAGAAGATTGTGGCATAAATTCTGGCTGGCTGCTCCAGCACAGAACTGATAGTGTTGCACTGTTGAAGATGCTGTCTTTCAGATGAGACATTAAACCCTATCTGCCTACACACGCATACACACACGCACCGTGCTATTGTCACACGTACCAAACAGCTGGCTGGTTTCAATGGACTGGCCACGGCCCTGCTTGGCCAAATTCCACAGATGGGGCGTTAGTGCAAGCATTTTTGTTTCTAAGTTTAGTTAAACAATTTGCCTTTTTAAAAAAAGAACTTGCATCTTACATAATTGTGTAAGTATCAGAGAATTGGATGACCATCCAAGTTATCCTGAGAAGTTAGATGAACAAAAGTAAGTTAGATGAGGAGTTAATTGAATGTTTTAGGGATAATTTCTTAGAACAGCATGTTTTGGTGCCAATCAGGGGCAGACTACATTAGACCTGGTATTGTGCAATGAGATGGGAGTAATTAATAGTCTCAAACTGAAGGTAAAATTCAATCATATTATAGTCACCGGGTAGCAGTGACCATAATATGATTGAATTTTATCTTCAGTTTGAGGGAGAGAGGAGTGGGTATGATGCTGCATTTTTAAACTTAAATAAGGACAATTATGAGGGCATGAAAGCTGAGCTGGCTAACATGTATTGGCAAATTAGATTAAAGGATAGATCAACAGAAATTTAGTGGCAAATATGTAAGTGTACAAAACAGATACATTCCAAAGAGTAAGAAAAAGTCTAACAGACGGACTCAACATCCATGGTTAACTAGAAAGGTTAAAGATAGTATCAAACTTACAGAAAAATTGTGCAAAGACAAGTGGCAGGTCAGAAGCTTGGGCAGAATATAAGGTAGTCATGATGTGGAGATGCTGGCGTTGGACTGGGGTAAATACAGTAAGAAGTGTAAATTGAGTCTGTGTCTTTATATGCCCTTTTTTTGTGAACAGAATTCCCACTCACCTGAAGAAGGGGCTTGGAGCTCCAAAAGCTTGTGTGGCTTTTGCTACCAACTAAACCTGTTGGACTTTAACCTGGTGTTGTTAAACTTCTTATAGAATATAAGGAACAGCAAAGGATGACAACAAGATTATTAAAGAGGGAATGAGGAGGGAGTGTGAGAGAAAGTTAGCTAGAAACATAAAGACAGATAGTAAGAATTTCTTCGAAATATGTAAAAATGAAAAGTGTTAACAAAATGATTGTTGGCCCTGTAGAAAGTGAGTCAGAGAATTGATAATGGAAATTGAGAAGATGGCAGATGAATTGAGCAGGTATTTTGCATCAGCCTTCACCTATAGAGAATACAAGTAACATCCCAGAAGCAGCTATGAACAGGAAATGGAAGGAGAGAGGAACTCTGGAAAATTAGTCACCAGAGAAGTGGTACAGAGTAAATTGTTGGAGCTGCAGGCTGACAAGAGCCTGGGTCCTGATGGACTTCTTCCTAAGATCTTAAAGGAAGTGTCTAGTCAGATAGTTGATACATTGGTTTTAATTTTCTTGAACTCCCTAGATTCAGAGAAGGTTCCATTAGATTGGAAGATAGCAAATGTAACTCCATTATTCAAAAAGGGAGAGAAAAAACAGGAAACTACAGGCCAGTTAGCTTAACAGGTGTCACAGGGAAAATGTTAGAAGCTATTATTAAGGAAGTTTTATACCAGGGCACTTGAATAAGCTCAAGATATTCAGGCAAAGCCAACGTGGTTTTATGGAGAAATCATGCTTAACCATCTTATTGGAATTCTTTGAGGAAGTAACGTGCTGTGGATAAAGTGGAACCGTTGTATATACTCTACCTAGATTTCCAGAAGGCATTTGATAAATTGCCACATCAAAGGTTATTGCAGGAAATAAAAGCTCATGTTATAAAGAACAACATTTTGGAATGGATAAAAGATTGGTTGGCTAACAGGAAGCTGAGAGCATGCATAAATGAGTCTTTTTCTTTGGAAAGATATATTGAGTGCTGTGCCTAAGGTATCAGTGCTGAGACCTTAACTGCTTACAATTTATATAAATAACCTGGATGAAGGGATGGATGCCAAATTTGCTGATGACCCAAAGATAGGTAGGAAAGTAAGTTGTGAAGAGGATGTAAGCAGACTACAAAAAATATAGATAGGTTAAGTGAGTGGGCAAAGATCAGGCAAATGGAGTATGAAGTGAGAAAATGTGAAATGGCCCATTTTGGTAGGAAGAATGAAAAAGAGGCATATTATCTAAATGGTGCCCGGGGATGGAAACGGAACATCCAGGGATATTCAATATTTAGGAAGGACAGACAAAAGCTAAAAGGCAGTGGAGTTGCATTGCTGGTTAAAGAGGAAATTAACACAATGAGGAAAGATATTGGGCACGATTCAACCAGATGGAAAGTGACATCGTTGATTCATAGACGAGGGTCTTGAATCTTAATAAAAGAGACTACACGGGTATGAGGCGTGAGTTGGCTCTGATAGTTAGGAAACATTACTTAAAAGGATGATGGTGGAAAGGCAATGGCAAACATTCAGAAAGTGCACTAACTGATTAAGCCACAAGTGCGACTTTTCCTGCGTATTAAAGGATGTGATGACAAGAAACTGGCGTTTGGCTGAATTTCTGCAGTTAACGTGCTTTATTCAGCGTGGTGCTGCTTGAAATTAACACCCATTTTCTCCTTTCAAGTGTCCCATTTTAATAAAGTTGCTGTGACTAATGCGCTTGCCTGATTTGGCTTTAGTGCGGCGGAACTAAATTAAAGATTGAGTTGAGTAATTATTTAGAAGCAGAATCACAGAGAAGACTAAAATTAGTTCAGAGCTTTGACCAAGGTTAAGTAGGGAATGTTCATTTCTCAGTAACTAAGTTTTTGTTGAAAGAGTCAAAGTGTGGTGGAAAGAAATATGATCAGACTGCCTGTTCAAGATAGAATACAGAGAAAATGTAATCTTTAAATCCAATAAGATCAGAGAATATCTGGAATTCCTTGGTTAAAAGAAATGGGAGAAGAGATTCTACAACAAAGTAACTACAATTTGAGTGAATTGTTTGAATCTGGCAGTTTTAAAATAATTCATGTAAATGTTTTCATTTTCATCAGTGGGGATCTTATCAAAACAATTCTAAGTCCCGAACGAACATGAAAACGGGAGAACATCCAACCTTTTTTTGGGTCACTTAAAAATTGAATCTTGCCACATTGTGAAAAAAATCTTGACAAACTTGAAATTTGCCAGTAGGGGGAGTGGGTGGGGCCTGAATAGTCCAAAAGCCGGCTGATAGCAACAGAGGGCGCAATTGCGCATGTGCAGGTTTCTGTGCTCTGAGTGTGCAAACAGCTGTCAGTGTCTCTCCTGCCACCAGCTGGCCTCTATGGCTTAAACCTGGCCCCTGCTACCATGGGGCCCCGTGGCCGCTCACATCCCCGTCCCATCCCAGGCTCGCTACTTGCAATCAAATTTGTTTTAAAATAAATTTAAATATTTTAAAATCAGCCTTGCACCCTTTTTGGACATGATGTTGATCACGTCGGATATCTGTGTTGGTAAGATCTCTACTGCGATCATATCGAGAAGGTAAGATTGCGGCCTTCGAGTTAAAATGGTGAAATCATCATGTCAAGGTGTCTCACCAATAATGCAAAGGATTCACAAATGTATTTTACTGAACTGAAGCTTCATGTCACAATTTACCACCCCTTATGTTTTTGGTATAGTTTTATAATCATCCCAGAACACACAATCCTGCTGTGTGAAATCTGAACAATGGAGAGAATCGCTTTCAAATTTTAACAGTTTCTATTTGATACAAGTAATTGATTTCTTTCAGCTAATGAAGATGAGGATAAGGATGATGATTTTAGAGCACCACTCTACAAGAACGTGGAAATCAAAGGAATCCAAGTACGGATGAAGTGGTGTGCAACATGTCATTTTTATAGGCCACCACGATGCTCCCATTGCAGTGTGTGTGATAACTGTGTTGAGGTAAGCAATGCTGTTATTACGGTTGCTATTTAACTTGTTGCTGCCGTGAGAGTACACTGGACATTTTTTTTTTGTTCATTTACCTCATCCATTTTTTTAACCTTCTCCTGAAGATATTTCTTTTAACATGACTCCATGAATGCTGGGAACTTTCCATTAACTTGCCCAAGTAGTCAGAATTTGTGTGTGAATCTTGTTAGCAAGCACCAGTTCTGTTATTTTTGCCGTGACAATTGAACCTGAAACTCTTTACTGAAGGCGTACACATTCACTTCCCTTGGAGGTTTCTGAGTAGTGATCAGAAATTGGAACAATAGACTATTTGCCGCCCCACCCCAAACTTCTGTCGCTGAGGCCAATTGTCTAACCCCAAAAACTACCTTGGTTTTGATCAACTCACTCCGCACAGACTGAAATTGAATGTAGAACCTTTGTGGACTGTTCAGCTCAAAAAGATAAAAGCAATTTACTGCGGAATCTGAAACAAAAACAGAAAATGCTGGAAAATCTCAGTAGGTCTGACAGTATCTGTGGAGAGAGAATACAGCTAACATATTGAGTCTGGATGACCAGAGTTGTTCTTGATACTTAATACAAAAGACACACTGTTCAATTTTGACTGCTGCATAGTTTAAAATAAAATTACCATTTTTTTGTCTCGGTTCATTGTTTTATTTTTAGGACTTTGATCATCATTGTCCGTGGGTGAACAACTGCATAGGGCGAAGAAACTACCGCTACTTCTTCCTCTTCCTCCTCTCCCTCAGCGCACACATGATTGGTGTATTTGCATTTGGACTGATTTATGTTTTAAAACACATTGAAAAGCTTGATGCCCCTCACACTGCCATCACGTATCCTTTGCTGTATTACTGCATAATTCTTTATTGAGAAGCCATTTGACGTCTATTGTAAGTTTGAGAATAAACCTGTGTTCTCTGCCCATCAAACGGATAGATAAACAACAACGTGCATTAATATATCACCTTTAAAATTATTTTAAACATCCAAAGGTATCTTGCAGGAGCATTATCAGACAGAATTCGACGCCAAAGATTAGGAGCTATTCGGACAGGTGACCAAAAACTTGGTCAAAGAGATGTCTTAAACATTCAAGCCTCTTGTATTCTTTAAACGACTGAGATTTTCAGATTTGCTTGACGTCACAGAATGTCACAGATATTTCTAAACAACTTCATTGGATTTGAGTAAAAGAATTTGCAAATTTAATATTAAATGTGCTTTAAAACAATTTCTAAAACAAAATACTCTGAATAATGGAAATCTGAAATATAAACAGAAAATGTTGGGAATGTTTAGATCATGATGTCGAGATGCCGGCATTGGACTGGGGTTAGATCAGGCAGCATCCATGGAAAGAGAGAGAGTTAATGTTTCACTTGCATCCAAACAGGAAAACATGAGTGTAACACATTTTAAGCAAATTCAGAGGCAGGAATTGCCACTGTGAGATGAAGGATGATGGCTGATTTGCATAAACATCCGTTTCAAGGGTGAATTTAAGTGCTTGACATGGACTTGTGTGTTAGGATTGATTTTGGTCTAACTTCTATTTCTGTTGCAGCCGAATCTACAATTGCATCAAATGATCAGCACTGTTCCTAGGAAACTGATCACCTTTATTAGTTTCTTGAGTGAAACTTTGTTGTTGTGCCTAGTCATTAAACAAGTAAACTTCTGAGATGATCTTTTGAAGTGTTTTTGGTTAATTTTCATTAACTCTAAACCCTGTTTGTCATAGAGGATTCAATTATTCAAAATAATTAATGAAACGTCAATCAGTGGACTATGTCTTATTTGCTTTTAATTCTAATTTAAAAATGTTGCCAAATATAAAGTTTCACAATGTCAATTTCATTTTTAACTTGTGGTAGCCTGACAAAACACGGCAACTGGAAAAGGGTGCAATATGATGCATAGAACATGGCCTTGATTTGACTTTTAAAGAACTTTTTTTAACCAATTGCTCCCCACTGTAATTACATTGTTCGTGTTCCTGAGCCTGCATTCTATTGCCCTTGGGATGCATGTGTTGGTTACCGACTATTTGTGGCTTAATATAGCACCGCAATGGATCAGAATTTTTTACTCCATCCTAAAGTTACAAAGCCAGTGCCCAGAGTGGACCGAGGATCAGGATTTAGCCCTGACCCTAAATTCCTGTTGAATAATCTTGGAGTATCCTTGGCTCAGGAGGTCACCTATTCCATCATTCTATAAGCATAGCTTCTACAGTGCTTTTTGCAGGCAACTTAAAATAGTCAAAATCTATTCAGCTGTTTGTCATCTAACAAAGAATTGAATAAGATGTGAGTTTTTAAACCGTCTTAAGGTAATGAAGCATTAAGTGTGAAAAAGGAAAGCATATATTCAGGAATCATTTCCTCTTTATGCTAAGAGGCATCAAATTTCACAGTAATTCAGTATGTATGAAGAACTTGGAGCCATTGAAGAGAGAAGGTGCTGTATAATTGGATGTCTTTCTTATTCATTGTTATAACCAACTTACAAAATGTAAATCTCTTCAGAAGGACTGTAGATGCAACATGCTGTAGTTTTAGGGATGTTATTTTAATATTCTAGAACCCCTACAGTGCAGAAAGAGGCCACTTAGCCCTTCAAGCCTGCATCGATAACGATCCCATCCAAGCCCTATCCCCATAAGCCAATGTACTACCCTGCTACTCCCAGACACTAAGGGGCAATTTAGCATGGCCAATCAACCTAACCCGCACATCTTTGGAGATGTGGAGATCTTTTGAGATCTTTAGAGTTTCCTTTTATACATGGTGAGGGAGAGAGGAAGGCTTCTGTTTTATACAATGCATGTGGATTTCACCTGTATGATGATCAAAGATGAAAGAGGGGATTAAAAGGATAAGAGTAAGATATTTGTCAAAACAAGATGCATGTGCGTATCATACACCCATACGCACACGTTATCTTGGAAGTTATCTTGCCCCTTGAATAGAATAAAGAAAGACAGACTTGCATTTCTGTAGCACATTTCATGACCGTGGAATCTCCCAAAGCATGTTACAGCCATGAAGCACATCAAGTGTAGTCACTGTTGTAATGTAGAAAATACAGCAGCCGCAAACTCCCAGAAAACAGCAATTGCTAATGACCAGGCAGTCTGTTTCTGTGATGATACTTGGGGGGGATAAATATTGGCCATGACACTGGGCATAGCTCTCCTGCTCTTCTTCATAATAGTGCTTGACCGGGGTCAACGTAGGTCGGAGAGCATGGGGTGATGGGTGAATGGGACTTGAGCACACGACAAAGCCACAGCTGACGTAAGAACAGGAAAGGAATGGTCCATGTCTTGGTCACCAAGAGAGCATTGATCTCTCTTCCCACAATCTTCACTTTTGTCTTGTACTTTAACTTCATTAAAATGTCATGTATAAATTGCATAGTGATATCTTCTGTTCAAATGTTGATACAGCTCCAAGTTACGAATTATTTCTGTGTGGCCCTTTAAATACTCTTGTAGGAACTATACCATACTTCATTGGCACATTCTGAAATTGTGAAAGTTGCTATATAAATGCAAGTCATTATTAATACCTCAATAAAATACAGGTAACAGTACTTTAAATCCAGCTTCCAAAAACTGGCAGTGTCTGACAACTGGACTTTTTTTTTAAGCATGTCGTGCAAGAGTTTTAAGTGCTATTAAATGATTGAACAACTTACTGGCGTGTTCAGGAAGTTGCTGCATTGGCATGGTGGCATACTGAGTAGCTATAGTATCCTACAGTGCAGAAGGAAGCCATTTGGCCCATTGAGTTATCCACGTGCCTGTCATTTCCATGCTTCGAATGGTCAGAGGGATCTTTGACCCTCATCTGACCCAGTTCAGGGAGTTGCACTTCTCTGCACAAGCGTAATCTTGAATGTTTCTCCAGCGATCCTCATTCCTGGTTCAATGAAGTGAGTGCTAGGGTGGACATGAGATAAGAACAAGATCCAGTTCAGTGGTGATATTCCCAAGGTAAAATACTATACTGACACTTGATGAAGTTGATATGCTAGGAATTGGGTTGGAGGGTGTATAGTGTTCATATACCAGTAAGAGTCAATGCTTTCTGAAGTGAAGGTAAAGTATAGATACTAAAATAACATTTATTGGAAGCATTCTTTCAAAAAACATATCTGAGCAACTTAATTGTCTGTGCAAGTGACAAGTTCAGTATTTGGTCAAAAAGACGACAAACTGCATCTCCTATTTGAATAAGACTAATTCACAGGGGTACATAAATGTCAAGAATTCTCTTGAAATAAGTTTATATGAAATATCAAACAGATGCATTGGATTGAAACTGTTGAGAAAATCAATGCAATTTTTGCTGTTACACTGATTCGAGTATGTAAGAAACAAACTAAATTTGTGCATATTGAGATTAATTTATGTACGTTGAATTTATATTCACCCATACTGAATATGTGATCTTTCCTTAACTAAAATAAATAGCATGGCTGTCATGTGTATAGCAGGTCTTTTCTTCATTCCTGTTGTAGGTCTTACAGGATTCCATATGGTTTTAGTTGCCAGGGGACGGACAACAAATGAACAAGTAAGTTAACTAAACACAACATTGAATTGCAACTTTGAATGTGAAAGAAGAATGTATTGGGACATCAATGGTGTCCTAACTGCTGAAGTAATTTTGCTGCGTTAATTTTCTTGTTTTCAATCACTGGTGGACTTAAGTTAAAGGCTTACAAAATTGGAAAAGAAGTTACCACAATTTTTTAAAAATTATATAATTTGCTATTTTCACTCTGGCTATAGAATACTGAATTGATTGTGTACTAAATCACGTGTCATACAGGTAACAGGTAAATTTCGAGGTGGCGTAAATCCATTCACCCGAGGATGTTGTGGTAATGTGGAATATGTACTTTGCAGTCCTTTAGCTCCAAGGTAAGTATTTCTATTATATTTCTCATTCCGAAAATTGAGCAATTTTAAAATGATAAATCTGACAACCAGCTTCTGTACATGGCACATTGATCATCATGAGAGGAGTGAAACTCAAGGTCATAACAGGATTTTTAAAAATATAAATTTAAAAAGGGTTCAACTTGGGGCAGTGCTTTTGTGGTGCAGTGGAGAAGGAACTGAAATAAATTCATGATATTGTTCGAATAGAATAAAATAATAGCAAAGGTGTGTCGCTATTAGCATAAGGTTTTCAATAAGGCTGTCGAATGTTGCAGTTTGATATCACAGGTTTAAAAAGCATACAGTATGCACAGTGACACTTAAACATACACTTTAAAGGTAGTACGGTTCGGGATCCAAACATGGCACAGTCCTGAGGTGAGTGTCTTCAGTGGTGGTGAATCCACAAATTGATTATCATCAGACAATGTTTCATATATTTCTCTCATTCCCCCCACCTGACAATCCACATAATACTGCATTACATAAGTATATCCAAGTTAAAATACAGCTCCATATAAACTGAGTTTAATTGTCTTATCTCTGATCATTAACTTTAGTTTGTCATAGTTAACAAACTCTTTTTCCTTAAGAACATAAGAAATAGGAGCAGGAATAGGCCATTTCCCCCCCCTTGAACCCACTTTGCCATTCAGTGCAATCATGGCTGATCTTCTACTTCAACACCATTTTCTTGCACTATCCCCATATCTCTTGATGTTTTTAATATATAGAAACTTATCAATCTCAGTCTTAAACCAACTCAATGACTGAGCCTCCACCGCCCTCTGCGGTAGGGAATTCCAAAGATTCATCACCTTGAGTGAAGAAACTCCTCTTCATCTCTGTCCTAAATGGCTTGCCCCTTATTCTGAGACTATAACTCCTGGATCTTGAATCCCCAACCAGGGGAAACATCCTTCCTGCATCTACCCTGTTAAGCTCTTTAAGAATTTTGTATGTTTGAATGAGATTGTCGCTCATTCTTCTAAACTCCAGAGATTAAAAGCCTAGTCCATTTAACCTTTCCTCATAGGACAGTCACTCCATCCCAGGAATTAGTTTGGTGAGCCTTTGTTGCACTCCCTAGGTAAGGAGACCCAAAATGAGCACACTTCTCCAGGTGCGATCTTACTAAATTTCTATATAATTGCAGTAAGACATCTTTACTTCTATACTCAAATCCTCCTTTAAGAAAGGCCAATGTACTATTTGCAGGTAGAGCGAGTAATTATCTTTCAGTAACTCATCAACTAAAATCATGGCAATCTGAATAATGATCATCATCGAACCACAAACTTCACACTGCAGAAGCTGGCCATTTGGCCCATCACATCTGCACTGGCTCTCTGAAAGAGCATTCACCTAGTCCCACTCCCCTGCAGTGTTGCGTATTCTTTCTTTTCAGATAACAATCCAACTCCCTTTTTGAATATTTTGATCAAACCTGCCTCTACCACTCTTTCCAGAAATTCGTTCCAGACTCCAATTCCCTCTGGGTGAAAAAGATTTTCCTCAATGCTTTTACTCCTTTTGCCAATTATTTATGGGTCTGTACCCCGGGGAACTCCACTACTAACCCTCCTCCAATCTGAAAAGCAACCATTTATCACTACTTTTTGTTTGCTGTCCAAATGCCTACTTTCCTTTTTATTCCAGGAACGAGAATCTTGTCCAAGTCTGTTGTGTGACACTGTATTAAATGCCTTTTGAAAATCCACATACACCACATCAACACCATTGCCCTCATCAACCTTCTCTATTATTTCCTTAAAAAAACTTCAAGTTAGCTAAACATTATTTTTCCTTAATTCCCTTAATACTGGCTTTCCTTAGTTATCCTGCATTTATCTAAGTGACTATTGATTTTATCCTGAACTATAGTTTCCAGAAGTTTCCCTACCACTGAAGTCAAACTGACTGGTCTGAGGTTGCCTGTATTACCCTTGCACCCCTGTTTGAACAAGGATGTAACATTCACAATTCTCCAGTCCTCTGAAATCACTCCTGTGCCTAAGGAAGACTGGAAGATTATCACTGGTGCATCTGCTAGTTTCATTCTCATCTCCCTCTGTATCATTGGATGCACTCATGTGGTCCTGGTACCTTATCAATTTTAAGTAAAGATAGCCTTTCTAACACCACCATCTTCTCTATTGTAAATTCTTTCAGTGTACCAGTTACATCCTCGCTCACCTCGGCCTGGGCAGCACCGTCTTCCTTTGTAAAGACAGATGCAAAGTTTAATACCTCCACTATTTCTCTTGCTTCCACATGCAAATCATCCTCTTTTTTTAAATCCTAATCGGCCCTATTCTTTTACCACCCTTTTATTACTTTATACTGATAGAAGACATTGGGATGAATGTTAATGTTAGCTGCCTGTCTCTTTTCATACTCTCTCCCTGCTTTTCTTCATTGGCTTTTTAATTTCCCCTCTGGTCCTTCTATATTCAGCCTGATTCTGCATTGCATTTTCTACCTGACATCTGTCATACATGCACTTCTATCTTTTCGTCTTCCCCTCCATATATCTCGTCATCCAGTGCACTCTGGATTTATTTGTCCTACCTTTCCTTTCAAGGGAATATATCGTGACATTGCCTGCGATAATTTTTCTTTGAAGGCAGCCCATTGTTCAGCCACTGCTTTTTCTGTCAACATTTGATACCAACTCACTCGACTCAAATGCATTCTCACCCCATCAAAGTTGGGTTCCCCCCCAATTTAATTATCCCTTCTCTGTATTGTTCCTTATCTTTTCCACGGCTAAACAAAATCTTGCAATACAATGGCCACTGTCTCCTAAGTACTCTCCCACTGATATTTAATCCACTTGGGCCAACTCATTCCCAGAACCAAATAGTGCTTGCCCTCACATTGGACCGGAAACGTACTGCAGAAAATTATCTGGAGCACATTCCAGGAATTCTCGTCCCTCTTGTCCCTTTGCACTATTCCTGTCCCTGTCTATATTTGGATAATTGAAGTCCCCGGTTATAATTACTAATTCTTGCAATTCTCTGTAATTACTTTGCAAATGTATTTCACTATATTCCTTCCAATAGTGGTTCATATACCTCACCAATCAATGTTATTGCATCTTTTTCATTCCCTGCTTCTAGCCAGAGAGATTCCATCATTAACTTTCTAGAACATCCTCTCTCTCAAGTACTGTCATGCCATCCTTAGTCAATACTGAGACAACCCCCCTCCCATCCCATCCCTTTCCTGCCTCTTCTAAACACATTGTACCCAGGAATGTTTCATGTCCAGTCCTGCCAGATTTCTGTTAAAGCAATAATAACATAATTCCATTTGGCAATCTGTGCCTATTGTTCACCAATCCTTTAATCGCACTCTGTACATTCACATACATGCACAGGTCATAAATGTAGCTCAATACATCACGCAAACCAGCCTCCCATCCATTGACTCTGTCTACACTTCCCGCTGCCTCGGAAAAGCAGCCAGCATAATTAAGAACTCCACGCATTCCAGACATACTCTTCTTCCACCTTCTTCCGTCAGGAAAAAGAGACAAAAGTCTGAGGTCACTCATCAACCGATTCAAGAACAGCTTCTTCCCTGCTGCTGTCAGACTTTTGAATGGACTTACCTCGCGTTAAGTTGATCTTTCTCTACACCCTAGCTATGACTGTAACACTACATTTTGCACTCTCTCATTTCCTTCTCTATGAATGGTATACTTTGTCTGTATAGTGCGCAAGAAACAATACTTTTCACTGTATACTAAAACATGTGACAATAATAAATCAAATAATTTTGATTTAGGCTTTTTTTACTTTCCCCATACACTGATCCCAACTATTGACTACTCTAATTCTATCAAACTCTCCCAAATATTCTATTTACCTTGATACCTAGTAACTCATCCTTGTACAGGTCCCATGTGCCCCAGAACTGGTCCCATCATACATCGTTATGATTGTGATTATAAATATACATGAATTTCATGAGTAAACCTTGTTTTCAATTAGTTTTTAAGCTTATGCTGGATATATGGGCTGCAAATGAATTGCTGACTATTATGATGAAACTGTATGGTTAAGCACAATGAGTTTGGACTTCACTGTATGCTGAAACCTTGTTATGTATGTTATAAATAGTTATCTGCAGTCTTTCTATTATAATTAATTTGATTCCTGACCCCAGGTACGTGGTGGACTACAAAAAGAAAGAATTGATAACAGTAAAATCTCCTTTTGTCAGACTTCCATTGTCTGAAAGACAAATTGTACTCAAGATAAATGACAATGGAATTCAGGGCAATCTGAACAGGACCAAGGTAAGGAGATCAAAATTATGTTTTTAATATTTAAAATACTTTTACCTCATTTCCATTCCCCTCATTTATTTGAAGCTGAACTTTATGAATTTCGGGTCGTGCAAACTTTTAATGTATTTGCACTGCTTTGAGTTGACTCCAAATCCACAAGACGGCATTGAAATGTTAATGTTTTCAACATTGCATTGTCCCACTTAGTGTTTGCTCAACAGTGTCCATCAGATTTGTTGGTATACAGGCTGGAGTTCCAGGACTACTTATTGCATACTTAGTGGTGTCAAATCAGCTACTTAATTGTGGCAATAGAGACTTGGTCCAGGACATTTTTGATACATCTGTACCAAAAGTTCAGAAACTCACAAAACTGTTCAATTTTACCACTGATATCCTGAGGAGCCAGTTAGCTCAGCTGGATAGAAGCTGGTTTGTGATGCAGGTTCAATTCCTGTACCGGCTGAGGTTCTTCATGAAGGTCTGCCTTCTCAACCTTGCTCCTCGCCTGAGGTGTAGAGATCCTCAGGTTAAATCACCACCAGTCAGCCTATTGTCATCTGCAACTATGGCGACTTTACCTGAAATTATCCTGTTTATAATCCAATTAATTCAGTACAATTTAATGTAACATTTTAGTATTTAAATCCCACTATGAAGTGTCTTTCCTGTTGACTTATTGATGTAATAACCAATCTCAGCTATGTTGTCATCAGATGCTTTGTAAGAGCAACAATTGGAAACAAGGTCTAAACCAAGTTTGTCCAATCTTTTCGCTTCGGAGGCCACATTTGCATATTTTACTCAAGGGGCCGATGGGCAGATTTTGGAAAGATTGGTGGGGGGGGGGTGGCGGTTCTGCGTGGGCCAGGAGAATCCCATGGTGGGCGATGCACAAATCCCCCTGGAAGTGCCAGCCTAGGCCACCTGGCACTGCCCAATGGGCAAAGTGCCAATTCCCAGGGAGCACCTTGGCACTGCCCATCGAGCATGGGGCAGTGCCAAAGGAGGTGGGGCATGTGGGGGCATGGCCTGATGGGGACGTGTTCTAGGCAGCAATTTGTGGGGGTGAGGGTCCCGCTGCCATTCTGCAGTCAGGATCGGTGGGAGAAGAAGGGAGGCCAGTGATTGGGGTGGGCTGGGGAGGGCGGTCAGTCAGGGGGTACAATCAGCCCACTGGGGGGAGTCAGCACTCCGGGGGGGGGGGGGACTGGAGATTGGGGTGGGCCGAGAGGGAGGCGTTCAGAGCTGGCCCAGGAATGGTTGGGGGGGCGCAGAGAGCCGGCGTTGCGGGGGTTGAGGAGCTGGCCAGCAAGTGCGGGGCCACTGCGTATGTGCCGATCTCGGTAATGACAGGCGCATGCACAGTAGCCCACTGATTTCAGCCTTTCCAGTAGGGATAGGCCTGCCCCCTAGTTTTTAATGATATTCACGCTGGAAGCCCCTGCAGTGCACAGAGTGTGGGAGATTCTTCTCTGAACTCACACTGAAAAAATCAGCATGAATTATTCCAGTTTTCATGTGAATTCAACACTTTAGAAATTTTTTGGGAGAATTCCGGCCAAGGTTTGGCACAACATTAAACTGAATTTCAAAACAAAATGGAGGCTTTAAGGAGAGAAACTATTGCTGAACAAACGTACAACAATATCATAACAAAATGTTAAGTTAAAAAGAGTAAGTAATAAAAGTGACCAGAGTGTGAGGGGGTCAGTGTTGTAGTGGGTGGGTGAATGTTGGTGTGTGGTGGTGAGAGTGAGTGAGAAAGTTATGACTGGGTGTAAGTATATTTCAATTGGTAGAAAACCTAATCAATCAATTTATCTACTACACTGCATCCAAATTTGTGTTAGCCTATTTTTAATACTTGCACTGTCACCATTATTAGCTACTGAAGGTTTAGTATTCGTGAGTTAATTAGAACTCTAATTTTTTTTTAATCCAGTTAACTCATATTAATGAAATTCTTACCTGCCTTGTGCAAAATGTATAAGAACAGAGTTCACCAATACTGACATAAGCACAGCCCTGAGACTCCAGTAACTGCTTACAATTATAACTAAAGTACATCAATTATAAGGACGCAACAAAAATGTATGACCCTAAAAATTGAACGATTGAAAGGAAGATGGTCATGTGTTATTTAGAAACTAAAGTTACATCTGTTCGCTGCAGTCAATTGTTGTTTGTTTTAGTCCAAAGGAAGTTTGGAAGCTTTGGAAGTTCAATCGACAGAGGTGGAGCCCCCACTCCCACCTAAGCTAGGTCCAAGCAAATACGCAAACCTTAAAAACCAGCTTGGCGCTTCGACCAATGAAGGTAATACAATTGACTGTGAAATGGAAAAATAATTTTGGTGAGAACTATTGTATTAATAGTTAGTTTTCATGAAATAATTTAGCATCGATATGTGTCTGAAAAATGAACAATTCCTACCAGTATTTGATGGTGAGACATTTTCTGTGCATAATAAATATCGGTGTGCTTTCTCGCTACCACTCAGCATGTTGACCTTCAGCTATATTAGGAAATATGAATCCAAGATGCAAGCAGGTGTACTTTAGCATCTACGCATACCTTTAATAAATGCACTTCATCTATTTCCAACTCACCCAACCACTTCCCTCCCTACATCCTACATACAAGTGACAGGTTATCTAATAATAGACCTTGGTGTAGAATCTGTAGAAAACTTCATCCAACTTTTGAGATCCTTCCTTCTTCACCAGCTTTACATTGTTCTTCCAGCTTATACAAGTAAGGGAAATACTCAAAATACAAGTTACTGTTTCTATACCGTTTGACAATCAATGTGTCATTGTAAATTAGAGAAGAAAAATGCAAATGCCAGAAATCTAATGAAAGATTGTTACCCAAAACATCATTCTTTTTCAGGTATTGACAGACTTGCTGCAGCATTTTTCACTTTGATTTTTGAACATAAATTGATGCACTTTGTAAGAATGAAATGTATCGATAACTCTAATATGAGTGGCTTCCTTACATTTATTTCCTCCCTCTGCTCCAACTTCTTCAAATCATAATCTTTTCACTGTACGATGTAAGGCTAAGAACATGGCAAATAGCAAGGTCAGTTTAGAATGGTGCAAAGTACTTCCTTGTTCCACATTGAAGGGATACTTTTAAGGTCTAAAGTTAAAGTTTATTTATTAGTCACAAGTAGTCTTGCATCAACACTGCAATGAAGTTACTGTGAAAAACCAGGCCATTACAGTCTAAGCTCCCCTTATGAGAATGCAGGCATCTTTTCTGTTTCTTTCTCTCACTTTGTTAGCAACCTGGCTGAAATCGGGAGTTCATCTGATGATTGTAGGTAATCCATATCTAGCTATGTAGCTAGTTGACTTGTGTACCATTAATAAATTCAAAGTCCAGTTTATATAATAAATTCAGTGTTCAGTTTGTTATGTATTATCCCGTTTATCCCACGAGTACTTTTATGTTTGGGATGTCCAAAGTACGTACTCGGCTGTTTCTTTCTCACGTATACATGTGAGTACATTGTGTACATCTCGAGGAAGGAATTGTCCCAGGTGTGAATGCAACTGAGTTTGCTTGACTGGATTAAAGTATTTGTTCACAGTAGAATGCTCTTTTGTAGGAGTGTGCAGGCATTGTAGTTGAGAATGTGAGATTGGTGGCATACTCCGTTTCAAACAAGGTCTTTTACAAGCTAGCCTGTGGAGCTACAATTCTTGGGATGAAGTGGGTAGCAATGGTGTGAACAGAAATAGTTAATTGTGCTGGGAGATGATATTTGATATCTTAGATAAGGATTGTTGGTGAGAGTTGCTAATTGAATTATTACTCGTGCACAGAGATTTATTGCTAGAGATAATTCTCACTTTTTAGGAAATAACAGAAATTAAGATCGAAATCATCAGTACATTATTCAACCATGATTTAAATCCTATGTTTATAGTGTAATGGAATTTCATTTTTTCTAAAAGGACAACACAACATTTACAATTTTTAAAAAATGTAAATCTAAAAATCCCAAGTTAAATGGGGAAAAAACTTGCAGTGGAATAAAGCAATTTTATCAAGCTCATCAAATATATTTTGTGTCTACTCTGCACTCCCAAAAATTATGCCACAAGATCTGTCCTACTCAAGTTATAATTAACGTGCTAGTGCTTTGCTGCCTCCTTCAATCTTTCTTCCATTCTGTACTCTCTCTTGTTATTGTCTCCTATCCCTGCCTCAACACCTTGTCCTTCTCCACAGAAAAGTAGTTATTGGTCAGTGGCATGGTTCTTCAAATAGCAACAGCTACCTTGCCTCAAATAGCAACAACTACCTTGCTTACATGGCTATTCTTCAGGTGTGAGTTTGGACAATGAATGTTGGGGGTCCCTGAAACCAATTCGTACCTCCTTTTCATCAGCAGATCACTGGATAATAATCAGGACCAGGCTGCCTGTCCTTTTGTTCTCTCTATATCCTAGCAGACCAATAGTAAGGATTTTGTCATCACCTTGACTGAAATTGCCTCACATTGCCCACAACCATGGTCAAACTTGGGGCTGCCTTGTGTGTGAATCCTTACCACACCGTACTTTATATTTATTCACCCAATCCTTGGGGAGTGTGTGTTTCTTCCTAAAGGATTAGCCTGAGTGTTTCCTTTTAAATTTCAGAATGCTAAAGGCAGAGATAAATTAAGTGTTGCTGTAATTAACTCGATTTTGATTAGATACAGATTTGGAGAATAGGTCCACCTAGATGTTTATGTTGATGATTTGCTTGTAATTATGTATACTGTCTTACTATAGCTGTGTAATAGGTTTTAAAGTTACATAGAACATTGAATTCATAGTTGGAACATCTTACAATTCAGTTTACATTTTTAAACCTTTTGAGTATGATTTTCTTTCACATTATTAAACATTAACTCATTGCGAGAAATAAATAACTAAGTTCCAACCAACTCCACATTGTTTCTTTATTCTAAAAAAATCTTCGAAGAAAGATGGGCTGATGAGTCTTTATATATGTGAATATTGACAATAAACCGGTTGCTTATATCAATCCTCTTTACCAGTGCATCAGTACTGCCCCAGTATTCAGAGGGTTCATTGTTGTCTATTCCAAATCCTCTTAGTACACGCCACCATCATTATATTCCACCCTGTCATAAAACTACTGCAGCTTTGCACTCAATTTTCATTTATTACTGTGTCCTAGAATGGGATCATTGAGTTATAGTGCACATCTGATTCCAACGTGCAAAAGCTCCTGAAGACCTTATAATAAAGATGATGTGTACCTAGATTCCTCTGACCTAGCCCGTCTGTTCTTTTTCAGTAGTTAGTGTACCTTTGTGTCTGTGTGTACTGCTACCTGTACTACATTGTCGTTGTCTTATTGCAGATAGTGGTCTCTCATCCAAGCCCATCAACCCACCCACTCCTGCCATGTTTAAGTATCGACCAACATTCAGCAATTCAGATGCAAACCCCAAAGTCCTCTACCATGCTGCTAGTGATAAGGTGAGGAAAATGCAGCATCCGGTGCGAGACAATAAAGCTTGTACTTTACTTTTTCTTTGTTAGATAACTTGGCTAGAATGGAAATAGTTTAAAAGACTGAGTGACTGAAACTTCAGCACATCACGGAAATGACACTTTCCTCCATTGCATTCACCCTTTAGAAACCATGACATTACTGCTTTGTAGAATGTTAAAGAAAATAATGTTGATGTTAGATCTTAACAACTGGTTATCCATTACCACATGACATGCTTTGAATCTTTTTTTTTAGAAAAGAGCCTTGGGTTTGTATAGAACCATGTCACAATCTCAAAATGTATCATACAACAGATTTCTCTGCCACGCAGTGACAGTTGGATAGATTTAGAAGATTGCTATTTTCTGTAAGAAGCTGATTTATAAAATCGGATCTCTGTATGGTCAACAAATCTGTTCCTTTAGAGTTTGTGAAAAATTAGTTATGTTTTTATATCTATAACCAACATTTGTCTCTCCTTTATAAATATAGTAAGTTGCCAGTGGTCACTATCACTCTTCTGGAGGCGATGAAAAATCAATCTTCGAATTTACATGTTTCATTTTCTTAAATGATTTTAAATGGGCATTCATTGATCAATGTTGGAGCTTTGATGGTTATTAATAGTCCATGCTGTCTTGTCCTTTTGCAGAGGGAGAAGCATATTTTCAAGGGAGAAATTTTGCAAAGAAGAACTCTTTTTATTCCTTGCCATAGTGGGGATGTTTGCACAATGTTCAGTACCATTCGCGACTCAGATACTGAAGCGGTCCATGGCCAAATGCAGCAAAACCTAGATATTATCCAGTCTTGGGCTGATAAGTGGCAAGTAACATGTGCACCACACAAAAGCCAGGCAATGACCATCTCCAACAGGAGAGGCTATATCTAACCATCATTCCTTGACATACTATGGCATTACCACTGTTTAAATTCCCCACTATCAACATCCTGGAGGTTACCATTGACCAGAAACTGAACTGGACTAGCCATTTAAATACTGTGGCTACCAGAGCAGTCAAAGGCTTGGAATCCTGCGGCAAGTAACTCGCCTCCTGACTCCTGAAAGCTGGTCCACCATCTATAAGGCACAAGTCAGAAGTGTAATGGAATACTTTCCACTTGCCTGGATGATTGCAGCTCCATAAACACTCAAGAAGCTCAACACTATCAGGCCAAAAGCAGCCCATTTGATTGCTACCCCTTCCACAAACAGTCGCTCCCTCAACCACCGACGAACAGTTGCAGCCATGTGTACCATCTACAAGATGCACTGCAGAAACTGACCAAGGTTCCTTAGGCAGCACCTTCCAAACCCACTACCATCTAGAAGGACCCGAGCAGCAGCTACCTTGAAGCACCGCCATCTGGAAAGTCCTCTCCAACTCGCTTACTATCCTGACTTGCAAATATATCGCCGTTCCTTCACTGTTGCTGGGTCAAAATCCTGGAACTCCCTCCCTAACAGTATTGTGGGTGTGCTTACACCTCCGGGACTGCAGCAGTTCATGAAGGCAGCTCACCACAACCTTGTCAAGGCAACTAGAAATGGATAATAAAAATGCTGGTCTGGCCAGTGATGCCCACATCCCATAAAATAAATTTTAAAAATACTTGGATGGGACGTGGGGAAGCGCGCTGTTATAAAGTGTGATACATTTGCTGATGTCTTAATTGGATCTCAAAGTGGATAGTTTTTTTGGATGTAGATTGATTCTTATACTTGTACTTTTTATCAAATATTATTCATCCAGAAAGGGCTGATGTGCCAAATAAAACTCGAATATGTTTTTGAATGCTGGACTCTCCCAGAATGAAAGTTTTAGTGACACAAATAGGCTTGCATTAACGCTACAATGAAGTTACTGTGAAAAGTATTCACCTTTGGGGTGATGCATAATTCCAATGCTGTATGCTGCACAATCCTGTAACATGATGCTTTGAATCGGACGTTTATAAAGTAACAACTGTATTGTAATAATATAATGTGAGCGATTCAGATTGCAACAACTAATCAATGTTACAATCTCTGAGAGAATGTCTTTTTGCTAACCTCCCTTGATCTGTACTAGCTTTCCACAATCTCCTTCATGTAGTAATTTTCGTATAATGGTTGAAAATTGTGATGTCAGTATTGCCAAAATTACTTGTTATCTATAATTTGCACAGTAAGACGTCTCACAGGTTAAAGTCCAACAGGTTTATTTGGTAGCACAAGCCACAAGCTTTCAGAGCGCTGATCCACGTCATCTTTAATTTGAACAGGAAACAAATTGAATCTTTTAACTGAGGAATTGTAATGTTGGTGGTAGCAACTGTTATTGTTGAATGATGAAATTGACTATTCCTGGTAACTGTCTGATCTCCCATTTTATAGATTTCCATGCAGGAAGGACATAAGGAGGCAGTTATCATGGAAGAGTGCAGCAGGGCCCATGACTACAGGTCTGAGCCAAATCTCGATATCCCCGACTACAGATCGCCATCACTTCACAAGACCTACCAGTCATCACCGTTCCAACTTGACTCGCTCTCTGTTAGCTCTCGCTCTCTCAGCCTAAAATCGGCTCACAGGAGGGGAGCAGATAAGGTTCAATTACATCAAATGAAATCGGACGTCTCATCCCCTAATCCATACAAAAACATTTTTGGTCCGAATTCCTTGTCCAACAGGAATGGAAGCCTGTCCTATGATAGTTTGCTCAATCCCGCCACCCCACATCCTGGGGTAGATTCTGCAGCACAGACTGGAGTTTCGGCTGTGGGATACAATTCACCGTACCTGTCGGCCAAAATGTGCCAGATCCGAGGGGCAAATCTCCAGCGTCAGCCTATGCAGGGTTACAGCCCAATTCATAGAGCCTCACCACCACACCA
This sequence comes from Mustelus asterias, assembly GCF_964213995.1. Taxonomy (NCBI): domain Eukaryota; kingdom Metazoa; phylum Chordata; class Chondrichthyes; order Carcharhiniformes; family Triakidae; genus Mustelus; species Mustelus asterias. The sequence continues at coordinate 86,862,071 of NC_135813.1, read as the reverse complement.
ACGGGAACCTTCGCCAGTCCGATACGACAACTTGTCTAAGCAAATAATGGCCTCCATTCAGGAGCGGAAGGCGATGGAAGAGCGAGGAAAACTCCTTCGAGCCTCACCTGATTCCGTGTTTCTAGATTCGGGAGCACATGACACACCTGGGTCATATAACCTGCAACAGCTGAACACTTTACTGGATGACGCGAGAAGGACAACCACTGGCAGATATGGTTCAAGAGATAATCTTGTGTCTCCTGCTAATTACAGCACAAGGAACCCTCTGATGCGTACTTCTGCTTCCTCCCTGTCGAGCACAGTGTCGAGGGTAGCGAGGACTTCTACAAGTTCCCTTCACGCAGACATAGCAAACAACAATGTGCAGTCCCATCACACTTTGCAAAGCAGAGCTATTGAGACTGCATACAGGTCTCCAGGTCATCAAATCACATCTTCCTCGTTAGTCAGGTCCCCCTCTTATGGAAGCCAAAAGCCTCTGTCCTTTGTCACTGCGATGGAAATGTCAGAAGGTGTGCCTCAGCCTCTGATAACTCCATGGTAGGTAGTGGACCTTGTCTTCTGAATCTTGCTAAACTTCGTAAACTGCTGAGGTGGCAGCTTTAGTTCAGATTAACTCGCGTTTGTATGGATTGAATAAATAATAAAGTTATTATTGAACCTGTACAATAAGTTGGGTTCTAACTTTGACTGCTTTTTAATTGAAAATAGTGGCCTGACGTGTGTTTCTGTCTGAACAGGCTCCAAAGAAAGGCCTGAATGAAAGCATTGCACCAATTGTCATCTTTCTGTTTTTCAGTGATGAGGTTCAGATGAAGGCAGCTCACAGCAAAATTAACGGACAGCCAAAACGTTTATCCAGAGTGGATAGTCGGATAAGCTCAACTTCTAGTTCCCATGGTGCTACAATCAGTCCCACCAGACAATCCAATGTGAAAAAAGTGTCGGGCGTAGGTGGGACCACCTATGAGATCTCAGTGTGAACAGCCATCAACGACGGCAGCTGTGAAGCTGGATGCACTGTGAAGACTATTGCAGCAGCTATGTGTTATTTTTGCCCAATGAGCTGCAGCCTTATTCCTCCAGACGTAGTTTTACAACCAATCAGAAACATGGTTTCAATTCAGGGCAGGCCCACTGCAAACTTTTGCTTTTGTCTTTTCTTTCCTCTTCTGCTCCATAAAGTGATGTTTTATCATAGAAGGAAGAACGGTTGTTATTGAATCCGCTATTGTACACTCGCCTATCCATTGGAATCTTGTGTAAAGTTTTGTGCTGTGATGATTTAATATTAACCTGGACTTCTGTAATGATTTTATGATGGTGAAGAGTTTTATTCTGGCCTGCCAATCAAACTTGTCAATGCCAGTTTGACAAATGTAATAACTTTTTATTTTGTGTTAATAGATGCTGGCACAACTGTGTGGCACCAAAGCTTGTCGGTTCCCTTCCTTCTGTAGAGGAAGTGATGCTCATACATCAGCCAAAAGATGTTTTTAAAACACTCTCCTCTAGAAGGAGAATTTATGCCATTAGACAACCTGTCAGGTACCCTTGTATGTGAGTATACGTGCGTCTGTGCACCTGTGTGTCTAGGCATGTCTGAAAAGGTTCGAGGGAGGGCATTGTTCTAGGGCTTAAAGCCTTCAGAGCTCAAAGAATGTTTGCATTGATAAATAATCCAATTTATGAAAACATTAAAGATTCCTATCAGTAATCAGATGTTGGAATTGGCAATGTATAGAGTTGTAATGGATACCTAGGAGAGGAGATGACAACCTGTGCTAAGATAATGATGAAAGAGTATTATAAACTTTTCTGGCTTAGGCAAATTTGCTGATGCCATTTCTAGACTGATGAGAGTTCAGGGCCATTTTCACACTGCCGCAGATTAGTTAACATGGGGTGTTTGTATCAATGATTAACACGCATGGTGTATTTTGATTATTGCCATGATTTTAAGGAGCTGTTGAAGTGAGGTTACTTCACCTTACCCTGACAGTCAATGCATATTCCTCTCCTGTATTTCATAATAAATATCAGTGCAGGATTGTGTAAAGGTTTCCTACCTCTCCATTCTTGGCCTGGAATGGTGGATGTTGGTAGTTTGCCTAAAGAGAGAAATCGGGAGAAAATCAGTTCCAATATCAACTTTTTTTTTACAGTTTTGCATCGTATTTTGTTAGTTGTCAGTGAAGAACCCAAATGTGTTTTCTCATGAGTTTTTAAGATAACATCAAAAGTGTGATACTTCGCTAAATTAGCTACTTAACGTGGATCCTGGTTTATCAATGCCAAGGTAAGCCAATGAGCTGCTCTAGCAGTCGTTAGCTTTGCAGTATAAATATATTTTTGTTTTAATTTAGGCTTTTTATTCATTATTTTGTTCCTTTTTACTTAGCAGCCTCAGCAGGTCTGATATTGATCAAAAGAAGGTTTCAATGTGGAATAAATGTCAGATTTTATTATTGTGCGATGCAGCCGCCTTTTATTCTGAGATTTAATTCAGTTAGTATAGGCTGAAAACTCCTGTTGGGAGCCCCTGAGTGGCTATTCTACAAATAACATGCTGATTGTCCATAATACCTAATGTCACAAAACAAATAAAGGGATCAAAGGATATGGGGGGGTGGGGGAGGGGGGATCAGGATATTGAATTTGATGTTCAGCCGTCCCATTAGTAGTCAAATTCCTGGACTTGGACTTTACCCATCCATTGCCTCTGGCAATCCCTGCTGCATAGTATTTAAACAATTCCCAACATATAGTTGAGTAACAATACAGATAATACCAAATATTTACAATATTAGGATTAATTTGTATTACCTTGCATATTTCGATATAAATTTCTATCTGCCCAGCCATTCAGTCAGTATTATCTGTTTATGTAGCACTTCTTGTGTTTCCACACAATTTGGCATAATCTGTTTCAGTGACACGTCTCTCTCTCTCTATCTTCCTCGAGGTCGGTTCAGCATTTAATATCACACATATGGATATCCTCCCATTGATCATTGCAGCTTAGTTGCATTGGTGCCATTGTTAATTGCTCTTTGCTTCCTATTGCTAAACTTTGTGGAACTCCATCTATTACAAACCAGCAACAAGAGCTTTTGCAAAATTCCCTCCAACCTCCAGTGCCAGATGAACCTCATTAACATTTGAAAACTTTGTCGAGATTTGGTGGGAAGGGAGCACAGTCAACTGGCTAATTAGCAACATGCAAGCACCTCGCATTAATATTGCTTGTATTTTTAAATACTTGAAATCAAAACATTGTTGTATAACTGCCTGAGAATTGTACCTGTAAAGTAGTCTAACCTCTTCTCGGGAAACCATCATTGTTCTGTGTTCAGGGCGTTGAAATGGGCTGCTCGCAGATCTGCAGGAGCCAGGGATGAATGGTCAGTTATAAGTATGTCTAAATATGGAGGTTCTATGACCAGACAGAATAAAATCTGGAGGCAATTGTGAGTGTACACTATACTGTGCAACAGACACTAAAGCAATATTACAATTGCAAATAAGAATGCTGGTTGATCCATTGAAGTGCATAGAGAGCGAATTGTAATTTGAAATAGGCTGAAAGGACGTGATGGATGCTTCTGTTGGGTTCTGCTAGGATCAATGATTTATAATAATCCTACCAGTGAGAATAAGTACTTTAATTGGCTGGAGATCTCTTGTTCGGGAATAGATGTTTCACCGTACAGCCTTCATAGGCTGATCATAAGTGGTGCTGTTTTCGAAGAGTGTTCTTGGAGAGTCTTGTTTGTACATTTGTCAGGTCATCAGAATGTATGAAATAATATTGCTTGCTTATTTGCTAAGAGTGCGAGTTTGGGTTTATTGTCATGTATCCCTTCTTTCTGTTGAAACACAAAAAAATTATGTAGGCTTGATCTAGACTCAGCGAGCTTTAAGGGGTTAGTTTTCTGTTCCTCGAAAAACAAATTGCATTTGTATAGCACCTTTCTTAAGGACATCCCAATGTACTTTACAGACATTGAAGTACGTTTTTAACTGGAATCACTGAGCAGGATTTTCCACATGACCCACCACATGTTTCACGGAGGCAGCCCGCCATTGACTGGCAGCGGGATCTTCTGGTCCCACTGTTGTCAACAGGGTTTGCCGTTGAATGCACACCACACTATCGGGAAACCCACGGTGGGCTGCGCTGTCGGCCAGAGCGGATGATCCCACTGGTGTGAATGGCTGGAAAATTCCAGTCACTGCTGTAATGTAGGAAACTGGGCAAAGAATCTGCACAGTAAGAAGTCTCATAACACCAGGTTAAAGTCCAACAGGTTTATTTGGTAGCACAAGCTTTCAGAGAGTCGCTCCTTCTTCAGGTGACTCACCTGAAGGAGCGACACTCCGAAAGCTTGTGCTACCAAATAAACCTGTTGGACTTTAACCTGGTGTTATGAGACTTTTTACTGTACTTACCCCAGTCCAACGCCGGCATCTCCACATCAAAGAATTTGCACACAGCAAACTCCCACCAACTACAATGTGATCATGAAATAAAAACAGAAAATGCTGGAAATACTCAGCAGTTCTGGCAGCACCACTAAAGAACAGAGTTAATGTTTCAGGTTGATGGCTTGTTATCAATTCTGAATCCAGCATTTTCTTATTTTTTTAGATTTCCAGCAACTGCAGCATTTTGCTCTTGTAAAGGAATAATAGCCGTATAATCTGTTTTAGTGTTGATTGAATGATAAATATTTCTCCCCGACTTAGTACAGAGTCAAAGGATATATTGTGACAAGCAAGATGATATAAGTTCTGTCTCAGTTACAAAATTCCCCACAGTGACTACACTTAAAATACTGGTTTTGAAGCATTTAGGAATGTACTGAGGTCTTGAAGGGTGCTATATAAATGTGGGGAAACTGGGAAATTATATGAATTAGGAGCAAGGGGAGACCATTCGGCCCCTCAAGCCTGCTTTGCTATTCAATTAGATCATGGCTAATCTAATTGTGGCCTCAACTTTACGTTCTCGCCTACCCCTGGTATCCTTTGACTCCCTTGTAAGTTAAGAATCTACCTCTGCCTTAAAAATATTCAACGGCCCTGCCTTCATGGCTCTCTGGGGAAGAAAATTCCACCAAAACCCTCAGAGAAAAAATTCTCCTCGTCTCCATCTTAAATGGGAGCCCCCTTATTTTGAAACCGTGTCCTCTAGTTTTAATCTCTCACACAAGGAGAAACATCCTCCCCACATCCACTCTGTCAAGTCTCCTCAGGATGTTATATGTTTCAATAAGATCACCTTTCATTCTTCTAAACTGCAATACGTGTACACAAGTCCAGCCTGTCCAATCTTTCCCCACAAGATAACTCCTCCTCCCACCCCAGATATCAGTTGAGTGAACCCTAAGGGGAAGTGGTACATAGTGGTAATGCCATTGAACTAGTAATACAGAGACCTAGAGTAATGTTCTGGGGACCTGGGTTCAAATCCCACCATGGCCGATTGTGAAATATGAATTCTGTTTTTAAAATTTGGAATTAAAAACCAATGATGATCCTGAAACCACTGCCTACATGTGACTCCATACCCAATGGGGCTGACTCTGAAATGTCCTCGGAAATGGCCTAGCAAGTCACTCAGCTCAAGGATAATTAGGGATGGGCAACAAATTCTGGCCTTGTCAACGATGCCTACATTCAATGAATGAATAGAAAAAGATCCTTTCTTAAGTATTCATCAGTGCCCTATTTTTATATTCCATTCCTTTTGCAATAAACAATAACATTCCATTTGGCTTGTGAATCATATACTAACTTTTTGGGATGCCTCGCCCAAATCCTTCTGCACCCCAGAGTTCTGCAATGGTGCTCACTTTAAATAATAGGCTGCGTTTCTACTCTTCCTGCCAAGATAGGCAAGTTCACATTTCCCCACATTTTCCTCCATTGAGAGATGATTGGCCTGTGGTCAGCCTTGTGGGTTGGATTTTCATATATAACCAATTTACTTTATAACACGGCACGGTGGCACAGTGGTTAGCACTGCTACCTCACAGTTTCAGGGACTTGGGTTCAATTCCCAACTTGGGTCACTGTCTGCGTGGAGTTTGCACATTCTCCCAGTGTCTGCGTGGCTTTCCTCCGGGTGCTCCGGTTTCATCCCACAGTCCAAAGATGTGCAGGTTGGGTGGTTTGGCCATGCTAAATTGCCCCTTCATGTCAGGGGGACTAGGCTAGGGTGAGTGCATGGGGTTATAGGAATAGGGCCTGGGTGGGATTGTGGTCAGTGCAGACTCGATGGGCTGAAAGACTTCCTTCTGCATTGTAGGGTTCTGTGATTCTATGATTTTCAACAAAAATATAATAATATAATTGTCTAAGCAGATTACTTGAAGTAGTTTTGTTTCATCTCTCAATTTTTTTAAATAAATAATAAACCACCAACTGAATATTCTGAATTGGTATTCTGAATTTAGTCATCTTTCCTATAATTGAAGAATGTCCTTAAATCCCCAAGTCCCTTTAAAGTGCAGGTTTGACCCAGTCTCCCCTTTTTCATGTGACATGCTTTATATAATATGAAAAAGCAGTCCTCAGTGGTCGAATTTTCTGTTAGTCGCTCAGGTGGGCAACAATTTAAGCTAGATAGTTATCATGAGGTGATTTTAAATGTTTTTTGTTCTGCAGAATAACAGGTAACTATTCATATTATTGAGGGATAACCCCTAGGCAAAATGCCCTTGTGTTAAAATTGAGATTTATAAAATTATGATGTTTTGGACTCTGTCTTTATATTTAGGGTAAAATGAGGTGTCATTTAACCTATGCTGAGTCTGTCTGATAATAGTTCTAGGTGATGGGTTTGTTAAAGTTTAAAGAAGACCTAGATAATTTTATTGGGAAGAAGTTACAAGGCATTCGCATTGATAGACAATGGTGGATATAGCTGTGATGATGCTGGACAGACAGAGAATCTCTAAGTCCTAGGAAAGTGTTAAAGTGGTAAAAAGGTGTACTTTTAGTTGTCCATTTGATTCCAGGATGCATCAGAATTGGGGTCTAAAGAACAGCTGACCATTTCTCCTTGAATACACGGCCCATGTGATTCACCTTGCCATGAAGAAGGGTGCAGAAAAAGTAATTGTAAAGATTGGGCTATCGGCTTTCCTAAAATATAACTAAATAACATCGAGATGTTGGCTGTTCTCTCAGGTCTCGGGGATGGGTGAACAGCTAGAGGCAGAATGTGAGTGGAAGCTTGCACCTGGATTGAGAAAATCAACTTTGCAAGGAGTTGAAATGAAGCTGAGTGATTTATCTAGCTTGTGCTAGAGGGAAAATTCCAGTAATATTCTCACCGTGAAGGACAGTTCTGGAATTAGAAGTAACCAAGCTGAGAAAGGAAACAAACAGAAGTAAACCCTTAGGAACCAAATGTCATTTTGGACTAGCTCTGGCAGAATTGAATGTCTATTTAAAAGACAGTATAACGTACACTTGATGGTGTTTAAAGAGAGTATTCTGTTCTGTGGTTTAAATTATAAGCTGCCTACAAAAGTATTGTTTAGTCTAGAGTGTTTTTAGTCTTGTGCTGAGTAAAGGGCTTAAATTGTGAAATCATGCCCTTTAGCTATTAACTGGTTAACGCTCTTTGCGGAGATTGAGATTCTCAAAAGTATAGATAAATTACAATTTCCTCTCCTACTCCCCATGTCCCTACAATTTTTTTTAAATTTACACCCAACACCTCCAATAGCTTGACTTTTTATTGAAAACCAGTTTGTTCTTCATCTCCATAATTCCAATTAGAGTTTAACCAAAGCCAATTAAACAGTGTAAAACTGTGCGGGCTTAAAGCGGTGTATGTGATCTGTGAATACTGAACAGTCAGCACAGTGAAGCAAAAACTTGTAGTTGGACCATTGCCAGAAAGTCAAAATTGAACCCCTCCCTCCACCACCACCTGTGTTTCTTTAGAAAATGGGCACAGGTATATAAATGGCTTATTGCAATGTAATGTATCATCTCAGTAATTTAATTGATATGGTCAGTAAAATCTAAGAAAAGGTTTGCTTTCATCATTCTGTAGAACCCCTTGACAGTGGGTTTTAGTATCAATATCTTAAAATATTTTTATTCCCTTGGTTCAGCTGTTTTTCTCTTTTCCCCCAAGAACATGTCAGTCAAATAATGTGCGTCACTCCCATTAGGCATTTGCCACTACCATTTTGTGATTAGCAGGTTACCAGGGGTGTGCAGGAAGCACCCTCGATGGCTGATATAGTTTGTCCCAAGACCCCAGGTGGGGACACAGCCTCCTGCAGATGGCAAGGTTTCACTTTATAAAGTCAGTAGATTAATTTCCTTTTTGTTTTTTAATTGAGAAGTATTGCTCAATAAATCATCTTGAATTTTAGCAATGTAATACTTCGAGAGCCAAGTAATCCATATTTGGCAGGAATTCTGCTGGTTAAGTTTTTTGGATTTGTTTACTTGATGGCTACTGTAACTTATGAGTCAGAAGGTTGAGGGTTCAAATTATGCTCCATGCTTGCATACTAATCTAGCTGGACTCTTCCGTGGTATTACTGAGGGAGTACTGGCGCAGTCGAAGATGCTGCCTTTCAGATGATAGTTTAAAACAAGGTAGATGTAAAAGATCCCATGACAGCATTTGAAGATGGGCAGAGGAACTCTCCCCAATGTTCTGGATAGTATGTATCCCTCTGTCAACATCACTATAAAACAGATTAACTGGGTATTATCACGTTGTGGGACTTGCTGTGTGTAAATTGGCTGAATGTTTGGTACATTACAAGTGATTACACTTGAAAAATTTCCATTGGCAGTAAAGCACTTTGGGATGTCCTGAGATTGTTAAAGGTGTTGTATAAATGCAATTCTTATTCATATTCAATAAGCTTTTGATCATGCCCCCTAATTGAAATGTCTTTTGTATTTTCCATATATTTCACAAGTGAGGAGACGTTATTTTATAAATTGTGCCTCTTGCTTGTTATGGCACAACCTCGTCTGGAGTCTATTACAAGGCAATGCACAATCAGATATCATTAATTACAATATCAAAGCTCAGTTTGACCAAAGTTATCCTAACCTATTCACTTTGATATTTTGGAATCTTTACCTTTTGATATTGTCTGCTAGCAAGCTTTAGTTGATTAGCTTCTTTTGAACTGGAGTGCAATACATGTTCCTATTTGGTTGTTCATTCTGTTTGTGGGCCTTGTGTACAAATTGGCTTCTGTATTTGCCTATATAAATATCCTTTAAAATAAATCAATTTACTTGTGTCTGAGATGATATAAATGCACTCCTGTCTTATTGGGTTGATGCATGTTGTAGAAAAATTGCATATCCCACTGTAAAACTGTAGCAAACAGAGGCTTGATCATCAAGAAATGTTAATCGTGGCAGGAATAGGTGCAGTGTGGTTCATACCTGTGATTCTACACAGAACAAGTTGCCATCAGGGAGAGATTGTTGTCATACTTGGCTTCCTTAATTGAAAATAGCAGGTTAGCTCCAGGGAAAGCATTGTGACTTGTAGCTTGTAGATTAATGGAGGGATAATGACAAATCAAGAGTGACACAGTGAGCATGAAACAACAGAACAGAAGTTCACAACTGCAATATCCTTGAGTTTGTGATCTTAACCTTGCTGCAGTGGTGAGTTTTGGGGCAGAGTCCCTTGGTTTTGCTTGAAGAGTGAGGTAAAACTGGCAAGGGAGACTTTTTGATCACCTCAATTACTTGGAAGCAGCCTGCTGGGAGACCTCCAAAAATGGTGTCATTTGATGAGACACCATAAAGGATAAAAGAAGAGAATATTACCAAAACATGGTACAAATTGATGTACCACAGTTAGGACACCCAATAAAGATAGCAGTTTTTAAGAGAAACATTTGCAATTGAACTTACAAGGAGATTGAGAGAGCAAAGCTCCTCATCTGCCTGTTTGCAGCTCTGACCAGTCCTTTTGGTTGACTGTATTCATGTCAACACAAGTACTTGCCTGCACACTGACACGTCCATCTCTTCCCATAGATATGCATGATTTTCTCTTGTTTGTTACTTTGCTACATATTGCACTGACATCATTTCCTGCATTCTGTGTCCAGTCTATAAATATTGATCAAGCCCTTTTTTAATCCCAACCATTATTTTCATTATTCCATTTCTGATCATAACTTAAATTAAATTTTCTAGATTTTATTCCACTTTATGCCAACTCCTTGCAGCTGCCCCTTTATTTAGTAAGAGCAAGAGGTAAGTACAGTCTACTCCAGTGGTTGACCCCATAATAATCTGGCCAAATCACTTTCTATTATGTTAATGCCATAAATCCTTTGCTCAAAAGATTGTGAGGCTATTATCGAGAAAGACAAAAGCTATGCAAAGAAAATAAACCTAATTTTAGTTATTTCTGTTCAGATAAAACATGGCAACAGAGTTGTTACAGTTTGGCAATTGGCTTTTGGCTCCATTTATTCTGCCCATCTAATTTCTGACACAGGCATGTGCCTCAGAAGATTGTTGACATTGGATTCCATACTTGTCTGACTTGAACCAGTGGCACACTTTATTAATAAATCACACTTATTATTCATAAGATTGTTATACTAAGGCCCCTAAGAATGTTCAAACCCTCTGTGTGCTCTCCATTCCCCCCAAAGCTTAACTGCATGGATACTCCAATCTGGATATTTACCAGAGGTATAAAGTTAGAATCTTATGTTTGCTGGATTATCTGAACTGCACATGCATAGGCCAAAAGGAGTCTATGTCCTGCCAAATGTTCTCACCCCCACTCCATTAACATCCAGATCACACTTTCGTGTGTGACATTTGTTCGAGGCTGATTGACCTGCTCTGTTCCATGAGACTATGACCCGGTCCTTTATAAGTTATACAGTTTTAACAGACACTTAATAACGTCATTTTAATAATTAGCATTGGAGATTCTATCTATACAACATTTAGGAGCAATTTCAGCTTGGTTGTATTCTTCCAGCGAAGTGTTGCACATGGATCCTGGCAGGGGACCTTAACCCTAATGGCAATTTAGAAATTCCAGTTGTCTGCAAAAACTACAAAAATATTTTGGACTGTGGTGTGCTGCATAATTATTTTGTATTTAATGGATATATTTTGCGAGTCAGTTGTTGCTTTTAAGTTGGCAGGTATTCTGCAGAAGTGTGGCATTTGGTTACAGTTGTGAACATTTGAGTTTTCACTGCAGCCACTTGATGCATTGTTGAGGTCAATAACTTCATTATTGGTGCTAGGTTATCAAAATGATTAGAAATAAAACAGCAAATGCTTAACTAAAACATTCAAGCAGGTCAGACAGTACCTGTGGAGTGAGAAATGTGTTCATGTTTCAGGAGAAGGATCTTTCATCGGGTCCCTCTTGAAATGGTCACGATGTTTAGCGGCCTTGCAAAAAGATGTTTTTAACAATATGAAGAATAAAAGAATGATTGCTTAAATTCTTGTAATTAAGGGTTTGATGAATGCAGCTTTAGATTCCGCAGGTAAGGGGTGGAACAAAAGTCTGAGGTCAGTGATATCTAATTTTTTTTAAAACTGCATGGCGAAAATCTTAATCAATAATCACAAATTGTGGAAATACACAGCAATTCTATATACATCCTCAAAGAGGGAAGATGGTCGATCTATTAGGCTGCAGACACTTTGTCACGATTCCAAATCTGACCAAGGACGTGCACTTTATCAAAGTCTCGGCTGTAGTCAGTTGGTAGCACTCTTAGCTGATTCAGAAGGTTGTAGGTTCAAAGCCCACTCCAGAGACTTGAGCACAAGAGCTAGGCTGATACTCCAGTGTAATACTAAGGGAATGCAGCACTATTGGAGCTGCTTTCTTTCGAATGAGACTTTAAAATCCATCAAGATCACATTATTTGGAAGAACAAGCAAGCACTTTGGAACATCCTGAGATGGTGAAAGGTGCTATATAAATGCAACTCGTATTTATTCCTGAAAGCATTGTTTGTCCGTTCAGGCGCTGGCCTTTTGTGTATTTCCACAGTTCTGTGCTTATGTTTTCCCACAACACAGTTTTGGGTTATAGCCACAGCGTATAATAGATTTTTAGTGTTGTTAAAGGAGAACCCAAAGCATCTGTCCACCTTGGCTGTTAATCAAAGAAAATTCATGTTTCGGTTTGATTTGTTTGGAAGGAGCCCTTTTGGGGGGAAAAGAACTGCATAGACTTTTGAAACACAAACATTACAGGGAATGTGTTCTGTGTGCGTGCGTGTAAATATGTTTGCATGAGTTTATTTAAATGTAAAAAAAAGAAAAAATATTTATTTTCACTTGTATTTAAGCACAGAATGGCTACATTTATCTTGTAAATCTTTGACAATAAGGAAATATCCAGCTGTTAGCCCCTCTTTCAGAATTCATGGCTTTGTACTGTATTGTTGTTTCTGTCCCATTTATCTCAAATAAATGTTTTCTGTGTTTTATGTATATCACGTTTTCTACTGGAATGTAATAGCACATCTTTTTTTTTTCTATGAGAATCAAATACACCAGTGAAATGAGCAGGTTATATTTCTTTTGTACATATTCAAGTTGTTTTAACTGGCCAAATAGTGGAATGATCTTTAACCAGTATTCTGCTAACTGCATTCTTAAATGTTAACAGTCAGGTTTGAAGTTTTTTGTACTTTTTACAAAAAGACCAATGGATTTTAATCGCAATCTGTTCATGTAATTGCCCGCCTTTTCTCTCCCTCTCTGTTACAGCCCTAGTTACATGGATGATGTGATAGTGGATGGTTTTGCAGCCACCAAAGAGCTTTAAATTTATGTAGCAGTCTGTTGCAAATTTGTCAAAGAAGATCTATGTGGGGAAGCAATGAATCTTGCACCTTTTGCTACCTGTATTTCGTGTTCTGTAAAGCTAAGCGATTGGAAATGTATATTTTGCATAAAGGCTGATGCTTGCTTTAGGTGTATTATTATCCACTTATACGGGCAAAAGCTACTTTTAACAGTGTTGGAAATGAGAAGCTAAGATAAATGAAACCGCTAACGTACCATGTCTCCCGATGTTAGCTACTGCCTAAGGGGGAACTGATTCTCACAAACCAGGAATGTCCCAGTCTTTGTTCCTAGGACTATGATGAGTTAACTGACCTCAACCAGAATGGCAGCAGGGACAGGAGGATTGGCCTTGCCATTTCTGAATGGGGTAGTCAGAGGGTGGTAAGGGTGGGGGGAATTCGGCAGCATTCCCACTCCTGTTACAATGCAGGGATCCTGACTTTAAAATGGACACCCATTGAGAACTGGATAAAGTCTGTCTGAACAAAATAGTAAATAATACAGTTTAGATGCACATGAGATGGATGCCAATTAAGATAAGGTATCCGCATTTGATACCTGTAGAGCCCTAGATGATAAGTTTAGTATTTGGTTATGATACAGTCGTCCCATCAGTGAAGACTTTTGATTTGTTTCTGTAATAATGACGCTAAAAGTATAACAAGATGGTCAGAAGGAAACTTCTTGTGTATGACCAGGGGGAAGAATTTAAAATGATGAATAAGTGGATAATAGTAACGTGATTCCAAGCATTGTCTTGTAATGTCATATGGTTGTTGCACTTAAGATGTTTGTAGAAATGGCTGGTGGGTTCCAATCAACCTTATAGCCCCCTTAACTACATTATTACTGTGTTTAGTAGTAATATAAAGTCTTGTTTTATTGTAGAAACCATTACAAAAGACAAGTCTATAAAAACTTTATATTTTCAGAACTTGCTTTTAAATAAATTTAACAGAAACCCCAAAACTTTTCAAATGATTATTTTTATAAACAAATTATCTCCTTTGTGTTTTGAAAGTATATGTACTAGTGCTTAGAATTTAAACATTTCTTAGAAGAGGGTTTATAAACTGTAAATGTGACCAAAGGTAACAAAAAATAAATTCAGGTGAAGAAAGTTATTCAGCTCAAGTAGCTCATCCTTCAAAGAAACGCATGACTCTCACCATAGAATCCCTAGAGTGCGGAATGAGGCCATTCAGCCCATTGAGTCTGCACCGACCACAATGCCACCCAATCCCCGTAACCCCACATATAGCATCATATTCCTCACGGTGATCGGAGAAGATCTCGCGGTACTATGTGAAGAGCAGGAGAGTCCACCCCAATAATAATATTTAACCTTCAGAATCATTAAAACAGATGATCTGGTTTATTGCATTGCTGGTTGTGGGATCTTGCTGTGCATCAATTGGCTGCCGCATTTCCTTAATTTAACAACATAGGAATTGGGAGCGAGAGTAGGTAATTCAGCCCTTCGAGCCCGCTCCGCCATTTAACATGATCATGGCTGATCTTATCCTGGTCTCAACTCCACTTTCCTGCCTGCTCCCCACAGCCCTTTATCCCGCTTTGTCTCAGAAACATATCCGTCTCTTTCATGAATCTGTTGATTGATTCTGTCTCCATTGCAGTCTGGGGCAGAGAGTTCTACAGATTCACAACCCTCTGAGAGAGGTAGTTTCTCCTCATCCCAGTTTTGAACCTACCTGCTGTCACTCTATATCTATGACCACTTGTTCTAGACTGTCCCACAAGGGGGAACATCTGTTCAAAGTCCACCTTATCAATCCCCTTCAGCATTTTATATATCTCAATCAGATACCCCCCTCATTCTTCTGAACTCCAGCGAGTACAAGCCTCAGCTATTCAACCACTCCTCGTACGACAGCCCTTCCATCCCTGGAATCGAGCTGGTGAACCTGCTTTGAACTGCCTCCAGTGAGACCACATCCTTCCTCAAGTAAGGAGACCAAAACTGGACACTGCACTAGGTGTGATCTCACCAATGCTGTAAGAAGTGTTGTTGCAATTGTATAAGGCAAAGACTACATTTCAAAAATACTTCATTGGCTGTAAACTGCTTTGGGATGAAAAGTGCTGTGTAAATCTAAACATTTCTCTTTTTTTATTGAATGTCACCTGAGTTTTAGCCCCAACTGCCTTACCCAAAGGAGGATTCATAGGATATAAATGCCCAAACAATCAATACTCCATCAAACCGCCTCTCATCTTTCCTCATCTAAACCTATCATTGCAATCCTCTCTCCTCCTCTCCCTCATTAGCTCACTTAGCTTCCCCTTAAATACATCTCTGTTATTCATTTCAACCACTCACTGTGACAGCGGGTTCCACATTCTCATCACTCCTGAGTAATTTATTTCCAAAGTTGAAATGACAAATATTTATTTCTCACTTTTCCTCATATGTCAGTCCTCAGGCACTAGGCATCCATCTCATGACTACTCCTGACTGATCTTCAGTTTTAGATATTTCACCTATGCTTTAGTGACTAGAATTGATCGTGGTGCCCAAGGTTGACTGGAACACCAGAACACTCTTCTATTAGCTTCAACATGATCACTACTTGCGACTCCAAAATAATTTTACTGCAGCTAACTTTCAGTAGGTTATTTTAATATAGTATTCAGTATATAGTATTATTTACCTTTTCTACCATTTTCCCCATACTTCTGCCCTGAAACAGTTGATTCCTTACTTGGGTATAGTTCCTTTGGTGTATCTTGCCCTTCAGAGATCTTGCTGCATGTGCAAGATGATGCTAAGAGTTAGCAGGCAATTAGAATGTGGAAACTTGTTGCCACTGAGTACAAACTTTTCGCATCTAGTGTCCTTCCTTGGTACCTTTTTTTTGGATGGAAATGGGGAGTAGGAGCTTGGGCTAATGTCCGCTTTTGCTTTTATCCCCTTACCTAATCTTGTGTGTCAAAGTAAAGTTCATTTATAAAAAGTAAAGTTTATTTATTAGTCACAAGTAGACTTGCATTCATACTGCAATGAAGTTACTGTGAAAACCCCCTAGTTGCCACACTCCAGCGCCTGAGGGAGAATTTAGCATGGCCAATGCAATTAACCAGCACGCCTTTGGACTATGGGAGGAAACTGGAGCACCTGGAAGAAAACATTATACCATTGCTATACCATTCCCACCAGCACGTCATTCTACATAATCGGATTGGACAAAGGGTCTTCCTGTTCTGTATGCACAGCTGATTAAACTCAATTAACCATTAGGTCAATCTCTGACTGAAAATTTAATTCTGCAATTTTACATCTATTTATTCCAAATTCTGCTTCCAGAGGGACCATTGATTGAAAGTGTGGAGTTTCCCTAATGGATGGGAAAATATGAGGCCAAATAACTTTTATCACACTCACAATCAGGTAGTTGGTAACAGGTAGGCACTGATCAAGACTTAGATGAAATGTGTGTAAAGTTTAGATGACAGCTGAAATTTCTCAACCCCGTTCTGTTCCATCACCTCCAATTCCCAACCCTGCCAGCGTATCCAGTCATGATGTGGAGATGCCGGCGTTGGACTGGGCTAAACA
Organism: Mustelus asterias; assembly: GCF_964213995.1. Classification (NCBI taxonomy): domain Eukaryota; kingdom Metazoa; phylum Chordata; class Chondrichthyes; order Carcharhiniformes; family Triakidae; genus Mustelus; species Mustelus asterias. The sequence goes on along the minus strand of NC_135813.1, from coordinate 86,845,630 downwards.
CAGTAAGAAGTCTCACAACACCAGGTTAAAGTCCAACAGGTTTATTTGGTAGCAAAAGCCACTAGCTTTCGGAGCGCTGCCCCTTCGTCAGGTAAGTGGGAGTTCTGTTCACAAACAGGGCATATGAAGACACAAACTCAATTTACAAAATAATAATTGGAATGCGAGTCTTTACAGGTAATCAAGTCTTAAAGGTACAGACAATGTGAGTGGAGAGAGCGTTAAGCACAGGTTAAAGAGGTGTGAATTGTCTCCAGACAGGACAGTTAGTGAGATTTTGCAAGTCCAGGCAAGTCGTGGGGGTTACAGATAGTGTGACATGAACCCAAGATCCCGGTTGAGGCCGTCATGTGTGCGGAACTTGGCTATCAGTCTCTGCTCAGCAACTTTGCGCTGTCGTGTGTCGTGAAGGCCGCCTTGGAGAATGCTTACCCGAAGATCAGAGGCCAAATGCCTGTGACCGCTGAAATGTTCCCCAACAGGAAGAGAACACTCTTGCCTGGTGATTGTCGAGCGGTGTTCATTCATCCGTTGTTGTAGCGTCTGCATGGTCTCCCCAATGTACCATGCCTCGGGACATCGTATCCAGTGCCAGAGCACACCAAGGTGAGCCCACATCACTGGGCTGTGTGGGTGTTGGGGTGGAAATTGCAATATTGCCAAACCACCAGGGGAAGTAACTAGCACAATTACATTTGAAAATCGGTGAAATGTGCCATGCAATTTCCTTCAGTTCGGCGGATTTGCGTGATGCTGCCTGCAGCCCAATGGGGTGTTTCAAGTGGGCTCACTAGTACCTTCCATTGACCTGAATGCTCGTAGCCAAGACACTGTCACCATCCTGCTGGCCTGCCTCCTTTTAAATATCAATCAGATGTAGAGCAACATGTGTCCAGCAGCTGGGGGGTGTGTAAATGTGTGTGTGCGTATATTAAAGCCGTACTGCCCTGAGGGTAAAAGTTGCTGCATCCATAAAGTTGATCTGTCTGCTGAGCCATGATGTAATGTACCTTCAAATAAACCGAACCTATGTATAGTTTACCAGTCCTGGGTATGAGATTGGTGAACTTGTGTAAAGTACCAAGTGCTCCCAGATCCCCACTGTTAAAGGATGCTTTTTTATATATAATGAGATGTCCTTTCTAATCCTATTAAATTGAGGTCCCATCTGCCCCCTCAGGTAGGTGTAAATAATTGCGTGGCATTATTCAAAGATTAGGGGAGTTCTTCTCTATGTCCCGCCAATATTTATCCTTTAACCAACATTATTTAAAATAGATTATCTGGTCATTATCACAGTGCTGTTTGTGGGGCTTTGGCCTCAAAGTAGCTGCTTTTCCAGTGACTCCACTTCCAAAATGATTAAAAGGCAATGACCATCTCCAACAGGAGAGAATCTAACATTGTCCTTTGACATTCAATGGCAACACCATCACTGAATCCCCCACTATCAACATCCTGATTGCATTGACCATGAAACTGAACTGGACCAGCCATATAAATACTGTGGCTACAAGAGCAGGTCAGAGGCTGGGAATCCTGTGGCGAGTAACTCGCCTCCCCAAAGCCTGTCCACCAACTACAATGTGGAGATGCCGGCGTTGGACTGGGGTGAACACAGTAAGAAGTCTCACAACACCAGGTTAAAGTCCAACAGGTTTATTTGGTAGCAAATACCATAAGCTTTTGGAGCACTGCTCCTTCGTCAGATGGAGTGGAAATGTGCACATTTCCACTCCATCTGACGAAGGAGCAGTGCTCCAAAAGCTTATGGTATTTGCTACCAAATAAACCTGTTGGACTTTAACCTGGTGTTGTGAGACTTCTTACTGTGTTCACCATCTACAAGTCAGGAGTCTAATGGAATCCTTTCCACTTGCCTGGATGAATCCAGCAACTCGAGCTCTACACCATCCAGGACATAACCCACTTAATCGCTACCCCTTCCACAAACATTCGCTCCCTCAACCACCAACCAACACTCTTAGGTGCACATGCCAGCCATTTCGTTCACAGCAAGGTCCCATAAAACATAATGAGATAAACTGAGGCAGTTGGTTAGAAATTTTGTTTCAGCAAAGACTTGCTGCAAGTACCTCTTCTTTCAAATATGCTTCACGTTATTCCAGAATGGAATTAATTGTACGCTGGGTGGAGGAATGTGTGCTCAGGATCCTCAAACAATGAATATAAAGTGTACGGTTCTCCACCATCAGTACCTAACACTATGAAGCTGCACAAGTTGATTTACCGGGCTTGTTTTATCAGAGAGCGAGAGATCATTTAAAATGAGCACGGAACAACTCTCTGATAATGGGGTGCTTTGTCAACTTGTAATTAAAATCAGAATTGGAATTATGATGCAACGTCAATAAGGTGAACTTTGACTATAAACCACTGGATACAACAATTATTTTACCTGGCCCCAGTGGAAGTTTCATTGCTACATAACAAAATATTGTAGCTCTCTGGAACAGAAATCTCTCTGTTGCTGGGAGCATGTAATAATTGGATACAATTGTGTTTTATTTACATGATTTAATTCCTGCTTTAACATTTGTTAATTGTGTTACATTGCTGCTGAGACAGACCTGTAGTAAATTAGCGCCTTTGGTAAAAGGTTGTATATTGTGAAATACAGTATGACAAAAAGCATATATTCAACACAATTAGAGGTGAATATGCATGGTTTAATTGAGCCTAAGAAGTGGTGTGAGAAAATGTAGGGAAACTTATACCAACTGCTAGTATTATTTACAATTATAAGTTCACAGCATTGGCAGCCCATTATCTGAGGATACTGACAAATGCTGATCCATTTGTGCAAACCTGCTGAGGGATTGGCTGATATTATTCTGCTTCCAATGTCCAAGGAGAGTTTTCTGTTTCCAATTGTTTGAGCTATTATGTCTGCCTATGACATCTTGAGTTGGGAGTTTCACGCTTATGATTGTAGGGAAACTCCATTTAATACATTCTAACTGCGCTTTTACAGCCCACCCAGAAGCATATTCCCCACTTAAAACAAATCATGGCTTTTTCTAAACTGGATTTTTCTCTGCGTGTAGGATTTTAGGGTTTTGAGGTACAAAATCCTTCTTATTTAAAAACCCCCTAGGGTCTAAATTTTTGATCTCTAATACTAGGGTCCTCAGTTGTGTTTGACCGACAAGCTACAAATAGCTAGTATTTATGCATCAAGTCGAATTTATTAAGCAAAATTTTATATACACTTAACACAAAGCAGTGAAGACAACATAGAGATTCCTCATCTCTCAAGATGCTAGGAGTCCTTGAGCGTTGTCAGCACAGTCTGTCTTTTCTCTGTC